>NC_052051.1:93863710-94473710 GCF_903992535.2 Arvicola amphibius
AGAGTGAGGCAGAGAAGTATAGGATTCTCTTTTGTGTTGCTTTGAGTCAGGTCTCATGTAGTTCAGCCCGAACTCAAAGCCATTTGTAGTCATAGATGATTTTGGATTTCTGACCCCCCTGCCTCCACCTCTGGAGTGCTGGGATTATAGGTGTGCACCACCCCGGGCAGTTTTCTGCAGTGCTGGAGATGGAAGCCAGGGCCTCAGGCATAGTAGGCAAACAGTCTACCAAGTGAGCAATGCCCCTAATTCCTAGGATTCTTTCTCTATTAATAGGGTTTCTGGTAATCCTAGATTTAAAAAAAAAATCACTTTATTTTTATGTGTATGTGTGAGTGCCTGCATGTATGTATACACATCACACTGCATGTTCATGCAGTGCCCTTGGAGGCTGGAAGCATGTCAGATCCCATAGAACTAGAGTTACAGTCCACTGTGAGCCACTATGGGCTCTGGGAACCAAATCCTGAACCTCTACAAAAACAGCCAGTGCTCTTAACCGCTGAGCCATTTCTCCAGCTCAGCTAGATATAAAAAGTAATAAGTGAAGGATTAATAAAAACTCAGAGAAAGAAATTGAGGTTCAACCTGAAGATTCGAAAAGCAAAGCAGCCAGTCGCTGGCTCTTACCTCGACCTCTGTCTGAAATGGCGATCCTGCCTACAGGAATCTCAGAATGAGACTGAGACTGAGAGCTGTCCTCTCCTGTTTTATAATGCTATCTAGAGCTGGGATTAAAGGCTTGCACCACTGGGATTAAAGGCAAGCACCGCCCGGTTTCTATGGCAACTAGTGTGGCTACTGGGATTAAAGGTGTGTTTTACCACTGCCGGATTCGTAAGGCTGACCAGTGGGGCTGTTTTCCTCTCTGATCTTCAGGCAAGCTTTATTTATTAAAATACAAATGAAATGCCACTACAAATAGTATTTGTATAGTTTTCAGATTCTCCCTCTTGCTTCCGGAGTGTTTTGAACACCTCTTAAATGTTACTACTGCCATCTCTGCTGCAGCTCTCAGAGGGTGTGTGGCTTGCGGAATTGTGCTGCCTGACTTTAAATCCTGGGGTTCATACTTCCCTACCGTGTTCTCCTGGGGAAGCCACAGTCCACAGCTCCTGATCCTCTGTAACACTGAGAGGAACGAGGTTCACCCTAGGGGGCCAGCGAACACAACACTGCCATCTGGGTGCAGAGCTCTGCTGTTCTTGTTACTCCCAGGACCAAGGCTAAAGCAGTGCAGGATGGTGGACAGCAGGTTTTTGTTGCTTTGTTTTTTCAGAAATCACTTTTCAACATAAATTTTGATTCTGTGAATCACAAACACACCGCATCACTCTGTTGGCGTTAGTCCAGCCATTTCTCTCAGGACGCCCCATTCCTCCTCTTTTGCTTTTGTCCCCGTGTCTTGGAACCCATGCTGACATTCCTGAACTGGACATGGAACATGCCTGTAATTCCACTGACAGGGTGCCGAAGCCAAAGACTCTGAACCTGAAGGCTAACCTGGGCTGTATGACAAAATTCTGCATCAAGAAATTTGAAGAGATACACTTTAAAAAAATGAAAAAATCCAATATGTGTGTTTTTATATTTTTCTCTATATTTCCATAGCGAGATATAGTCATGACATACTAATGTGTATAACAATACACACACTTGGATATGAAGACAGGGGACTTGTGTTGCATAGAACAGGATGATGTCATAGAGACTCTTCTGAATTCTACTGGTGAATAATAACCTAGAAATTCCAGCAACTCCATCCCTGTCTGTCAGTGGCAGTACACTGGTCCTCAACACAACTCAACCTCCCATTCTCTGTGGACGAGGCTGCACTTGACCCCACTTCTGACAATAAAGCTGCAGTCGCTGATACTGATTGAAGGTTCCAATGCTGTAGATTCATTCGCCCAGCTCTACAACATGATATAAATGGAATCCCACACAGCCAGCACTAGGCTATGACTGGATTATTTTGTCAGTGTAACAAACATTGTTTTAGATTGGATCACGATGCTTGTCTTGTTTCCTTTTTCCTTTCCTGTGATCAAATACTCTGACAAAGGCAGCAAAGTAAGGGAGGAAGGGTTTCTTTCGGCTGACAGTTGGAGGTGGCCACCCATCCAGGCAGGGAAGCTGTGGCATAGGAGCAGCAGGCTGACCATGTGGCATCCTCAGTCAGGGAGCAGGCACTGGTGAGAGTGCACAGATCATTTTCTCCTCGTTATCTGACCCACGATCCCAGCCCAGGGAATGGTGCCACCCACAGTGGGAGGGTCTCCTCGCCTCAGTCTACCTAATAAAGCCAAGCCCACTGACATTGCGGGAGAACAGCTTCCTAGTTGATCGCATGGATGTTCAAGTTAACAGTGAAGATTAGCAATCACAATCACACTGTTGAGTGTAAAATAGTTCTGGTCATTGCTGAGTGGTCTTCCGTTGTACTCATAGGCCACAGCTTATTTTTTAATGTCTATTTTACATAAACATATCTATTTTAATAGATACTGTCTAGATCTTAACCGAAATTCCATAAACACCACATTTTTGACCACAGCATATATTGTAGGAAGTTTTTATTTCGGCAGACTTGGTGTCATGTGTCCTTACTTTACATAACTATGGCAAATTATAGCATCTTTCTGTACATTTGTCTGGATTCATGGCTTTATTCCTTTTTCTTTATTCTTCTGTCATGTCACCAGCTTCTAAAGCCACTTCCTATGTTGTACTTTTTGTTATTTTAATTATAACTTTTTAAACCCCTAATCTATCATGTGACTTGAATTTGTTTATAATAGCATTTACTATAGATGGGGTATAGATTTTAACTTTTTTATCATAATTTTCAAATAATAGTTGTATGCATTGTGGGATCATATAAATATACCATCTTTATCTTTGTCTGGCATCTGTGTTTTCCTGTCTTAAACAGTTTTCTTGGTGTCTGTGTTGTCTGTGAACTCTTCTAAGATATTGCTGTAATAATTTGTTTTGTTCACACTTAATACTGTAATCTCTGGGTGATGTGTTTTTGCATAAGGTTATTTTATTTTGGATGGACAGCCAGTTACACTGGTATTGTTATGTGCACAATTTGTCTTCCCACTGAGCATTTGGTGTATAATGTATGTTAAATTCTCACATAAAAGATTGTTCCTAGATTCTCTTTCCATTGACCATTCTTCTTTCCATTCTCACCTAACCTTTATTTCCTGCCATCTTTACACTGTGCTCTGAGGTCTGCGGAGACAATTCCCTTCTTTACTATTTCCTTCCAGGATTTTTGTGCTGATTTTAAACATCTGTTCTCCCATGAAAGCTTGAAATCATTTTGTGTAGGCTTCTGTCACCCTGTGGGTTACACTTTGGGAACCATTGCTCTGGACAAATTCGTTCTGACCTCGGGACCAGCACAGACTGGTTCATCAATGGGACCTCTCCTATAGTGTGTTCTTTCCTGGCAAGCTCCCTCTCATGCTTAAGGTTCAAACTTCTCTTTCACAGGTCAGTGCCCCAAGTCACAGTTGCCACTGTATGCTGGACCCCCAGTAAACCTCAACATCACCAAAGCTTTTCTGAACCTTGAATTACATAGTGCCTGTATGTTTATTCACTGACATTTGCTTCTCAAAGAAGGTCTGACCCCAGCCACATCTTCTGCCTCATACTCCCTCACTCAGCACATGGCTGAGCATAGTGCCCTTGGTGGATGTTACTGAATAAATCAATGAGTGAAAGGCCTCTGTGCCTGGGACCGGCTCTCTCCGCTTGGTAGCTACTGTGCTGAGGTGGTGTCATGGCTGCAGTGCTGTAGGTACTTCTCCTGTTGCCTGATTAAACCCCTGACATGAACAGTGAGGAAATCCTACTCCCCTCAGTTCTGGAGGTTTCCATTAGTGATGAGTGATAGGGGGCTGATGTGGCTGGCAGAGACGTTCACCATCATGCCAGACAGGAGGCAGAGTGGAGAAGGAACAGGAAGATGTCAGATAGAGGCCCCAGGGCACAACCCAAGAGAACTCCTTCCCTCAGTCTGAACCCCCCTTCTACAGTTCCACATCACCCAAGTCTTTCTCAGGTCAAGTCTTCAGGAGCCGACTGTCTCTGGAAGAGTCCTATATAGACAGGACAGATGTACTTAGTTCCCCACTAGACCATTCTCCATCCAATCCTGTCGACTGCTAAGATTCACCATCATACTGCTTATGGTGGTGCACCTGTAATCCCTAAGTTCGCGGCCACGGGAGGATGCAGGACTCCAGTGTCTTTCTTGGTTATATAGGAAGTTCCAGGCCAGCCTGGGCTATGTCAGACCATTTCTCAAAAATAAAGACAGGCTGACCAGATGGTTCAGTAGGTAAAGGCACTTGCTGCAAAACCTGATGACATGAGGATGACCCCTGGCATCCATATTGTGGACGGAGAGAGAATGGACTCCAGAGAACATTGTCCCTTGACTTCTACACCCACCATGACACCTGCACATGCCCACACCCACCACAGATATAAGTAAACATATTAAAGAGTGTTTAAATAAATAAAGATCAGCCATGATAACTCCCCCCTTTCCCTCCATCTTTCATTCCTGCAGCTTTTATTGCCAACAAGTGGGGTGGAGGTGACTGAGGGCAAACCCATCGACTGATGGAAACGGCCCCACACTTCCTTCCTCACACCTTGCCTTGGGCTTCTCATCATCTGCCAGCCAGAAAGACAAGCCCCGCTCAGACTTCCTGAGACTATCAAATCTTATTTATTCAGTCACTGAAAGTCCCCTGGTCCCTCAGCAAATACACACACTTTGCAAGGCTTGAAAAGTCATCAGAAACTCTCCTGCCGTTATGAGCCACACTAAAAAAAAACCCACTCTGAACTCACAAAATTATCATTCCGCCCCAGATTTAAAGCCAGCTGTGGTGACTGCAGTGCACGTTCTGCAGTTCTGGCCGAGAGGGCAATTTAATTAGAAGCCTCTGTCTCTAGGCACCTGTAACTCCACCCCACCCCCAAAAATAATTCTTTAGGATGAAACTCATGCTGCTTCTCAGCCTAAAGGTATATTTTCTTGCAGAGCATTGAGTAAGATTTCATTTAGGCTATTTTAAAAATTCTAGTAAAAGGGCAAAGAGGGGTGGGAATTTCACCAGTTAAGAAATCACTCAGATACTCTTTTACTTAAAAAAAAAAAAACTCAAAGCAAAGTGATTTCCTAAGAACTTTCAAGTTGCCTTTCTTGGTGCCTTTGGCACGTATAAAGAAATTCCGTTGAACCGTAATGAGGTTGTTTCCCAAATGTATGTTGTTCGGATAGAGATTCATTTCAACTTTTTAAAAGCAACAGCGTAAAAATGGGTCCATGGGGAATCATGCAAAAACCACATCCATGACAAGGGGGTTGATGTGTGCGCACGTGTGTTTGCGTGTGGACATGTGTGTTTGTGTGTGTACATATGTGTTTGTGTGTGCGTGCACGTGTGTTAGGGGTGCATGTGTGTATTGTTCGGCTACTTGGCTTTTTATGAAAATGACCTCAGAAGTCTGTGAGGGTCAGCCCTCATTTTGCAGGTGAGAAAACTCATGTCCAAAGAGTTGCCGGAGTGCCTTGGCCTGAATGAAAATGTGAATGGTGAAAAGTATGCTTCACACAGAGAACCCAATGGATTTTGGAGAGCGCCTTGCCCCGGGTGAGGCTGTAATCACACGGATCCTGGCAATTACGTGAGGGGATGTACGGCCCTGGCAGATCATGTGAGGGGAGCTGGGCGGGGTCCAGGCAGCCTCCTGGCAGCCTGCCTGCCTGTCTGTGTGGGCACTAGTTTGCCTTCTTCGAGCCCTTCACCATTTTCAGTGGTGAAAAGCTATTCCACCACTGAATCCCCAGCCTCCTTGAGAGGCAGGTGCTTCTTCCCATGTGGGAAAATGAAGCGGAGACTCCTGCAAAGAGGCTTGTGCCTGTAAGCCAGCCCTTGGGAGGTAGAGGCAGGAAGATCTGAAATCCAAGACCACACTCAATTACACAGTGAGTTTGGGACCAGCCTGGGCTACATAGGATCTGTCTCAAAAAAGAAAGAAAATGTCCAAGAGTTAGTCATAGTGGCACAAGCCTTTAACCACATCTAATCAAGAAGCTGAGGCAGGAGGATTCAAAATTCAAACTGTGCCTGAGCTACAGGGAACGTTCCAGGCCAGCCTGAGCAACTTAGTGGGACTCGGTCTATAATTAATTAATTAATAGTTCTAAGGCCAGGTCACCCAGGCTTGAGTAACCCTTCCTTTTGTTCAACTATATCACTAGAAATTGGATAGACATAAACCTAAATTAAAATGAATGCTAAATTGCATAGTATTGGAGTGTTCCATTGTGGTTCTTTTGTTTACTGACCACAACTAATTAAGGTGACCAAAGAAATACAGCTTGATCATACAGCAACCTTTCCACAGAGAGTTTTTCTGGAGCTAAGAGAATGGTAGCTGTGGACTGTGGTGACATTTAAAATCATGCTACAGTACGGATCAAACCATAGGAATTTGTTGGTGTGCAGTTTTCTTCCGTATTTCTAGTTGTAGTGTATGAGGTTGCATAAGGCCATTTTCACACAAACAAATGTGAGACGGTGATGCTCACACCCAAACCCTGCTACTCTTTTTTACCTAGACTAAGCCCCTTATATTTCCATAAACAGCTTGTTTCTGTTTTCTTGATATGTGTACACATGACTTTATGCATCTGTAGTGTTCAGGGCGGACAAATGAGAGGAAGTATGCCATGCTGGTTCTTCATAGATGGACCAGATCCACTTACTATGAAGACCTTGATTACATGCATTCCCCTTCAGAGAGAGAACTGCACTCTTCAGGAAAAATGTCCAGTGTGTGTAACACGCCACACTTCCAGCAGCGAGGCTGGCACCACAGTGCGGCATGGTGTCCAGCGACTGTGACCACAAAGCACACTGCAGCTCCATTTGTTTTATTCAAATGCATCGTGCTCATCTGGTAGGGAACATGTGAACCTGGTGTGGATTACACACACAAAGATTTTGTGATGAGCAAACCAATAATATGAGATGCTCTCCAAGACCCAAAAGTAGTAAGACAAGGGGTGTAGCAAAGGGTTCAGTGCCTCCAAATCTGACAGCCCGGCTTCAGCCCTCAGGGCCCACATGGTAGATGAGTGTACTGGCTCCTGAGAGTTGTCCTCAAATGCTACGCCTTTGCCATGGCAAGTGTACACTCGCACACACATACACACGCGCACAAACACACAAATAAGTAAATAAATTTTAAAAATTAAATCGTGGGGAACATATATGACAATAGAAAGTGATACACTACTTTCCACATGAAGTTTGAAGTACAGAGCTGGGTTAGCCTGGAAACACTGTAGCCCAAAGAAGGGACCCTGAGAGCATTAGAGAACATCGCAGAAGGAGGTGGGACATAAATTAGGCCTGGAGGTCGTCAAAAGATGTATGGCTACCATGGAGCTTTCTTTCTGTTTCTGGGATCTATTAAGTGACTTCCCAGGGTCTGTGATGGCTGCATCTCCTCCTCAAATGTTCTCTCCCATCAGTCTCAGCTCCTGTTTGTCAGTGAATGTCGGCCCCGAGCAAGTCCCTGCCTGCCCAGCCAATCAGCCTTCCCCAAGTCACACCCTTTCCCCCATTCTGTTCCCTTTTCCTCCTAGACATCTCCAGTATGTAAACTGCCTCCTCCAAGCCCCGGGATGAGAGCACAGCTTCGTGAACGAGGGCATACCTAGCACAGGTTTAGGCAGTTACGTTATAAGCAAATGAAACCCCACTTGAACCAGCTCCAACAATAAAGGTATTTTCTTGGCCACTGATGCTTTAAGTACCAATACCCATTATTGAGGGAAGATCGAGTTTCTCTCTTTCTGTTTGCCACAGTGCCAGCTTCAGCTTAAACCTCAAGGTGGCCAAAGGACTACAGCAGCTCCAGGCTTCACACTGACATAACATCCTTCAGGGTAGAGGGCAACTCTTCCCAAGGATTCGAGGCATATTTAACGACTGATCAGGCAGACTGGAGTCATTTACTGTGCTCTCTCCAAAGCCATAGTAGTCGGTCCAGAGAGAAGTAGTTGGGTTGCCTGAGCCAGGGTAGAAGATGCAGAGATTTAAAAGAAGGAAACGCTGGTAGGAGGTGAACTGTGGAGAAGGATGCCCAATAATCACACTGAAAACCTGAATGCAGGAAGACATGTAGGGTCTAAGTGCGAAGAGGCTGTTTTGTTTTTTCCTAAAAGGGTCTTGTTATGTAGCCCCAGCTAGCCTCGAACTCACTGTAATCCTGCCTCAGCCTCCTAGCTGCAGGGATCACAGGTGAGATTCTACACGAGCTGCTGCCGAAGGCCTTAGAGGGAGTGTCTAGCCATCATTCAAGGAAAGCTTGATTTCTTCACGGTCTCATGAATGACGTGCCAAAAGGAACATAGGTAGATGTTTGTAGACCCTATGACAAGAGGTGTCAGTGGGGACAGAGAAAGTCTGGAGCCAGGAAAGCCTATTAAGAATAGTTTAGGCAAGCACAAGGGTAAGATAATGAGAAGACAGAGCTGGGGCTGGGTACGTAGTCATGTGGTACAGTGCTTGCCCAGTACTTGACAGATCTGCGGGTCCATCCCAAGAACCCCATGAACCAGGCATGGCACATACATGTAATCCCAGTCCTTGAGAGGTAGAGGCAGGAGTTGAGGTCACTTAGGCTATGTAGTGAATTCAAAGGCATCCTGGGTTACATGAGACCCTATCCTAAAAGCAAACAACCCAGAAATGTGTTCAAAACTAGTATGAACCAGTGTGAGAGCTGGCTAGAGAAGCTGTCAAGTCTCCTAGACTAAACCAGCTTCTGGGGGCCTGGAAAGCCTGCCTGCCACTTCCCTCTGTGTCCCTTCTCTTCCCAGGTCACAGTCACCTTTGCATTCCTGATCTACTCAGCTTGGTTCTTGAAACAAACCCAAGAGCCTTCAGGCATATCCCCAAATGCCACCACCTGTCTCCTCACAGCTGGTGGGCTCCTATACCTGCTTCAGGTCATACTTAAAAGTCACCTTCTTTGAGAATCTGCCACAATCCCAAATTAGCATACACCCATTGTTTCTAGTAAGAATTCCCCTTTTCCGTTTTGGCACTCACCCCAGACCATAGTGGAAGGACTCTGGGCCTGTGTCCAGGTAGCTAGGAAGAAGCAATATGCCCCCAGAAGGTTTGCCTAGAGAAATGGCTTCGGGGAAATATGATGGCTTTGATGTGGGTGTCATTGATGTGACCGAATCTTGGACAGATGTAACTTTAACTGAGAACAGGTTAGTTTAGTTCAGTTTCGTGGTAAAGAAGGCATGGTGGCAGAATCAGCTTGGTCCAAGACAGCAGAAGCTTGCAAAATGTCTTACACTCAGTTGGGACTGAGAAACAGAGCTTTGACCAGAAGTAGGCTATGCTATAATCCTGAAGGCCCACGCCCACCCAGTGACCCACCTGTGCCAGCCTTCCTCCTATCCTGGCATGTTCCAGAAACTTCCAAAACAGTGCGGCCAGCAGGTCACCAAGTGCTCAAACACATGATCCTATGTCGGGTATTCACATTCAACTCCTACCCCTTCCCCGCACACACACCTATGCTGTAGTAGCAATGAAAATGGGGGAAATTGCTGATCTTGGAAGCCTGCAGTGTTGATGATGACATACACACTTCATACCTTGAACAGCAAGGACACAAGCCGCGTGGACTCAAATGTCACTGGACTGTAACAAAGAGGAAGTATGATGGACACTTTTCACGTTCATTATTTTATCAACTGCAAAAATGGAGTACACAGTCTCTTTTACACAATCAGAGGCAAAATCTATACAAAATTAAGAAATAAATACTGCTTGGAGGGATTGTTAGTGTTGGGGTTGTTAGTGCTGGGGATTGTTAGTTTTGGGGATTGTTAGTGTTGGGCATTATTAGTGTTGGGGATTGTTAGTGCAGGTGGATTGTTAGTGCTGGGGGATTGTTAAGGTTGGGGATTGTTAGTGTTGGGGATTGTTAGTATTGGGGATTGTTAGTATTGGGGATTGTTAGTTTGGGGATTGTTAGTGTTGGGGATTGTTAGTGTTGGGGATTGTTAGTGCAGGCTGATTGTTAGTGTTGGGGATTGTTAGTGATGGGGATTGTTAGTGTTGGGAAATTGGTAGTGATGGGGGATTGTTAGTGTTGGGGATTGGTAGTGATGGGGGATTGTTAGTTTTGGGGATTGTTAGTATTGGGGATTGTTAGTGTTGGGCATTATTAGTGTTAGGGATTGTTAGTGCAGGTGGATTGTTAGTATTGGGCATTGTTAGTGTTGGGGATTGTTAGTGTTGGGGATTGTTAGTGTTGGGGGATTGCTGGTATTAGGGATTGTTAGTGCTGGGGATGGTTAGTGTTGGGGGATTTTTAGTGTTGGGAATTGTTTAGTTCTGGGGATTGTTAGTGTTGGGGATTGTTATTGCTGGGGGATTTTTAATGTTGGGGAGTGTTAGTGTTGGGGATTGTTAGTGTTGGGGGATTTTTAGTGTTTGTTAGTGTTAGTGTTGGGGATTGTCAGTGCTGGGGGATTGTTAATGTTGGGGAGTTTTAGTATTGGGGATTGTTAGTGTTGGGGATTATTAGTGTTGGGGATTGTTAGTGTTGGGGGATTGTTAATATTGGGGATTGTTAGTGTTGGGGATTGTTAGTGCTGGGGGATTGTTAGTATTGGGGATTATTAGTGCTGGGGATTGTTAGTGTTGGGGGATTATTAGTGTTGGGGATTGTTAGTGTTGGGGGATTATTAGTGTTGGGGATTGTTAGTGTTATGGGGATTGTTAGTTTTGGGGATTTTTAGTGCTGGGGATTGTTAGTGTTGGGGGATTGTTAGTATTGGGGATTGTTAGTGTTAGGGGATTGTTGGTTCTTGGGGATTGTCAGTGCCCTGGCATTGTCAGGGACATGCTAACACAGGAAGCTGATACTTGGCATCTCAACAGAATCAACTCTGCTTTCTCACTGAAGGAGTAGATTAACCTACTTATCACAGCAAGATTCTCCCATGTTTTGGAAACAGCAGTAATGTGCATGCCATATGTGTCTCGACTGAACTCTGTCCTCTCTTCTCATATTGGAAATTAGAGGAGTGTGCTGAGCTATACCCTTCAGCAGAGTGCTTACTAGAGGATGGGCAAGACTCTATTTGATGCCCAGGACTGTAACATCCACACATATCCAACCCAAAATGCCATTCATCCTGTATAACTTCTCAGCGAGGAACACAATTGGTTCAGTTCTAGCTGGGTAATAAGAGCTCTGATACGCACAACAGAAAACCACCTAGAAGAGAATGCTAACCAGATCCACATTCTGTACAGATCCACTCAGAACCGTCGAACCCACTGAAGCTGAGCTCCCACCCCGTTCACCATTTTCCTTGTCATGGGACTTTGTGTGAGGAAGATGGAGATGGAGGTCCTCTGTTCTATTTTTCTTCATTTCTTGATTTGTGATTCCTGAAGAAGCAGATGGGGTCTGCTGCTCCAGTACTCCATGGCGGGGCTCTCCAACACCTCCTGCCTTACTGTCCAGGGACCCTGATGTTGCACAGTGGGTCAGTAGCGCCTGTAACCACCGTTGGTATCGTAGCGCCTGTAACCACCATTGGCATCGTGTAAGCTCAAGCCCCTGAGTCTTTCCACTCGGGCCACACCCAAGGGTACCACCACCCATCTGCAGAGCTGCATGGAAGAATCTTGTGCCACCTCTTTTGCAGATGAAAAAAGTAAGCTTTAAAAAGATAAAGTGGATTGTTTGCAGTCATATGGCTTTCAGTGGCAGTCTCCCCTCCCCCTCCAACCCTTTAACTTCTTACTCATTCAACTCTAGTGGGTGTTTTTAACTCATGACTGCATTCTTGATGCCCAGCATAAGAAGAACAGAGAGAAAAGGAGGGGTTATTTTCTGAGTTGGGGTGCAGGCTATACTTTAAAAATTCACATGACCAGCTGACTTCCTTGTCTTCCTTTATTCAGTCTTTTCTCCTTCCCTGCCTCCCTCCCCTCCTTTCCTTCTTTCCCTTCCTTTTTTGCTCCTTTCCTGTCACTTATTGCTAAGAGTTGTGGTTTAGCGATAAAAGCAAATGCATTAAGCTAAGTTCTCTCTGCCATCCAATACTATATACATACATATATACGTGTGTGTGTTTGTGTATGTGTGTGTGTGTGTGTGCGCACGCGTGCACCTTTCATTTCAGTTATAAAATTCAGGAGATCTGCATACCACATTCTAAATGCCAAACCTGGCTTTGTTTGAAAAATCAAAAGCATTAAACTGATACCTTTGGTTAACTTAAAATACCTCTCATCATTTATTAAACACGATCCCTCTCTGCCTTTTTCCTATTTTTAGCTCAATAATAAAAGTATCTAGCAGGGCAAAAGAATCCTGCTTATCTTGATTTTCCTGTCTCATATTTCAGAAGCTAAGTTGTCAGTTCCCTCACTTCTAGAAAGCTGTTTCTTCTCAAAGAAATGAAATATTTGGAGAAGTCCCATGGACGACACACATCTGTGTGTAGCAGTTGACAGTGCATTCCTCCTGACTGACATAACTAGCCTGGTGGATTAGAGCAACGCCTCCTCATTGACCCCGAGTTTAGCAATACCCAGACATAATCTATGTGTTGAGTGCTTGAATGGGCTTTGCTAGAGAGGTGACATTGGGGGTTATTTTGGAATGGCCATTTTTTAAAAAAAATGGTTGTGCCCACCACTTATAGATGTCAAGTGAGCAGATCATGACAAGCCTAGAAAGTCCTGCCCCCTTTCCTTTCTGACGGTGCTCAGTCAAGGTCAAAAAAATACACATTCCAGCAACAATCAAAATAATGGCAGGTTTTGCTTGTTCTTCACATCAACAAAATACAGAGTATTGAACTTACAAATCAAAGTCTATTGCTCTGGGATGGTCTCCCCAAAGCAAGCCAATCTCATGACCATCTCTCTGACCATGTGTGAGAAAATAGATGCCACTGTAGGTTATGTTAAGTGTGGTCTTTTGGAGAGGAGGGCAAAATGGTTCAATGGGTAAAGCCGGTTGCCAAAAGGCCTGATGACCTTAGTTCAATGTCTGGGGCCAAACAAACTCGACCCAAGGAGAGCCACAAGTTGCCCTCTGATTTCTGCATGACACACCTGTGCATCCCCCAATCAATAAAAATCAATTGAAATGTTATAATTAATTAAAACTAGAAGTGATGCATTAGGGAACTAGAAGGTTGGTAGAGCACTTGCACAAAGCCTCGGGTTCAGTCCCCATCATCTGTTAAAAGTCAAGCATGGAGTCACACAACTATAATCCTAGTGTCTGGAAGCAAAGGTAGAAAGATCAGATATTCAAGATCACCCTTGGCTACATGACAAATTCAATGCCAATCTGGGGTACATGACATTCTGTCTCAAAAAGAAAAGGCATATTAATCATCAAGATAATGTCTTGAGTGAGCCAGAAAGGAATAATACAGACTGGGAAAAGAAAGAGGCAGAGAACATTACCCTGGTAGCAGTGCACAAAACATAGAAATATCCCCATGACACTCCCAAGCAAGGTTGCCAGTGAAGGGGAGCAAGGGCAAAAGGCACTCAGTCTACCAATCCCTGCAGCACAAACCCACGACAGTGAACCGTGAATGGCAGAGTTGGCTAGCTCTAGTCACTAGCTGAGGCCCACTAGGAAAAGGAAACAAACAGACAAAACTACTAACCAACTGTTGTCCCCCATGTTGATGAAAAATGCCAGGTCCCACAGGTCCTGCTCCTGGACCTGGGCTGTTGATTGTGCATGCCATGCGCATGTGCACTCATCTAGTGATGCTCCACAGTCCAGGTCCCCGCTGAGAGTTCTCTTCTGTCTCTGGTCAGTGCATACACTGCCACTTTAAAACAGGCAGGCATCCCGTCATGCTCCAAATGGAACGGGATGCTGTCTCAGGCTTCGCAAGCACCCAGTCCTTGAAAGGGGTGGCACTGAGAATAGAGGGACTGAAGGGGGTGGCACTGAGAATAGAGGGACTGAAGGGGGTGGCACTGAGAATAGAGGGACTGAAATGGGTGGCACTGAGAATAGAGGGACTGAAATGGGTGGCACTGAGAATAGAGGGACTTACCCAAAGCAAACATTTTCTTGACATCTCCAGCTCCAGCTTGGTTTCACACTCAATTCATCATAGTCCTCATTGGGACATTGCAGTACTCGACACTACTCATTTCTTAAGTCCTCTAACTCTGATCACCACTCTCTCTCCCCAGACTCTGATTAAGTCAAAGCAGCCAAGTGTTTACCATGGCACTGTGACCCTTTCATTGGCCCTGACACGGCCTCTTTCATCACAGCCATCATGTGTGGGTCCCTGAAAATGCTACAGCTGGCAAGATGGAAATCGGCTCAGCATGACTTAGTTGGCTGATGCTGGTTCAAACTTGTAGTCTGACTCCAAGCAGTTTATTTTTGCCATATTTAAGCACAGCACAACTTTGGAAGAAAGTTCCTTTTACCATTATTACAATGAAGCTTGAAGCACGACTACATGGAAACTCCCTTGCAAAGAGCATGTCTTTTGTAAAGTACCTGTGACCTCTTCTATAAGGATGGGTTCTGTTGACTGAGAAGCAAGTCTCAGGATGAGGGTTTAGGGAGGAAGTGTTTGTAATAAGCATAATAGTAAAGTCTTTTCAACATACATGGGATCTCTTTCATAAGAATGGGTTCTATTGACTGAGAAATAGCGCTCAGAAGTCTGGGAAATTGCAGTGAAGTCTGGCTCTACAGAGCAGCATAGGTCACCAGGTTATGAACGACATCCACTCCCAGCCTTCTGGGTGGAACACAGGTGCACAGGTCCACTCCTTTGAAGAGACAGACATGCATGTTTATCATTCCTGGCTTCTCTAGTGCTTATGCATGAGCGTGAGAGCCTGAGCCTCTAGGCCACTGGGCACTGTTGGACAGGTTGAACCCTGCTTCTCCACTGTGAAGAGCAGGAATTAGGGGAGTCAGATAAAGAGATGGGCTGAAAGCTGTTGGTAAGGTTTTATGGTAAGCTGGTCAATAAGCCTTCTGTAAGTCCTACTCAGACAGGGAGATTATTGTAATTGATGGCCCATGAGTCACTATTCTGCCTTTCCACAGGCCAGTTGTGATTTATCTAGTCACATAACAAGATCTAGAAGCTTCCTCAAGTAAGTGTTTGGTTCATTTTTAAACAGAAACATAAATGGAAATGTGTCTTTTTTTTTAATTATCCAGTGAGCAAGCCATCAGCCAAAGTTTCTTGTTATTCTTAAGTGTTGTGCTCTCAATATGTGTACGTGCTGGGTGGGACAATCAATCTTCATGATCAGTTTGACTGGGTTTAGAAGGACCTAGGTGATCGGGGCCACCCTCCTAAACCCATGCCGAAGTGATGTTTTCAGACAAAAGGAACAGTTGGGGAAAACTCACCCTGAATGTGAGTGTCTCCATCCTATGGTCCTGAGCAGAAGGAACGGGAAAAGGAGAAAAACCTGCTGAGCGAAGGGCTTGCCCCTCTGTTTCTCATCTACCAAGGGAAGACTGGCATCTAGCACACATGCCGGCCTCTGCAGTTTGAGCAAATGCATGGGGCCAAGCAACCTCAGACAAAACCTTCTAAAACCACAAGACACACTAAATCATCCCCTCTTTAAGTTGTTCTCTCAGACATTTGGTCACAGCAGCATAGAAGTAACCTGCTGGAAACACAGCACCCTTAAGTATACTTGAAGTATCAAGACACATGCTAGTTACCACGTTAATGATTTTATGGTCAGCAGGGCACTACTAGACATTCCTAAATCCCAGATCAGAGGCTGGAGAACTAGGGGTGGTTTTTAAAATACTAACTTGTGTAGTGTTGAGCTGCGGGCCGTTTCCCGCCGCCGGCTCTCGGCTGCCTGGCTAGCTTATGCCCCGAAATAACAACACACAAACTGTATTCATTTAAACACTGCCTGGCCCGTTAGTTTCAGCCTCTTACTCACATCTTGATTAACTCATATCTAATAATCTGTGTAGCACCATCAAGTGGTTCCTTACCAGGAAGATTCTAGCATACGTCCATCTTGGGCCGGAGCTTCATCGCGTCTGGCTCAGAGAGCAGAGGCATGGCATCTGTCTCAGGAGAGGCGTGGCTTCTGACTGAGCCATTTACCTCACTTCCTTCTTCCTGTTCTGTCTACTCCACCCACCTAAGGGCGGGCCTATTAAATGAGCCAAGGCAGTTTCTTTATTAATGAATGAAATCAATACAAACAGAAAACTCTCCCACATCATTTCCCCTTTTTCTCTTTAAACAAAAAAGAAGGCTTTAACTTTAACATAGCAAAATGACATATAACAAAACAGTTATCAAGTAAGAATTACAGTTACAATATTTATATCTATTTTATCTTTTATCATAACAAAAGAAAACAACTATAACTATCTATCTCTTCTTCAACTCCGTCAAAGACTCCAGAAGGATATAATATTACCTAAGTAAATGAGAAGTAAGCAACTTACAAAACTCTAGAAATCACAGAGACATCTTGCTACCTGGACAGTCACCCAAAGTTCTTTTGTACCGTTGGGGTACAGGCCCATAGTATCCAGCAGACTTTTCCATGAAGCAGGAAATTTCAAAGGCAGTTTAGTCACTATCTGCTGTGTCCTGCAGAATGTCTCGCAGACTCTTTCATGAGTCAGGAATCCCAAAGAATCATCTTACCTTTATGCAAGTTCAGCAGTCCTCTCTCTGTGGGTTATTTGTGTCCAGTTTATGCAGCAGTCCAGGCAAGAGCAGTTTCTTGCCCAAATGGCTATCAAACTCAATAAGGAGCCTCTTCAATGCCCATCTTCCTCTTGAAGTAGATTGGTGCTGTCAGGAGCAGATGTGTCTCATTGTTGTGAAAAGCTCTAAGTTATTAAAACATTTTAAATGCCAAATTCTGTAGTCTTTGAAAGAGATGAAAAATGTCTATCTAACTGAAATATATCTCTATATATCTAGAAAATCTAACAAACATGATTACAAGCTTGACTATTATCAATGATTATTCATTAACAACCTATATTTCCTAATTATACATTACATTTTTAAAATGAACTACACAATCACAATACCTTAATCAAGATTAGAAATACATATACATATAACAAAATTGACCATAAATTTAAACCACTAAAGCAAAATCCATATCAATGCAAATTATTCATATCTATATCATATCCCCTTTTAAATGTAAAAGAACATTTATAAACAATATTTGGGAATATGGGCGCAGTTATTTCTTTCCAAACTGCTTCCTGCTGAATGGGGATGCTGTTAATCAGATCTTTCATGGTGTAACCTGTGTGCTAGGTACATCTCAGTCGGCAATTGAGCGAAGTAATTTTTTGAGGGTGTTCACAGCAACCTTTCAGGAGGGCGTGGTCTATCATACCATATTGGCATAAAAGCAATCCATAGGGTCTCATTTTCTGTAAAAACAAAAGAAGAATCGCTTTTCCAAAGTATCATATCCTTAGATCCAAATTCTAAAGTCAAGGTATTTTCAAAATATCTATCTTGGATTAGTTCAGCAGCATCTATAAGCAAATATCTTTTAGCAGCTGTTGCTCCTTCCTCAGCATTCAAACAATTCAAAGAGAGCATAATAGTATACAGTATCAAGATTCTCTGTGTATTTTCCATCTTTGTGCAGCTTTATTTTAACTTCTATTTTGTTTATTTTTACTTTTAACTTTTTTGAGACAGGTTCTCTGTATATTTTTGTCCTGGAATAATTCTTTAGACCAGGCTGTCCTTGAACTCACAGAGATCCACCATCTCTGCCTTCCAAGTGCTGGGATTAAAGGCGTGTGCTACAACACCTTGAACTCACAGAGAGGCAGTTTCTTTATTAACGAATGAGATCAACACAAACAGAAGACTCTCCCACATCAAACTTGCCTAACTCCTTTAAGATAAATTTTAAACACCAACCGCTATAGCCATGATCATGCCCTTAGCTTCCCATGCAGTCTCACCTCATGGATCCATCTATATAGATCCCCCATGTCAACAACATTCTCCCGACTCCTAGTGTCCACATAGATGCCCATTTTGTACCTTCAGGCTAGACTCATGCTCTCTTCTCTGCCCATTGCCTTCTGGGGCAAAACCACTCCATAGTTCCTTATCCCTTCCTCCTTTGTTCTTTGAAAGTGTAGTACTTATGAGGTCTTCTGCACGGGAGAACCTTCCACAGACTGGTGCCTTCTGCCTAGAGGAAAAGTCCATGACATAAGGGATGGGAGCCATTCACTGCACAGCTTCCCCTTGGTCAAGAGCTGGCAGACACATCTTCACCAGCTCATCAGGTATCTGTCGAGAGCATCCTGGCACTGCTCTAGGCACTGAGCATGCAGCATGAGCTGCTTTCATTTCCATGAAATACATCCTGCAGAAGGCAAACGACAAACACGCCAAACAAACGGCTGGATATATGCTTATGGAATTGTGACTGCCAAAGCAGAAGGAGCACCCGATAGGTATAAGAAAAAACATCAGAGTGAATAAAAGAAATGTCATGTGGATGTGGGTGGTGGCTGCCAGGCTCTTAAGGGAAGGGTAGTCAGGAAAGAACACACTGAGAAGGTGACCAGCAAACCCAGGCCTGAATGAGTGAGTCCAAGAACCCTGTGGATACCTGGAAGAAGAGAACTCCAGACAAAGGAAACAGTATGTGGGGCCCTGAGAGAGGAGCATGTCTAATAATCATTGCTTAAATGTGTAAAATGATATTAGCAATCCTGTTATTGTTTGACCTGGGGTAAAGTTACCTCAGATGGGCCTTGAGTTGCCAATGCCCAAGGTGAGCCTGAGGTTCTGCCCATCTCAGCTTCCCCTATCAGGGTCTGTGATGTTGCTACCTGCATGTTGCTACCACCGCCCCACTTAGGTGGTGCTGAGGATCACACTGAGGGCCTCTGGTAAGCTGGGCTGACCCTCTCCCTATTGAGCAACATGTTCAGAATGTTCTATCAGCAGTTTCTTCTGTGAAAGAAGATCTTCCCTCTTTGATAAAAGTAGGGCAAAACACCCACCTTGTTAATAATGTATTAACATTATGACTCCATTACATGACAATCTACCATTTTTAGCGTGTATAAGTGTTAGCCTGTATCATGTAATGCACCATGTGCGACCTGGTACCCCCAGAGGACAGGAGGGGGCACTGGATTCCCTGGAGCTATGAGTTGCAGTAGGGATGCTGGGAACTTGGGTCCTTCACAAAAGCACCAAGCGCCCTTAACACTGAGCTGCCTCTCCAATCCCACTTGTGAATCTTAAAAAGCTTGTGATTGGCAAGTCCGTTGGTCTCAGTAGGTGCTTTTTTTCAGCAATGACATAAAAACCCCAGTGAATCTGACGCTTCTCACTTAAAGTGAGCTCTGCAGTGCCCTCGGCACCTCTATCATGGAAGGCAGGATCTAAAAAGAGTTGCGGTTTTTTTTTTTTTTAAAGAAGCAAGCAATGACAACTGGAAATCTAGACAAAACCCAGCAGGCTTTTCGTTCTGCTTGGCAGTCGGGTGGTTTGAGACCCCAGAGTTTCTTCAGGGCCCTGTGCTGTGGCACAGGTGACTGTTAATTTTAGAAGGAAACAAAGTGTCACTTCGTTGAAAACAAGAGAAGAAATAAAAGTATATTCATTTTGGATTATTTTTCTTCCTTTCTTTTTTTCTCTTTCTTTTTACTTTTTTACTTTTGAGACAAGGTCTCACTCGGCAGCTCTGGCTATCCTGGAACTCACAGAGATGTGCATGCCTCAGCCTTCTGAGACCTAGATCGAAGGCATGCACCACCACAACCTGCCCTCGAGCTATTTTTCACACTCCAAAAATATCAAGTGTAATAAAAAAATTTCCCATCCATTGATTTTTTTTGTCATGGGTCGATCTTTAGTGTGCTGAGCCAAAGAACCAAAAACTACATGTTCAAGTCAGAACTGTCCAGCCCCGATTGGGAGCAGGGTACTAGCCCAGACATGCTGGTTGGTGCAAGGAATTTTTTTTAGATATGCCCTCTGATTCAAAGTTTACAATCCCATTGGTATGCTGTTTTGGATTAAACATGAAATGCCTCTCGACAGGCTCATGGATGTGACTACTTATCCCTAGCTCTTGGTGCTGTTTCAGATGTGTGTGGAATCTTTGGGATGCAGGGCCTCGCTAGCAGAAGGTAATACCCACCTCCATTTCCAGGCCAAGTCCTCTCTGAATTCTGTTCACTGAGAGGTGAACAAGCCAGCCCACAAGCTCTGGCCATCACAGACCAAGCCATTCCTACTGGCAGGCTTTCCCTTGCTGGCAGGCAGCATCCTCTCACGCGTTCTTGGTACAGTTCCTCAGGCTGGGGTGACCGACAAACCATAAAGTTATTTCGTTGCTTCATAATGCTAATTTTGCTACTGTAATGAATCATAATATAAATATCTGATACGCGGGATATCTGATATGTGACCCCTGTGAAAGAGGTCATTAGATGCTCCCCAAAATGGTCAAGATCCACAGGCTGAAAACTGCAAGCCATGAGCCAAAACAAAGCTGTTCTCTTTGAAGTTGCTTTTGTTATCTGTCATATGACAAGACGAGCAACCAACACACAAGTCAAAACAAGGTTCCAGGATCGCAACCTTGATCAGTACTTAGCACCACACAATTAAGAATCAAATGAGTGGGCAGTTCAGTCAATACAGTCCTTGTGATATAGGCATGAGTACCTGAATTCAGTCTACAGAGCTCATATAAAAAGTCAGGCTTGTGACACACTCCTGTAATCCACTGCTGGGGACACAGAGACGGGGATTTCTGGGGCTGGGTGGTCAGTCAGCCTAGTCGAATGTGTAAGTTGCAGCCATTGAGAGACCCTGTCTTAAGAAACAAGATGGATAGCATCTTGCGGAATGGCACTCAAGGCTGACTTTCAGCTTCCACACAGAAACACACATGCAAAGGAGCTTGCACACACTCAAATGTTGTAGTACACACTGCAAGGCCGGAAGGCTAATTATGGGAGTCAATTCTCTCCTTTCATTACGTGGGCCCCATACAATGAAACTCAGATTATCAGGCTTGGCAGCAAATGCCTTATCCACTGAGCCATTCCTTGTACTATATATAAAAAGTATTCAAAATAGATTATAAGAAAATCAAAACTAGAACTTCTACTGGGTACCACCCATGCAAGAGCAAATTGATAAATTAATTTCAAAAACTAAAAATTGCTCTCTTCAATTAAGACACCTAATAAACAACCCACAGATTCTGATCAAAGACCGGCATTCAGTAGCCCCCGTCTCTGATGAGGTCCTCCTCATCAGATGCTTAAAAAATGCAGATGGCACAGAGCTTACCATTCAGCTCTCTCTGTCTTGATTAGGCACCCTGCTCTGCTGGGCAGCATGTGTCTCCTGGCAAAGAGAAAAAGAAGTGGTAAACATCTATAATCCAAGCACTTCAGAGGCAGGGGCAAGAGGACCAGGGGTTCAAAGTTGCTCTCAGCTTCTTAGTGAGCTTGAGGTCAGTCTGCACTGGTTTCTCTGAAACAAAAAGATGGAACGCTGCTAACAACAGGGAACTCTACGTCCCTTCGAAGTACATTAAAGATCTGATCTGAACAAATACTTTACCAAAGAAGTCACAAAGACCCAATGACAAAAGGCTCTGACAAGTGAAAGACTGGCCATGCCAAGAACGGGCAAGAATGCAGAGGTGGAACGCACCTCAGTGCTGGGAACGTGGAAACCGCAACCACTTTGGAAAATGAGTCGGTAATATTTCAAAAAGATAAAAAATGTGTCTCACCTAGG
The DNA here is from genome assembly GCF_903992535.2 of Arvicola amphibius. NCBI lineage: Eukaryota > Metazoa > Chordata > Mammalia > Rodentia > Cricetidae > Arvicola > Arvicola amphibius. Next base: position 93,885,639 of record NC_052051.1, read on the forward strand.
TCCCGACTATTTCATCCTAAGTACTTCCCAGAGAGATCACGCTTTTACTTATCCAAAGACTTGGGAATGAATGCTGACAGCAACTTATTATAAAAGCCCATGCCGAGAATAACCCAAATGACCAACAGCAGGTGAAAGTATTTTTAAAAATTGATAGTCTATACACTGGAATATTGCTCGGAGAAAAATGTGTGTATACAGCAATGAATGGTTGATGCAGCACCATGAGTAGATTTCAGAATAATTAAGTTAGTGAGAGGAACCAGACAGACTCGTACTGTGTGATGCTGTTCATGTGACTCTTGAGAAGATGTAGACTAGTTTACAGTGACCTTGAACCAATTAGTACTTACAGAGTGGGAAGAGGTTCTAAGGACAAGATTACAAATGGGCACATGAAAGCTGGGGGGGAAGGAAGGAAGGACAAGCAGCGAACTGTATGTTTCACATATGTGCGGTTTAGCAAATAGCTATCCAACCTCAGTGAAGCTATCGTCTTCAGTTGTATTTAAGGCTGATGTGTTTAAGGTGATGACTGTTTGAGTGGGTTAGAAAAAAGACAAGAGCTTACAGACTAGAGAGAATAGGAGGGCCTTCTTAGAGATCAACTGGCTCATAGCTGAGGAGGAGAGCAGGGTTTGCTCCAGACAGAAACACGACATATGCGAAGATCAGAGAAGAGTCCCGCTGCAGTCCATGTGGGCTGCTACAGCTGACTGTCACAGACCAGGTGGCACCACGATCAAGGTGCCTACCAGTCCAGAGTCTGTTGACCAAGCTCATGGACCTCTTTTCCTCACTGTGCTCACATGGCAGAGGAGACGAGGGAGTGAGTCCCTTGGAGTCTCTTTGGTAGAGACCCCACCCTCATGACTAGCCAAGGTCCCACATCCAGATTCACTTTGGAGGAGAGATTTCAATACGGGGATCTGACAGGAAAGGGTAGATAGTTTTCATGGTCTTCATAGGACTTAGGTAGTGTAGTATAAGTGCCTTCCTAAAGAGAGCATTATAATTCACATTTTGTTGTGCTTTATATCTATTTTTAAATAGTCCCTTTTCCCCTTCTATATTTCCAAGCTGATTCTATATAAAGAACTGTCCCCATACTTAATACCTTTACACAGCACGTAACTCTGGGTTTTCCAATTTGGTGGCTGGTTCTGCCCTGTGCCATGCTGACTGAGACACTGGGAAGGCAGCCACTGGGCAGGAGCATTCAAAATGGTACCCACACATGCAGGGAGCTTCCTGGGGCCTGACCACCTGATGTAGCCTCCTATGGTGTGTGCTTGACAGCTAGAGTCTGAGTGTGAACGTCCTGAGAACAAGAGTCACCAACAAACCCAATGAAAAGGCGAGACTTTGATGGCCCAGCTTCGGGCAGGATACAGGTTCTGCGGCATTCTTTCAGACAAAGTAAGCCAGAGGCTTGGACCAAACTCAAGGTCAGAGGAAGAATAAATGATAGTGGCTGGGGCTGGGGAGATGGCTCAGTGGATAAGAGCAGACACTGCACAAGCAAGACCCCCTGAGTTTGAATTTCCAACACCCCCATGAAAAGCATACATGAACATGATGCCCCTGTAACCCCAGCACCGTAGGCAGAGACAGGAAGATTGCCAGAGCTAGCCAGCCTAGCTCCAGGTTCATTAAGAGAGCCTGTCTCAAGGGAATAAGTCAGAGAGAGAGAGAGAGAGAGAGAGAGAGAGAGAGAGAGAGAGAGAGAGAGAGAGAGAGAGAGAGAGAGAGGTGTACACTCTCTCACATTCACATGCACCATGCACACACAAATTCACATGTATACACACACACACACACACACACACATACAAGAAGCTGTGACCGCCTCTGATCTACTGCACTTCCTTCCCTAACATTTGCCACCATGAAAATCTTTGCTTATAGATGCTACAGGATTAGCACAGACGCTTAAAAATCCTAGTGTCCTCATAAGTATCAAGGCCTCCTTCTCTTGCCTCTCACAGGAAAATTTTTAAGTAAGCAGCTTTGAACGAGTGGTTGGATGGGTAGTAAATCCTCGAAAGAGAGGGCTGGTGTAGGGTTAGTCTGCTTCTCTATTCTGTGATTAACACTCTGACAAAACAGACTTGGGGAGAAAGGGCCACACAGTCACTGATAGAAGCCAGGGCTGGAACTCAAGGCAGGAGCTTGAAGGTGGGAACTGAAGCAGAGATCACAGAGGAGCTCAGCTTCTGGCTCACTCTTCTTGGCTCGCTCAGCTGTTTTCTCACACAGCCCAGGACCACCTGCCCAGGGGTGGCCCCGCCCACCATGGGTTAAGCCCTCCCACACTGATAATTCATTTAGAAAGTGCCATGAGAAACAGGCCCACGACTCATCTTGTAGAGCCAGTTTCTCGATTAAAGTGTCCCTCTTCCCAGCTGACACTAGTGTGTGTCAGGCCGACAAAAACTAACCAGCCAAGTGTGGACGCTCTGTTTCGCACCTCACAGACCCAACCGTAATGCGGCGCTGTGCACGTCAAGGCAAATGTTCGGTTTACTTTCAGTCGCAGCATTTTAGAAGTCTATCAGTGAAATTTTAACAAATTATCCCCCTCCCTGGGAAACATGACTTGAATTTGCAGCATGGAATGTCACTGAGACAACAGGAAATAGCATTAGCGCTATTTCAGCAAGAGTGGTAAGAATCTGAGGGTTGGTCTAGCCAAGCAATCTTCTTCGGAGTTAAGAGAGGAGGGTTTAAAGCATGAATTGAACCCAGAGTTACAAACAGCAAAGAACTGTACAGAAAGGCTTGCCTGCCCCCTGACCTGGGTTTGAGACCTGACTTTGAGTCACCTGGTACTGCGACGCTATGAGCCTTCTAAGAGGATCAAAGTTGGTGCTTAAGAAAGACGCCTTCTCGAACTCAGCTTTGTTTGTCCAGCATGGCAATATACTGTATGGGAGGCCAAATTGAATTCATATTAAATTCATAGCCTATTACAGAGAATTAGGCCATGGTGCATGATGGCCAGGCACTTGGGATGTTTACTCTTTTCATTAACTGTTTTTCTCCTTAAATAATTAATGCTTAGGGATTTTTATTTCCATGCAGTATACAGAATGCAATGGCTGATACGGCTGAATTTCTTGGTTGCATTGTATGAGCTGTTGCTACTGTTTTGAAAGTTTATCCAGAGAGATCTAGTGGGCAGGACACAAGATTTATGACCCCAATTGTGACATCTTCCTTTGGACCCAAAGGCAAGTGCCACTCATCTCCTGCCTGTGTTTCAGTATCTGAAAGGCAGGCGTCACAGCTGCCGGAGCCCCACCAGAACACCATGAAGTGTGACTAATTAGTCTCTGCACGGTGGCTTGATGGACGGCGATAAATGCTTTCGTTTAGTCTGTAAAATGATTGCTAACTTAGACTTCAGGAACAGCCAACTTGAAAGACAGAAAAGCTTTGCCATGAAATAGAAGTTTGCAATACACTTCTTGTTACTATAGCTCCTTCTCCAGGATAATTACAAACCTGTGTTCATTGTAAAGGCCATGAAGCATAGCTAGGCATAGTGGGGCACAGGACGTGATTTCTGTCGGCTTAGGGTTCCATGCCCACTGACACAGCCACTCACAAGTGGATAATATCCCCTAACTCATATGTACTAAGCATGTAAAGACAATTTGTTGTTCTTGTCCTTATTCCCAAACAACAATATCTACTTCCTCAACATTTTCACTATTTAGGTATCACACCCATCTGGAGATCACATGAGACACAGGAGGATGCTCATACATTATATACAAATACTTGGACTTTAGCATCCTCATAGGACCAGAGCCCTCCCTCCGTAGAGAATAAGAACAGCTGTAACTATCATTAAGATATTCTAAGACTATCATAATATCACACGCATAGGGCAAATATCAAATGCATAATGCAAAGGGCACTGGGGAGCAATGGACAGGGTTAACGACAGTTGGCAGAGGACGGACAGTTGGCCACTGGAGTGAGGGCTTCTGTGTCTCCCAGTCTCCTTCTAGAATACTTCAATGACTAGCCAAAGGATCACATTGACCTCTCTTAGGTCTGACTAATGAGCTTTGGGTTAATGGGACAGCTCTAACTGAAGTCACAGGACACAGAATTACACCTGACTTCCAAAGCCCATGGTGAGAACAGTGTTCTTACTTGGGAAGTACAAAATTAGTGAGTTCAATAAGCTGAGAGATCAAACAGAATGGCCGCAATTGACTTTACCCGAAGCGGATGCTCACGCTTAAATATGCAACCTTCAGCTGCCTTAGGGAGCAGAACTGAAAAGTAAGTGGAACTATTGGGAAATGTTTAAGAACCCAAAAATCTCACAGTCACATGACTACTAAATATGGGAAGTTGCCGACCAAAAACAATGTGACATTGCGTAGCCTCGTGGAACTCACTCAGAAAGATGCCTAGCGTGGTCCCTGAAGTCTGTGTTGGAACCTTGACCCAGTGCAGAAGCATCTTGACATGCACGAAGAGGGATCTACCCACTGCTCTCGTGGGTAGACTGTTGTCATTCCTGTGGTCATCTGTCCCTTCTCTCTCCAGAAGAGGTTTCTTTTAAAACAAGAACTGACCTCTCTTGACCTTCCTTTCTCAAGCCTTTCATTCTCTTCTGATGCATCCTGAAGGCCCTCACAGGATGCAGGATGCCATTTGACCTAGAACAGTTCAACCTCTAGAACCATGACCCAAGTACATTTCTGTTCATTATGAACTACCTGATCTGCAGGGTTCTAGTAAGGAGGCACAAATTGGATTAAGAAAACAAAAACCCAGCATCTAGTAATGTAGATGAGGATGGGGCCCCACACCTCAGAAAGGACCCAGCAATTCAGGGAATGTCCTTGAGTTATGAAAAAAAAAAAAGAAAGGAAAGGAAAGGGCATTTAATTTGCTCTACACCCTACTATTTGAGAGTTTTTTTCCCTAAATTCATGTAAGTACTTTTGGTATACACTCTACAAGAGGTGATCCTTGCCCTCAGTCATCTCAGACTTGAGGAGAGATGATTTTGCATGTGAGAAACCAGAGGTCACATGCTCAGAAGGAAACATGAAGATCATCTAAGCTAGACCTGTGCCAGAAACTTGCCTACTTACTGTCAAATTTGATCTGGGTCTTGATTCATAGAGAATGTACAAAGATGGAAGAAAGTGGGTGGGGCCTTCAAGCCAAAGGAGGAACACACACAAAATATGGTGCTGCCTAACAAGCCTTGGCTGGCTTTGTGGCTTACCCAGCAACCATCTATTATGTTTCAAGGGTCTACGTGTCAGCCAGGCCAAGCATGATCTGTGCCTGGCCGGGCCTATCTCATGCAAGCTTGCTCACAGTGCGGAGGTAAGCAGGTGAGTCAGCTGAAGGCTGGATGATCAGAGCCGGTTTTGGCTGGGCTGACTCAGCCGCAGCCCTTGCTTTCTCGTGGTCCAGCAGAAGACTAGCTCTGGCTTGTGCTAATGACAGAGACAGTGGTTAAAAGCCAGCAGGACCACATGAGGCCTCTTTAGACTCAGATTCAAAAGCTATACCAGTTAGCTCTATACCTGACTAGACAAAGCAAGTCACAGAGCAGCCAGAGTGAAGAAATAGATCTTATCACTCAGCTGAAGTAAGTCAGTCACATTGCAGACTGGGATGGATAATCTATCTGCAACAGTTACAAAGATGTCAAAGAAATTGATTTGAGGAAGCAAAAATGGGGTCTAGGGATGACAAACAAGTTTGGAGGTTTAGTTGGTGGGGGCAGTTGCAAGATCATCATACGATTGGATGATTCCATCTTATTTGAGAAGAGTTGTAAAGGACATATCCCAGAATAGACTGGAGTTTAAAAACCAGTTAAGAAATTACTTGGGGATAACTCAGTGATACAACACTTGCTGATAGTATGAGGCCCAGGGTTCCATTCCCAGTCTTGGGGAGGGGAGAAACCTGTGCTAATTTTGGTAGGGAATGTTAATGGTTGTACCAGGAATCAGAAGTGGACAGAACTTGGGAGTCTGGGGGACGATGTGTGGCAGTGTCCATTGTTGCTGTTGTCTCCCCATGCCGGCTGAGTTAATGGGCCGTTCTGGCTGAGAACGGAGGCCATGTTTCCCACTTTCCCTTGCAGTTAAATAAGATCATATGTTTTGGTTTGCACTTCAAGAATCCTAAGTGGACTTGTGTTTAGAATACTCTGACCCAAGCTTTAGCAGGCCATAGAACTTTTAGGAGGTAGGGTTTCCCTGGTGGAAACAGTCACTGGGTATAGACCTTTGGTGGTCCTTGCTTTTGTTTTTAGTCAGAGTGTTCTGCTTTCTGCTCTACAAGACATGACAAACTTCTGTCACACACTTTGGTCTTTCTCACTGTCATGGAATGGAATCAGTCTTCAAACTGTGAGCCAAAATAAATCTTCATCTCCTTAAAGTTGTTTTTGCCATGGATTTGGTTACAACGAGAAGGCGTTCAGGCTGCAGCCAAGTGTCATAAGGTAGTTTCTCAAATTTTTGCTAAAGCAGAGTTGAGCACACTGTCTGGCTACTTTCTCTACTCTCTGTCTTCTTTCCTGGAACATAAGCATTCATTTTGGGGGCAAGGAGGATAAAAATCAATACCTGAAATAGCATGGTGAGCTGGAGGGAGTCCAGGTTCCAAAAGCCTCCATCGTAACTCTGCTCTGCCCGCCTACTTCCTGACTTCCAGATGAAAGAGAAACTAAGCACACACTCTGTCTGGAATGTGGAATCTCTGCTCGTGTGTTAGCCTTCTCTGAACTGTTAGGACAACCCAGACTGTTAACATTTGTGAGTTCTTTCATAAATCTGGTTTATCATATCCATGGAGATACAAAGATTTTTAACCCTGAGGTTCAGAGTTATATGAGGAGAACCTGGAAGAGGAACCGAGGCCTCTTAACCTGATACCAAAACACTTCTTCATACATCTCTGCAATGCTGTCTGCTTATTTCACCCAAGCATAAATAACCAAATGTTAATACTTGACAAACACTTCTAGGAGATTGAAGAGCATGCTTCCCAGTTTAGCCTGCAAATGACATTACTTTGGTATTGTTCAGATGAACGCATCCAAAGCAGCAAAACGACACTGACATTCCTTGCAGACACAAATGCACTGATGAACCAGACACACGTGCGCGCGTGCATGCAAACACGCATTTATTTTTTAAAAGATCATTTTCTGACTCTAATGTCTGTTTTTAGATTTATTTATTTTATGTGTTTAAATGTTTTGCCTGCGTGTATGCATGTGTCCCACATGCATGCCTAGTACCCAAGGAGGTCGGTCAGACAAAGGTGTCAGATTCTCTGGGTCTAGAGTTATAGATGGTTGCAAGCCATTCCATAGGTTCTGAGAACCAAACCCAGGTCACCAATGAGAGCAATACATGCTTTTTACCACTGAGCACATCCTCCAGCATCCATGCGTACATTTTAAAAAGCAGTTAGAAGCTGGACAGCTAATAGCGCCTGTTGCTTCTTGCAGAGGACCTCAGTTCCCAGCACCCATTCAGGTAGCTTCCAGCTGTTGTAACTCCAGGCTCAGGAGGACCTGAGTCTCTGACCTCTGCAGGTGCCCACACTCACGTAAAGGACCCTCACTTCATCTCACAAACAATGCATACACACATACACGGTTTTCTGTTTTTAAGTTTTTAGTTAAGAAGAAAAAGAAAATCAAAGCACCTGGATTAGAAGAGATAAAACTGCAGATGTCTCTGTGTGTGTCTGTCTGTCTTCTGTCTGTCTATGTCTCTGTGTGTAAGACACCAAGAAATCCACTAAAGAGTTGTCAAAAAAATAAGTTCTGGAAGCTTGTAAAATACAATTTGCATGTTTCAAACAATGCTGTATGTTCACAGTGAACAGCTCTCAATGAAACAATGAGATTAAGCAGGAAGCAGTCTCATGGAGTCAGGAGCCATGGCGCACACTTACAGTCTTACACTCAGGCAGCGCATCACGAGTTTGAGGCTAGTCTGGGACACACAGAGAATTCAAGGTAGCCCAGTCTAGAAAATGGAAAATCGAATTACAGAAACAAATGACCCCTAACAATTTCATGCGTGGTAGTATCAAAAAGAAGAACTTATCTAGGAACATCTTAATGAAGGAAATGCCCGGCTTGGACATTGAGAACCACAAATGACATGGAAGGAAATGAAAGAAGGAAGAACGGGCAGGGGCGGCACCCCATGTACTGTTTGAAAGTTGGTAAGTTGAAGAACGGGCAGGGGCAGCATCCCATGTGCACAGTTTGAAAGTTGTTAAGCTGGCAATACAAGTTGACCTGCAAATTTAGTGCACTCTGCAAGAATCCAGCTGCCTTTGTTGTGGAAATTAGTAGTAGGGTCTTGACATGTAGGACAAAATTTGAAGCATCACAGTGACCAAAACTTTTTTCAGTGCTGAATGTCAAAGCCAGGGTCTCCCAAATACAAGCAAGTGCTCCATCAATGAGAGGTACCACCTAAGTTTTCACAGAACCACCTCAGAAAGAGGAAAACAAAATTGGAAGACCCCAGTTTTTTCAATTTCAAAACATACTACAAGGACACAGGAATTGAGACATTGGGTGTTGTACTATCGTTGGGAGATAAAAATGTCCCCTCAGGCTGGGTATGTTGAAGGGTTGGTCCCCAACTGGTGGCACTGTTGAGAGATGGTTGGATCATGAGAGGACTGACCTCATCAAGAGATTAACCCATTGGGAACTTTATGACTGAATGATCTGTTAGGAGCTGGGGCCTGGCTAGAGGAAGTAGGTTATTGGGGTGAGCCTGTCTGGTCTGCCATCTTCCCCTCCACCTCTAGTCTCACCATGTGGTGAGCCACTCCGCTCTATCAAATGTGCTCTATGATTTTTGCACCTCCCCCGCCCCCCACAAGATGTTGCAATGGGCTAGGGATGTAAGCCAGGTGATAGAGTACTATCTATCATTCATGAAGATCTAGGCTAGATTCCTAGCCTGCACAACTGTAATCCCTGCATGAGGATGTAGATGCAGAAGATTATAAATTCAAACTCACACCCAGCCAGTTAGCAACCAACTTGCCTCAAACAGGCAGCCTGTGCTACATAAGACCCAGTTTCCAGAAGCCGTAGAGACAAGTGGCCACAGACTGAAACCATGAGCCAAGTAAATACTTCCCCTCTCCATTGTCTCTCAACTGTTTCATCACAGCAATGGGAGGTGACTAATACAGACCAATGCATAGATTAATGGAATAGACTCAAGATTCCAGAGGCCTCAACTTTATTATCAATTGAATGTGTATGAATGCCAAAACAGTTGAATGAGGACGAGATATTATTCTCGGCAAATGGGACAGCTATGTCCCTGTGAGGATGGGAATATGACAAGGAAGAGAACTAAAAGCCATTATACAGCATGCCACATGCAAAATCACCATGTAAAAACGTGAATTTAATGCTAACCAGCAATAAAATTCAGAAGAAGATGAAGAACAAAATCTTCATGCCCTTATATTTGGTAATATTTGTTGTTGTTGTTGTTGACACCAAAACCACAAATAGACGAGGAAAATAGCTTTATTAGCCTTTCCCAAAATTAAAAACAGTTTTGTTTCAAAAGATATTCTCCTGGGCTGGTTATGTAGCTCTGTTAGTTGCCTAGCATCCATGAGGACCCGGGCTAGATCTCCCAGCACTAAATGCCTATAATCCCAGCACCTAGAAGGTAGAGATAGATTAAGGGATTAGAAATTCAAGGTCATTCTCAGCGATGGAGCCACAGGAGACCCTCCCCCACTCTCACTCACAAACAAGATGTCATCAAGAACTGAACAGGAAACCTATAAAGTAGAAAAACTTTTATAAAGTATGATCTGGTAAGATACTTTTTATCCTCAATATATAAAAAACTTTTATGATTCAACAATAAAAAAGATACTTTAAAACATGTGAGAGTTTCATGAGAAATTTAAAGTTTGATTTTTCTGGGAAGCCCCAGCTCCGGCGTTTTCACCACAGGAAGTCCCTCCCGAGCCTGCCAAACTGCTCCTCTTCTTTAGTCTCTTCTGTCCTAAAGGTCCTGGGGTCAGGGGCCGCCTGAGTCAGAGGAGGGGAGATTTGTGTAAATGGGAGCAGGACACTGTGAGCTGACAATACACGTGGTCTAACACACATTTATTTAGTAATGAGGGGAAATCTTGGCGCGCATGCTCATATCCAGTCCTTGCTGATGTTTGTAAGTTGAATGGAGGTGTTTCTGGTCTGGGCATTTTTGTTTTGTTTGACTTTGCTGTTGTATAGCCCAGGCAGGCCCTGAACTCACTATCTTGGTTTCCTGATTACAGGTGGATAACACCAAACCTAACTTAGAAGTGATTTTCATTAGGATCTCTTAAAAATCATAAGGTTTCAACTTAAGGAAGCCTTTTAAAGGTGAAAATTTTGATTTATGATAACTGTCTATCACTGTGAAGTGTAAAAATCACATGGACCTCATGGGGTATCCATGAGGTCCCCCTTTCCCTCCCCCTTTACCTCTGCTAACCTCCTTCTCCTCCTCTTTTACCTGATATATTCTGAAACCAAACACGCAGAACCTTTGTGGCCAAGCTAATGCTTCCGGCAGCTGGGAACAGGAGTGAACCGTGGGAGAGCTCTATTGTCCCAGGGTTGGGACTGACCCAAACCAAGCAGAGCCCAGAGGAGACTGGAAAGACCAGCCTCGGCTTGGAGACCTGAGAACAGAGTGGGTGTGAGGCAGAGCAAGGGGAGGGAGACCAGCTTGTCTGAGCACCGACTGTGCTGCTGGACACTCCCATTCCCATGAAGCCCCCATCAGGGTCCCAACAACTCCTCTGTCCCATAGGCAGTTCAGATACATGAAGAATGTGTCTGCGGTCACAGCCAGCTAGGTGATCTGCCTACTGCTAAAACTGTCTTTTTTTTTCTATTTGTTTTCGTTACTCAGCTGCCTCTAACATTGTGAACAGAGAAGAAAACAGGACAAAGTGTAGAAAGGGGATTACAATACATAAGCTCAGAGAACCAGAGCTGACACAGAAAAAGGCAAAGACAGGAATGCAGCCATAGAAGTGAAGGGTCTCATATTGAATAGAATGGAACCGTTGGAGGCTGGTGGAATCCAGTTGAGAAAGCAGTTTGGGGGAAGAAGCCAAGAGTAGATGCTGGAAGTATCTATCAGTAAACTGGTAATAATGAGATACTGGGCATCACATGAGATACAAATCTATCACAGGTAGATGTGTTCCCATCATCCACTGCAAATTAGCCATTCCAGGACAGTGCATTCCTTCATATCCTCCACTATGAAAAACTGAATGGCTTCAAAGGTTTATTTGAATTATCTTTTCTGCAAAATGAAAATAAACAGTTTTATACCGTAAAATTTATTTTAAAGGATAGGTTTTAAGAATCACCTAGGTGTGGCGGTCTTCCCCTTTAATCCTAGAATTTGGGAGGCAGATGTAAGCAGATCTCTGTGAGTTCAAGGCTGGGCTGATCTACATAAGGTGTTCGGGGCAGCCAGTCAGGGTTACATAGTGAGACTCTGTCCCAAATCAGTCAACCAACGAACCAATCAATAGTACAGTCAACTTGTAAGAGATAGGAACTGAGAACGCAGTCCTTTTACTTCGCACTCCTGTGCAGCCGGCAAGGCCATGTGAGATGGGACAGATGTTTGTCACCTAGTAATGGGGAGAGGCTATGACAAATTCGTCTTTAGGAAGTGTCATTGCTGAGGGAACATCATACACAGGCCTACCTGGTTTTAGTCAGTTCTTCAACTTGACCTCTTAATACACCCAAGGGCTGGAGATGCAGGAGGCTGCTTGCAGCGAGCGTCACATTGGTATTCTGCTAGACACTAAACTTTGTTGATGAGTATGCTCATGTATGATAAATAAAAAACATAATATAACAAGTACACAGAGTGGTCACATAGTGTTTATTATCATCACCAAGTATTGAGTATTGTGCACAATTCCATGTGTTCTCCTTCTTTAAAAGAATATATTTTGCCCTCATGTGCACGAGGCTCTGGATTCCATCCCCATTACTACATGGCCTGGGCACAATGGCACACACCTGTAACCCCATCACTGGCAAGGCGGCAACAGGAAGGTCAGAAGTTTAAGATCACTCTCAGCTACACATAGATTTTTGAGGCTGGCCTGCCCTAGATACCCTGTCTCAAAAAATAAAATTTTATGTATATATAAAATTTATTATTACTGTTTTGTAGTATTTTTCATTGCTGGGGATCGAACCCAGATCCTTACACACGCTAGGCAAACACTTGCCCACTGAGCTCCATCTCTAGCTACTGTACTCTTCTGTGCCCAACTGCACAACAGGCTCTTTAGGGCACCACCACAGTCACGTGACCTGTGTATTGCACTGCCCAGTAGCTACTCATCACTAGGTGAAGGAAGTCATTTAGCTCTGTTCTTATGGAACTGCCAGTGTATCATGTGCAACTGGCAGGTCGCACATGGCTCTAGTGGACATGCCAGAGGCATCATGAGTATGCGCAGGTGCCAAAAGTTGACTCCCAAGTAGAAGAATGAGTAGTCATGGTAACTGAATGTTTTGTGGTTTTATATCTGCTGGGAAAACCAATTCTGGGCCCAGGGTTTTCTTTTTATCGCTTCAGACAGGGTGCTAACATGTCTAGAGATTTGCCCAGCTGCCTGTGCTGACTCTGGTGTCTTCCTGCCCACTCCTTATGTGTATCACGTGGGCAGCTTATGCGACGGCTGGGAGCCATAATTCTAAAGCTAAGGACAGAGTGTGGCCCATAATTGTGTTCCAAAGTCAAGTAGACTTGACATTCAGCTCAGGACCTCGAACCACACAAAAGATGATTACGTGGTCCCTAAAAAAAAAAAGTGCAAAAAAGATTGAAATGGGCTCTCAAGGTGTTTTGAAATACACAATCTAATCTGAAGCACTTTCTATTTTCCCTAGCATAGAAAATAAACGACATAACCCAGCAGTTAATTAGAGTGTACCATTATGAAACTTACTTTTTTAAGATCATTAAGTGGATTTTTTAAAATGAGTCCCTGGAAGAGATACAATATGGCTTAGCCAGCATTTGCTAAAGATACGATTAAAGCCATACTTTTTGTGGGTCATGTCTAGAGTTGTGGAGTTAGGAAAACTCAGAATGCATACAGACCATCTCTACCCACAATGGACTATGCATAGTGGACAGAGGAGGGAATGCTTGCTCCTGCAGCCTTTAACACAGCTCTGCGAACCACAACAGGGGCGATGTCCTGATGCATGGAGACGGCAGGATACTGCTGAACAACACTCAGCCTCTGTCAGTATCTTTTCAAGGCAGATGCTTCTAGCATAAAAACATTGGAATATTAAAAATATTCTAAAATGCTTCTAATAAGTTCCTTAAGAAGGACAGCGCAGTTGAGGAGTTATCTCAATTGGGGAAGTGTCTGATGATCAAGCATGGGCACCAGAGTTCAGATTCCCAGGCCCAAATAAAATCTTGGCTCAGGGGCACTTGTCTGCAACATGAGCAAGAGGAAGAGGGGACAGCACGACAGGAGGATCCCTGGAGCTTGCTGGCCAGAGAGTCTAGCCGGATCAGTAATCTTCCATTTCCGTGAGAGACCCTGTCTCAAAAAGTAAGGTAGAGAGCAACTGAGGAAGATACCAGACATTGACCTCTGGCTTCACACAGACAAATAAACGTGACTGCATGCATACGCACACACACACGTGCATGTGCACACACAGACATACACACACAGACACACACACAGACACACACACACACACACACACACACACACACACACACCAGCATTTGGCAATTCTGTAGCTCAGACCAAGGCCTTTTGGAATCTGCAGTCTGCTGGAATGTGTTTGAGGCCTCACTTGGCTACATAGCGACTTTCAAGCCAGCCAAAGCTGCATAGCAAAATTTTTATCTCAGAAGAAAGTGAATGGATGGATGAATGAATGAATAAATAAAAAACCACCAGCAGCTCAACAAAATTCGTGCCTCCTTTCCATTCGCCCTTGCAACATCAACTCTGTGCATGCTCATAAGGCTGATGTAGATTCACCGCTCACTCAAATCTGCGCATGCTCATAAGGCTGATGTAGCTCTAGGTGTCAAGTGTAATCGGCTCTATGACATCAGAAGAGGTGCTATTTCCTCCCACATATCTCCTTATTAACAGGAGTATGTAACATGTTCTAAGCATGTTCAATAGCCTGAATTATCTTGTGTGTCCATTTCTGGCAAGAAGGTGGAGCCATCCTGTTGGATTTCTGCTACCTTAACTCTGTCCAATGTGACTAGAGAAGAGAGCCTTGTCTGACGCAATTTGGCACGAGATACGTAATGAAGGCGAGGCAAGGCTACCAAGGGAGAAGGGAGGTGGCCAGCAGGCAGGGAGGCCATTGACAGTAGCTTTCATAATGGCCAAAGCGTGCAGAATACATCTTTAGCAAGCCTTTTCCAAGTTTGCTTAATCCAAGCCATGTTTTTAAAGCTAGTTTTAATTAAAAATAATTTTAATTATGTTTATTTATGTGTTTGGGGTGTGTGTGTATGTGTGTATATGCACACGCACATGTGCAGGTGTGAACACAGCTGTGTGGCACACAGGGGAGGAGTCAGAGGACAGATTATAGGAGTTGAGTCTCTGTTTCCACTATCTGGATCCCAGGACACAAACTCGGGCTTGGCAGCAAACCCCTTTGCCCACTGAGACATCTCAGAAGCCTTCTAGCTACTATATAAACTCATTCAGAAGCCTGCTCCTATATGTACCCTTTGCTGTAGTTACTTAATTTCTCTGTTTCTATAAAATGGGGGCGGGAAGGGGAAATAAAGCCTCATAAAATTTTTGTGAGGATGAGGCAAGGTTGTACTCGGAGGTTTCATCACAGAATGCCTAGTATATAATAAGTGCTCAATTAATGCTAATTGTTGTAATCCCTCACTCTTTATTAATGTTCTCATGTGCCCAATGGTGACTCCAGGCTCTAAGGCCGAACCTCACCTTTGTTGCCTTCATTCTGTTGTCTCCATCCCAGATGCAGATCCTTGGATGGCTTGAGTGGTTTCCGTTCCCAGCTGATCCTGTAGCACATCCATCAATGGGCCCAGGAGACAGAACCTTGGGTATCTGTCAAAGCTCTGTTGATGGTTTGCAGTTAATGGTTTCTTCCCACCTTCTCTGAAGTCTAGAACCTGAGGCCATGCTTCAAGGTTGGCTCGGCCAAGATGGGAACATTGGTAACCATCAGTATGCCAAGCTCCATGGGCCACTCCCCTACATGAGCCAAGGCAGCCCACTTTCCCACACTGTGTCTCTCAGGGGGTTCCATCTGAGTCTTGTTGAGAAGAAAACACAGTTGGCTCCTAGCACGGACTGGATGATCACTGCAGTGGGGTTTCCAGAACTTCCAGAACCTTGCTTAGCTCTGCACTTTGTCTCTTCTCTCAAGCACAGTTCGAAAGTCTCACCTCATGCCCACCCTAGAATTCCCTGTGGTTGCATGCCTCTTGAGCAGCCCAGCTTGCAAGGAAGTGGTTTTCGGGTCTCCGGGGACAAGTCTTCCACGATGTGTTGGTGCACGCAGGCTGCCTTGTTTCCGATGTCAACACTTTAGCCAGCACATCTGTCCTTGACTCCCAGACAGTCTTTCAGCCACTCTTTATTTCTCCAAATGCCGTGCATACCAATCATCTACGTCCATCTTCTGTTTTCCAGAGCCTTCCCTCTGCAGTGACAGAATCTCTGAGGCACTCGATTCATTGATGGCGTGAATCAGGTTTTCTTCCTGCACTGTCAGCATGTCTCTGCCACTCTGTCGCCCTACAGTGTGCAGTGCAGTTTCCTAAAGGACATGTCATGTGTGACACCAGGACAGAGTCAGTGCAGACGGAAGGGTGAGGGCCCTGCTGTCTTTATTACATCACACTCCACAGAGACTTAGGGACAACATGATGTCACACTGCCTATTGTGCATTTGGTTTTGCAAAGTAAAAGCCACAGTTGAGATAAGCATGTTGTATATTTATAATCCCTGCACTCAGCAGTCGGATGCAGGAGGATTGTAAGGTAAAGGCCAGCCAAGTCTAGCTATCCAGACTTGGTTTCAAAAACGAGGATGAATAAAAGCCAAATCCATGAAAACACATAGGCATTCATGTAATGTTTTAAAAATATTTTTAAACTATATCTTTTAATGGTTTCTCAGCATTCATTTGTTTAGATAATAAATATTGATAGAAATATTTCATGTATGAAAGCTTTTGAGGACCTTAAAGGTTCTTTATAATCTCAAATAGATGGCCTTAATTTTTTTAAATTAATTTTGTATGTGTGTGTATATGTGTGGGTGTGTGATGTGTCTGTGCATGGTATGTATGTGTATAAATGTGTGTGGAGGTCAGAGGACACCTTCCTTCCACTTTTAAATAGGTCCAGGGGATTGAAAGGACGTTTCCAGGCTTGTACAGCAAGCCCTGCTACCCCCGAGCCATCTTCCCATTACCATCTGAACCTTTGATGGCTTTTGCTAATGTAAGTCATTGCAAGGCTAAGCAGTCCAAGGGCTGATATTTGACACTATGTTCTAGGATTTCCCATCACAGTGCCTTTATAGTCCCCAGTGAATTCTAGAATTTTCCACACCAAAGTAAGTTCCACAACAGGGGTTAAGTGTTGGCTCGGGTTGGAAAATGCTCTGAAGCGAATGGGAGGTCTGTCACGGGTCTCGTCTTCCAGTATTGGGCTGAGGGTGTGGTCGAGCAGTTGAGGCTTTCCAGGTACACACTTTCCAGGTGAGGCCCCAGTTCAACCCCAGTGCCACAAAAAGGGTCGTCTGGCCAGCCATGTTGGCTTAACTAGTATTTTAATTGAAATATAAGTTTTACATTTCCAACTGCAGGTCATCTTTTTTTGATAGATTTAAAAACTAGCGTCAGGAATGTTCTGTCCCAGGATGGCTGGTACTCTCTTGTTTGCCAGTTTTACTTAAAAATATCAAATGCCTCAACACAGCATATTTCAAGAAAACATGATACTTTGAATAACAGTTGCAAAATATGTAATTACTCCTCTGACTTGGACCATTGAGCTCAATGAAATCTCTCTCTCTCTTTCTCTTTTTTCCTCGCCATTGTACCATTCCCCGGTTAGATAATTCATTGCTGGCTATGTACCATTTATCAGACTCTGTGACAGTTGAAACCCAAAGAAAACTACAGAACGTTGTGAGAAAGCGTTCATTATAAAACAACAAAGAGACACCGGCACGCTATTGTGTTGTTGAAGGTCACTCTTTAAGTAGACGAGGAAGAACTTCTGACACCAGGATTTATCACAGTTTCTTGGTCAAACACTGAATTCTTTGTCTGGATAAAGGATTCCATTTAGGGCTAACAAGATGGCTGAGCTGTAAAGGCTGTGGTGCCAACCTTGGGGATCTGAGGTCTGTGCAGGATGTCCTGGAAAGGAGCACTAACGTCCACTGGCTTCCCTCTGACCTCCATGTGAGCGCCGAGTGTGCTCATGCATGCATGCACACTAAATGACTGTAATTTTTCAAAACGAATTCCATTTGAATAGAGGTGTTAGGCTTGACGTAAACTATGAATACAGATAGTGACCTTAGCATAACTGCAGAGTCATCCTCCAATGATCAAAATAAACAGGGAGTGCCTCTCCCCTACAGGCAGACGTCAGTTCTGGCCAGGTATGACACATGGGGCAATGAGACTCTTGCTGTCACCTCTTTCTTCTGCTCTCAGAGGCAACCTCTAACATGATAACAACAGGAAGGAAAAGGCTTAGAGCTGTGCTCCCAGGACACTGAGTTTGAGGCCAGCCTGGGCTACATAGTAAGGCCTTATTCCAACAAATAAAAGAAATAAAACAGAGGTAGAAAGTTGGCTGAGGTCTCACATCAAGTCATAAGCAGCCAGCAGCTGGGAGGGGGCAGCCCAAGACCAGTCCTCCCTGCTACAGTCTTTGTTCTCCGCTGCCAAACTAGAGCCAGGCAGCTCCCTCTGCCTTCCCTGTCCTTTACCTGTCTCCTACCAGAGGCTCCTCCCTCAAGGCACTTTGCTAACTCAGCCCCCATCCCTGGCTCTTGCTCTGTGTTGCATCTTCTCTGAACTTCCTTGGGCCTCTGGCCTGGGTTGCCACACCCTGACCACCTGCGCTAGGTCAGGCGTCTTTCTGAACATGCACTCAAAATACTTATGAGGACCTGTCTCCACATTCCACATCTGCCTCGTGCACTAAACTCAGTGCTCCTGTAGGCAGGCAGTGTTCTCATCAGGGTGCCTCATGGGTCCAGCTCTGTGCCCAGCACATAGTCATCTCTGTAAGGATCACTGCTGAAAGGATGCTTGAGCTAGGAAACCTTTAACTCGGCACTATCAAATATAAAAATAAAGCAGGCCCACACATGTGGGTTTTAGCTTCTATGATCAACCCTCAAAAAGCAAGAAGAAGCAAATGAAAAAGATTTTACTCATATGTTTTGTTTAACCCAGGGTTGTTGTTTTGTGTCTTTGTTTTGTTTTGTTTTTTGAGACAGGGTTTCTCTTTGAAATAGTCCTGGCTGCCTTGGAACTCACTATGTAGACCAGGCTAGCTTTGAACTCACAGAGATTCACCTGTCTCTGCTTCCCAAGTATTGGGATTAAAGGTGTGTGCCACAACCACCCAGCTCCAAAAGTTCTTTTTAAAATTACTTTTAGCATTTAAGCATTTAGTTATTTAGTTATCTATTCTGTGTGCATGTGTGCTTGTGTGCCTGTGTGTGTGTGTGCGTGCCTGCCTGTTTGCGTGTGTGTGCGTGTTTGTGTGTGTGTGTGTGTGTGTGTGTGTGTGTGTGTATCAGTCCCAGGACATCCTGGGTGCTGAGCATGGAGCCTTACATTGAGCTGCACCCACAGCCTACAATTTGTCTAATAAATTTGAGGATCATGTTCCCTTGAGGATACTAAACAACAGGTCAAACTGAGAATCCAGGAAGTGGGCGTTCATGAGAAGGGGAAACTGAGCTGCCCTCCTCTCTGTTACGAAAGAGCTACCATGCCAGGCAAGGTGGGGCACACTTAAATCTCAGCACTCAGCAGGTTGAGGCAGGGGGACTGATACAAATTTGAGGCCAACTTTATAACACATAGCAAGAACCAGGCCAACCAGAGCTGTGTGGCAAGACCCTGTCCCTGTCACAGACACAGATGGTTCCTCTGGGTGCTTAGGAGCTGGTTTTATAGACTGCAGCCTGATAAAACCAACAAGCTTTCTTTAAAAGAAGACGGGTTGTTTTGTTTTTATTTTTAATTTCCTAAATGAACTACTCAGGAGACTGATGAAGGTCAGCGCAGAGTGACCTGTATGTGATCTCGCTGCAGCTCGGCATGCTGAGGATCTAGACAGTGGTGGGATCAGATGAGAAGGCATGTCCACCCTTCCTCGTGTAACTATCCATGGCCAAGAGCTGAGACATCTTCCCAGCCTCCTTTTCTCTCCTGTAACTCATTGTGGCATCTTTATTTTCAGTGTGCATTCCCTATTGAACAGTACAGAGATATGTGTCTTAGCACCCAGTGAATTGAAACACTTGCCACACAAGCCACGCTTTAGATAAAGATTGAAAATACGAAATAAAAGTGAGTCTCCCTTCCTCCCGGTCCCCAGTGGACCAGGTTCCCCGCTGGCATGTAACCACCAGTACCAGTTTCAGATATATTTTTCTAAAGGTGATTTGTGTTAGGGACTCCATATAAATCCTTCTACTCTTGCTTTGTAAACAAATGGTGGCTGCAGGCATGCTTGTCACACTCCTGCATGGGATTTGAAAGCCATCCCAGTCTCTATGCAGGGAGAGCTGCTTCAGTCTTCCCTAGTACCGTGTGGTACTTTGCAGGCCATACACCAGTCTATCTCTCTTCTTGCTAGACTCCCCCCAACCCCATAGTATGGAGTTATAAATAGCCCATGCAGAAGCACTGCTATCATTTTCAACTGGGTGTTTCTGTAGGACAGTATTATAGACTGTCAAAGAATGCAAGCATTCTTGGCTTGGCCAGACAGCTTCGATTTTGCAAAATTGTGCTCCCTAGAAAGTCTGGCCAAGTTACAGTTCTATTGGTACCGTGTTTGCTCCCTAGCCAAGACGTAAGGGAGTGTGGCAACTTATATGGCACCATTTAGTTTCTCTGTGCATGCGCAGGGCTGTTGTTGCCTTACATTCATGAGCCTTTGCAGTTGATTTTCTGTTAATATTGTAAGCACACATGTCCATACAGTTCACGACAGTACTATTTGTAGGAACTCATTAAGAGGCAGGCTTCTGGGGATGGACCACTGTTGGTGGATCAGGCTTCTGAGGATGGACCACTGTTGGTGGATCAGGCTTCTGGGGATGGACCACTGTTGGTGGATCAGGCTTCTGGGGATGGACCACTGTTGGTGGATCAGGCTTCTGGGGATGGACCACTGTTGGTGGATCAGGCTTCTGGGGATGGACCACTGTTGGTGGATCAGGCTTCTCGGGATGGACCACTGTTGGTGGATCAGGCTTCTGGGGATGGACCACTGTTGGTGGATCAGGCTTCTGGGGATGGACCACTGTTGGTGGATCAGGCTTCTCGGGATGGACCACTGTTGGTGGATTGCTGGTCTAGCCTGCATAAAACCCTGGGTTCCATGACTTCTTTGTGCTTGGGAAGTGGAAGCAGGAGGGTCAGGAATTCAGGTCATCTTTAGTGACATAGAAAATCTGAGGTCAGCCTAGGGTATATGAGACCTTGTCAAAAAATGAAGGAAGGAAGGAAGGAAGGAAGGAAGGAAGGAAGGAAGGAAGGAAGGAAGCCAGGCTCTAGATGAAGCCAGGTTTGGTGGCACATGCCTAGAACCTCAACACTCAGGAAGACAGAATTGCATTTCAAGGCCAACCTCAATAATAGGGTAAATCTTGTCTCAAACAAGCAAAATAGAGATTTTTAAGGCAAGCATGATGGTTTGCAATGAAAATCACGCATTTACATAACTAAATCTATATATTTTTTCTTTTGTAGTTCTCTGGATGCTTGTGTTGTGATCATTCATTTGTTCAATAAGCATCTATTGAGCATGTATCATGGCTGGCAAAGTTCTAGGTACGAGAGACACAAAAGTGAGCTAAGCAGACACAGGATGCTCTTGGGATGATGGAATCCTACTGGTACAGAAGCCAAATGTATTGCATTCAGGTTGGCTTTGTTCTTACCAATGCAAATGTTGACCATATAGACACAGATATTTTTCATGACTGTATAGTGTCCTTTCCCCAGCATGTTACAATCTCACGATACTCTTACAAAAGATTAGCTCATTTTTCCTCATAGGATGAAATCATAAATATTTGTGCCTCCGTGGAACACATGGTCCAATCCAGCTGTCAGTTCTGCTGATGTGGCACAAAAGCATCCATGCTCAGGACGCTGAAAATGAGTGGGGCCATGTTTCAATAAAACTTTATGAATACTGAAAGTGGAATTTCATAGAATTTTTATGTCACAAATAGTCTTCACTTTATTTTTTATTTTAAAAATGGGAGGAAAACAATGACAAAACCAACAACAAAAGAGTCAAATACTCATCTGAGCCTACGGTGCCTATGAAACACCAAGAGGCCTCAATTGGCCTGCTGGCCACAGAATGCTGACCTGAAATCCACCGCACTGCCTCCTGGACTCCCTCCAAGCTCTGTCTGCAGCCTGCAATAGAATCGGGTTTAGAAACGGGGAACGTCGTTACCAAGGTCTGCAGGGATCAAAGCATCAGTAATAATAATAAAAGCAATTAATCATTCCCGTGGGCAACTGATTCCACAAACCAGGCCCTCTCCAAGATCCCACCTATTGAGCCATCTCCGTGTGCCTGCCTTTAGCAGAGTGTAGAGCACTATGGGTGACTAAGACCCAAAGTGTTCCAGGGAATCCTGTGCAGACTTGGCTCCTCCCCTATGGACTGCAAGCCCCGCCTACCTAGCTTCCCCATCCCCCCCACCCCCACCCCACCCCCCAAGCCCAGTTGCCTAAACTCTGCTGTCCTTTATATCCCGTGGTCAGGACACCTGACACCATGCCATGGTTGTTCCTACTGGAATCGGTGTGAGAACTTACCGTTTGACGGCCTCAGTCTGGAACGTAGCTGGACATCGGGTGGGTTGGTAGCGGACGGCCTCTCTTCTGGCATCAGTGACCTCTCTTTAGATTGGTGGAGCCTGAACACACATCATTGTGGAGCCTCACAAAAAATGAAGCTATGCTAGACAACATACCGAATTCAAGGCTGACAGCGACAACTTATAAAACCCTCTCTCAAAAATTCTAAGAGTTAAAAGTTAAAAAGCCAGGAGTGGTGGAGCACTTGGGAGGCAGAGGCAAACAGATCTCTTGGGAGTGCTAGGCCAGCCTGGCCTACAGAGCAAGTTCCAACCCATCTGGAAAAAGTCAGGTATGGCAGCTCATACCTGAAACCCCAGAGCTGGGAGGCAAAGTGGAGACAGGTAGATCCCTAAGGCACCTGGCCAGCCAGTCTAGTCTATATGGTGAGTTCCAGGCCAGTGAGAAAGCCTGCTTAAAAAAAAAAAAAAACAGACTCCATGGCATACCATGCAGGAGAACTGGCCCCAGCCGGCCCCACCCACCCCTTGCTATGCACACCAGGAGAGCTTGCCCTGACTCTCATCTGAAGTGGGGGGTAGTCACAGTGGAGGCCTGGTCTGACAAACTCTGGGGCCACCCAGACCGGATCCAGGGATCTGAGTTAGCCCACGCCAACATCTACTCCATCTATGAGCTGCTGGAGCGTGAAGGAACTGGTCCTAAGGAGCCATAGCCACAGGATCTCCAGGGCTGGGGCCACAGCAGAATATCCAAGAGGAGTTTCAGGGCGGTTCCGGTGAGGATGGTGGACCATAAGCCAGAGACATGACCCAGACCAGCACCACATTGCACTCAACGTTTGCAGCTAAGGCTACTTGGACAAAGGGGTACACTGCGTGACACACTGCAGCTCCCAAGGCCGCTACAACCAAAGAATTTGGGATGGAGCGGTGGAGAGAAGGAGGAATTTTTTTAAACTGTCTTTTTGCAGGGGAGGCTACCAGAGCGGAGGGCAGATGTGGAGGGACTGGGGAATGAGTGCGACTGGAGAGCATGACGTGAAATCCTCAAAGAATCAAATGGTGGACAGCACTTGAAGAAGGACACCCTTCGGTGTTGTGAGCACACACACACTCACATACACACACTCACATACACACACACTCACATACACACACTCACATACACACACACTCACATACACACACACTCACATACACACACTCACATACACACACTCACATACACCCACACTCATATACACATACACACACTCACACACTCACATACACATGCACACATACACACTCACATACACACAGAGACAAATAACAAAAAAGACAAATAAATAATAAATAAATATCATTTATTTATTTATTTACTTATTTACTTATTTATTTATTTATTTATTCTTACCAAGACAGGGTTTCTCTGTGTAGCCCTGACTTTCCTAGAACTCATTCTGTAAACCAGGCTGGCTTCAAACTCAGACGTCTGCCTGCTTCTGCCTCCTGAGGGCTGTGACTAAGTGTGTTTACCACGACACAGGGCAATAAATAATATTTTAAACATGGGACTCACAGACCCTCCACGAAGAACAAGTTACTGCTAGCCACTCATCCGTATGGCTGAGCAGACAGAGGGTAAAGGTGGAGACGCTCACATTCTTCTTTGCCCCACTTGCTCTGCAACTCCAGAGGTAACCAGTTCCCTGCTGGAGCATGGAGACACATTAGCAGAGGAAATTGCCCAACAGGAGGAAAACTACACCAAACAAAACCTAACTGGTCCCTCACATCATCCTTGGCCAGTCCTGAACTACTCATTATTGCTCATGTTTCTTCATGCTAACAGGAAAGAAACAGGAAAAATGAGTATTTTCCATAGAATTAATCTAGAGCTGACCTCCCCCCACCCAAACATTTCTTCTCTCTGTGTGTGAATGTCTATGTGGTGCATGAGCATGTGAATGTATGCATCCATGAACAGGCCAGAGGAAAACATCATGTGTCCTGCTCTGTCACTCAATTTTGGGATGGGAGGGTCAGGGCGGCTCAGTGACCCTGAAGCTAGGCTATTGCCAGCAAGCTCCGGCAGTCTGGCTGCCTCCAACTCTTATAGTTCCGGGTTACAGGCTTGAGCCACAACCAGCTTTGTGTTTACATGCATTCTAGGGACCCAAACTCAGGTCCTCACACATGGGAAGCACCCACTCTTACCCACTGAGCCATGTCTATAACCCTCTCCCAAATATTTCTATGTAATGTTTTCATTCAAAGAGAATATTACTAATATTTATACTAAAGAGAATATTACTAAACTCTCAAAGGGCAGCAGGGCATCTTAGGTGAAACAGTACAAAGCCCAAGCTAACTTGTTGAATTAGCCTAATCACCTTGATTGGAAATCTGTTTTCTCTCCAACACAATGCCTCGTGTTGTCCAGGTTAGCCTCCTCTGACTTGTTGCATAGCTGAAGATGACTTTGAATTTCTGCTCCCCCTGCTTCCATCTCCAAGGGCTGAGATTCCAGGTGTGTGCTTCCAGGTCTGGTTTATGCAGTGTTGAGGATTGACTGGAGCTTCGTGAATGCTAAACAACCCAGCAAGCAAGTAGAGACCAACCGTGCTACCTCCTTAGCCCCTGAGTTGTGAGATCTCTCTCTCTCTCTCTCTCTCTCTCTCTCTCTCTCTCTCTCTCTCTCATAGAGAGAGAGATAGATAGATATAGATAGATAGCTATAAAGTATCTGCCAAATAAATGCACAGTCAGTTTAAACTATCCCACAGATAACCTAAGTAACTAACCGCCAAATAGATTTCGAATGCCAAGTATGCAAGGTAACATTTCAGACACTGGCTGGAAAAAGAGAAATAAATACAGATAGAAGAGGTATGTTTGATTTGTTCCTGAGCTGTAGCGTAGTTATAGTGGAGGGAGAAGAGCAGGGAGTAAGGCTGGGAAAGAGGCCCTTTGGCATGGTGTCACGGTGTCATCTAGAACCTTGGTCTTACCTACCCATTATGAAATCAGGACAAGAGAGTCAATCACTAAAGGAAATCCCAGCTCTAAAGTGTTTTGTAAACTTAAACATTACGCCGGCACATTCTAACCTCTGGAGGAATGTGTGTGTGTGTGTGTGTGTGTGTGTGTGTGTGTGTGAGCAAGGAAGAGTTCACATTATATAAGTTTGCCCTCCTTTTCACTGTAAGCATTTAAAAGATCCCACAGGTGTGGCCAGGGCATCCCCAGCAAGCCCACCTTAGGGCTAGAGGGACAGCAGAGAGAAAAATGCAGAGTTTACAGTCTAGCGTGTTTCCTACTTCGTAAGTCGACTTCTGCGTGTGTTCAGTATCTGGTAGAGTAGGGGAGAAACAGGCAAGAACACATCCTGTGGCAGCTACATGGGCCACAGAAAATAAGCCTGGCTTTGTTGGAAAGCATTCTTATTTCCTATGCAGTTGGCATGTGGTAACTATATTTGCTTTTTCATTCCTAATGAGCACCTCTTAAGTAATTGGCACCCTGCTCCTGCTCCTCTGCACTGAGTATTACACTGGATCACATCCACGGAAGTGTGTGTGTGTGTGTGTGTGTGTGTGTGTGTGTGTGTGTGTGTAATTGGATGAATGGGAAGGGGAAGCACCCATTATCGTTGAAATCAGTTTCCTTGGTACATTTACTATTGGCATACCAAGAAAGAGACAGGAAGTCATAAAACTGATTAAAGGGGGGTTCTCAGCATCTCCAGGGCTGCTTCATATAGTTACCTATAGACAGAAGGGGAAAACCGTGACACTCTCATGGCCTAAAGCCCAGAAGTCAGCACTGTAGAACCAGCAGGAATCGACAAGGTGGGTTCTCTGGTTCTACGATGCGGATTCCAAGGACGGAACTTAGGTACTGGGACATGAGGTCTGGTGCCTTTCCCAGCCGAGCCACTGCCAGCCGCCTCTGTAGAGTTTTAGCTTCGACTTCAATTGCAAAAGTATGCCTATTAAAGCAAGGTTGGGTCCTTTGCAAACAGCAGTGTCCCTACCTGTATTTCCTTACAGGACTCTGAAGTCATTGCTCACAGGAAGTACACTGAGGGTGCGCTGCAGTGGCAGCATGGGAAGGGGGGTCTCCAATGGCTTCTTCCCAGGGTTTTAACGTGTTCCCAAACCAATTCAAGCCACATTCATTTTATGGGAAATCAGAATTTCTAAAACACGCTCATTAACTTACCTGAAAGAAACTGGGGACCCAGTTCAAGATGGCACTTTAAGCTCATGGGACTCCCCAAAGCTTAGGGGATACTCCTAGGATGTAATATATATATATATATATATATATATATATATATATCATATTTATGTACATATATATATATATATATGATGAATGTTATTTGCATCAATCAAGACAGATATTATTTGCAGACAAGAAATCTCAAAAGAGCCAGGTATGGTAACTCACGCTTATAATCCCAGCTGAGGCAGGAGGATTACCATGAGTTTGAGGCCACTTGTGCTACTGACTATGACCTTACCTCAGAAACAAACAGCAGCATGAGGAGAGGGCAGGACTGAGGGAAGAAAGGGGGAAGAGGGGGGAGGGAGGGAAGGAAGGAAAAGTTCTGAAAGCCATAAGCAGGGGTTCTGCAAGGACCAAATGGGAACTGCTAAGGGCCGGATGTAAGCATCATAAACCCTGACAGCGATGAGTGGGCTGAGTGAGAGGAGGTCGGAGGCTGGAGGGAGCTTAGCTGCTTTAACATCTGCAAGGCACCCAGCAGGGTACCAGTGGCTGCTAAGGTTGATGGAACCACATAGAATGTTAAGGGCTTTGCATAATGTTGCCAATGTAACCACCAAAAAAGCTAAACAGCGCAACAGAAAGTCAGGAGGGGAAAGGGTAGGAGGGGAATGGAATTAAAACACCAAATTCTCAGCTCCTCAAGGACCTAACAAAGCCTGTCTAATGTTGACACATAAAGAAACAGTGTAAGGTTAGGTGGCTCACAACTGCTTGCAACTGTAGCTCCAGGCAATCTGATACCCTCTCCAGCCTCTCTGGTTTTTCTCATCCGCTGGCATGTGCCATACTATCACACAGACACATACACACATTCCTTTTTTAAAAAATAGTTTGAACTTGTGGGGATAAACTATTCAGCACATTAAAAGTAATCATGGTCAGTATATTGGTTCATGCCTATAACCCCAGCACTTGGGAGTCTGAGCAGGAAGACTGCCCTGAGGCAAGGGTGAAGGCCAGCCCCAGTGACAAGAGCTCCAGGTCTGTCTCAACCACCATGTACGACTCTCTCAAACAGTTAAACTGTGTAGGCCAGTCTAGACCATTGTGTAAGATTCTTTCAGGCAGGTAAACCATGTACGAGTCCAAGCATTTACCTCTGAGGTATTGGATGAGGAAAGAGCAGTTACGAGAGCAATTTTATACTTTATTTCATAATGCTGACATTCAAATACATAAGTAGGTAAATAAATATCAGAATAAATGAGTATCTGAATGTATATATGAAAAATAATTTATACGTTTTTTTGAAAAACAAAGGATGGAATATACCTCAAATAAAAGAATAACTATTTTAAAAATATTTGGATGATATATTAAATACACGCCTATAAAGGTAAAGGAAAGGCTTTTATGGTAGTTTTTCTGTACAGAAAGATCATGAGACTGGTGGAGAAACTGTTTTTCCTCTAAGAGTTCTTCTCATTGTTAGAAATCATTGCCAGGAGCACCTATGACTCTTGAAGGTGTGAACACAGCTCATAACAACTAATAAGCTGGTGATGGCACGGCTCAGTGGAGAACATCCTGCCAGCAAGGCTAGTGATCTGAGAGCCGTCCTAGCCGAGCAGAGAAAGGACCCCCGCAATGTCCTCTGGTCTGCAAATGTACTATGGCATGTCTGTGCACCCCCAGTAAATATGTAGAGTTCTTACTAGTTAAGATAAGAAAGTAAAGAGATTGGTGAAAATATCAATACACAAAGCACACATGGATACCCATGCATTCACTTCTCAAGCATATTAGACTCCTCCATCTCTCCCATGATGCTTTGTGCGCAGCACAAGAGAAATGGCCATAAAGGATGGCATCCATGCCTTTAAGGAGTTCAAACATGATCTGAGAGGTATAAGCACAGAATGTTGGCAAAAATAAATATAAAAATAAAAAAGAAGCTAAATGTGGTAGCACATATCTGTAAGCCCAGCACATGGGAGGCGGGGGCGGGAGGATCAGTTCAAGGCCAGCCTGAAAGCTGCCCCTGGGGAGGCAGTTGGGCTGATGGGAGGGCTTCCTGACAGTGGTGTTGTCACAAGGGGTACAGATATTCGTGTGGAGGAAGAGATATATAGGGCATGTCCTTCTGTAGGTATATAACTGAGTATGCCTGTGTATCTAGAATGGGCAAGCATTTGAATGACAGAAGAGTGTGCTGAACAGTAACCAGGGAACATCATACACTGTGACAGCTGTTGATTAGAGCCACCATCTTTGGCGCTGGTCCAGAAACTCCAATAATAAAACCGGAAGTTTGTGCACTGAGAGCCTAAGGAGAAACATAGTTCCCAGGCTTGCAAACTTCCTGGGCAGCTGGGAAGTCTATTAAAGACTAAAGTCCTAAAGGATGATCAAACATCCAGATAATAGTGAAGCATCTCTCCTATAAGGATCCTCCAAGGTTTATCTAGCTAACCCAGGGCTAAGCAGTTCTCCCAGGTCAGAGGGACAGTGAAAACTCACACAAACAGCACCGCAGAGTCTGACCAAAAGGGAACCAGAGGAAAGTCTAACAAGACTCTGCCTAGGAGGCCGCCATGGGTGGGAGCCAGCCCTCCATTCCAGCCAGGTCCCCACGCACACACCGCGCTGCATGTGGCGTTGGGGGACGCAGGCGTTGGCACCGGCTGGACCAGTTCAAGTCTACACGTGTCTAAGTCACCGCAGCCCCAGCAGAGCCTTGCTGGCAGGTTCGTTATGCCCTGCAGTACTTTCGGTTGGATTTTATGGTCTTTTTAAGCCACCGTGAAAGTCAGTGGGCCTGGAATTTAGACTTCTGACATCTTTTTCCCCCACTGCCAGGACTGGAGTGGCCCAACCTGTTTCTTTTTGCAGCAGGAACCTTAGCGTTCCTGATAAACGTGCTGGGACAGTAGCAGAGGAAACTGTGGGTTTATGTCTCCAGGTGGGCTGATTTCCAAATGACACTGGAGAACACTGCTTGTGATCATTTCACAGATTTCCTCGCTGGTTTGCAGGAGCGGGGCTCTCGCACCTGCAGATTTTAATTACACGTTTGTGTTTTTTCTCTACCGCCAAGATACCACGGTAATTGGAGGTTGCATGTATTAGCTGGGCTTGTTTCTTGGGGGAGCCGAAGAGAAGCAGCTCTATCCTGGGTTTGAATGATGATGACGCGGGATTATCTAGCGTAATTATGCTGCAGAATTCAGGTGACTTCACTTTATCTCCGATGAAATCACCGGTTCAGCTACATGAAGAGTTTTGATGTTCCGTGCCGCTCACCTGTGTGATGCCACTCGCTGAGCAGATGGCGTACTCTCGTGTGACCCTTGAAGCTGTGTGTCTGGAAGCACTGGCACTTGGGTGTTTTGGTTAATTTAAATAATTTATTTTTAATGTATGCATTTTGCTTGTATGCGTGTATGTGTACTGCCAGGGAGCCTGGCGTGCCAGAGACCAGAAAGAGCCTGTCCAGTCCCCTGGAACTGGAGTGACAGGAATTTGTGAGCCCCGTGTGGATCCTGGAAACCCAACTTGAGTTCTCTGCAAGAGTAGCAAGTGCTCCTAACTGCTGGGCCATTTCGCCAGCTCTTCATTAATTTAATATCATTAGCTAACGTGGACAAACTGAATTCATCTCAAAAGACACCTTGAAAGGAGTGCGTTTCTGTACCATGAGAAGTCCTAAGACAAGGAGAGCCGCCTCACAGCACCAGCACTCTGGGAATGTGTGTGTGCTGTGTAAATACCAGTGTTGGGTGTGTTCCCTGGGACTGGTTTTGAATGTGTGTTGGTCTAGGTGGTGGGTGTTACCTGAAGGGTGTCAGTGTGGATTCCAATTGCAGCGAGTACCAAGGACTCTTTTTCCAGCGCCAGTTCATTTGCTGATCGCCTGTTATCAAAGGAGATGGGGGAGGGGTGCTGCTTATTTTAGAGTCTCTATTATTTGGTTTCTGCTAATTAGGAAAGCTTGGTAAAATTATTTTCTTTTGTATTAATTATTATCAATAAAAGAGAACACAATTATAATCGTCAAGAAAGGGGAAATTGGGTGGGAAGAGAACTCTAACCAGAAGCTGGGTCTGACAGAGAGCAGTCGGCCTGTGTCTGTGGCTCTCAAGAGGGCTGTGGTGTCTATTTGGGGGGCTTTCAGCAGTCACCATGGCTGCCGTGACTGTGGAGGGCTACTGGTATGCAGTGGGAAGGATTCCCAGTGGGTCACGTGGCGGGATGCTAAAGATAGTCCCAGTGACAAAGACTTGTCCCTGTATCTTTTGTGACTTTCAAATGCAACCCAATATGGAGGTGGAAAGAAAATCTTATTGCCAATGAATGCAGCCTGTTTTGCATATAAACATTCTTTCTGTAAGATGTTAAGCAGCATCGAGTTTTCCAAAACCTAAGCAACAGTGTACATCCAGAGAAAACCCCAGCGGTTTTATGCAGACTTCCCACGATAGCGCTGGAAATGCGCTTTGGTAAACTGCATTCATAGCACTCATGCCGAGCCACAGCACGCCGCCGTCTTACCTCCTTTAGTATTGCTGTGCCCAAACATTATTGGTTTTGTTGGTTTGTTTTAAAATAGCTTGACTTCCTTTTATTTCTCATTTATATTATGAATAGGACAAGATCATTACATTTTATATAATGTTTTTTTGTCTGTGTGGGGTGCGTGGACGTGTCTGTCTGTGTGTCTGTGTGTACCACAGTGAACAAGGGGAGGTCAGAGGATAACTGGTGGGAATCAGAAGACAGCAGATCTGTATACTAATGAGATGGATGCTTGTTTCATTTTTACACAAAGAAGTAACCTTTAGCTGGGCATTTGATACTGGAAGTCATGGAGCATTTTCAGTGTTCTTTAGAGCTGGGAATTCTGGGAATTCTGCTTCACATAAATACATAGCATAAAATGGTAGAAGTATGTCTAGTGCTGCTTTGGAATTTGTTAGGGCAATGCTAGAAATTCTGTCCTAATCCCCAGCCAAAATTCATGCAATGCTTTTATTTTTTTTTAAATGAGCAACTCCAATAAGAATTTTTAAAACAACCATTCTAACACAATATAATCTGAAGATATATCTTACTACTGTAAGAGCTGCATGCTGAAGAGTAATAGAAACATTTTAAAATCTTTGGTTTCTGTAATTTATCATGTTCTATAGAGAAGAAAATTTTGTGTTTATAGTAAATAATTATTGCAATTCTTATAGTGGTCTTGATTCCTAGTCAAGGTATATGGGGTAGCTTACTGGTGTGGTCTGATGGCTTGCACAATAGAGAGTGTATATGTTGCATGTGCAAAACCAAGGCTGTGGTGACGTGTGGTACAACACAGGTGAGTGCAGCCAGAAACAGGAGACATGTGTGCTTGATTTTTGAATTATTTTTTTGTTTTTTGTACATTCACAAACCTTTTACTATTGATGCCCTTTTCTTCAGTAACATGATTGTACATGAAGTCCTCACTCAAATTAAGAAACTGGTCTAATTTATTTAGTATCTTGGGAGCATACCACCATGACATCACTCCTGGATAAAGAATGGTTGGTTTGTTGGTTGGTTTGTTGATTGGTTTGTTGGGTAGTTGGTTAGTTGATTGGTTGGTTGGTTGGTTGATTTGTTGAACATACAATAATGAGAAAGAGCCTGCAGCGGCTGGGAACCAAGCCATGAGGTTCGTCCACATTCCATGTGATTGTCCCTGCATTTGGAAGGAGCCAAGCTTTCTACCCATAGTCAGAGCACCGCACATTGATCAGTTCTAAGGGGTTTGTTATACTGCTGACAGCCATCACGGAGTTCATGTATTAGCACTGCTGAATCCTCTGGCCCCAGCAGAACCCTCCCAAAGCCAAAAAGAACTGGGAAAGGGAACGTATAGGTAGGCTGGTAGAGTGCTTCTCTTACAGACACACAAGTGTGTGAGTCTAGCATTTGAAAGATAAGAGGTCTGGCAGTTCAAGGTTGTCCTGGGATATATAATCCAGGACTGGAATACATGAGAAAAAAACAAACAACAACAACAACAGCAAAAAAAGAAAGAACAAAGCAAATAAACAAAAAATTGTTCCAGTGAATACCATCTGACCCATGTGCTGCTGATCTTCAAACCTGTGATGGTTTACTTCCCCTGAATTACCTGAAATGATTTTCTTACACAGAGAAATCTTATTTGTCATTCCATAGCAGCACAGGTTATGAATAAAAACATCTTACCACTATCATGAGGCCAATTTTTTAAAAAAGTCTATGAATTATGTCCACAGTACTTTCCACCCTCACTGAGCAAATTCAGTTGGCATGTCCGAATAGGTGCGCGTTACCAAAGGTTACATTTGCTCCTCTGCAGCTTCTTCTAAGGACATTTGTCTGAGCTGCAACTGCTGGACGACATACACGGTTGTCACACGTGAGTCAAATGCCTGTAAATAGTCGGCTGTGGGAGTGTTTTAAACTGCAGCTACGCAGGGTTCTGAGTGAGTGCGTCTCATCATTCCTTTCTTGGCCCTAGGATTGTGTCGCTTTCCCCAGGAGAGCTGAGGTGTCGCCATGCTCTCCTTACTGACCGCCCATCCATTCACTGGCATGGGCTGTACAGGTCAAGGAAGAAACCACCCTGACTCCTGCTAATGTAATAACGGTCAGAGACTCGGTCCTGGTCCTCCAGCTAGCAAGAGCACCTTTCCACACTTCATGGTTACTTGTATTAGTAAGCCCTTAGATTCTCTACACAAAAGCAGAGGGATTTTAGATGTAATGGCTATGTACCAGCACAACTATTTCATACTTAGTAATAGCAATGGAAGCAAAGGGTTCAGAAATGGTGTGTGCAAATATGTCCTTAGAATGTCTAGAACAAATCCAGATGACTGAATCATACCCAGAATGAGATCAAGACGCCTGCAGAGAAATGACCCGGCCTTTCTTGGAGAGCTATGGAGATCTCTTCAGAGTACGTAAAGGGGGGAGGGGTGCTCAGCAAAAGAATTATAATGACAGGAGAACCGGAACATTCCAGGACAGATATTGAGTGGTGTTTAGTGTATGACTGGACCATCCTTGGACATTATAGCATCATAAATCTCTAAAGATTATCGTCATATTAAATTTCTTTATTTCAGTCAACTGAAGCGTGATTTTCCTGTCCCTATGTTTTGAGTCATGGGACTCATAGAATTTTTCAATATTAGACAGAGAAGGAAAGATTGCTGTCGCCAGATGATGAGGCTAAAATCTAGAAAGTCTGATTAACCTGAAGTCAGAAATCTCATGGGAAATGTGCTCAGACAGGGCCCACGCCCTCTTCTGGGGATTTCAGCAATGGATTCCAAGCCAAGCACACATTCTAGAACAGACTTGTGACAGTAGCCCTTAGCTCAGGCCTTCTTCAACTCTGCTCTTCCCAGGCATCCTTCTCTGGATTCTGCTGCATGCTCACAACATGAATAGTCTCAGAACACAGCTCTCTGTGCCTTTAGTACTCCTTGATTTGATACTGACAGGGGTTCCCAAGGTGACTGAAGATCCCTCCCTTATCCACGAAGCACCACACACTACTCCAGCTTATTCAGCTCTCCGTTTGGAACTTAGCTGTCTTACTACCAACAACGTGATAGACAGCATGAGTCTACTGGCTTTAATAGTCTTTACTCAATATTGTAGCCAAGGTTCTTCAGTGACAGCGAAGCTCCAAACCAATTGGTTGTTCAACTGGTGAACTTGCCCTTCACATCCTATGAAATCTTGGTCTGCAGGTGGCAATGGATGAGCCATGATGCCAACTCTAGGGGTGTGTGTGTGTTTTTTTTAATTAACAGGCTGTTGCTATCTAATTGACTGAGATTCTTGGACAATATGTGCATCATCATTATACATTTTATGTGCTGGGTGTCTTTCTATCTAAAATTAGTTTCCAGTAGCTGATGTTCTGTTTGAAGGGAGAGGATAAAGACCCAGTTTTAAAAACATCTTTCTGACCCTAGGTCAACTTGAAGCTACCTGTTCTTCAAGAACAGCCCTCCCCCTGCTTCCCCCTAACAATTAACGTAACAGCTCTGTCCTTGTCACTGTCATCAAAACCCAGGCAATGCTGCCTTTCCTCCTCCCCATAGAGTCCCAAACGCTTTTTGCAAGAAGAATCTGACAGCCTGAATAGAAGAGTGTTGCTGGGGGTGGGAGGAAGGCAGGGGAGGGGGAGGAGGTGTTTCTTTCCCCTGACATTTGAGCTGGGAGTTGTCAGGAAGGGAGGGTCTGAGTGGGCTTCTTTTTCCATACTTAGTGAGGCTCTGAGGAGAGCCAGGCAGCCAGCGGGCTGACCCAGCCTCCTGGAGCAAGCACCTCCGGGGGTGCTTGGCGGCTGCAGTAGCACAGTGGCCGGACACGGCATTGAGAATCCAAACGCAGGCCCAAGTCCTTCACCCTGCATATTAAAAACAAACAACCATCTTCACATTTCATTTATTTATGTAATCAGGTGCAAGACCGTGTACACATGCCACGATGCGCGGGTAGAGGTCTGAGGACAGCTTTTGAGAATTGATTCTCTTCTCCTCGAAGTCTGTTCTGGGGATAGAACTCCGGCTGTGAGGTCTGAGGACAAACACCTTCCTTCAGACACTGAGACATCTTGCCAGCTTCCTCACTCTGCATAAGACCTGGGTCTTTGGTAGCAAGGTGTTAACATGCCCTCAGTTTCAGTCAAGCAGAGGATAATAGAACTACGTCCTCGCTGTGTGTTGTGGAGTGTAGTTAAGTTGCACGGGGAAAGGGCTTGACAAACTGTAACCCATCATGCAAAGCCCAATTCCAAGTTAGTATTTGAGGTATCAATCATGTGTTAAATATTACGACAGCCATAAGATAGGGTTGGTTTAAAAATATCCAGGAGCAATTCCTATCTATTCCCCACAAGTCAAATCAAATGTTTACACCCAAAATTGAAAAAGAAGAAATGGAAAATACACGTGAATGCAGCGTTAGAGTTGTTTAGCTTAAAACAGGGTCTCATGAGGCCTGTGCTGGTTTCAAACTCATTCTGTTTATGTAGCCAAGGATGGCCCCTTCCTCCACTTTCTAAGTGGCTGAGATTACAGGCACTCGCCTCTATGCCTGGTGTCCTGGTGTATTTTTCCCCAGAGCTGACACAGAGCCCAGGGCTTTAAGTATGCTGGACAAACATTCTACCTAAGCTAAGCTACATTGCTTTCTCTTATATTTATGGGTGTTTGCCTGCATGTCTGTCTATGTACTTGTTTCACTTCTGATACCCTCAAGGCCATAAAGAGGTATCTGATCCCCATGGTTGTGAGCTGCTATGTGGGCGCTAGGAATCAAATCTGGGTCCTCTAGAAGGGCAACAATTGCTCTTAGCTACAGAGCCATCTCCCCAGTCCCTCAGTCTTTAATAGAACTGACCTGCAAAGATCGCTTTAAGATAAGGAAGGCGGCATGGGTAGGGAACGGAGCCAGCAGTGTTTGCTGTCAGTCTTCAGAGCTGGTATCAAAAGCAGAAGATCAGCTGCAAATTAGCTAGGAAGAGAATGTCAGCCCTGAATGAGCTTGAAATGGATCATGCTAATTTGATTTTTTTAAAACTTGTATTATTCTAAGGCATAATTATTAGCTGCAAGGTGGCATAAAAGACTGTCTTTACACCCTATCACAGGTGGGTTCGCATTTGTTTTATGTTGTTATTTTTTTAATATCAGAAGTAAAAAAATATTTAAGTACAATGACTGAGCCATCATGCTAAGTGCTTGCTGAGCATGTGCGAAGCCACAGAAAGAGAAGACCGAAAAGAGAGCTGGTGGGTCCTCGTTATCCGCTAGTTAGTCGTCTTTCCGGCTGATACTTCTACTTCTTCCTTTTGCTGCATTTGGGTTTTCTCTGACATCACCTAGACTGTCGCCATGTGGTCCATTAAGCAGGTAGGAGATGAATTCTCTATTGACTGTAGAAGAAAAAGACCTCAAATATTCTAACTTAAAATCCGACAGATGTTTCAGAAAACAGGGCTTTGATCTTCTTGGTTGGGATTGCATAGGCAGTATTCCTCTGAAAATGTATCATTCTATTGCTGTTTCCTTCTGACAGAGAGAGGCACTTTTGTGTGGAAAAAGCTGCCTAGGGAGAGCTGGAGAGGCTTTTTCAGGCTTCGAAGGGAAAAGTGTATGTTTATTTCTTTTTTGGATCACCAAGTCACAGGCCTCTGTTTCTGCATGAGAACAGGCTCTTAAATTCCAGGCTCGCCTCAGACAGGGTCTTCCTTTTGAGCTACACAGATTAATGTATCCTTCCCCTCAAGAAGTCACAAGTAGATACCACAGCCATTGTTACATAATTTTTATATAACTTCCCATTGCATTGCTAGCACATTGCCTGACGCTCTGAGACATGCCTGGGGTTTCTTATCCCAACATAAGGATTAGCAGAAGCCTTGCAGTCCCTGTTCTGGGGGAAAATTCCCAGAACAGATACTATACTAAAAGATAGACTTGAGTGGCATTTGCCAGGATCTGTTGGGAATATGATTTATGACAGATTAGGCAGCTAATATCAAAGGGAGGATGATGGGGATGTGGGTTCCAGGAGGAGGTGAGCTTGACCTTCTAGAGCGTGTCCTCTCATCTCTTCCCTACCAGGGTCCCCTGCAGCCTGCAGCCAGGGAAAATGTGTCCTGTTCTTATCTCGGTGAGCATCCCCAAGTGGCACAGACCTCCACACTGACACCTCCACCAGCCTGGCGACACCAGGGACAATTCTGGAGTAAAAAATAACAGCTAGTGAATACCTTCTCTTTCCCTTTAAGATCCCAATGCCCAGAGAGAGGTTTAGGGACCATAGCCTAAGGTTCTGGAGCCAGAAGAGAAAATGCCTGTTGTGTAGGCTGTGACTTCGGAACGAGACCACAGGGCCTGTGGAGTCAAGTTGAGCTTCCAGTGCCAGACTCTGGGCTCTCATGGCATCCTGGCTGCTCCACACCATGCTCCCGCAGATGCTCCGTGAACCACCACCACCCCTGGGCTGCAAGTTCATACTCCCTGTCCAGTAGGAAAAGGCCCACGGAGCCCCATCATCGCCTTTGGTGGGCAAAGACACGTTCTCTGTGAATTGTTAAGGAGCTCAGAGATCCTGCAGCGTGGTGGGAGGGGCACATCCTATC
Organism: Arvicola amphibius; assembly: GCF_903992535.2. Taxonomy (NCBI): domain Eukaryota; kingdom Metazoa; phylum Chordata; class Mammalia; order Rodentia; family Cricetidae; genus Arvicola; species Arvicola amphibius. The sequence continues at coordinate 93,923,249 of NC_052051.1, forward strand.
TGTTTGTATGGGGACAAAGAGAGCTTGATGGAACTGGCCTGGTGCCTTCGAGGTGCAGGTGCGAGACTGTGAGTGGAGGAGGCACAGCCAGGGAAAACACCAGGCAGGAGGCTGGGCAGAGATCTCGGTCCTTGTGGAATCCGGTCTCCTGCTCCCTCCATGCTGGGCTCACAAAGAACCCAGGGGCCGTGGGCAGATCAGGAGACTTTGAAAAGTCAAATCTCTGGGCCCAGGAAGCAATTCAATGGTAGGGCACATGCCTGGCATGTTTCCTATCCAGAAGGGAAGGAGAGGGTAGAGAGAAAATGAGCAGGGGAGGGGGGAGGAGAGGAGGAGAAATAGTAATATTAGCAGTAGTAAACAATAATGAAAATGGTTTAAGATACCCAAATTTTGCTTGAAACAGTTTAGAAGAAAACAAGATTTAAATACAGCAATAAAATGGCAAGTCATTAGATCTAATTACTTCCCAAAATGGTTCTTGGTCATTAGGCACTTGGTAGGCATTGGGTATAAAATGAGACAACAGAACAAACCATAGAGCACACTGGACCGGACACAGGTATTATCTTGGGTAAGAAATGTAAAGAATACTTGTGAAGAAGATTTTTTTCTTAAGCGAAACGTTAACATCATAAATCCAGAGAGAAAATGATCCAAGCGTAAGAAAGTCTCTGAATGGGTATTTTCCCAGCAAGTTCTTAGCACAGAAACCCCCTCCCTTTCTTTAGCAGACACTGCTGTGCTGATCGTCAGGTACTAAAGCTGACTCCTCCATACGTCTTTCAAACAACCACATCCCACAGGGATAAGGTTCTGGAGACCATGTGTGTTCACCCTGCATGAGAAGCATTCAGCAGCAAATTTAAAGGTACAATTAATTCATCCAGAAGAGTAAGGTGGTAGTCAGGAAACAAATCAGACCCAATGCTCACAAAACGCAAGGTTCTCAAAGAGAGCTGGGTGAGGAGTGTGGAGCTATTTTAATGCACCTCTAGCATTTTGGTGTTTTTTTTCTTCAGAGTCAGGCCTTGAACTCAGGCCTTTCCACATGCTAGGAAAGCGCTCTGCCACTAAGCTGTATCCTTGGCTGCCTTAGGCACTCTTGCTGGGATTCTATATGTCTCAGAGACTTGAAGTCCCAGGTATATTCTGAGAAGGTTTGTTTTCAGAAACAGAGAGAAATGTGCTGGGGACTTAGCTCTCTGGATAGAGTGCTTGCCATGCAACTGTGACGAGTGGAAGTTGGAACCTCAGCACCATTATAAAAGCCAGGCATGGTGACCTGTGTCTGTCAAGCCCAGCAGAGTGTGGAGACGGGCAGATGTCCAAAGCTCACTAGCCAGCCAGTCTGCCTGAAACTCAGTCTCCATCCAGGTCAATTTCTCAAAAACGTAGAGAAACAATTGATGAAAACAACCTGGTCTCCAAACACAGCTACCCGGGCAAGAACATCTCCATGGGCATGTGCATACCATACACCCCACCACCACACACACACACCAGAAGGGAAAATCAAGGCTCCATCTCCACAGCATGATAGTTAAAGGCATTAAAACAATCTGATGGCTGAGTTTGTCCAAGCCCTTTGGTGCATCCCCTCAGGTACATAACCATATGAGGAGGAGTTACAAATGCAAAACTCAAATGGTCTGCAGATTCAGAGTAACGAGGGTCCCTGTTATAACACTGTCCTTCTTAGCGCTTTTCCCCACATTTCCATCTTTCTCACTGCTGCTGGGATTCTACACTTCCTCTCTCTGTCTTCTCCTGGACAGCTGCTCCTCAAAGAAAAGTTCATCTAACCTGTTCAGGCTTGGCCCACACAGTCCTGTCATCTGAGGATACAGTTACCAGCAGCTGCTAACTTCAGTGCTCTGTGATGTCTCCTTTTGTCTGGTTTTCAAGAAACAGTGTATCATCCATGGCTTTGCAAAATTCCTTTGAACACTCTCTGCCTCCCCCCCAACTTCTCTGTGAATATATAATTGTAAAATAATGCAGAAGCATTGCCATCGGAGGACTGGTGATGCAGGTCAGTTGGTGGAATGCCTGCCTGCCTAGCGGGCTCAGAGCTCTGGATTCTGTCTCCAGCATGACATGAAACAGCTAGGTGGCCCAGACCTGCAATCCCAGCAAAAGAAAAAGGAAAAAAAACTAAGAGGCTCACTTGTTCAGGGTTATTCTTAATTGTATATCAAATATGAAGGCAATGTGGGCTAGACCCAGACTCAAAAACAGAATAGCAAAGACAAATATTAGAGATGGTTTTGTGAAACCATCAGAGTCTGCACAGATAATTAAGAATGTGTCAACTGTACCAGACAGTAAGGCACCCGAGGCAGAGTGAGGACACTTGAACAAAGGCTCCTGACATAAGCAGACATAGATGGCCCAGTTTATAAGGTCACTGTAGTGAGACTAAAGCCCAGGCTTGGAACATGAGTGGAGCTCCTTGAATTGAGACAGGAAAAATGACTTGAAGGCTACACAGCCAGGAAGTAGCAGTGATTGATTTTAGCAAGGCTGTTGGCTCTGGGTCCATGTAACTTGCCAGCTCACTGTCTCTCCTTATACAGAGGAAAAGATAGAAACAGTAGTTCACGGGCTAATGGGTGACATAAACAAGTTCAGTTCCCAGCTATACACATGCATGCAAATCTGTTGAGTGCCTTCTATGTGCCAGTCATGTGCCAGGCAAGCTCAGTACCAATAAAAAATAATAGTTCAAGGTAAAGAACACCAAGGCATCCATGGATCCAAAGACAAGAAGCCTGGACACAATAGGAAGCAGTCCACTCTCTTTCCTCTGCCCCTATATTGCTGATCGGTGGCAACCGCCTGGATTAGTGACAGACATGCTATTGGAACAGGAGATCATGGCGTGGATGGGACAGATTTGGCATGGATGCAACAGGGCAAAGAAGAAAACTTCCATGTTCCTGGCTTGTGAGGATGGGAGTATAGGAGAAGAGGGTCATTTCAGCCAATTTGTACCTTGGAAATGATGAACCATGTGCCTCTATTTAGGCACACAGTGTTTAAGAACCTAACTATGATAAATGAAGTCCTGAGGGTAGGACCCTAATCTGGTAGACCTGGGGTCTTTTGAGCAAGAAAGACAGAAAAAGACACTGGAGATCTCTCTACACCCTTTTAACCAGAGAAGAATCAGCCAGCTCCCGCTGGCACGTCGATTTGGGACTTTTAGCCTTCAGAACCTTGAAAAAACAAATTTCTGTCATTTAAGCTATCCGGTCTCAAACATTTTGTGACGGCAGTTAAAGCAAACTAAAGCAAAGGCAACAACAGGTCACTCAATGTGGACTGAAGGCAAACCATGCGTTAAGCAGGGTGTGGCACTCCTGTGGAGCTGGGAGTCTGAGAAGGACCTGGAAGATGAGCAGGGGTTGCTTAAAATCTTAAACAGATGAATTATGGTGGCTTGAGTCTGAGGTGCAGCCTGGATGTGGGCAGAGGGTAAAGCAAGAATTAGCATTTCTTAGTTGTAAGCAAGAGAGATTTCGTCAGGAGTGAATGGCAGTACAGGTGCCATGATCTATAATGGAAGTGGAAACCCGAGGTCAGAATCGTAGAGTGTGTCCACTTGGAGGCCAGTCCCCAGCACTGTTAGCTGGAACGCACACTACAGGCACCACGGCTGGACTCCTTCATGGCTCCACTGTGCTTCCTTCTCTCAACTGGGTGAGTGACACTTAGTCTGATTGCTGAGAGGCAGGCTCAGGTTGGCATAGGGACTGGTGTCCCAGACACCCATTCTCGACCATGTGACAGACTGTGCCCCTTCTCAGTGTCTGTGAGCTGTGAGAGTGACAGGCACGTTTTAGGCTTGCTTGATTTAAAAGATGTTTAGTTGAATACACAGGACTTGGGAAAACCGAGCAAGATTTTTGGGAATGTGGGTTACTCAGCCAAGCAGAAAAAGGCATGAAGACAGGTTCAGGAGTGATGGATAAACACCCATTTCCAATAATGAAGCAAGAAGGGACCACGTTTCTTGGATATAAAATTAAAACAATACCAAAGCATAGTTTCTGGGAAATTAAAGTCTTTCAATACATGTTGAAGGGTGCACCCCACACCAATCCGCCAAATAGGAACAGGACATACCCAGCACCAAATTCTCAGCTCAACGGAGATTTATTACCCTGGAGGGGCAAGTAGGGCATGGGGGAGAGGCTGCAAACGTGGCAGCAACAGCAAGCAAGCAAAAGAGCAAGAGCGAGAGCCAGAGAGGGTGTTTCTGAAGGAACGGGTTTTTAAGAAGGGTGCTATGGTGAGCTAGTGAATCCTGATTGGACATATTGGCCAAATAATGAATTTTGATTGTTGGACCTTAGTGTTTTGTCTCAGGAATGAGTCAGTGCCCAAATAAGAGACTAGACCTTGGGGGCTAGCTTTAGGAATGCAAATTTCTTTAGCAAGGGAGAGGAAAAAGAGTAAAAGGGCAAAGCCTGTCTGCAATGCTTGCCATGCTCAGACCTGTTAGCACCCTCACCTGCCTTCTCCCAAAGACACCGCTGCCAATGGTCACACTTATCCCCGCCACACACAGATGCTTACATCTGCAAAATTTGTCCCTATCTTGTTCAGTTTTTTCATCAGAAGTCTTAGCGGCAAGTCCACTCAATACTTACAAATCAACGTTATTCAATCTAAGTTGGCATTCTGTTGAATGGATCAGACATTATTTATTCACTATCCACTTCCAAAATTAGATTCAGTTTGGCATTTTTGAATTAGGAGCCGTGATTCAACAGCATTCTGGAACATGTCTGAATCCAGCCCTGATTCTTAGAAATGAGTTGCTGGGTTGAAGAGGTTAAACATTTCGCCCACTGGTTCCACCCGCCATCCATCCTCTACAGCAGAGCTTCTTACCCTTCCTAACACTGCAGTCCTTAAATACAGCCCCTCCTGGTTTGGTGATCTACAGCCATAAAATTATTTCCATTGCTACTGTTATGAGTCAGAATACAAATGCCTGCTTTGCAGGATATCTGATATGTGGCCCTTGTGAAAGGGTCATTTGATTCCAAAAGGTGTCATGACCCACAGGTTGAGAACCACTGCTCTCTAAGATGGTATCAATATGCACTGCTTGCAGTGATGGATGATGTCTAATCATAGCCCCACCTCTGGACAGCTTAAGCTATTTTGGGTCATGGACTTCTTTAAAATTTTGCTGTAAACTGTGGATCTCTGTTCCAGGAAAATATGCTGATATATCACATACATGCTGCAAACCATTTCTGTGGGGTTTAACCACCCAGGAGCCTACCCCCTTCTATGAAGTAATTCTGAATACACACGTATGGATAGGTCTCCATCTGAACTGCTCACAAAAATCAGTTGCAGAGCTTGGACAAGCTCCCAGGCTAGACCACTATTAAGTGTAAGCCCAGCAGGCATCCTGGGAAGGAGTTTTCGGTCAGCAGATTCTGCAATCTCTACATGTGATTTTTAACTCACAACCAGACTCAAAAGCTACTGTAGTAGAGAGGCCAGAGGGAAGTAAGGAATTAAAGAGGACCCAGTGACATGGCTCCACAGATCCGTGGGCTGACTGCTGAGCTGGAAAGCCTGTGTAGTGAAAAGAGAGAACTGGCCCCACACGTTCTTCATTTGACTTCCAAATGTAGACCCTGGCATGCATTCACATGACCCACCCCCAACATTATTAAATAAAATTAAAATGATTTATGTAAAGAATGAAGACAGGACTGGAGAGATGGCTCAGCAGGTTAGGAATACTGGCTGCTCTTTCAGAGGACCCAGGTTCAATTCCCAGCACTCACACAACTCTCTGTAACTTTAGCTCCAAGGGATCCAACACCCACTTCTGGCTTCCATGGACACTAGACACTCACATGGTACACAGATGTACATACAAGCAGAACACCCATATACATAATATAAAATAATAATAAACATTTAAAAATATACATACAAGCAGAACACCCGTACACATAAAAGAATAATAAAAATTTTAAAATTAATCAATAAAAGAGCAAAGACAATGTGGATCAGCAGAAACGAGAAAGAAAATTGGTGCTTCAGGGCAGGGTCAACTCAGATTTAGCACCCTACCAGCCTCTCCCACACTGCCCGAGCTAGGGACATGGCCTGAAAGGCACCTTACCTAAGTCCTGCTTACCAACACAAGGCAGCTTTGCACCCTTGACCCTTACCCCACTGTCCCTCCTTCGCTGATTCATTCTTTTGGGTGTTGTCTTGGTCTATTATCTGCTGCTGTTACAAAATAACTGAGAGAGGAGGACTTATAAGGAAAGGAGGTGATTTTGACTCATGATTCTGTAGGCTGGGAACCCCGCAAACATGGTGAGGGCATGTGCCTACTTCAACCATGACAGAGAGCAGAAAGGCAAGCAGGATGGCACAGAAGAGAGATGAACAAACACACATGGTGGCCTCACTTTATAACAACCCAGTCTTGGAGTAGCTAGTCTAGCCTCTTGAGACAGGCGTCAACAGCCCCTCTGTTTTTCAGGGCTCTTTGTAAGGTGAGCACCTACTATCGAGTTATACCCCTGACTGTATGTTAATCCCTCTGGGTGATCAAGCCATCAAGACTCCGCCTTTCAAGTTCATCGCAAAAACAAACATCCGCACATGCTTCAGTGGGGCCACATGACGTTCACACCAGAGCAGCTATGTATAGCCACCTCTCCTGGGCTCTGAGCTTCTCAAGAACGATATGGCCAGCCAGCAGCAGCAGTCCCTGGGAGCATGAGCCCCCTTGCCCCACCTAGGACTGGCTCCTCCAGACACTTGGAGAAGGCCCAGCCCTATCAGTTTCCATTGGCCTCCTGGGCCATTCGGAGGCCAAGTCAAGTGTCAGGATCAGCTGTGACTGCCAGCCAGGATGGTCCAAGTATGTGGACTTTCTAGCATTTTTTTCCCTTTCGAGTCCTCTTACACAGGGGAGACTGGTGCCAAGGAAATCCTATAGAGAATGCTAAGGAATTAAACTGGGGCTAAATCCTGAATTAGCCTTGGAGTTAAAAAAAAGGAAATATGGTTATGTTTTGGCTAGGGGAAGACATGTATTACAGTGCTGTTGAAAATCAGGGCCTAGGCAGCCTTGACCCCAGTCCTTTGCTTCCCTTAAATGATCGACAGGTCACATTGGTTCAGCATGTGGATCTTCTAAGGAAGAGGTTTCATAATTTTCATCCGATTTTCCAGGGGATTCGCAGTTCCAATGTGGTTAGTTACCATTGCTGGAAAGGAAATTGCTTTCTGGTTTAATAAATTATATTAGCTTTAGCAGCAGTGTCTCTTGTGGTGGGGTCAGACTGGTATTAGATTTGTTTGTGATGAGTGTGGTTCGCACATCCCTGAGCCACATTCCCAACCTCTGGGGACACCTGAGAATCTGCATTTTAAACAAGCTCTCCAGGTGAATGGGAGATTCTGATGACGCCTTGGGCTTCAAATCTAAAAGACAGTAATGCTTGCAAGCTCAATTCCCAGAACCCAAAAGAAAAAGATGAGGTGCAACCTGCTTATAGCTAATTCTAGCACTGAGGAGGTAGAAAGCCGTGGATACCTGTGACATCCTGGCTGGTCAGCTTAGCCTACTCTGTGAAACCCTGGGCAATGAGACACCCCTTTTCAAAAAACAAACTCGAAAGAACCTGATGAATGACACCCATATCTGACCACTGGCCTGAATCCTGAATGCATACACACACACACACACACACACACACACACACACACACACACACACAGACACACATTTCTAAGAAAGCTAAATTAACTATGAATTTAGAACATGTATTAGTCACCAAAACCATTGTGCTAAGGTCTAAAAGCCCTTGCTATCAAACTCCTAAATGCCACCCACCACACTGGGAATGACACCAGGTAACTCCTTCCAGGTCCCCTCTCTCTCCATGGTCATCCCCTTAAATGTTATCTTCTGAGTGTCTCTGCAGAAGGGGCCTGGCTTGGATATTGTCTTCAAACCCCAGTCATTCAAAACAGCCTCCAGGATGGGCGATTTTCTAAGGCATGCAGAAATGTGACAGTCAGAAGAAAGGCACAGGAGAAAACTATCAGTAAGCACAGCAGCCTACCTAAGCCACAGCCTCTCGAGAGCCAGGCGATGTGTGAGTCCAGATCATGGTCCCTTCCTACCTGCTCGACCATGTGCTTGGCAGATGGTACCAAAAATCCATCATCATAGAACCTCACAGAACAGGCCATCTATGAAGGAAAGAGATTTATTTCTTAAGGTCAACGAAAAGGACAAAATCTAGTGAGAACCTTTTCGTGCAGTTACGGATGATGCCGAAGCCTGAAGCAGCACAGAGTTTCTGATGCAAGACAGTGCAACTGTGCTGGAGAGAGCTGGCTTTTATGGCAAAGCCACTCCCTCCATTACCCATTAAACCATTAATCCCTGAGTGGATTAATAGAGCCATGAGGGCCAGGCCCTCGTGACCCAGTCTTCTCCTAAAGGTCTCACCTCTCAAGTGTCATTAATATATCACTTTAGGGATTAAGTCTCTAGCACATAAAATTTGGAGTATTCATTCAAACCATAGCCTCTATTAATGACATATTTTGGCTTCTGAATGTTTAAATATTTAATACTTAGAACTTAAACAGTAAACTCTATGCAGTTGAATCTGTGAGAATATACGGGAATACAGATTTTTTTTCCCATAAAAATAGAAAAATAATCAAAAGAGACTGGCCTGGAGAACTGTTCAGAAAGTGTGCTCTGGAGTCGGACTAACTGGCTAGAGAGATACAGGAGGAGCTATTTAAGCCGTCTAGATTTCCACTCATGCATGACACAGGAACCAGCTTCACATGTACCAGAAAGAAAAAAAATAGAGTTCCAAGCCCAGACCCTCAGCAAACACTCCCTAAGTATGAACCTGGAACCTTATACGCACGCGCACACACACACACACACACACACACACACACACCACCTACCCAAGTTAGATTTTTTATAGAATTGCTAATTTTCTCTTATAGTCTTTTCTTACAGTCTTTTTGTGTGTTTTTTTAACTTCAGGGAAGGAAGGGAAGAGAGACACGACAGCAAAGTGTCTCCTCAATATTAGAGGAGGCTGGTTTTATTCCGAGAGTTGCATGTGATCCTGGGATGGTTGGGTCGGAGGACAGACTTAGGCAGAGTAGCATTGCAGAGTGGAGACCCTTCTACCAGTAGGAATGTTGCCCCATCTCTGCCACGTGACTCACATGATGCAGGAGCTGGATACAGTGTTTCTGGGGTCCCTGCTCCTCTCTACCACAGTTCTCACTGGCAGGCTAGAAGCATCCCCAGCATTAAGTAGAAGAAATGGAACAAACTCATCCCAGGGCTTCTTTAAATATTCAGAAAAACCCATGTGCCCCTATCAGTTCAATTAAGCTTTTCTAAGAAAAAGTAAGTCAATTAGTTCAAAATGTGGGTTAGTGCTTCTGGGTATTTAAAACGGATTTTTTTTTTCTTTTTTAGTTCATTAGAAACACAGCCACAGGGCAGGTACATACCAAACTCCTCCTCACATCCTGGGAGGAGCCACCAAACACCTTGACCAGTTTCTGATATCTGGAGCTTCAGTGCTGGACCTTAAACTAGCTCAGAGCTTGGAATGGATCATTAATATTTAGCCCCTTTATTTCATATCCTTTATCTTCAGTTTTACTCTCCATAGTCACTAAGAGGTGCCTGACAAGGCTACCGAGACAGGAGGTTTCCGTCTCCATTTAGGAATGGTTTGTGAATTTTTTTGTCAATGAAGTCAGGCCTCTGAGAAATTATAAAATACCATTGATTGTGGAATATGCATTGAACACAAACTTCAGAACCATTTTGTCCAAATGGCCTAAACACAATGAACCAAACAAAACTAAACAAAAATAAAACAAGATATTTCTTAAGAAAATGGCTTTCTGGAAGTGATTTCTTGACCAAAGACTATGAACATTTTCATGACTTGTGGTCACCTTCCTTAAGAAGCTGTCCTTCCTTGATAATGACAAAAAAAGTTTCATATCAACATTGGAAATAAAATATTGTTTTTAATTTTGTTCTCTATTTTGTTTTGATCTCACTAGTTCAATAAGCTATTTGAATATAGCAAACAGTTCCAGATATATTTTATATACTGAGACGATTATAAATAACCCCATTACTCAAAAACATTTATTACATGACATTAATGAATATCATTGGCTCTTCTTCCACTTTAATTAGTATTGTGGTGAAATGAAAATATATATTACTTCCCAACAGTCTGAAGGATGCTGCTGTGGACTCCAAAGACACACGGCTAGAAGAGGAGGGAATGACTCTCCTTGTTAATAGTAGGTTTGACTATCTTTACATTTGAATTCTTTATTGGCCAAGTGACATTTTATTATCAGGATATTATAATAAACAGAGTCAACACATTTTCAGATTCCACAAACACACGCTTTGCTTACAGAAAACCATATTCTTCTTGTATGTTATTCATTTAAAAAATACCTAGGAATCTGATCCAGATTTATAGTCACCTGGTAGTAATTCAAATCTAAACATTCTACTCCTGTCAATCACTATGTTAAGTTTACTGTGACCTGTTTTCTGACATAGAATGAAAGACACAAATGTTCAATATTCTATGTTGCCCCCCAAGACGCTCACTGAAGAGCCCAGGACTTAAGTAGAGTGTTTTACAGGCTAATCTGGTTGTGTGTATGAGCATTCCTTTTGTCTCCAAACTCCTCTAAAGCACAAAAGTGTCTTTGCTTCCAATAAACTAGAAAAATAGAACCGATGTCAGGCAAAGATTATGCTGTGTTTTAGCCTGTTTATACCATACTCAAAGTCCAGGACCTTGGCCTAGCAGTCTCCTGCCTTCCAAATCCCCAAGTCAAAGGCACAGAAAGTGTTAGGGAATTATTTTCTTAAGAGTGAGCAGTGTGTGCCTGTGTGTATGTGTGTGTGTGTGTGTGTGTGTGTGTGTGTGTGTGTGAGAGAGAGAGAGAGAGAGAGAGAGAGAGAGAGAGAGAGAGAGAGAGAGTTTATTGTTTGTTTTCTTAGAGGCTTAAAGTGGTCAAGGAGTTTGGTCATGTGCTTTGGAACCAGTCTGCCTACCCTAGTGAGGTTGAAGACCTGGGTCACATGGTTTAACTTTTATTTTAAATGTTTCTGCAGCGCTGGGAATCAAACTGCAGGCCTCTTGCCTGCCAAGGTCGCGCTCTTTCACACCCCTGCCTACAGCAGGACCTTAAAAACCATTCCGTCTTGGTTTTCTTCTGTATAAAGAAATCTTGGAGTTTTAACAGCCAAGAGCTAATGGTTCAGCCTTGTGTGGCTCAGCATGTCTGTCATTGCAGAATTTGGGAGGTTGAACTAAGCAAGAGGATCTTGAATTTGGGGCCAACCTGCGCTGTCATGAGTCCCAGTCTCAAAACTCAAAACGATTACAACAACAAAAACAAGATGACCAATGGTTAAATGTGTACCATTGTTTCAGGTACCATGTTAAATGCTTGGACACATACTAACATATAACAAGATGACCAATGGTTAAATGTGTACTATTGTTTCAGGTACCATGTTAAATGCTTGGACACATACTAACATATTTAATTTTCAAAAAACAATCAAAAGTTGTGTCCCAGAACACAGAACAGGGAGAGTAAGGCATAAAAACAAACAAACAAGCACCTGGGAAGGGGAAGTGGGATTCATCCCCCAACAACCTGGGTTTAGCTACACTGCACCCCTGCAGTCAGTGTCCGCTAACTCCCTACACGTGAGAGCGTGGACAGTTGTTGTGTTTACTATATGCCAGGCACCTTGCTAAAACATTTGGGGGGAATAAATGGGGCCACAGTCCTAAGCCATGTGTTTGTTCTTTCAGAGTCCTTCGAATTTCAGCTGAGTTCAAAAAGCATTACTCATGATGATCTTTACTTGCATGCAACAGAATTAATAGTAAATTTTTATAAAGACATGTCAAAATAGCTTCGATTTGAATTCATATTTAGCCTCAAAAGCACTTTATGAATCGTTAAGTAATCGAATCAAGAGAGCATGGTTTTCTCTTTTGATTTGTTTTTTTTTTTTTTAAGTGATTAACTAAATGCCTTTTCTGGCCTCTGCCCAAAAGCCCACAAAATCCTGAGGGTTTACAATGTAAATCCTCTCCAACTCACCTCTTATAACACACAGACACCTCCATTCCTGAGACCTCTCTTTAAAGAGTCCACAATAGCTGGCTCCCCTGGGTCAGGAGAGGTGGCCCCTTTCTCTACTGCTGCAGCAAATTACAATTTTTCCACCAGAGAAAACTGTGGTGATGGACGCATTAGCCGAAAGCAGTCATTGAGTTCTCTTTGACTCCAGGGGCTGGTGTGGTCTGAGCATTCTTTTTCGTCCTTCTTTTGAACTGTAGAATATCATTCATGCTATTTAGATTTTTCAAGTTAAACTGATAAATATAAGATTTAAGTAAATATAACCCATTTGTTTGTGTGGTCATTCATTTGTAATAAATGGCTGGAGAGCTTGCCCTGCCCTGGGCAACATACTGAGACTTTAGGTGTGTTAGGTTAGTAGAGAAAGCAAGGCAGCTCAAAGGCACTGAGAAAAGTTCCTAACAGATGAGCCTCAAGACTGGATGCTATATCTGAGTTGGTGGAAATATTTTGATGTCATTTGGAAGAGGTTGCCTAGTGGTTTTCTTAAAAGGCCCTTCTAACTGATATTGACAACAAAATTATGAGAATCTAAAATGGGAACCCAAGGTTTATAGATCAGGTGTATGTGAACGTAGGGGGCTCTGCGTGGAGGATTTCTGCCCCCAAATAACCGTGTCTCTACTTCATGAGACGGGAAACATAGAGACACGCATGGTACTTTCTGGTAATGTTGACAGAGACGGCTCATGTGGTCAAGGCTTCTTGTGGAAGGTGCACAGATCTTCAGGTGGCTTATAGTTTTAGCCATTGGATGACGGTAGCCAAAGCTCCGCCTTGAACCGGATTGCTATTTGTAATAGAGAAAGCACATCTTGCACAGTTTTAAGTGGTGAGCAGAATAGACTTCCTGATGAGAAGTCAGGTGGAGCTTAGAAAACAGACAGGCTAAACAAGTAATGTTGCCTCTACAAAAATCATACAGCATTTTTTAATTTTTTCGATTTCAAATTGAGTTTATGGAACCACATTATGTTATTTAATTATATTATTTAATAAACCTGGAATTGAACTCTTTTATGAGTTCAACAGCAATTTCATGTTATTGGGTTAAAAACTAAGCAACTCTCCCTTATCTTTGTTTCCTTTGATAGAAGCAGTGGGGAAAGATCACATATTCTCCTTGTTTGTTTTGTTTGGCCGTTCTGCCTGGTAACTATGTTGGTTACCAACCTGACGAGATCTTTTCAGTATTTGATGAAGTATTCTTATAGGTATTAAATTTTGGTAGCCAGGCAGAAGCTGATGCGATGCGAGGAGGTGGATGAACAATCAGTCCAAAGCATACTTTCCAAGGCGCGTTTTTCATCCCTAGTTTAAGTTCGGGTCCTGCTCGTCGTTCGCATAAGGTCGAGGCAGTTCCTGAAACTGCTGTTTCTCCAAGTCCGTTAAAAAGTTATTCGTGCCTGGGTGGCATTTCCTCCTCTTCAGCCCTGCCGTTCCCCACCTCCATCGCCTAGCTTTTGCCAGTAGGGACTTGCCCTGGGGTGTATTTTGTCCTGGGAACACAAAACTATTTTCTTTTCTGGAAATACGTTGACGTCAACTGGAAGCTGTTTTTGGTTGCTTTGTTTCCCGGAGCGTCCAATCCAGCATACTGCCTCCGGCAAACTGCAAGCAATTGGAAGCAGCTCCCCCAGAGGAGAGTGGAGCCGGTGTCTGCGTGGGTGCGGGTTGGGGAGTGGTTGTAGCCTAGCCGGTCTGCTGCAAAAGTGGGGGGGGGGTGTCGAGAAGACCTGAAGAACTACCTCCCCCGGTAGTTCTTGGAGCTGGATCCTCAGGCAGAGATCGGAGCTTGGGTGGACCCTCATTTCGTGGCGCTTTTAGAAGTCAAGGTAGATAAGTGACTGCCCAACTGAGTTTTCAGCACTGCAGCAAGTCTCAGAGAATTCAAAACCTAGCCGAATCCTGGGACCAAAGGCCCGCTCTCCGGAAGTGGCGGTGTGCGACTATCAAGTGCCGGCCCATAAGCTGAGCTCCGAAGCAATGCACTTAGCTGCCCACTGTTTAAAGCTCTAGGAAGCTAATACATCTCACATCTCGCTACATATTTCCAGTGGCTAAGACAAAGAATAGAACGTGGTGACAAATCCGACCACATCTCTACTACCACCTGGGGAAGGATTCCCCAGAAGTCCATCCCAAAGATCCTGGACTACTTGGACAGATGTAGGCTGCCTGTGATGAGAGGACGCGTGGGCGTGTGTGTGTGTGTGTGTGTGTGTGTGTGTGTGTGTGTTTCCCCAAGGAGCTGGAGGAAACCTGAGAGGCAGGGACTTGTTACAACTTGTTTCACACCTGGCGTGACTTCCCCAACGCTCTGTGGTGTCCATGGCTAAGGAGGCTCTTGCAGGGCGACTAAAGATGGCTCCAGAATAGCTACTGTCACCTCCCTCCTTAGATGCCCACGCGGCCCGGACTTAACCTTTCTTTCTTCTTACTTAATATTCCTTGTAAATTACAATTTGATGGATGGTTTCTATTGAGGCACAAAATGATAAACGCCCTGAAAAAAAAAAAGATACGCAACAGGGAAAAAGAGAAAAGTTGAGACAGATTCCCCATAGCTGAATTGAGACTTAGAGGCAAATTCCAATGACGCACGCAAGGACCCAGTGAGGCTGCCTCCAGGAGGTCCGGTCTGGCACACGGGTACTCTACTGGGATCTGACTCCCTTGGTTCTTTATGGTCTTGAGTCTCAGACATCACTGGAGAGAGCCTGGGGACACTTGGGCTTTCCAAGCAGTTGGAGAAAGTTAGGATGAAGCTCATCTCTGGAGACTACCCTGGCTATTGTCACCAAAGAACAGTTAAAGGGTGGCAGTAGGGTGCTGTTCCCCACCACCACCAGGAGAGAACAGGAGGTGGGGACCTAGAAGAAGTGCCCAGAGCCTAGGTGCACCGGGGGCGGGAGTTTGGCTGGAAGTGGGACTGTATCTCCTATGGGAAAGAGGGACCCAGCGAGCTCTTTGGCTGTCTTTCCAGTTTCCGAGGTGCCCGCCCCCACGCGCCGGAGGCAGCGCAGCCCGCAGCCCCGAGGGCGAATGCAGGGCAGTTGGCGAACTTAAAAGTGAGAGTGCGCTCAAGATCGGAATTGCCAGAATTGTGGGAGAGTGGGGTCGACCCAAAGCCCAAGTTCACTTTTTCCAACAGCTCGCTCACCCGCTCGTCCTTTAGGGATCCGCGCTGCTTTAGTGCCAACCTGGCACCCTTTGCCCCGGGATGTTGTGTCATTTTGCTCTGGGGCAGGAAGGACAGTGGCCCAAATGGGTGGCGAGTGGGTCCCTGGGGTCCCGGAAAGCTCCTCTTCCCACGTCTCCCCTCCCACCAACACCTCCCAGTCTTTCCTTCTTGCACTTTCCCGGGGCTGGCTAGACCGGCGCGGACTTGCCCCAGACCTTTGGGGAGCGCCCCAGGTCTTTAATGACAGCTTAAAAGTGGCAGTTGGAAAAGTCTAAACAGATGAGGCTGACGTGGGGCGTGTTCCGCTCCCTAGCAAGAGTCGGGATGGGAGCTGGGAGCCGCGCTGCTGGCCCCAGGCCCCTGCGCCTCGCCGCCAGCAAGTAGGTGGGGGAGCCGCTGCTGCCGCCAGCCCCATCCCGCTCCCAAGCCTCGCCCGCTGCGCCCTGGCCGCGGGCACAGAGAGGGTGCAGGGCCTTGCGGAGCCTCCTCCACCCAGCTCATTAACCTGCCTGCTCCGGGCGGTCCGGACACCGGCTTCTCGCTGCGGCACCCGCGGCCAGCACACTGCCACAGCTGCCGGGATCCCCCGACTCCGGGGGGCAATGAGGGGGCGGTGGAGGGGGCACTGCTCCTCTGGCATTACCTAGAGAAGCGACACCGCCCCGCCCTGCCGTCGGCCCTCCCTCGCGCCCGCCCGGGCCCGTGCGCCGGCTCCGCTAGAGGGTAAGTTGGGAGTGTTTCGCCCCCACCGACAGCTCTCCCTCCCTTTCCTATTTTTCCCCCAAAGTTTTCCTAGAAGTGGGGATTGGGCTAGGGGAGTAAGAAGGTCCGGGTGGCCTCCCTTTTTTTACCCTCTCGGCCACAGTTACCCCCCACTTCGTCTCCCTGGCATCTCCTCGCCCCTCCCGAGTAGCGCTCCGGAATGACAATTGGAGCGCGGCTCCTTTAAGAGCCCGGCTTTGCCTCCCGGTAGCTGAAGGTCATTAAACACAAAAGCTCTCAGCGCTGCGGTCCAATATAGCGCATGCGCCCTGCCCGAGGACTGGCAGGGAGACGGCAATATGGCGAGAATGCCTGGCAGCGGGGACTGTAACACCAGCGCGGGCGGCAGCGCCGCCGCAGCGGCAGAGAACAATGGGGAGCGGGGCGAGGGCGAGCGCGGGGCCGGGGGCCGCGGACGCCGCCACGGCCGCCCGCACTACTGCAGCGCGGGCGAGGAGGAGGAAGAGGAGGAGGAGGAGGAGGAGGACGAGATCCAGGAGGTGCAGATAACGGGGGACGAGGAGGACGGAGGTGGGGGGCTGGAGGAGGACGAGGAGGAGGAAGAGGAGGAGATGGGGATGGACTGGGAAGAACCCCTGGAGCCGGAGGACTCGGCCGGGGAGGAGCTGGAGCCCGAGCCGGTCCATATGATCCATATGGACCAGAGCGCCGCGCTGGAGCCCGAGGCGCCGCCGCGTCTGCTGGCTCCCCGGGCCCGCGCGGGGCCTCCGGGGGACAGCGCGGAGGTGGACCCCGACGTGCTGCAGCGCCCCGAGCGGGCCCGGCTGAGCGAGAACACCCGGCTGGCTACCCGCTACGCCGTGCGCATCTTCCGGGAGTACCTGAGCGAAAAGGCTCAGAGCCCAGACTTCGAGACCATGGACAAGGGGGCGCTGTGTCGCGTGCTGCGCTCCTTCTACGCCGAGGCCCGTTCTAAGAGCGGCCAGCTCTACAGCAAGTCCTCGCTCATCAGCATCCGCAGCTCCCTCAACCGCTACCTCAATGAGCCCCCGTACTGTCGCACGCTCGACCTCACCAAGGACCCCGAGCTGCGCAGCGCCAACCTGACTCTAGCCGCAGTCATCCGCAAGCTCGAGGAGCAGGGCGCGGGGCCGGTGGTGCAGAAGCAAGCCATCACGCGCGCCGACCTGCGCAAGCTCTACACCTCCAGCGTCTTCAGCACCAACACGCCCTTTGGGCTGCTCAACAAGGTCTGGTTCGAGACCTGCATGTACTTCTGCACGCGCGGCCGCGAAAACCAGCGCGAGCTGGAGGAGGACTCCTTCGGGCTGGCCATGGACGAGGACGGTCGCAAGTTCGTGTACTTCAAGTCGCTCGGGCCTTACCACAAGTCGCGCTCCTCCTCCTGGAGTAAGAAGCGAGCGGAAAGCAGCGATGAAGAGAATTTGCCGCGCATGTACGAGACTGGCACCGAGTTCTGTCCCTATGCCAGCTTTGTCAAGTACCTGTCGAAGCGCAATCCCCTCTGTAAGGCATTCTTCCAGCGGCCACGGGACCACTGCAGCGAGGGCGATGTGACCTGGTACGAGAACAAAGCCATAGGCAAGAACTTGCTGGGCACCAGGATGCAGATGCTCTCCAAGGCAGCTAAGCTGTCCAAGACCTACACTAATCACTGCATCGGCGCGGTGTCCATCGCCACGCTCAACAGCATCGCGGGCATCGGGACCAAGCTAGGCTCCCCGGCCCCGCAGGGCTGCTATACCGAATCTCTGAACGGGTCAGCTCGTCACCACTCCCACCATCCCCCCACCCATCCTTCCCACCACCACCGCCCCCAGCCGCCCTCGCTGGGGAACACTTATATCCTCCCCAAAGACAGCCAGGTCGGGCCCGATGTGAAATCCGAGGCTGCGCCCAAACGCGCACTGTACGAGTCAGTGTTTGGGTCCGGGGAAATCTGCGGCCCTTCTTCCCCCAAAAGACTTTGTATCCGTCCTTCCTCGGAACCTGTGGATGCAGTGGTGGTGGTTTCCGTGAAACACGACCCCCTGCCTCTTCTTCCAGAAGTCAATGAGCACCGAAGCACCAATTCTCCCACCATAGTTTCACCTGCTATTGTTTCCCCCACCCAGGTAACCAAACCAAAGTCTATGCATGAAATATTTGTCTGTTACACTTCAGGACTAACTTTTATGCTCCCGTCGGTCCGGGTTGGGGTGGGGGAGGATTTTTTTTAAGTAGGTGTTATACTGCACTGGGTTTGATACATTCCCTAGAAATGTAACTCTTCGTGTTTGGGGGGAAACTCTAGCCCTAACCTTAAAAGATGCCGGGGGGGGGGGGGGGGGCGCTTAGCTTCCAAGTCTCTGCAGCGAAGTAACAAATTAACGCTAGAAACCTCAGAGTTCTCAGAACAAAAGGTTTAAGCTCATTCTTGAGTGCCTTTCCAATGATGCCTGAGTTTTATAAGGGAAGGATTGCCAGAGTGCAGAATAGAGGTAGTTATCTTAAGTAAATTAGAATGAGTTACTTTTAAAATGCTCCATTACATACTCGCCATAACTTCTAAAGGTAGAAAAATACACTTCTAAATTATTAAAAAGAAAACATGCCAATTCCACCTCCTGTAGATTGCTTTTGTTGTTGTTAAAGAAAGGGGGCGGAGATGCAGCGGCAGGCAGTGGAGTGCCTGTTTATTCTTTTAACATGCAGCCACGTGTGCCGGTGTCGGGTGTCGTTCCCATTAGTGTTGTTAACATGGCTGAGCTATGGGCATGATGCACATATGTGCAGCTGGGACGTGCCAAGCTGGCTGTGGGCACTGACACAGATTTATTCATCCCTAGCCTGTAGAGGCTCACTATCTGGGACCCAAACAAGGAAGAGAGAGAAAGAGGGGTGGGAGAGGAATCAGCCCAGAGTAAGTGGACAGCGGGACAAAGATAAAACTTAGACAAATCAGTTCACCTGTCTGAGCTTTATTTAGGTCGTTGAACCTGAAAGAAACCCACAACAAAAATTCCTTAATCAGTGACAGGAGTGTGCAAAGAGATGGCCTGTGTGCTACAGAGTCTTTCCCCTGCTGCTGTCTGGAGCACAGAGATGGCCTGCGTGCTAGAGAGTCTTCCCCTGCTGCTGTGCCTCGAGAAGCCTGCTCACCAGACTGTTAGGGTTATGTTCCTGTCTTGGATGCTTCTCTAGAAGGCAGACATGAGAGCTCTCTTGTGGCCCCGTTTGTTGGCAGGAGTCACAGGAAGTTTTTACCTTTTTGACACCCCACCCCCCACCCACCCACACATGCTATCAGCAGAAATAGGAGAAATAGTGAGGCCCATCACTACCTCTGTTCTCTTTCTCCAAAGTGGAAATTCCAGTTCTGGACAAGCTGACCCTTTCAAAGGCTTAGGCATGCCTCAAGGCGGCCAGGAGGGCTGCAAGTGGCTTCTCAACCCACAGAGCCTGCGGCTGTGTGTCCTGTGTGTCTCTCTCTGTGCAGTTCATTCTATCAGGAGTTGTTTAAAAGAATTTTAAGGATGGAGAGTCGAGATAGAGTTTACTTTTTCTTTAAAAGCAAAACAAAAATGCTCACATTCTTCTAATAAATACCCTTCAAGTGCCCTGGGTTAAAAAATCCCACCTGATTAAGAGTGTTAACACCAAGAATGTATATTAAATATGTATGTATGCTGGATAGTAATAGAATGGTCAGTTCTGGGTATTGGTGTCATGTGGGTGTGTGTGACTGAAGGATCCATAACAGCTTTTTGTTTTTCTTCTTTCCTGGCTTTTGTTTTTAGTGCATCCTCCCACCCCCATCACTGTGTTTCATTTACCCTCGTGAGCTAAACCAGCCTAGAAAACTTTATACTGAGACTTCTGTTATTCTCAAGTTACTGTCAGGCAACTCCCAAGTTAAATGGAGATATGCGTATATTTTACTTACATGATTACTAACCATGGCTGTTCAGCAAGGTCTTAGCTGCTAGGCTTTTTTAGTTACAACTACAGAAAAGGGGTTCTATTTGTGCTTTTTGGGGGGTTCCTAAAGATCAGGCCCAGGCTCATGTGCATAATAGGCAGGTGCTGTATTGAGCCCCACCCCCAGCCCTGTTTGCATGTGTTTAGTAGTCAACTTTTCAGTTAGAATATAGTAGAAAGCATTTCTGCTTTTAAGAAACCAGCAGGTTTAACAACTAGCTCCTGTAGAATTCACTCGAAGGCCCCACACATTTGCTTTATGTAGAAAGATCCACTACACTTTACCTTTGGCATATATTAAATCCCTATCTTTGCAGATTAGTGATGGTCAAGGTTGGTAGTCAATGGCAACATAGAAGGATCCATTATTCTTGGTCACCTCAACCCTTGGAGATGCCCAGACTTTGAACTCCAACTGTGTTCTTCTTAATACCACCCTCGAATGGCACTGAACCATGGATATGCCCTGGTTTTCCTGACATACACACCCGTCATAAAGTTTGGTTTAAACATCAGGCACAATAAGAGATGGACAGTTGTACCTTTTGATAAAAGTAGAACCAGTACAATACCCTAAAAGAAAACTTATCTAACACTTATCTTAAAACTTATCTAAAACTTCTTTATTTCTGGAATTTCCCATTTAATATCTTTAGACCATAGTTGACCACGGAAAGGAGAACTATGGATAAAGGATGAACAGTCTCCTTGCAAGGGTGTTAACAAATGTCTTCATCTATGGGAAAGGTAGAAAAATGAATACACCCAAGAACGAGTAGGAGGATGGAGTCTGTGAGTTTCGGTGGAGTTGTTTGCTTTGGGAGGGTGATGGTAACTCTGGCAGAGGGCTCTGACACTCCTTAGTGGTGTTAGCAGGCAAACCACTTCATGTCCCCTCCCCCTGCACAGTGTCACGATGATCAAGTTTTTGGTAGTAATTGCTCTCTCCGTTCCACTTCATTATTTATTTCAGTGTCTGGGAACTGAACCCAGGGCTTTGCATATGCTGAAGATCTCCATTTAATAATGCAACACCATCAAGCATCACATACTGGAATCCCATCACTGGGATTACATCACTGAGGCAGGAGGGTCTCATATTTGAGGCTAGTCTGGGCTCTATAGTGCAATCTTACCTCAAAAATAAAATTTTAAAAATATTAATTGGAAAAATAGGTTTAATATTATATCCTACATTTTTGTAACTATTATCTTTGCATGAAAATGCGGCATTTACCTTTTTAAGCAGATGGTAGAGATTCGCAATTTGTTTTTAGTTGTGCTGTGATCGAATCAGGACTCGCCAGTGTGCTCTCTAACACTGAGCATTATCTGGAGTTTTATTCTTCATCACTCAAAGGAAGAAGTATTAATAATCTTATGTTCTACTTGCCATAGTTTTTTGTTGATGTTTTGGCAGATGGTTTGTGTGTCTAGTGCAAAATAAAAATGGGAAAGTTAGTTTACTGTAAAGCATACTTGGGGCTGAAGATGTAGCTCTTTGCTGTTGTTCTTTTGTTTTGGGGTTTTTGAGACAGGGTTTCTCTGTGTAACAGCCCTAGCTGTCCTAGAAATAGCTCTGGAGATCAGGCTGCCCTTGAACTCACAGAGGTCTGCCTGCTTCTGCCTCTGGAGTGCTGGGATTATACTTTGCATGCACAGAGCCCCAGGCAACACCTCTCCCTCTCCCTCTCCCTCTCCCTCTCCCTCTCCCTCTCCCTCTCCCTCTCCCTCCCCCTCCCCCTCCCCCTCCCCCTCTCCCTCCCCCTCCCTCTCCCCCTCCCCTCTCCTCTTCCCCCCCCTCTCTCTGTCTCTCTCTCTCTCCTCTCACATGTGTGTATGTGTGTTCCTCTCCCCCCAACATCCAGAGTACTTGCAACTTGTGACCAAGGTATCTGGTTACACTTGCTTGGCTCTAGTCCAGATTAATTCTGGAAATACTTTTAAAGAAATGCAGTAAGTAGAAGTCCAGCAGCATAAAGGTTCAGGTGGGGTGAGTGCCCTATTTCTGTGTGACCTGCCTCATCATGTTCTTGAGTTGGTCCTTACAGTACGCAAGCTAGATAGAGAGGAGCAGCCACCTAGCTATAAACACATAGCCCTCTAATTCACCTCTGGAAGAACCCAGAGGCTAACATCACTGTGGCGTTTGGGGGATGCAGTGCTGTTGAGAGAAGGTTGTGTTGTGTAGCCCAATCTGTCCTAGAATTGCCAATGGTGGAACTTGCTTCCTAAGTGCTGGGATTACAGGTGTGCCCTACAGTGCCTGGCTCCTGGAGTTGGCTCTCATTATGTACTGCCATGTTGGAGGAGCTGCGGTGTGCCACATTTGTATTTGATGGACAGAAGTGTGCATTTGATGTACTGAAACCAACTCCCAGGTTGTATTATGGGTTGGAAGACTAGGCAGGTGAGAGTTTGTATAGGCGGGAAGGACAGTGACGGAAACAAAGCTTCCCGCACTGACCACTTGGCAGCACTAGACTTAATTGCCTCGTTAAAAATTGTGTTTTCCTGTTTTTTTAGTATGGTTTGTGGTTACCTTCCTTTTTCAACAGTAAGATGCTTGCTCTTTTAGGGAAATTTCAAACTGGCAGAGGAACTACCTGTCTTGTGCAGAAGTACAGAGCTGTTTTGTCATTCAGGAAGTAGTTCCTGAGTGTTGACTATTTCAGCTTTATGCTAGGAATTTATAAACTGACCAGTTTTCTACTTGGCAGGTAGTCTCCTTGGCAAGACTTCGGTCTCATTTCGTATTAAAACCAGATCCAAAGAAGAAACGTTAAAAGGTGATGGGGGGACCTGTAAGGCCTCATGTAGCCCAGGCCAGCCTTCGACTCCTGCACCTCCTATTTTTGAAGCACTAAGGTTACAGGTAGCAGCATCATGCCTGGTTGGTACACTCAACTGTTATTTGGAAGAAAGTAATCTAGTTTTATATCCTCCTTTGTGTACTCCTACATACTAATATCTCTATCAGTACCGGGGATATTACTATTATTTTGCTTTCATTTACTATGCATGAAGTAGCATCTCACTGTGTTACTCAGGCTGGTCTCCAGTTTCCTGTCTCTGCCATTTGAGCAGCTAAAATTACAGGAGCATGCCACCAGACCTTTATTATTTTAAACATATAGAAATCTATACTAGGGAGCAGTTCACTGCATTAAAGCAGATATATGAACTAGGAAAAGAAGGATGTGCTGAGAAACAGGAGCTTGGGTGTCATCTATGTAAAATAGGAGTATCCAGTCTTTGAACTTCTCTGAGCCTCGTTGTCATCCACAAAGTTCATGGTTAACCCTCCCAACCCCCAAATCTCCTAACATTTTAAGTAAGTTTTTGCTGGATTGCATTCACAGCTATCCTGGGCCACAGGCTGGGTACTCCTAATGTAAAATTTAATGTTTTTATCTCTCTGATTTGAAATAAAATACCCCTAAAGACACCCACTTGTTATTATTAAGTAGATTTTGAACAGAGAGAAGCCCCACATCCCTTTTGATTTTTGAGACAGGCCTCATGGAGCCCACACTGGCCCTGCACTCTTTCTGAGGCCAAGAGTATGCTTGATCCTCCTGCAGTGGGATCACAGGTATACACCATGTCACCCGACTGATGTGACACTGGGGATTGAAACCTACAGCTTCATGCATTCGAGGCAAGCCCACTCCTGTAGTCTGAGAAACTCCTTTTGGAACTGCTAGTTGAACTGGAGGTCACTTGCAAGGTCACTGGAGGCGGCGTTTGTAGCCAAGGAAGCCCACTTTAGCTCCGAAGTCCTTGGGTTCAGGTTATCTTTTGGTGTTGTACCTGCTATTTCCAAAGCTGGTCTTGGAATTCCTCATTAACTGTCTATACTACAGCTCCTAGAGTAAGCGTGTGAGCCAGGCTTTGGTTCCTATAAGCTGTGTGATCTCTCTCTACTTAAAGTTCGCTGCATTACACTGGTGAAGAACTGGTTGAAAGCTTCTTTGGAGAATATTCCTAAGGAATGGTGTGATTGAATTCATTGTTTCAGAAGGAATATTGATTGATCTTAGTAAACTAAAATGAAAAACCAAAATGTAGTTTTAGGTCTTTGAAGTAGCCTACTGTGTGTGTGTGTGTGTGTGTGTGTGTGTGTGTGTGTGGTGTGTGTTGTGTGTTTGTGTGTGTGTTGTGTGTGTGTTGTTTGTGCATGTGTGTTCTGTGAATGTGTGTGTTTGTGTGTGTGTTGTTTGTGCATGTGTGTTCTGTGAATATGTGTGTGTTTGTTTGTGTGTGTTGTGTGTGTTGTTTCTGCATATGTGTTCTGTGAATGTGTGTGTGTGTGTGTGTGTGTTAGGCCAGAGGAAGACTTTGTCTTCCTTGCTTGCTCTCTACCTTAATTTTTGAAATCGGGTCTCTCACAGAACCTGGAGCTCATTGGTTTATCTAGCTGGCCGGCCAGTCACATGTAGTGTTCTCTTGTGTCTGTCTCCTCTTCTCCACTGCTGATGCTGTAGATGTACCTGACCTGGGCCTGGCTTTTCCGAGGGGTCTGACCATTATGCTCATGACAGACACTTCACAGAGCCATTCCTACAGCTGAAGTGCCAGTTTCATGTAACACTTTTATATTCTATAATGCTGAGTTCAATTCAGTGTCCTACTGTGTGTTACAAAGGGGAATGGGGTCCAGCCCATGTGGTCGCAAACACACTAGAAATGGGTAGACTCTTCAAGCCTGGCTTCTGGAAACATCTCTTGGACTTTCTTGCTTAGGTAGCTTCCTCTTGGCCTGCTCTTTCCCACCCTCCAGAGAGGACAGACTGAATGGTGTGGAATGGATTCTGTGTGGTCTGAGGAAATGAGCAGCGATATCCTGGAAGATTCCTTCGTACAGCAAAGACCATGATGGTGGGATCTGCTCGTGCCCATGACTGTAACAGGGTGGGAAAGCTTGACGTAGTGGCGAGACCCCATCCGGTGAGGCGGCTTTGAAGGCTTTCCATAGTTCTCCCAGTCCCTCTGACCGACATTTTCTTGTCAGGCTACCTTTCCACACCTTTCCGGTCAGAGGGAGAGCAATCTGTATTTAACAGTGAACTTAGTGGCATTTTACCCCCTTACATCATAGCTTAAATTTTGTTCGAGTCTTAGATAATGGCTTTTTTTGTAATTATAAAAGTAGAAATAGCAGATGGCAGCCTTGAGCAATCCTTGAACTGCTTGTAGGTGCTCCCCTCCCTGTTAGCACAGGACTTTCCACACTGTCAGTCCCGGGGGAATACTTTTGTTCTGGAGACCCTCTACGTTCTGAGCTGTGTGATTGGAGCTCCTACTCTCTGCTAGGCAGTGAGACTTTGGTTGTTTTAATCCTCTGAAACACAGGACAGTGAGGATGGTGTCAGTCTCTCATGGTGAATCCCTTAGAGACACCCCAATAACTGAGAGACCACGTGTGACCTTGAAGGGGGGGAAAGGAAGACAGGCTAGAAGAGCTGCTTTATTCTGACTCCTCCAGCCCTTCCAGCCTCTACCCTCAGTTCCCAGCCCATCTCCCCTGAAATACTGAGCAGCCCCATGCTGGTTGACCCCTCCCCGCCAGGACAAACCTTGCCTGGGAGCACCAGGCCTCACTCACACCTGGGACTGCCCACTGCCTGGCAGTGACCTCTGAAAGGCTTGTTGTGATTGGGTCCGAGAGGAGGGGGCAAGAATGTGCCACAGGAAGGAGCTGACAGATTTAAGATGGCATATGGGGGCAGGGGCCCGGAGAGAAGAGCGGCTGACCCAGGATGTCACTTCCTTTATGAGGTGTTCAGTTACCACATTAAGATGTCAGGACAGTTTGGGAAGCTTGTAATTGTCAATCTTCAGCTTTCCTTCATGCCTGTAGTCAAAGTTAATGTAGTTAGTTCACTGTTTCCCTAGTTGGTTCTTTCTGGACTCATGGAGAGTGAGCCACTGTTGAGTGCACCGCTCCATTTGGAGCCTTTCCACCAAGCTAGGAGGCTACATTAAAGCATGTATAATATGTTTGTAGATTTAACATTAAATATAATAAATATTTAAAATCGTGTAGTCTCTATAGATTTGTCTACCTTATTCTTTTATAAAAATTTTCATAATCTTTACGCACATGCACACAAATAAATTTGATTGTGTGTGTGTGTTTATGATAGGGTTTCACTATGTATAATCCCAAGATAGCCTGGAACTGTCTGCTATGTGGCCCAGAGTAGCCTCGAACTTGTGGCTATCCTCCTGCCTCAGCTTCCTGAGTGCTGCATTCGGGTTACAGGTGTGCGTCACCACACCCAGCTTGCATGCGATACTTTAAAAGAACAATCCTTCATTGTTTTATAGTCTGGGAAGTAATTACTTTGAACACACTTCCTGAGCATGGTTAATTCCGATTCCCTTGCTTGCTCCTGTTTCCAACACTGTGTGTTAAGGGCTGACGTGCAGGCAAGTGAGCGTTTTCCACCTTCCCGCTGTCATGGGTCACAGAGTAGACTAGCCAGCCAGATCACGGCAGAAGGGAAAATCGAAGTGCTAGCATCTGGTTTCACTGGGCTGTAGGCTGCAGGGACAAACAGGGCTCACTCAGTTCACAGTGGTATCCTGATTTAAGAGCTCCCAGCCTCTCACTGAGCAGTCAGTGAAGGGGTAGGGTACGATCATGGCCCCAAGGCCATATCCCCAGGGACTTAGCAAAACAGCACTACCTCGTGAAGTCCCAGCACCTCCGAAAGCCATGCTAGGCATCCAAAGCCTTCAGCTGATGAGTTTAGGAGGGACGGAGAGAGGCATTCCCTACCCAAACCATACAGTATGGAATGTCACCGTTCTGGCCTGGTCCGCACCTTTATTTCAACAGGAGCCCTAAATGGTTTCCGTTCACTGGGGGTTTTGCTGGGTACTGAGCTGGTCACTTGTCTGAGGCTCACAGAGCTATAGCCCTGCTTTATAGTTTACTGCGGGACAAGGCTAGTAGGTGTTGACTGATTTGATGACCATCAGGTAACCTAGCTGGGATTTGAACTCAGAGATTTAAATACATGGTCTATTGGTATTAAATTTCTTATCAACTGTTTAAGTAAAAGACGATGTCATATCAAATCATATCTCAGGCTTAGGGGGTTTCCCTTGACAACTTGTTTTTACGCAGCACTAAAATATAAGTATATAGAAATGTAGGGAATGCAAATATCTTTTCCTATGATTGGCAGACACACGTGGGCTTGTGGGACCTCAGCCTATGTTGAATCTGGGGACTGGAACAAACCCTTGAGAGACCAAATGACAGAACAGTTAGGAACAATCCCCACAGCTAGACCCTAGACCTGCTGGCAGCTCTGCCTTCCACTCCCCGGGGGGCATCTCCTCCTTAGCAAATGGGATGTCCATTGGGATTAAATTAATTACCATTGGACAAGTTCTCAATTAGGTTAGGGATGTGGCTCCATGGGTAGAATGCTTGCTTAGCACTTACAAAGCCCTGGGTTCAGTTCCTAGCACAGAATAAACCATGTGTGATGCTTTACAAACCCAGCACTCAAGAGATGGAGGCAAAAAGACCAGGGTTCAAAGTTACTCTCAGCTACAAAGTGAGTTCAAGGCCAGTCTGGGCTTGATCCTTTCTCAAAAACAAAACAGCAAAGGAAAGAAGAAAGGAAAGAAAAGAGAGAAGATTGAAGATTGCTTCTTAAGACAGCCATTCTAGAAATAGTTACTATCATTTTGTAAGCACCAAGTATTGCTTGTGGGGAAAATGCAATTTTGGTGTCAAGTCCCCATGCCAGTCTTTGCCGTTCTGGGGCTGAATAGCGACCTCGCACTTTCTTCTCTATGAACTGGACAGGGATCGGGAGACCGCGGGCCTCCTGATAGACGGTGAAGTTTTGTTGTAGCTTGTGACTCTCTGGTGCTCTCTGACCTCTCCCCAGTTATATCACAGAAACCATCTTTAGCTGGCTTGATTCCCTTTAAAATTTGCCTAAGCCCCTAAGAGGACTTCACTCTGCCCATCCTGGGCTTCCTCTGCCTAGGTACCTAAGAGGAGTTCACTCTGCCCCCCCCCCACCCCCGGCTTGCTCTTCTCCTGTTTCTCTTTGTAGGAAGTGGGGTTTTTTAAGGCTGAAAGGAGTCGGGGACCACAGATGGCTAGAACTGCTGCCCAAACTCCAGTGGTTCAGCAACAATGGCTTAGACAAAATCTTGTTATACGATTGGGGAGTTAGAGGTTCGTCATAATGGATGCCTTTAATTTTTTTTAACATTTATCTGTATGTGTGTGTGTGAATAGGCGTTAAGTATGCGTGTGTGTGTGTGTGTGTGTGTGTGTGTGTGTGTGTAGGTCAGAAGGAAGCTTGCAAAAGTCTGTTCTTTCCTTCTACCTTGTGGGTTCTGAGGCCTGAGTTTTTGGGCTTGGCTACAAGTGTCTTTATCCACTGAGCCCTCTCAGCAGCCCCACACTGGTGTTCTTAAGATGTGAAAATTGTTATAGCGATCACTTTTAAAGGTCGACTAATTTCTTACTCCCGAGTAGGGTTTCTATTGGTCTAGATCTCATCTTCTACCGTTGGCATTTCTCAAATGCATAAATGGACTACAGTTTTCTAACTGAAAGTTAGAATTGAAGCCACCTTCTGTGCTGGCTACACTGTAAATGAGAAGAAGTGCATTTGATGTTGCGGTGTCCCGGCAGTATGCGAGAAGACTCCAGGGCCAGGGCGACTGGACTCTTAATGGAACACGGCCAACCAATGCGTGACCTCTTGTGCCTTCTTTTAGTGTGACCAAGTGTGCTTATAAAATAGAACTGATTGATGTGACAGTGCAGGGATTTATTGCTTTCAGTTTGCCCTTCAAAAGTCCATGAAACTCGGCCAGTATAGTCCTTGTAGAAGTTCGTGGGCTTTTAGATTTTAGGTTTCATTAGTAAGATAGCTCATCTAGAATATTATTAGCTTCTAGTTTTTAGCATCCTTTCTGATAAAACTTATCTTAATAGGTTTTAGATATTTTAGGCACTTTCTTCTATCTTGAACAAAGATCTTATTGTGGTTTTTTCCCTTCTAGGAGAGAGATAGGGGGCAGAAGGATAGAAGGAAGGAGGGGGAGAGAAGGGAGAGAGAAAGAGGGGGACAGAATATTTATTTTTCAGTGGCTTGAGATAGCAATTCAAAAACACGTTGCTGTGGAAACAGACCAAAATAAAAGTAGCAGGAACTTTAGGAACTGATTATGGTCGTGCCTTTTCCCCTCCCACACCCCAGCGTCTGTCACGTGCTGAAAAGTAATAGCAAGCCATCCCCAGAACTGGTGACTTCTTTCTTGGAGACTTTTTCAGAGTGGTAATAACTAAGTTTCACGAATTTTTCTTAGGTCTCTATTGTTTTAATGTTTTTTTGCATTTGTGTGTGTATGTGTATGCACGTGTGCCAATGTGCATGTTATCACACATATGTAGAGGTCAAAGGAGAACCTGTGGGAGTCGGTTCTCTTCTTCTACCATGTGGGCTCAGGCTTGGCAGCGAGGCCTTTACCCCTGAGCTGTCTCACTGGGTGTTTCAGGAAAGGAAACGTAGAGGTGAGGAGAGTCACCAATCCCATTCTGGCAGCGCCCACTGGTTTTGGTGACATTCCTTGAAGTGAGAGCTGTGACGGCAGAGAGGAGAGTCGCATGCAGCAAAGCTCTGAGAGGTTGGAGGATTGTTTCAAGACAGGGTCCCAAGTAATCCAAGCTCGTCGTGAAGGAATTTGCTGGAATTTGCTCATCGTGAAGGCTGGCCCTGAACTTCTGACCTTCTCTACCCCACCTCCTAGATGCTAGGATTGCAGTCAAGGCCTCTGCACCCAGTTTTACTTAGTAAAAACTGAGATGGAACTGAGGACTTAGTGCATGCTAGACGAGCACCGTGACACCTAAACTCTACCCTCTGCGCCGTGATTAGTTCACAGATGTGTTCTTTGAAATTCGCCATCTTAGTGAGAGTTTCCATTGCTATGACAGAACGAACACCGTGACCGAAGAGCAAGATGGGGAGGAGCGGGCTTGGCCTACGCTTCCATCCACTCTTCACCACTGAGGAAGTCAGGAACCTGGAGGCAGCGGCTGGCGTAGAGGCCGTGGAGGGACGCTGCTTCTGACTTGCCTCCCGTAGCCTGTTTAGCCTGCTGTTCTTCTAGAACCCACAACCAGCCAGAGATGGCCCCATCCACAGTAGGCTGGGCCCGTCTCCATCAATCACTAATTAAGAAAATGCCTTACAGCAGGATCTTGTGGAGATATTTCCTCAATTAAGGTTCTCTCCTTTCAGATAACATTGAGTTTGTGTGTCATAAGATCAGTGGATATAAGACCAGGCAGCAGGCTTACTATGCACAAGACTTGGAGGAACTTGGAGAAGAAGAAGTTAGATGGCTTAAGAGAAGACACTGGGGGCCACAGTTAGCACTTTTATGTGCCCAGTAGGCTGTTTGGAAAAGAAGGTCACCTCATTTTATGACTGATCACAGTCAAAGAGCAAACCGTTGGTTTGTCTCCAAGAAACATGACTAAAGGTGGTCAGACAGAACTGAGAGGTTTAGCTGTATGTTTGTACAGTATGTGGAAACTCAGGAAAAAATAAAATATTTGTAAGACAATATCAGGCCTTTTCTTTGTGGTAACTCTTCAGCTTATCATAGGCTGGGTATCCCTTATCCGGTAAGTTTAGGATGTGAAGTATTTCTGCTTTCAGATTTTCATTTTGGGATTTTTAGAGTACATTTATATACATAATAGGATATCTTGGGGGTAGGACTCAAACATATATGTGAAATTCACGTATATTCCTTATTTTCCTTTTGCATACATCCTAGAGCCGATTCTAAAGTACTACTTGATGCATTTCTTTGCATTGCGCAATCCAGCACATTAAGATGAGGAATTTCCCACTCTGGTGGCAGGTCAGCACTCAGAACAATTTGGATATTTAATACAGGATGCTTAGCCAGTATGCACACTCCAGCTGAAATGCCCCAGTAAACTGGCACGTCTCCCAGGATCACAGTCACCCTAAGTCTGCACCATGTTGCCTGGTGTATATTGTATGACTGAAATAAAAATGAAATCCTCTTTGGAGGAATTAATCACGTGTGTTCTTTGGCTAGTAAGTCCTGACAGCGTGATGAGCCTGCGATATTCTGTAAGAGAGGAAATGCCCACTGAGGGGATCTACCTCCCTCACGACCCCCAAGCGGTCCCATTAGACAGGTGGAAAGATCCAGTTTTCCGAGAGTTCAACTTCTCAGCTTCACCCACCTCCCAAAAAGCAAGCAGAAGGTTGTGGCTCCTGATGAGATCTAGGCCTTTAGACGGGGGCACTTTTGCGAAGCTTGATAACTGACATTGTAGACATGATACAAGTGGACAGGAAAGTGGACGGAGCGAGGCCTGCTGCAGGCCTGTCATCCTAGGCAGGAAGGGTCACAAAGCTCAAGGCTAGCCTGGGCGAAGGAGTTAGGCGCTGTCTCAAAATTAAAAGTTGAAACAGGAAAGTAAAGGCTGCCTATAGCTCAGTGGTAGAATACATGCCTAGCGTGTTTCAGAAATGATTTCATTCTCCAGTGACAAAAAAAAATGGTGGAAGGGAGGGAGGAAGGGAAAGGAGGGAGGAGGGAGGAAGGAGTGTGCAGGAGGAGAGGCCGGGCATCAGCCTGTGCTCGGCATGGCCCTGGTTTGGAGACTGGAGAAAATAAGCATCATGAATTCAAGTGCTCCCAGTCACACTTCAGCTGCCAGGGACCAGAAGCTACCATCTTAGATTGATTGGGGGTTTTTGTTTTTATACAAAGATGAACATGCACACACCCAACCTCACCTTTCCTGCAGTGATGGGTGCTCGCAGACACTCATGGTGACCAGGCCAGTTCTCTGTTGGGCAACTGAGGGCTCACTCCCCAAAACCTTTCGTCTCTTCCACTTCACTCAAGGCATTTAATTAAAAGAAAAAAACCCACACAGTTCTGATGCAGATTTGTGACTGGTAAAAGAACTGATAAAAATGACCATAAAGTGCCCGACAAATAGAAAATGTTTAATAACACCACAGTGCTTTACGGGCAAGGATCTGGCTCTTGGCGTGGGATGACAGGCCGTCCCCACCAAGGCCTTTCTCTTGCTGGCTCTTGGCAGGCAGCACTTGCCCAGCAGGAACAGGCTCCTGAAAGGACTCAGCCCTCTGGGAGTCACCTGACTTGTTTCTGCTGCAAGAACATCTCTGGGAAGTGACAACCACAGACATGTAGACCTTTCATTGGTGACAACAGTACACAAGGAGTAAAGGCCACTTTGGTGACCCAGGAGCCCAAAAGAAAACAAGGGAAAGACAGAGTAAAAAAGACACCGCAAGGAAGGCGAGGGGGCCGCCCCCTGCAGCCTTGCAGGAAGAAGCTACACCTGTGTGCGATTCCCTATTGATTCAGGTGGAATAGCCAAGGGACGGGACAGATTCAAGTCGTGTAAATAACTAACCTGGGTGCTATAGGGCAAGGTACTTCTCATCCGTTGAAGCAGACACTGGGAAGGTAGCGGCCTCCCCATGTATTTGAAGTCCCCAGTGAACGCCACAGACTCATGCCGTACTGTTTCTTCCTACACATTTGTGCATGTTTAATGCCTTCTGCATGGAATGAAGTACACACCAGGCACTTTGGCCATCCCTTTTCTATGTGAGATGCAGCAGCAACAGTAATATTCATTCTTTTTCCTTCTGCGCAGTTTCCCAGAAGCCCCTTGATGTCAGCTCAGCAGCCTCAGTGGGATTTCTTTCCCATTATTAAATAAAGCAGTTCCACTTCTAAATCCTGAAAATAGAGACAGCACACCCCAAAATTAACCAAT
This sequence comes from Arvicola amphibius, assembly GCF_903992535.2. Taxonomy (NCBI): domain Eukaryota; kingdom Metazoa; phylum Chordata; class Mammalia; order Rodentia; family Cricetidae; genus Arvicola; species Arvicola amphibius. Next base: position 93,956,257 of record NC_052051.1, read on the forward strand.
CCCGAAGTCTATACAGCTGAAAAGCTTTGCCTTTCAAAGGACATATTTACAACTTCTCTTTGGCTTACCCGAATTCCCAGCAGCACGACTCTTGTGCTCCCGGGTGGTTATTAAGTGAATGACATGAGCACAGGACTTACTGCATGGGATACATAGTTATCTTATGACTATGAAGCGTCTGAATGTAAGGCTTGGAAGTTGAGGTGCTAGGGGAGGGGATGGCCCGCACCTCAGGTGAGAGCAGTGGGGCGATTGATACAAGGTCTCAGCATGTTCAGTACTTGGAACAATGTGTAATTTGGAAGTTACAAAGTGTTTACTTCTAGAATTTTCTGTTGAATATTTTCAGACCACAGTTGACCATGGTAACCAAAATCTTTGTAAACCGCCTCCCAGGTGTTGGGGGGGTGTTCTAAGTCCATAATGCAACTGGTAATGTGGGACTGTGGTAGAGTGTTTGTCTAGTGAGTCTCAGAGTTTGATCCCCAGTACTAAAAAATAAAAATCTTGAAGTAAGTGTTTAATAGATTAAAGCTTGAAAATTCTGTTGTTTGGTGGGTGGCAAGTTGGGGATCATTTCTTCCCGATTTTCAGTATTCTCCTAAGAGTAAGACAAAGGACCCAGGAAATAGCTGGATATTTGTAAGCCAGTGACCACAACCATTACATCCCAGCTCAAGCAAGTCACCAAAATGGAGAAGGCCCAGAGCTTTCGTTCCCCTGTTACGTCATGAGAGGCTGACTTAGCTACAGAATAATGCTTAAAAGACAAATATTGCAGATTTCACCAGCTAAGATTTAAAATGACTTCCTGGTACTGGCAGTGTGTCTTTGGTGCTTAGTGGCATGACCCATCTTGCTAGAGAAAAGAGACACCTGGGGTCTTTTCCTAGTTATTAGCAAAGGGTTTATAGCTTCATTTTCCCATCAGGCTGTTTGACACCAGCGAAGCACAGTCTAAATTTGTTTCAGTAAATTAATAAAAACACTTAACTGTCTATGTTTTTTTAAGCATTCATCATTAATTTTTAGTGGATTTTTTGAAATAATAGTTTTAAGAATATTCTCATGACCATTTGGCCAGAAAGGATCCCACCCTAGTCTCTAGTGCATTGCATAGAATAGTAGCATTCTGTGTGAAAAACTGCCCAACCAAGAGGCAGGATGTCATTTTCTCAACACTCCCTTTCCTACCTGATCAAAAGAACTTGCTAAGTAGACATAGACCATGTGAATTCATATCCAGGCCTTGATTGTGTTTCTAGTAACTTTTTTGGAATTGATGCCAGCATTGTCTCTACCATGAAGTGTAATTCCAATTAGGTTCTTAGGCGTCTGTGAATTGCTGGTTTAAAGATGTATACCTCCTCCCTGAGCAGCCTGTCCTCATGGCTGGCAATACAATAGCTGAATATATATACATATATATGAATGTGTGTATACACATATATGTGCGTATATATATATATACACACACATGGTTCCATACACACACACATATACATATGTTTCCATAGAGACTCAGTATATCTGATATCTAATGCTCACAAAAAGCTTGTAGGCTAAGAAATGCTGAATAATATGCTCCAGCAGTAGTTAGTGAATGCTAAACTTAGGACTAGGTTTCTCATGTGTTCATTCATTCAACAATTATTCATTGGGTCCCTATTGTGTACCCATCAAGAAAGACCCAATGATAGAAAAAGGCTCATTTTCCAAGGACTCAATATTCGGGTGGGAAAGGCAGACCTTGGAACTGACAAGACTGCTCATTAAAATAGACTGAAGCCACCAAACCCACTTTATGATGTCCAGTCTCACCTGTCACTTGGGTCCCACCCCACAGAAGCAGGCTTTCACACTAACCACTCTTATTGACGTTGTTATAGGAAGGTTTCATGTGACAATGGGCAGGTGAAGCTGTGACTGGCTTTGTCTATTCTTCCAGATAAAGCTGGTTGCTGTTGCATGAGATTTATAAAATGTAGCATTTCCTAAGTTAAAAAAAAGTGTGTGTTGTGGGTTCAGGTCCATGCATGACATGGTACATGTGCAGAGGTCATAGGACAAGCTCGGGTGTCATTCTTCACCTTCCACCTTGTTTGAGACAGAGTCTTGTGTTCAGTGCCCTGTAAACAAGACTAGTCTATGGACTTGGGAAGCACTCCCGTCCCCACCCTTTCCCTTTGGGAGCTCCAGAATTACAGACGTAAGCTACTGCATCAGGCTTGCTGTGGATTTTGGAGATCTGAGCTCAGCAGGTTCTTCATCCACTGAGCCATCTCTGCAGCCTGCATTTCCTAATTCATGCTGGTTTAAATCAGGGTGGTGAACTCTGGAACACTTAACTCAGCAGTCCTGTTGGGGTCAGGAGAGGGTCCAAGATGAAAAGAGGACTCTGTGCAAGGTCAAGAATTGGTCCCTGCCATGGAGTCAGTCAAGGCCTCTCTCCTGTGGAAGGTTCTGCGTGACCTCAGGGATTCCATGCCACTGTGCTTCATTCAGGCCTCTCGTGACATCCCATTATGCCACCCAGAACACTAAATGAGTCACTCTGGGTGCGGAAAGCAGGGGCATCTTTGTGCTCTCAGGTGCTTATTCTGCAATTGCTGCTTCTTTCTCTCTGACTCTCATGAAGGAGAGCTGAGGGGAACCTGCGGGATCAGCAGCCAACAGCGTAGGTCTACACGCCTACCAAATGCTGACTCATAGCTGAGTCATGGGGTTAGCTTCTGAGAAAGAGAGATTGGCTGGTAGGGATGCAGCTAAGCTCCACCCTGCCCTGCCGGGCCATCAGATAGCCACCAACCAGGTAGGAGCTGACCAGGCCCATAAGGATCAAGAAATGATATCTAGCCAGGCAATACTCATAGAATCTCTCTCTTACCTGAGAACCTGTGATTCTGTTTTGGCAAAATATCTGCAAGTAAAATTCTTGTAAATTAGGTCAAAACAAATATGTGGAGAGAAATTATTTTTTAAAGCTCTGATTTGACAGCTCATGTACTAAAGCTCCAACTTGTGTGTCCCTGGTATGAATTTTAATATTAGGTCAGGTTCTTTAATGTCAAACATATTTGTGTATACTCTATAACATAATATCTATTGCTATTTTTATTTGCCATTTATATGTTAAGAGAGATAGAAAAGAGAGGGTCTTGAAGTTTTTTTTTCTCTTTAGGGGCCCAACACCCAGCTCCCAAATAAATAAACAGAGACTTATTCTTACTTATGAATGAATGTCCAGCCTTAGCTTGACTTGTTTCTAGCTAACTTTTCTTACTTAAATTATCCTGTTTCCATTTAGCTATGTTTTGCCTCTGTTTTTTTTTTTTTTAACCCCTCTTTATATCTTTTGTTCCCTCTTACTCCATGATTGGCTGTGTGGCTGTGTGGCTAGCCCCTGCTGTCTTCCTCTCCTCCTTTCCTCTCTTCTCCCTCTTCTCTTCTGTTTGTTCTCTCTGCCTGGTAGCCCTGCCTATTCTCTTTCCTGCCTGGCTACAAGCCATTCAGCTCTTTGTTAGACCAATCAGGTCTTTTAGACAGACACAGTCACACAGCTTCACAGAGTTAAACAAATGCAACATAAAATAATGCAACACATTTTTGCATCATTAAACAAATTCTACAGCATAAATACACATCTTAAACTAATATGTCACAACAGGGTCTTTTTTATAATATACTTTACATGCATTGGACTAAATGTATTTGAGCCAATGGTTGAAACTTTCTAATTATTTTTAATGTGATGTACGTAGAAAAGTCCTTTAAAGAATAGTGGTTTGTAATGATGGTATAAGCCAATCATTCCAGCTGCTTAGGAGGCTGAGAAAGGAGCATGATAACTTTAAGGCACCTTTGGGCTGCAGCTTCAACTTAAGACCATCTGGGCAATTTAGTGAAGCCCTACCTCAAAATAAAAAGTAAAATGAGGGCTGGGGATACAGCTTCATGGTAAAGTACTTGCTAGCATGCTTGAGGCTCTGGGTTTAATCCCAAGTATAACAAGAAGGTTGAACATTTTAAAGAGTCAGCATTAACATTTTCATAAATTCCAGCCATTAATTCTTTATTAAAGTCCATTCCACGGGAAGGGACATTGCTCCATTGTTTATTACTCTCCTTCCCATGCCTAGTACATACTGTGAGCTCAGACACATTTACAAAAAAAAAAAGCATATTTTGTAGTATCATTTAACGTTAATTATATGCCGCCACCTCCCCCAGCTGAAAGCTAAAGAGTTTCCCCTATATATTATATCCTCACCTGAAAATATGAAAACTAATTTCTTGGTTTTACAGATTAGAAGTGAAAAGATTTCCCAGTAGCACACACAGGAAGTATGCTGTTCCTTACGCACAGCTGCCTACACCTGGGTGTCCGGCACAGCGCTGTCCTCCCTTGGGCCGGAGTGAAGACAGAGCCTGAGATTGGTCCCGTTCAATATTGCGTATGTTCCAGTTCCAATTGTTCTGCTCTCTGTTCTTAGTGCACAACAGAAAGCACATACAGACCAGGCAAAGGCTTTCCTGGTAAGAGGGCGTCTGTGTGGCAGGATGAATCTATGGCTGTGAAAGCCAGGGCTGGCAGGGATTCGCCAAGTAACCAAGACTTCCAGTCTCATGGGAGCTCTTTTCTGTATCTCTCTAGACACGGCGCTTTCCCCTTCCTGTTCTCGTCCCACTTCTCCTGCATCATTTACTTACCTCCCAGCCGCAGACAGACAACCAAGAAGAACTGTCACGGAAGTCACCATTTTGTTTCACCCAGTCACCCAATGTGTACGATTTTCTCTAAGGATAGGCACGCAGCAGTACGGGGAATTTTGGAGGGAGCCTCTGCAACTTTAGGTGGGACAGTGTTATGATTTGGGTTTGGGAAATACAGCAGTAAGAATTCTATACACGGTGCTTTAGAATACCAAGAGTTAAATATCCCCCGTGCACTGGTACTGGTCCAGATGACTGTCTGCCCCCTAACAGAACGCTAAATAAGCACTTTTCTAGAGAAGGGGCAGGAAGCGCCAGGGTCCTTGTCTGGGTTGCTGTCAAGATAAACAGTGTGCAGTGTTTCGGGATGTCAGTGATGATGACATGAATCCTGCTTGGCTTCTATCGGCTTTTATCGTGGTCCTGCCTTTTTGATTTTTTGTAACTATAGGAATTAAAATAAGTATAAAATGATTTAATATTTGAAAATTGGTGCTTTGTTCTAGTGTAGGTACAACCTTGAGGAGTCACCTTTTCTCCCCTGTGTGTGTGTATGAGTGTGCACACACACATGCGTGTGCATGTATGTGTGTACAGGTGATTGTATACCTATGGAGGCCTGAGGACAACAGTGGTGTTATCCTCAGGAACAACTGAAGCTCGCTAATTAGGCCAGACTGGCTAGCAACCCCCGGTTACCCTCTGTGGCCACCTCCTGAATGCAGGCATTACCAGTCTGTGTGTGTAGCCACTCCCTCTGAATGCTGGCATTACCAGTCTGTGTGTGTAGCCATTCCAATGTATTTTTATTTTTATATGGATTCTGGGGATCAAATTCAGGTCCTCAGACTTGTAAGGCAAGTGCTTTATTGACTGAACCATCCCGCCATCCAGACCCTTCTTTTTTCATATAAAGAATGACATCTGAGCCATGGGAATGGTGAAGTTTGTAACCACAGCACTAGGGAGGTGGAGGCAGAGGATCAGTTTAAAGTCATCCTCAGCCCTAGAGTGACTTTGAGACCCGTTGGGGGTGCATGGAACTGTGTCACAACTCTCCTCCTGCATATATAATGAATAATGTTTGGTATTATATAATATTTAATGGCATTTAAATATATTTATCATTTATTGTATTGTTCACATATTACACTTAATTTTCTTTATGATATACTCTGTTTTCAGTTCTGAATGTGCAGAGGGAGAAAAGGCAGGAAAAAGGATTTTGAACCAAGAGATATGGTAGACAGAAGGAAGTACATGAGCAAAGGGCCTCCCAAAAGAAAGCATGAACATTCAAGGATACTCCAGAACAAAGGGCTCTGATCTTGGAGCGCAGAGTCTGATGGGGAAGTGGTGAGAGGGAGAACCAAGGGGGCTGGAGAAGGGGCCCATCCTTATGTCAAGTCCACGATGGAGATTTCAAGTCTTGGGCAGCACCGAAGGCAGGGGCAAAGGAGAGCAACTTGCTCCTCCTCTGGTGTTTATTGTTTTGTGTTTTATAATTTTTGTCTCACTGACATATAAACTGGGTTGCAGAGAGGTCGGGTCAAAGGGCCCCAGGTTAAGGGTGAGAAATTGGTAGAAGTTTAGGCTGATTTTGAGGTTTGGAGGTATGCAGAGTCACAGGTTTCTGGCATAACAAGGCAGACAGATCAGGAGACATTTCTAGGAACTGCAATATGTCTGGGATACCCATGTGGGCACAATGCTAAGCAGATGGCATCCAAGTGTGGGGGTACTGGGCTAGATGGCCAGATCTGGAGCTCCTCAGGACGATTACTGAAGCCATTTGCATGGATTGTCCTGCTTGATAAGAAATGATAGGAGCGAAAGACAGCACAGCAACTGGATATTCGGGGGCCTAGGCCAGAAGGGGAGAGGAACTCGACACAAAGCAGCAATAAGGCAGTTTCAGAAGCAAAGCAAGGGGCCCATTTGCTTAGTGCAGCCTGGAGTTCTAGCAAGATGAGGCGTACAGTGTGTGTTTGGATTCCCTTAGGGAGGCCTGTGGTCATCTTGGCAAAAGAGGTTTGAGGAGGGATAGGTGTACTGAAATACGGGCTGCTGCAGGGGAGCCATAGTGCAGCCCAGGGAGGTAAGGAATATGGGAGGGTAGTGCGGGATGTCCCTCTGTGTGCTGTGAATATGTTTGATTGCCATTGGTTAATAAAGAAGCTGCTTTGGCCTATGGCAGGGCAGAATATACCAAGGCGGGAAATCCAAGCAGAGATAGAGGAGGAAGAACGGCAGAATCAGGGAGACACCATGTAGCTGCAGAATGAAAAAAATGCCAGAACCTTACCAGTAAGCCATAACCTCATGGCAATACACTGATTAATAGAAATGGGTTAATTTAAGATATAATAGATAGCTAGGAATGCGCCTGAGTCATTGGCCAAACAGTGTTTGTAGTTAATATAGGTTTTGTGTGATTATTTGGTTCTGGGTAGCTGGGAAACCAAAAACCAGTCTCTGTTTACAGGAGGGTTCTGTACCTTTAAGAAGGAAGACTGAAAAACCGACATAATCTGAATGAGAAATCTGGAGTCAGGACACAGCAGGATGCTGAGGGTGGGTCACCTGACTGGCTATGCATTGTCTTATTAACGCTTTACTGCACTTTTCAAAAGTTACAGGCAGAAAAGATTAGCCCAGGCTAGACCAGTACCGCACAGTCTTTCTGCTAGGCCAGAGGAGACCCTGCCCAGCAGGACTTGTGTTCCAGAGGTAGGTGGAGGCAGCAGAGGAAGACTAGAGTTCTGTCAATAAAGGATCCTGGTTCCCTGTTTGTTCAAGAAAGTTCCCAATCAACTGGAATTTGATTGTAATCCAGAGTAATCCAGAGTCAAAGCTAAGGCTCCAGTTCTCCATTGCAAACACAGCCATGACGGCTCGTGCCTGTTACCCTGCTACTTAGAAGCTGAGGCAGGACGAGGGCTGAGAGTTCAAGGCCAGCCTGGGCTAACAGCGAAACCCCGTTGCTGACACAAATAGGTAAAGGAACACATAAATACATATAAACTGTTGGAAACATTGCTAAAATAGAGAATCCCATAGCAGCCTTCTGCGCAGCACACCAGGCCTGGGGTTTCTTGGAATTAAAATTGTCTTTTGGTCACATTAGCTGATTTTAAGGAGGATACCTGTGTGCAGAAAAGGGTTATTGTCTAGGTTTCAGGCTGAGCTGGGCATGTGGAAACCTGACGTATGAAGAGAAAAAGACCTCTAGTTGTTCCCCAGACTTTTTGTTTTTCCTCGCAACAACCGTAGTGCTTCATTTGTTTGTTTGTTATTTATTTATTTTATTGGCTTTTCATGACAGGGTTTCTCTGTGTAGCCCTGGCTGTCCTGGAACTTATTGTGTAGACCAGGATGGCCTCAAACTCAGAGAGATCTGCCTGCCGCTGCCTCCTGAGTGCTGGGGTTAAAGGTGTGCACCACAACTGCCCAGATGATTTATTTTCTTATTAAGCTCTTTTAAGAGTAGCTTTAGGTTCACAGAAAACCAAATGGAGAATTAGCACTCCCATGGATTTGTCCCTGTGTAATAAGAACCCCCCACACTGGGTTTGGGGGCCCATGCCCCAGTAGTTAAGATGGAGAAGCATGAAACTTGAGGATTCAAGGCTAAGTTGAGCTGCATACAGAGTTTCCAGGCCAGCCTGAGCTACCTAGGGACATCCTGTCTCCAAAGATAAGAAAGATTAAAAAAATGAAGAGAGAAATAACAAGAAAAACCCATCAGTCCCCATGATTGGAGCTGCACACTGGCTTCAGCTGGGACCCCAGCTCAGCTGGAATGGGCTCTATACACATCAGTGTCCAGAGCTTCTGTGGGGCTTACTCTTGTTCACTCCATAAGGCTGGATGAACGTGTCCACCAAAGAGGGTCATACTGAAAGCGGCACTGGAGCCCTCTGGTCCCTCCGTGCACCCTCCCCCTCCCGTGCATTCATTCATCTGCGGTAGTCCTCTTCCATGTAAACATAACAATTTGTTTTCCCATCTCACCGTTCCGGAAGATCCTGTGGTGCAACCTTATTAATAGGTTTGTTTTGGTTTGAGTACACAAAAGGAAAATTTAGTCACTGACCTGGAATTAATGACTTTAAAGCAGCAAATCCCTTAATTTGTGTAATTGTCCTTATCTAATGCCAGGTTTGTTCTCTTCTCTGTCATTAGTCCCACTCCCTTTTTAAAGCTTTCTGTAGTTCATATTTCAGCAGGAACTTCTTTCTCCTTCTTTGGCCATGAAGGAAAAATCCTGCCCTAGGCCTGCCCCTCCCTAATGACTGTAGGCTGGGCACTACCCCTCCTTCCCACCTCTCCACCCCTCCCCATCTCCCCTCTCTACCCCCAACTCCCCATCTAGGAAGAGCCCTTGGGCTTTTGAAGATATCTACTACAGCCGGGCAGTGGTGGCGCACGCCTTTAATCCCAGCACTCAGGAGGCAGAGGCAGGCGGATCTCTGTGAGTTCAAGACCAGCCTGGTCTACAAGAGCTAGTTCCAGGACAGGCTCTAAAAGCTGCAGAGAAACCCTGTCTCGAAAAAAAAAAAAAAGATATCTACTACAACACAAGAGGCTGGAGGCAGCCACATTAAAGGGTTAGCAGAGAGGCACTGTGTGGGAATAAAGGGGTTAAAGCCCCCACCCCCACTCCATGTTCACAGCTGTCCTTGCTGGGTCCACTCTGCATACCCATGTTCACAACTGTCCTTCCTGGGTCCATTCTGCATACTCATGTTCACAACTGTCCTTGCTGGGTCCACTCTGCACACACACCTGTGCTCACAACTGTCCTTGCTGGGTCCACTCTGCACACACTCACTCCCATGTTCACAACTGTCCTTACTGGGTCCACTCTGCACACGCACACGCACACGCACACACACACACACAAATGCACTGCTTTAAAGCCAAGGAAAGTGGGCATTGTATGATTGGGTTCGGAAGTTCTTGACAGAGGAAACTCAAAATGTGCAGGAACAGAACTAAGATGCCAGTTTGCCAGGGAAAGGTCCCCTCTCTTAAGCTGCTTCATCCATGAAGCTATGAGATGGAGCCTTTCCTGGGTTCCCAGTGACCTTCTCCATGCCTTGAAGCAAAGACGGAGAACAGGGAAACCGGTTCAGGACTCCAGGAGCACCTCTGGTCTGACTTTTGCCTTTTCTCGTTTTACTACTTGCCTTTCTAGAGAGTTCTCTTATCTGGTGACAATATCAGCAGTTTGGTGTGATATTTAGACTTTCTAGTGCCCATGAATACTGTGCATAAGTATTTAGGAAAAACCAGACAGCCATCCACACCTGTCCTCCCTGCAGCCATCCTGGGACGTGAGTCCTACCTGGGACCACCCACCTACATCACACTCAGAGGTGGAAAGAACACTGTTGGGAGCCTGGGAAGCTCTTGTGTGGGGTGATGTGGTCTCCTCCTCAGGTTGCTCCAGAGTCCCCAGGAGTGAAAGCAGCACGTTTGTCAAGTCAAGGCTGGTTTCCAGCTGCTCCCTTTTCTCGTGTGTAACTGTCACAATTTCACACGGATTGTGTTTTCACCTGGCCTCTTGCCTCGGTATCATGGGATATGTAGTCCAGGGCAACGAGAGCCCAGAGCTGTGGTAACTCAGATCAAAAATTGGCACATTGTTCTCAGCTCCTTGTCGAACAGCCACTGTGGGTGCCAGAAATGACAGCTGGCAGTCAAAGTGACAAGGTCCCCACCCTCTTGGAGCTTAGACTCCAAGGAATTAGATGGAAAGAAGGGCGAGCTAGGCAAACAATAAGGAAATATTACAAGGCAGAAAGTGTTCTACAAAAATGAATGCAGGGGACCATGACAGGTGGCCAGCAGAGGGCAGGGCTGTGTACACAGGCTGTTAGGTAAGGAGTCCTACAGTGGTATAGTGTCCAAGGATGGCCTGATCGGACCGAGGAAACGGCTCATAGAAGCTAGCCTGAGCCCTTCCTCCTGAAGGCTAGGAAGGGTAAGAAAAGAAAGGTCCACAGGAGAAGAAAGGTTCCCACAGCCAGGGTGAGTCAGCTGAGTACCGCTGTCAAAGGAGGTCTTTGAAGACTGGCCGCTGGGATTGGCGTGGTGTCTAGAAGATAGGGTGTTTTCTTGTTGTCTTTGTTTTTTGGGGAAATGAGCCTTGGTAGTCAACCTCTTTGCTGAGTCCCATCCCTCTCTCTTTAGGGCAGCTCACCTGGGCCGGCCATAGATTCAATGAGAACAAGTTGGGCTTTTTTGGTTTTGTTTTCAGAAGAAAAATGACCTTTGCAGCTCTTAGCAGCACAGGTAGTTTGTATCTTGAATTGTTCACAACTGAAAAGAGACTAAAGTTTAACACAGAGACATGTTAAAATGTCAAAGCATACCATGGCAAATGAGCCACCTCTGGGTTCTGCCTGCCAGTCCCCGTTTTCTTCTCTCGAGACAAGCACCGTTAGTCTCCCGTGGGCTCTTCACAGCTCATTCCCATCACACGTGGTCTCTGGAAGGTAGGTTTTTACCAGAAGCTAGGATGGGAGGCCCCTGCTTACAGGTTCGGACCAAAAAGAACTCTACAGAACGCGCTAGAATGGTGTCTACGGTGAGTTTGGAGGTTCGTGTAAAGCCAAAGCCACAAACAAAGCATGTTATGGGATGAAACGGAAATAAGTATACTGTGAAACTGAGCTAACTCTGTCTGCAGAGACAGGATGTTTGGAAATGACACGAGACCTTGAATTTTCTCATCTTATACGCATGAGAGGAATCTTTTGGTGTCCTTTCTTCCTTTTCCGGCAGACTGGAAGGTGAGAAGGGCCAATAAACTCTGCCTCGCGGGGGCCCTTCACTCGGGCGTGAACACACCCAGCAGAGAAATAAAAGCCCAGGCCGGAGCTGCCCCCAGTGCCAGGAGGTAGGCAAGGCTGCTGTCCCAGGGTAAATCCAAATCTAGCTGCTCCAGGACACACCTCCTCAGCCCTCCATGGGGTGCACTTGTGGGAGCCTGGGGATCTTTGCATTGGAAGTTGTCACCACGTAGCAGTCACAGTGTCCCCCTTCCTGCCCTGTTTTCTCTAGGACCACTGCTATGGCGTCCCAAGCCCTGCTCGGGTGGAAGGGTTCTACAGAACTGTGGGTTCTAGGTTGTAGTTTGTCCCCTGTGAAAGCTGCGTTGTCACACTGAGCATGCTCAGAGCTCAGAGCCCAGGGGTACTTTGTAATAGAACCCACAGGAGTTTGCTGCCTTGTGTCTCGATGGTGTCCCGCACAACCTGTAACACTGCTGGCAGATTTTCTTGCTTTTTTTTTTTTTTTTGCAGAGTATAGAAAGCTACCCACAAACTGATGGATTTTTTTTCTCACAGAACCACACACAGCTTTCCTTAAGTACAATTTTTTTTGGATTTTCATGTCTTTACACACCATCCCTGGAAGATTGTGTGTTGGGGTGATACTGTTTTTATTATATTGATGCAAAAAAAATGGGACTCAAAGTAGTCAAGTCCTGTGATGGTTTCAAACAGAGACTGAGTTGTTGTCTGTAATAATTCACCCTGAGTTAGAGGAGACACTAGCACTACTGTATGTAAAAAATAATATTTAATTAAGTGGGATCTCAGGTCAGGTAGGTTTGGGGAATGGTGCCATCCTCTTGGATAGCCGATATCTATTTTGTATGTCACACTATACACTTGTGATCTCAGAGATGGTTAAGTTGGGGCAGGATGCCCAGGGGTGGCTAGCCTAGACTATAGAGACCCTGTCTGGGAACAAACAAAACATCCAAAATAATACAGTCAACAAAAGAGAGATGCCGTCTTGACTTGTTCTCAGTGGGTTGTAGTCGGGGGTGCAGTGTGTGCTTAGCAAACACAAGCCCTGGGCTCAATCCCTGATAAGACAGCAAGGCTCCTGTTTAACTAACTCAGTGGTTCCCAGATTCCCTTGGTTTTTAGCCCTCCCTCACTCCCACTTGGCAGTTTGTAGTATCCCAACTTCTCTTAACATGGCGAGAGACACATCACCACAGGAAACAGGCAAGTTCTCACCAACTTTCAAAGAGTTCTTTAAACTTGTACTGTTTGAAATAATTATAACAATGATACAGAAATTCCAGAAGTTCATATAGCTGCTAATGAGTGTTTTGGCTTGGCCGAATTACTCAGTTTACATAAACTTCTTCTGAGAATGGTAGAGTATTGGTTCATGATACTAGAAGGGCAGTCGTGGGCTAAGGGTACTGACTATTCTCCCAGAGGACCCAGGTTCAATTCCCAGCCCCCACCTAAGGATTTTGAACCTCTGTGTCGCCACTCCCAAGGTTTCTGACGCCTTGTCAGGCATCCGAAAACCCATACATATCAAAATAAATGATTATTAAATTTAGGAATGGTAGTGTTAGTTCACACATCATGCTCATTGACTAGGTGAGATGGGCCAACTTGCACACAGCCCTTGACCCCATGTCTAACACAAGAAGTGCTCAGAAAATGCCAACGTGGATGATGCAATTCGTGACCTCTGAGCAGACTGGCTCTTCAGAAGACTCTTGTCTTACACTCTGTCTTGATTGAAGACAGCAACAGAAAAGTCTGGAAAGAAATCCTTCAAGCTCTGATTAAGTTTGAGAAAGTAGGTAAAAGTGTCTCACCCTTTGTAGCTGGATAAAAATCATCTCCCTGACTGTATTAGTTTTTAGACTTCTGTAGCAAAGTGCCACACTGAGTGGCGTTCTAGAACTTCTTGTCCCACAGGTCTGGAGGCTTGAACCGGAGACTGAGGTGTTGGCAGGTAGTTCCTTCTGAGGGTAGTGAGGATGAATGGCTCTCTTCTGTCTAGGAAGAGTTTAGATGAACTGGAGTTGTTTTGCTTTATCCTTTTTTTTCTCTTAGAATTCGGTTCTTTCAATCACCCTTACTAAGGTACATGCTAGTTAAAATGGACCAATTTTAAGTAAGTGTACCAAGTATACAGTTAGTGGATTTTTAAAAATCTATGACCCAGTCAAGAAATATACTATTCTACCATCTGAGAGGCTTCCTCCCTTCTCTGCATTGCCTGTTTCCTCCCTCACCCAGGGACCATCCCAGCATCCATTGCTGACCTATGTTCTGCCATACATTAACTGAAACTATGTCTTACCCAGAGTTTCATATAGACAAAATTATACCACATGTACTTATTTTTCTGGCTTTTTTGTTTATATCTACTGTGTGTGTGTACAGGTGCATAAGCTTTTCTGGGTACAATTGCACATGCTTGCACATACATGTGGAGGCCAGAGGACATCATGTGTTCCATAGATGCTGTCTACCTTGTTTTTTAACTGGCCTAGAGCTCACCAAGTTGGCTAGGCTGGCTAACCATGGGTTCTCAGCAATTCAGCTGTCTCTTCCTTCCCAGATCTGAAATTACAAGCAAGTACTACCATTCATTCATTTACTTTTTTATTCATTTGTATATGTGTGTATAATATATATTATACACACATATACAATATATACATTACTTATATATACACACAAATATATTTTAAGCATGGCTTCTCAGAGATCAAACTCCAGTCCATGTGCTTGCAAAGCACACAGTTTACTGACTCAGCTGTGTCCCCAACTTTGTTAAGAGTTTAGTACCAAAGATTCTAGTCACCATAACCCACCCTTAGAATTCTTCAGCTTCCAGAGCACAACGTTGACAGAACTTCCTTTAACACATTGCTCCTGAAGTTGGGCAGTAGTGGCGCACACCTTTAATTCCAACACAGAGGAGGCAAAAGCAGGTAGGTCTCTCTGAGTTCGAGGGCAGCCTGGCTTACAGAGTGAGTTCCAGGACAGGTTCTGAAGCTACACAGAGAAACTCTGTCTCTAAAAAACAAAAACAAAAAGAGGAGGAGGAGGAGGAGGAGGAGGAGGAGGAGGAGGAGGAGGAAAGGAAGGAAGGAAGGAAGGAAGGAAGGAAGGAAGGAAGGAAGGAAGGAAGGAAGGAAGGAAGGAAGGAAACCAACAAACCACTACCACCACCACCAAATCCCAATACAATTACTTTTTTTTCTTTTTTTTTTTCTGTGCCTATGGCTCTGTATTCAAAACTGATGACCTGGGTCTGCCTGCCTGGGAAGAAAGTAATTCTTTTCCCTGTTCATGAAAGGAGCTGTGTTTGTTTGTTTGCTTGTTTTGTTTTTGAGACAGAGTTTGGACCTCAAATTGACATGGAATTTGTGATCCTCCTGCCTCAGCTCTCAAGTGTAGTCATGTATTTTACAATTGGCTAACAATTTAATTTCTTAAAACATTTAATAGTAAGAACTTTGATCACGTCCACCTAGAAAATGAGTTTAATTGAGGGGAATTCAGGTCTTTGCCAGCAATAGCCTCTTGAGATAGTGGAGCGTGCCTGAGGTAGTATTTTCAGTGTGGTGTCTGAGGTCATTGCAGTGATTAAATGAGATGGCATACGATGGGCCATGCCTGTAATCCCAGCATTCAAGAAGTGGAGACAAGAGGAACAAGACTTTAAGACCTCATTTGAGGCCAGTTTAGGATATGTGAGTTACTGTCCCAGAGAACAAACAAACAAACAAAGACCAAGAAGGTTTCACAATGAGACCACGTGGCCAGTGTACCACCAAGCTAATGTTCTAAAGGGCAGAGCAGTGGGCGGGGCAGTCAGTGTCTTCAGAAGCCCTTGAATCTGGCTCCTCAGACTTGCAGCCTTTGGAAGGTAAAAGGAAAGATGGCAGCCCAACATTGAGATAGTCCATGTCATGCTAATTAAAACAGGGGCTGCTCTTACAAGCTCAGGATCTCCAGAACCTGCCAAGGTAAAGTAAACTTTCTAGAAGACATAAACCAAAAGCTGGCTATTTCAGTTTGGTGCTTGGGACATAGTAAGCAATTCAGAACAAATGTGGGAAATTGCCTGGTGCCATCTTTTTAGTAGTTATTTTTAGGATGATTTTTTAAAATTCTCATTTGTTACAGTTTATCCTTTTATAGTTTTATCTTTTCCCCCTTCATATTACTGTAGAAATACATGTGAATTAAGGTCAATTGCATTTGTGTTGACATCTCAAGCTAAATCACTAAATTATCTTCATATCAATCATGAAGAGGTAGTAATTTTAGCTTAAGTGGCAATTAAAAAGTAAGAATTAAACTTAATAACCTCTATAGGGGTATCTGAGGTCTTCCACACAGAACGTTAGCAGATGCTCTCAGTCACCAATAATGTGGGTGTCATCTCCTCCCGTGAAGGCTGACAAGGTCCCACGGGCTCCTCTGCTTTGAACACTGGCAGAAAGGAAACATCGGGCATATAATGCATTGACACCCAGAAGCCCTCATGCCAGGCGCTTCTCAGGTGAACTCCCTTGAACCTCAGTTTCCCTCTTTTTTTTAAGATCTCAAACATCGCTTTTCCAGCCTCGCCCTCACTAGCTATTCATGATCAGAATGCTAATATGCAAATTCTGTGTCAGAGCTCCTAACTCAAATGTGGTTCTGTGTTAGGAGCTGAACGTTAATTTCGTTAAGTGTATTGTCAGATTTGACATTGAGGACATACTCATGCTAATTAGAACAGGTCCAGTGAATAGACTCCTGCTCGGGCTGTCTCATTAAAACTGCGCGGAATTGATTTTGATGCTTTCCTACAGACCTTTAAATGAAGAGTTACACATGGCAGTTGGCTCTGAATACACAGGCTTTTACCTAGGGCGGCCGCCTCCCTTTCCACAATTACTTTTTACATTTTGCGTATGCTAATGTCTTACCTCCTCCCATCTCCCTCGTTATTGTCATCCAACCAAATTACATTAGAGCAACTGAATATAGCTTCACAAAGAGACGCAGCCTTCACTGCTTAATTTGTTTAACATTTTAATAGCTGTACATCAAGTACATGGATCAGGATAGCAAGTCTATTATTAAAATTATTCCAGTGATAGAATGTGAGTCTCAGTTTATATAAGTGGTAGGCTGAATATTAAATTCTGGGCCATCTCCAAATGGTGAAGAGCAGACCAGAAAATTACAGACATTATTATTACTAACTGGATTGGATTACCTTTTAGCTTAAGACAATTAGAGGGCCCTTGCATGTTCAAATATAAAGCATGAGAATATTCATAAGTTGGTCTCAATAAACCCCTTTTCCAGAAGTAACAGAATGGTATGCAAGCAAAGAGTTTCAGCATCCCTGGAGCCTCCTGGGCCTCGGCTTTCTTATTTGAGTATAGAATGCATAGCAAGGAAACAGACAAGTGCTCTGGTTCATGCAAGGTTATCACAACTGGTGGGGGCTGGAGCCTGGAGGATCGTGAGTTTGAGGCCACCAGGGCTATACGGCAAGTGTCTACTTTCAAAAAGATAGGTACACCAGTGAGTTATGGTCTCTATTTCTGAGGTCATTTCTAGTTAAGTGAGAATTCTTTATGCAGACATTATCTAAGGTCATCATTCATAAGAGTTTTCTGAATATAGACTAAAACATTATGAGATGTAAGCATAATACTGGTTTTTAGAGGTGTGGTGTGTGTGCGTGTGCGTGCGTGCGTGCGTGTGTGTGTGTGTGTGTGTGTGTGTGTGTGTACGCATGAGCTCCCAGTGCCTGTGGAGACCAGAAGAAGGCATCAGATTTCCTGGAACTGGAGCTACAGGTGGTTGTGAACTGGGTCCTGTGTGTGGTCTTAACTGAAGGCCACCTGAGCTGGATAGTTTTATGTCAACTTGACACAAACTGTGATCGTCTAAGGGGAGGAAACCTCAATTGAGAAAACTCCTTGAGATGTGGCTGTAGGCAAGTCTGTAGGACATTTTCTTAGTTAATGGTGTGGGAGGGTCCAGCCCATTGCCGGTAGTCCTACTCCTGAGATGGTGATCCCGGCTTGTATAAGAAAGCAGGCTGAGCAAGCTATGAGGACCAAGCCAGTAACAACACTCCCCCATAACCTCTGCATCAGCTCCTGTCTCCAGGTTCCTGCCTGGTTTGAGTTCCTACCTTGGCTTCCCTCAGTGGACTGTGATTCTGAATATGTAAACCACATAAATCTTTTCCTCCCCAAACAACGTTTGATTGTGGTGTTTTGTCATAACAATAGTAGTGCTAAGAACTGTTCGTTCATATAGAAGTTGTGTTTGAACAGCTTTGAGAATGAAATGGAAGTCAGAAAAGGCATTACTTCACAACATATCTCTTTATTGAGGTTTTGAGACAGGGTCTTACTGTGTAGTGCTGGGTAGCCTAGAACTTGCCATATAGTTCAGGTTGGCTCACTCCTTCTGCCTCTGCTGTCCAGGTTCTGGAATAACAGCCATGTTCCCCATGTCTGGCTGTACTTGTTGGTCTTGGTGATTAAGACTATAAGGAACTCACTGGTCCATACTCCACAGCAGCCACATAGGGGCTACCTTTCTAGGTGTTCGGGTTGCAACTGCATTCTATGCAGAACAGAAAATGCTGGGATTGCACAATAGAAAATGGATGGATAGCATCCAAAGAGAATAAGGAAGTAAGGATGATGGCTAAGCAACATATGTGAGATGGAAATTTTATACCTCTCAAAAGTTGTTATTAATTAAAAAATTATGATCATTTGCAAAATTTTGAAAACCGGTATTGAAAGTGACAAATTTTGTTGTTTTGTTTTTTGAATTATATTCTAGGCACTAAAGAAATATTTTCTATAACTTGTTATTATTGTCCATGATGTTTTTCAAAAATATTAATCATAAAAGACATAAGGATTACTATTGCCATGAGGGGGAAACTGAGGTATAATGCATGCGCTGCACCCAGGGTGGAGGAGTGGCAGCACTCGGTGCAGCGTCGTTCCGCTCTGCCTCCACCCTGTGCTACTCAAGTGTTGGCAACAGTTTTCCAACTAGAAAATCCTAAAACAGGGCTGTCAGCTCACAGTGTTATACCTGAAAATAGCTCCTTTCATCTTAAGATGTTACTACTTTTATCACAGAGTAAATGTCCACCTTGGTTCCTTGCAGCCTTTCTCAGAGTCTGGGTGTTTAAATATCACAATCCTATATTGCTACATTCTGGTTCCTGAAGTTCTGTGTCTCTTCCAAACCAGCACGACTACACATACAGACCAATAAGTTCAAGTCATCCTCAGCTACATAGCAAGTTCAAGTCCAGCCTGGGATATGTGAGACCTTGTCTCAAGAAAACACAAACAAACATAAAACTGGTCTATCCCAGCACTCTGTTCCTCCTTTGCGTATCTTCTTTTCCTTCCTTCCTTCCTTTTCCTCAGTTTCCCTTCCCATCTCTTACCTCAGTCCTTTCCCTCTCCTCCATTGCTTCTCACTTCTCCTTGCTTTCTTCTCTTGGGCTGTTCTGGCTTTCCCATTTATCCAGCCATGGCTCTTTTCATCTTCACACAAACCTCATTTAACCATCACGTTGTCCCACTAGCTTGACTTTTTTTTTACTGTCTTGTGACTAAATAACTGTATCATAAAACATAAGTGGAGCTTTTACAAGCAACCATGAAAGACTTCCCATTCTGTTATCTTGAGTGGCAAGGCTCCCTGGTGTCCCTGGTGTGCCCAAATAGAAATACAGTGCATGCAGGTCCTGGTCCGGATGCTACAACATCGACCCGACAGAGACAGAGTGTCTGAGATGGGAGGGTATGAGCTTCAATCCCAGAGTCCTTGCCACTGCTAGCCTCCCGGCCCCAGTCTACAGATGGCTGCCTTGCTGGTCATTTTTTGTAAAAGACAATAACCACCCTTGTCTCCCCCCACCCCATGACATAAAGGTCATGGCTATTCATAGTGGTTGGGGTTCTTGGCTCTTATAAATGACTACTCTATCTGATAAGTCAGTGTGTAAATAGAAGGCATGGTATTTTCATTTTCATAACGATTTTTCCTCCCCTGTCAGGTTGATCTTTAAAAACATTTTTGCAGGAGGGGTGGCACATGCCCATAGACCCAGTGCTTAGAGTCTGGAGTTACACAGGAAGTGAGGCCAGCCTGGGTTCCACGAGACCCTGTCCCAAAAAAAATTTTTTTTAAAGAAATTGGTTCATTTTTTAATCCTTTTGGTATTTATTTTAAGCAATGTCTTCTAGAACACAGATGTCTCCTGTTCAGTGTGAACCTTGTAAAGAATAGCTCAGAAAGTGCTGAGGACCAGGATGAGTGCAGGGTGTCCCTTTTCCTAACCTCCACTGGCATCCAGCACTGTCTCCTAAGCCAAAAGTCTCAGAGCCATCATGGTGCCCCCTCTGTTGACACCAGGGCCAGCATTCTGTTGTGAGACTGGCCTCACAGTCACATCTGACTGCCGGCCGACCCGTGCCCACCACATCATGAGAAGGTAGCTGGAGGAGCCCATCACCTCCACATTTATTCGCTCAATGCCAGGTCCCATTTGGGGATGAGCCACTAAGGATTAGGATGAGTCAATTAAACATGGGAAAGTAAGCAGGGACCTCAGGAAGCATCGGCTGTCTCATATGAGAAGAATTTTGGCAAAGCACAAGGGTTCGGGCATGCCTGCCCACAAGGACACATGGCCCATTGGATCTAGTGTGTCAACATGAACGTATCTTCAAATACCCACTTTCCCTGTTTTTAATCACCTGCTAAGTCACTTGGAAGGATAAACACTGACTGCTTATAGACTTATAACTCTGCGTGTTATGAAAGCAGATTTCTTGCATTCTGTTGAAGAATTTCAGACAAGCTCCTTAAGACTGCCCTGGGGAGATGGCACCCTCAGTACCATTCCCACTGCATGAGCGTGAGGACCTGAGTTCTAATCCCCATGTTCCATGTAAAAGCTGGGCATCGTGGCATGCATATCTAACCTCAGCACTAGAGAGTCACACACAGGCTGGGACACAGTGATCAGCCTGATTCGCCAAAGGTTCCGTGAAAGACTGTTTCAAATTTTAAGGCCAAGAGCAGCCCATGAAGATGCCTGACGTCACTCTAGCTGTGACACATGTACACACCCATGCACATATACATACACTTCACACAGACGCATACAGATTGTCCTGTGTTTTACTTATTTAAGACAGTTTGGTCTCTCAACTCATAACCCTCCTGCCTCAGCTTCCCAAATGCTGGAATCTAACACACGGTCCAAGATTTTAGAGCAATACATGATATCAAAAATACTCCAAAACGAGGCTACTCAGAAAAGACTTTCAAGTAGGCAAACACCTTACTTTAGCAACTGATCCCTCCTGTAAGTGAAAGCAAAATCAAAGTAATATAGTGATTAAAATTTAATCTTCCCCATCAGCTGGAGAAAGCAGTATGGTTGTTGAGAATGCTCTCTAAGCGGGCATCCTTTTATGCCTGTGCTATTTTGGGAGTGCCTTTCATTTGATTGCCAATTCTTCATTCCTGCAAAGGGATTTAGAACTCCCATTCTGACCTCCTGAAATGCAAGCTTTCTTAAGACGTTTGAGTTGCAAAGTTTTGTACTTTTTAAGATCATAGAGTAGTGAAAATTCAGAACTGGAAAGAGCATCCTAGACCATCTGCTCCAACCGCGTGGCGTGTATGTGTTAGAAAGGGGAAACTGAAGTAAGAGACAGAATAATTGTCCAAGGCTACATGAAGCAGTGGTGGCATGGCTTAGGCTGAAACTTAGCTGCTTCTTCACCACGTCCTTGGGAAAACAGGTCTAAGTTTAGGAGTCTCTATTCGTGTCTGCACCATTAGTGGCACCAATTGAATCTCCTCAGTCAGTCAAGTGCTTGTCTTACAGGCTTGAGGACTTGAGTTCAATGCCCAGAGCATACAGAAAAGGTTTGGACGTGTGGCACATGCATGCCACTTAAGAACTGGAGAACCTATAATTGAACTTGTCTCAAAGGGGGTTGAAGGGCATGCCTTTGGGTGATGATGCCATAAGTAGTTGTCTTCTGGCCTGCACACACACACACACACACACACACACACCTGTATATTTACACACATACATATATACACACACCTGTATATTCATACACACACATACACACACTCATAAAACAAAACACAACAACCAAAAAAGTAATTGGGTCAAAGTTGGAGTACTCTTGTGATGTGGAAATACTAAATATAGGTATGCCGTATTTTAAAATGATATGCCCTAGATTTATGAAACCAAGAGAAGTGTGTTCTTCTCTGAAGTATTATTTGCCTCCAAAGGGACTCAGGTAAGGGCACCTAGAAGTAGTCTTCATACCAGGCAGGCCCATCTGTGGGCCAGGGGCCACAAGCATCCCAGCATACCTGTGAATATGGCCAGACATTTGATGATGGCAGTGCGGTCATAATGTCCAAAGGCTGGACACCATGATTTAAAGTGTGACAACTTAAAAAGCGTTTTATACTCATAGGCATCTCTTGTCAACCACAGAGTTCTGAGCATGTAGTCATTGTTCAAGTGAGCTCTCAACTCCCTGAGGAGCTGATGGCCACAGTACCTTAGCCTGGTCCCAAATATAGGAGCCAGCGAGCATTTTCTAAATGGATGAGTCGGTGAGCTTTTAAGGAATACATAAATTTATGTGTCTTAATTTTTATCATTTTAATAGATAGGGCAAACAGCTGAGCATTTTAAAATCTAGCAGGGGTAGAGCATTCCTAGAGACTCAATTAGGGTTTCAGGAAACACATTAACTTTTGCTGCCCTTACTGGGCAAGGTACGGTGATGGTGCATGTGTGCGTGAGTGCGTGCGTGCGTGCGTGCGTGCGTGCGTGCGTGCGTGCGTGTGTGTGTGTGTGTGTGTGTGTATGCAGGTCAGAGGGCAGTGTGGATGTCATCCTCAGTGATGCTATCCACCTCCACATCTGTGTGTGCCAGAGAAGACCATTTGGGTGCCAGTCCTTAAGTGTTGTCTGCCTTGTGGTTTGAGAAAGGGTCTCTCATTGGCTTGGGACTCAGCAGGTATGCTGAGGTGGCTGGCTGGTGAGGGGTCTGTCTGCCTGTTTCTTCTCAGTGCTGGCATCGCAAGCACTCACTCCAAGCCCAAATTCTTATGTGGGTTTTAGGGATAGCTCATGGGTCTCCATGCTTCCTAGACAAGCACTTTCTCAGCTGAGCTGTCTTCCTGTCCCTGCACACGGAACTTTTATGGGAACATATAATAGTCAACGGGCAGTCACAACAGTGTCTATTTAGAGGTAGATGTGATACATAGAACTAGAAGTTGGGGGTACGGAGAGTGCCACTTTTCTGTAATGGAGAATGTATAGAAAGGGAGTGTCCACTGCCCGGGCAGGTGCCTCTGCCTCCTCTGTGACCAGTAATGGCCCTTATACTTGCTATAGCCCTCCCTAGACAGACAGATGGATGGAAAGAATGTGGATGGCACAAATGGCAAACCCACCCCTTCTGGGAAAGCCAGAGCACATGGGGACTAGGAGAGTGGCAACCTTATCTCGCTACACAAAGGCCAGCGTGTAAAATATCAGAATAAATTCATTACTAGGTAATTATAGGCTAAGCCACTTGACCTCAGAGTCGACTTCCTTCTCTGTAAAAGGCGATAATGCTTAGCATCTCATAGCGGTTTCTGGTTGCAGCCTAGAAGGCCCTCCGTGTTAAACTCTGTGTCATAGCCAAACCCTTGTTGCCGCTCACATCCTTCCTTTGAGGCTTGCAGAGCCCTGACCTCCAGGATCATGGGAGATTTTGTCTGTCCCTAAGTCTGAATCATTCTGCCCTTCCTGGGTCTTAGAGCCTGGCAGGCAGGCTTCTGGGAAGAGGGACTAGACAGCCAGATTGGCCTCAAGAGTGTAGCCACCCTGAACTTTTGCCTCTGGCCTTGAGGAGCAAACTAAATAGGCTCAGTGTTTGCTGGGTATGAGCTTACCATGACCTGAGGCCTGTTTGATTTTCTGTTCTGCACATTTCCTTTCTGGCAAGAAAATAAAGGGGAGGAAGCAGTTTCCCGAAGTTCGTTCCACTTCTGATTTTGTCTTCCAGTTCCTTCTACGTTGTTAAAAAAAATCTCTATTGTGGAGGTACACTGCAGTGCACACTGACAGCCTTCCCAGCTGACGTCATGGAGCGATAGCCTCCTGACTTTCCCCATTAAGAACAGGATTTTAAAAAATTTTCCCCAAGTCGTAGCTGTCTGTTTCTTGTAGTATTAATTTCTTCTACAAGGAGGCCAAAGGATAGCTCAGTCACTCCAGCGAGTTCTTCCATCCATGGAGCCTTTGTTTAAAATCTAGGAACCTTTATTTGCAACCTCGTTGTTGGGAGCTGGGGGTGGAAACAGGCGGGATCCCTGGCCAGCCAGTCCAGCACACTGCGAAAACTCTCTGAAAAAAAAAAGTCAGGACACCTGGGCAAGGACTCCTGAGGTTGTCTCTGACCTCCATACACATGTGCATACGTGTGCATACATACTCACACATGTGTCTACATTCATGAACATATACATATACAGTTTTTTAAAAAGCTTGCTTGTAACATTATCAGCTATTCCCAAACTCCTAATATTTTGATGCAATAATTTCTGGGGTTTTATTGTTCATATACTTTAAAAAACAAACAACGAAATAGCCTTTCCCTCTAGAACTATTGTCCCTGCACCCCTCCGTCACTCCAGTGCCACATTTGTGTTTGTGAAATTAGCATACAGGTGCAGCTGTTCATTTAAGAGTGATGTGTCTTAAGTATATTACAAATATCTAATCAATATAATTTTAAAAATATTTGACAAAATTCCATAAATATGTTTCTCTTAAGTTCATTTTCCTTTTGGAAAAAAAAAGAGACGGGAACAGAGAGACATGCTGATGGCTGAGCTTTCTTTCCAGTGCGGTAATAATGGAGCTTTCAGATACATATTTCACTATTCCAAATAAAAAGAAACGCACATTGAGGGCATTTAGTCCATATCTGCGAGACACCCTGTGCGTTGCAGCATATAAACAGCAGTGACTCTCTTCCTGGCCGTTACAGGAAGAGCAAAATGCATGGCTGCAGCTTAGGAAAGAGCTGTGCACTTATGTACCGGGTTAGAGGTCATTTAAAAACAGCTTTGAAGCACGCCGTATTTTTTATTTATTTCTTTCAGTGAAATTAAGATTTTTATCTGGAAAGAAAGAATGCATTTCACTCAGCAGCCTGCAGTGCCGACTCCCCTGCTCTCCCACTTCCTGCAGTTTGTCCAGTGTGTGGTAGCATCTTGATTCTCTGTCCCGTTTCCTCTTCCTCTACACCCGGAAGCACCACACTCAGGGCTACAGTCCTTGGCCTGGACTCTGCTCAAAGACATTAAAAGACATTAACAAGTTCCTTATTTTTGCTAGGTCTTCAGAAGGCTCGGGGCATCTGGGCATCTGGGTCACCAGTTTGCAATGTGCGTGCATGTGTGTGTGTGTGTGTGTGTGTGTGAGAGAGAGAGAGAGAGAGAGAGAGAGAGAGAGAGAGAGAGAGAGAGAGAGAGAGAGAGAGAGAGAGAGAGATAGCATCCCTCCATCTGGGATGGTCCCAGCATGTAAAATGATAAAATAATGCAGGGTCTTCATGGACCCTGTACACATCTGCCTACAGATGTTAAACCACTTAGTATCCCTAATACAATGAAATCGCCATGTAAACAGTCGTCCTACAGCGCTGTAAAGAATTGTAGTGAAAAAAAAATATGCCCAGCATAGATTTTAAACAATACTGCCAACCTTCCTTTCACTCTTAGGTGTGTCACTCAGATATTGAAGGTGCTATAACTGCCACTGTCCCTTCTGTATGCAAAGCACCCACTGTCCCTCTTCAGAAGTGCATTTTCATCTTCCATCATATTTTTCAGTTTTTCGAGACATGATCCCATGTAGCTCAGTCTGGCCTTTAACTCACATGTGGCTGATGATGGATGACCTTCAACTCCAGATCCTTTTGCCTCCAGCATCTCAGTGCTGGGTTACAGGTGAGTGCCACCACACCCAGCTTCTGCAGCGGTAGGGAGGCACACGTGGCTTTACAAGTGTTAGCAAGCACGAGTTACATCACTGACTCACGCTTCTCTTTGTCTCTGTCACCGCTCTCCCCAGCACACACACGAGGGGGCCTCATTCGAGCCTGGCCTAGAGCTCACTATGTACCCTAGATGAGTCTTGAACTTGTGGCAGTCCTCCATGGGCTGCTATGCCCAGCTTCTCCTGCTGTCTTTACCCTCCAAAAGGTTGGAAGGGTCATCCCTGTCTGGCCTCAGAGGAAGCTGGGCGCATATGGTTGGGTTTCTCCAGGATCATGCAGATCCTCAGACTCTAGACTCATAGGTTCTGTCTCATCGCACTAAACATACCCTATACACAGAACTTTGCCAGACATGTGGAGTTTTGAAGGTGGCCTTTACTTCAAAATAAAGTGATTCAGTACAATTTGGTGATGGAAATACGTTTAAACTATACTGTAAGTCGGCCCCAGTGTGGCGCTTGATTTTCAGGTGGCTCTGCTAAGGACCTACAAAAGCAATATGAGATTCTTTCTTCTTTTCTTTTTTCTGAGGCGGGTTCCCTGTGTCGCCCTGGCTATCTCAGAACTCACTTTGTAGACCAGGCTGGCCTCGAACTCAGAGATCTGTCTGTCCCAGCCTCCTGAGTTCTGGGCTTAAAGGTGTGAGCCATCACCACCTGGCCTGAGGTACTTACAGTGAATAAACTCCAAGTCAGTAGGCCCAACAAGGGTCTGTAGAGACTGTCACATGCATGCATGTGTGTGCAAACTTGCATATGTATACACACACATTAATTAAAAATAAAATCTTAAAAATATAAAAAAATAGGCCCTATGATTTGAAGGAGCCCATGCTCCTTCATGAGCGATGACAGAGTGGAAGTTTTGACATGGATCTCACAAGATTTGGGGGCCTAATTCCTCACAGTCTTCCTCATTAGGTGTGATTGAGACTGATGAACATTGTCTTTTTTTTAAAAAATATTTAATTTATTATGTATATAATATTCTGTCTGTATGCCTGCAGGCCAGAAGAGGGCACCAGACCCCATTACAGGTGGTTGTGAGCCCCCATGTGGTTGCTGGGAATTGAACTCAGGACCTTTGGAAGAGCAGGCAATGCTCTTAACCACTGAGCCATCTCTCCAGCCCCGAACATTGTCTTTTAAGTAGATTATGAATACAGAATCATCAGATTTGAAGCAATTTGGCACTTGTTGGTTTTTTAAAAACTTATGTACTGATTGAGAAATAATTTTTTAGTTTCTCTCGTGGGCTTAAGTTAATTCTGTTGTGTATTTAGAGTCAGCCAATAGAAAGCACCCAAGGAAGGCCTGGTAAACAGCGCTGTGGGAATGAGAAGCAGGAGCTCCTTTCAGTACTCGGGCTCTGTTTGAGACGCTTGTAGTTGGCTCAAGGGACAATGGCTGGCAGCGGTGTGATTTTAAAAAGAATCCTTGAAAATCCAACAGAGTTGTGTCATTCCTGAAATAACATACCCAAGTCAACCACAGATCTCCATCCCAGGGAGCAGGTCCTTGACTGAGACTTTGATTATAGTTTGCTTGCTACGAATGGCTGTCGGGGTCTGGAAGGGAATGACTCAGTGTGCTGCTTTCCCTGGGCTACGTAGTCTGTAGATGTTAGCGGTGTTTGTGTGTGTGTGTGCGTGCATGTGTGTGCATGTGTGTGCATGCTGGTGTGTGCATGTGTGTGTGCGTGTGAGAGACAGAGACAGACACACAGAGAGAGAGAGGTAGGGGGAGAGGAGACTGACAAAGACTGGTTCACACATCTTAGTTGAAACTGGGGAAAGATTCTAATCTATACCGGATTCCTTTCCTACTCTGTTGTATACTGTAAATTAAAGTAGAAAATAATGCAGGCATTTGCCCTGCAGATGCCTTTCGGGAGGTGTCCCCGGAAGCCTGTGTCTTTCCCCAGTGAAAGACTGATGAAGTCCAGCTTGCGAGTGAGAGTGGCGGAAGGCAGGGGCATGCATTCCTAACAGACAAAGCCATTAGAACTTCCAGTTTAAACTTCAGTTCGCTTCTTGGAGACGGTCCCCCGGGTGCCTGTTTGAAGAGCACACGGCCAGGTTCGACTCAAGAGAAAAACTTTTCATTAGCGTCTGTGGGAAGACGCCCGAAGTGAAATCCCTTGAAGGATTCTGCTTCCCCAGACCAGTGCTGGGTAGGTGAGATGGATGATTAAGCGACCACGAGGCAGAAAACTGAAGCAGTGGGAGATGCTAATGTTGAGATAAACCGATTGACATGCCGGGAAATCTGTGCGGGCCAGATATGAGCAAGGGAGGAATTAGAAGTAGAGTCCCGGGGGCTACTTCCTTCCAGAGCAGTTCAGTTAGACTCAGCACGTCCTATGAAAGGAAATGATACGAACCTTTTCACCTCGCCCCAGCCACACCTGCTGGCAGGAGTGGACCCCAGGGCCTCCCACGGGGTAGACAAGTACTCTGCCACTGAGCTATCTTCAGCCCTGGTTGGATTCTTGTTATTGTTGTTGTTTGGTTTCCAGGCAGTATTCAATGAAAATTAAGTGTTTGATCAAGAGAGTGTTTTTAACTAGGTTTCTTTAAAGATTATTTTTAGTTAAATTTGGTTGTTTGGAATTTTGCTAGAATTTAGAAGAAAAAGAAAAATCTTGAATATGCATGTATCTTAGGTATACCTGTGCAGCACCCAGATTAACACAGAATTTTCTAGCTCTCTGAAGGTTTTCCTCTCCATTGCCAGTGAATGGCCTCCAGACACTGCCAGTGTTCTGACTTCTGTCATTACAGATGTGTCCTGCCTGTCTGCCTGTCACTCCCCATGGATAGACACACAGCGTGTGCTCTTGTCTGTCTGATGACTGTCTGTCCAATCCAAAAGGCCTCATTCTTCCTTCATTTTCCCTCATTATATGTTTTCTCTTTTCTTTTCTTTTTTGGTAATAATACCAATAAAAACAGCAGAAATGCTGTCGGAAACAATGAGGGGAATGAATGTATGGTAGGACCCTACACTCCTGGGTTCAATTAAAAAATTCTCCTTCTGCTTTGGAAATCAGTATGGTGATTTCTCAGAAAATTAAGAAACAACCTACCTCAAGACCCAGCAATACCATTTTTGGGTATATACCCAAAGGATGCTCAATCATGCCACAAGGACATGTGGTCAAATATGTTCATAACAGCATTATTTATTTATTATTTATTTATGTATTTACTAGTCAAAACCTAGAAACAACCTAAATGTCCCTCAACCAAAGAATGGATAAAGAAGATGTGGTACATCTACACAATGGAGTACTACACAATGGAAAAAAATGACATCTTGAAATTTGCAGGCAAATGGATGGATCTAGAAAACATCATATTGAATGAGGTAACCCAGACTCAAAAAGACAAATATAGTATGTACTCACTCATAAGTGACCTTTGGACATAAAGCAAAGAAAAACCAGCCTACAGTTCACAACCCTAGAGAACCTAGACAGCAATGAGGACCCTAAGAGAGACATACATGGATCTAATCTACATGGGATGTATAAAAAGACAAGATATCCTGAGTAAATTGGGAACATGGGGACCATGGGAGAGGGTGGAAGGGGAGGGGGAAAGAAGAGAAGGGAGCGGAGAAAAATACAAAAATATATAGCTCAATAAAAAAATAAATTTCTGAAAAAAAGTTCCCCCTGTTTGGAAGATCTTGAATTCCAGGCCCATGCTGAGCTACATATTAGGACCTTGTCTCAAAAAGCAAAAGACAAACAAAAGCCAACCAAGCAGAAACACAACAGACAAACACAACAACGAGTCACCAAATACTCCTGCATCCCTAGCCCAAGGATGAAAGCTTCAGATTTGTCACGAGATGCCCTCCAAAATTAATAAGTCAAGGATACTTTCTTCTGTTGCCCAAAATGATAGCCAGGGTCCACAGGAGCTATTTAAATTAAAAATCAAATGAATTCAAATTCATGAGAATTAAAAACTCAGAAGCTGAGCATGGCGATACAGACCTGTGATCCCACGGCACTCGGGAGACTGACGCTGGAAAGTAGGAACTCAATACCACATGTTGCTTTATGTTGAATTTAATTTAATTTAAGGCCAGCCTGGGCTACATGAGATCCAGGCTCTGCAAAAACGAGTAAGTAAATATCCATTTCCTCCATGGCTCAGACAGGTACCACGATGAGCAACATTCCTACAGCAGCAAACAATGAGCTTCCTGGCTCTTCTTCCTCATTTACAGGCGTAAGGAGATTGTATTGAGCTCTTTCTGAGGGCTGGGACAAACAAGTGGTTGAAACCTCTTCTGTACTGAATCGATAACTTCTAGAATATGCCTTGCACACCTTGGGACTTTAGTGATGCTCTTTGGAGCACTCCTGCTCTTGTCAGTCTCTTATCCCCTGGGTCTCAACTTAGACTGTCCCTCCCAGCCCACACCAGGGCTCAGACTGTCCCCTGGACCTTCATTCCTTCTGTCCCTGCCAGCCCACACCAGGGGCTCAGACTGTCCCCTGGACCTTTGTTCCTGCTGTCCCTACCAGCCCACCCTAGGGGCTCAGACTGTCTGACTGTCTCCTGGACCTTCCTGCTGTCCCTCTCATCCCATACCAGGGGCTCAGACTGTTTCCTGGACCTTCCTGCTGTCCCTCCCAGCCCACACTAAGGGCTCAGACTGTCTCCTGGACCTTCCTGCTGTCCCTCCCAGCCCATACCAGGGGCTCAGACTGTCTCCTGGACCTTCCTGCTGTCCCTCCCAGCCTTGATCAGAGTGAAGTGATTATCCATATGCAATGTCATATGGCCTTCCCGTTCCCTAATCACATCCATTTGCTGATGTCTCCCAGGGACCCAGACCCTGGGTATAGTCATTTCTCTCTCACCCATCAGCTCCCGAATAACCACATTGAGGCTTACTATTACTTATAAATCCTCTGCTGATAGCTCAGGCTTGTTACTAGTTAACTCATACATTTAAATTAACCCATTTCTATGCATCTATGTATAGTCATGAAGGTTTGTGAATTTGATCTGTCATCTAGCATGTCTTGCTTCCTGGGCAGCTGACTGATGTTCCTCTGACTCCACCCTCCTCCCTCCCATCATCCTTAGTTTGGCTTTCCTGCCTAACTTCCTGTCTGGCTACCAGCCAGCTTTTTATTAACCAATGAGAGTAGTATATATTCACAGTGCACAGAAGGATTATTCTCACTGGGGCTAGGCTTTCTCCTTCGCTGTGTTGTCCAGCACATGGTACCATTCTCTACACTTAGGAGATGTTAATTAATATCAAGGAAGGAAGAAGCTGCCGGCCACAGGAGGCCAGAACAGTAACTGCCTGCTTAGAGTGAGGGCGGAGTTTCTTATCATGTAGTAGAGGCAGCTCCAAGAAAGATGTTACTGGAAACAGTTTTCTGTGTAACCAGCTTTCAGAGTGTGTTTCTGTGCCCTGAGCTGATCCTTCAGCAAAGCAGCTGTGCATTGAATCCTCTGTACTTATTCTGGTTCTAGTTTGTGGTTTTCTCGTCTGTAGAAGTAATGCGGACAGACATGTGCACACTACAGGCTGGCAGGTAAGTGGTTACACGGAAACGCAGATGGAAAATAGCATCTAAGAAAGGTGATACAGACCTCTGCTGCATCTGTGTCAGGAAGCTGTTCTTAGCATGACAGGCCAAGTATCTCAAGGCCAGCCTGCCTCAAAGGGAGGTGACAGAAATTACAGCCCACACAAAAATCCGTTTACCCGAGTAACATGCAATCCAGAGACAAAGAGGCTCAGCATGACAGATTCCAGGCCTCAGTTTGCACCCTGGACCCTGGTTTCATCTTCAGGCTTCGAGGGAGACAGCTGTTGCATGGCGGGTAACAATAGTTCTATCTAAGTATTCCATGTCTCCATGAAGACAAGGGAGCACGTACTCTGCCACAGGCCACCTATGCTCTGGGTCTTCCTGGGGGCTGGGGAGCTTGCTCAGGTGGTAAAGTATTTACCTTGCAAGCCTGCGGACCTGCGTCTCAGTTCCCAGAACACACAGGAACAAAAGCCCACTGTGGTGGTGGCGGCACACATTTGTAAATCCAGCACTGGGGAAACTGATACAGCTGGAGCCCTGGGGCTCACCACCTAGTCAGTACAGACTACCTGACAAGTTACACAGGCATGAGAGAACTTGTCTCAAAAATCAAAGTGGAAGATGTTCTAGGAATGGCACCTCAGGGTGACCTCTGGCTTCTACCTGTGTCTGTATGCACATGTGCACCCTCATGCATGTACATGCACACAGATACAAAGAGAAACAAAGTTAAAGGGTCTTATCTAAGGGGGCATGTGCTGGAGGATGCATTAGGATGGGGCAAGAGTCTAGAAAACTCCAGAAGGTTCAGGAGATCAATTCTAATCCTTACCCTGAAGGGCTCAGTCCTGCCCCCTCCCTATGTCCAGCTGAAGAAATGCTGGTTCCATTTTAAACTTAGCAGTAGCCATCCATTTATGATTTACAATGTAAATGGTAGTGATCTGGAATCCTTAGCCAATCAGTTATGCTTTGAATTTTTGCACTTTCTCTGTAGACCGGGCAGTGTTGGAGCTGTGCTGAATGAGGTCACAGTCTAACTACAGTATTAACCCTGCAAATCTGTTCATTTCCGCCCGAGCACCCCCAGGCGGGATACAGAATGTGTGCAATTGAAGTTATTTCAATTCTGCAGTGCAGTGATGGGCTGAATTGTAACAGAGGTGTGAGCATGTATGTCTGCATACATAGGCAGGGAATCATTCAGGAAGCCATGTAATAAGTATTTCTTTTTTTAAAAAAACATAATTTCTTTATTGATTCTTTGGGAATTTCACATCATGCACCCTGATTCTGCTCACCTCCCAGTCCTCCATATCCTTCCCTCACCCCTGCAGTGCCCCACCAAAAGAAAATTTTAAAAAAACAAGCAAGCAAACAAACAAACAAAAAGCCTCTTTGCTTCTCCTTCTTTCCCACCTGTCCAACACCTTTTCACTCATCCTGGTGGCATTGGTAGCTGCAGTGTGTCCAGTTGGCTTTACTAGCAAGTGTTCATTGCAATGGCTAACAAGTCATTCGAGTCTGGTTCAGGGCCTTTGGTTTCTGGTACACCATCCTCACTGGATACTGACCAAAACTCCTCTCAGATATTCTTTGACCACAAGTCATGGAGGACCTGCAGAGCATTTCACAGTACCAGTGCCTTCATGATCTGCAGCAGGTCCTTGATGGGATAGATGTTAAGGTCTGCCAACCCAAGTCCTGGCTGTGGGCCTGGCTGGTAGCTGAGCTGCTCAGTCTCAGGTGAGGAGGCAGAGCCAGCTCCCCCAAGCCCATGCCTTCAGGGTCAGTTCTCCCTCACCCATGGTAATGGGGGGGTCATCTCTCCTGAGTGTCGGGGCCAGCTCTCTTGCTGCAGTGTGCGTTGAGGGGCAGTGCCAGTGAGGTGTGGTGCTGCCTTAGCACAGCACTCTGATTTCATCATGTATGCTTCCTCTGGTTTCCTGAACTGACATAGGCCAGAGATGTCAACTTAGATCCAGCTGCAACAGGACCATGGACCCAGACATGGCCCTTGACAGCAGCTTGGGTCACACAGGTATTTGTGAAAAGTGCTTTCTTATTGCTTTGTGACGTGTGTGGGCGTGATACAGATATGTGTGTGTGAGTCGGTGAATATGTGTACAAAGTCACAGCATACATGTGGAAATCAGAGGTCAACCTAGGGAGTTGGTCCTCTACTTTCCATCTTGTGTGTGGCAGGTCCCCTGTGCTGGGTACTTTTATGTAAACTTGACTTGGACTATAGTAATCCGAGAGGAGAGAGCCTCAATTCAGAAAATGCTTCCCTAAGATTGGACTGCAGACAAGTCTATAAGGCATTTTCTTAATTAGTGATTGATGTGGGAGAGTCCAGCCACTATGGGTGGGGCCACCCCTGGGCAGGTGGTCCTGGGTTCTATAAGAAGGCACCTCTCCATGGCTTCTGCTTCCAAGTTCCTGCCCTGACGTCTTTCAGTGATGGGTCATGATGTGCAAATAGAAAACAAAGCAACCCTTTCCTCCCCACCGTGCTTTTGGTCATGGTGTTTCATCATAACAATAGTAATCCTAGCTAAACAGAAATTGGTACCAGGGTGGTGGGTATTGCTGTAACAGACTTGACCGTGTTGTCCTGGGGAGGATTGTGGAAAGACTTTGGAACTTTAGGCTAAGTCACTGAGTGCTGAGAGCTCAGTGGGCTGCTCAGCAGGGCTCGGAAGGTGACTAACTATGTTGAGAGCAGCGCAGACCTTGGAGGCCTGGTTTGTGACGTTTCAGAAGGGAAGCAAAGACTCTACTAGGCTTTTGTGTGAAGAATCTGTGGTTCTGGTCAGCTGGGCCTGAAGAATCGGCTGTGATTAACAAGGGCCGAGAATTACTGAAGTAAAACCTTTGCTTTTCTGGGACGATGAAAGCTGGCCGGCTGGGACAGGAGAGTCAGCTGTGATTAAGAAGAGGCCAGCATCACCGTGGTGAAATCTGGGAGAGTTTCCTCGGGGTCAGCACACAGAAGCTGTGTTCCCCAGGCAACTGAAGTGGTCCCTCATCCTGGCAGCTGAACTGGGTAGTGTAAGAGTCATCTGATCCTGAACTTAGTGCGGACCCGATCGGCATGGTACACTACAGCCCAGAACCCCTGGACTCAAGCGGTCCTCCTGTCTCAGACTCCCGACTATCAGCGTGCGCCACCGTGCACTGGTTTGAAGGCAGGAGGGGGTCATGGAGAGCAGCTGAGGCTTGGACACCGTGGCAGGGCTGCAGTCCCTGGAGAGAACACAGAAGAGGCTTTTGGTGACAGAGCAGCCCAGTTGCAGGAGAGACCCCAGCATTTTGGAGACAGCAGTGCCATGGGATGACCACCAAGAGCAGCAGCGGTGGGGGAGGGAAGCCAGCCAGAGGCTGGAAGACAACCTGTGTGTGCTGCAGAGGGTGCAGCCAGAGAAGTGACCCGACCATTTGGAGGAGCCCAGAAGATGGCGAGTGAGTCCCAGACATTGGATATTGAATTATTTACACAGTTGAAGTTTGATTATGACTGTGCCCTGGCTCCCTGGTTCTTTCCTCTTGAAATAAGAAAGTATTTAACGTGTTTTATAGGATCCCACAGTTAAAAGATTTTGGTTATTAAAAGAATGAGTTTTTAAAGGGGGTTGAATTTGTATGACTTGTGGGACTTTGTAAGTTTAAAATTTTTACGTTGTGATGTCAATATTTAATGTAGGAGCTTGGGGATGAACAAGGAAAGAAAGGTCGTGGCTTAACAGTGGTGTGTTTGTGTGTCAAATTGACAGAGGTCAGTTGTGCTGGCTAATTTTATGTCATATGAGAGGAGGGAACCTCAAGTGAGAAAATACCTTTATAAGATTGGGGTGCAGGCAAGCGGTTAAGGCGTATGATGAAGGGGTATGCTCTGAACTTTGTGGGTGGCACCATCACTAGACTGGTGGTCCCAGGCTCTATAAGAAAGCAAGCTGAGCAAGCCGTGAGGAGCATGTCAGTAAGTAGCGCCACTGTGGCCTCTGTGACAGCTCCTGCCTCCAGCTTCCTGTCTGCCTTCCTTCCGTGATGGACGGTGATGTGGAAGTGTGAGCCAAATGAGCCCCCCTCCCCCTGCCCCGCTTGCCTTTGGCCACTGTGATTTGTCACAGCAGCGGGAACGCTAGCTGGGACGCTCCCTTGGTTGATCGCGGTTGTACCTCATGTGCCAGGCTAACTGACTCAGAAGCTCCCGGCAGTCTCCTGCTTCAGCTGCTCACTGGGCAGTGGGAACATCAGGATTACAGAATGGCTGCTGGGCCAGGGCGGATATGAGTTCTAAGTCCATTCCTCATACTTACATAGCCAGCATTTTATTTTCTGTACCTTCTCCACAGCCCTTGATCACTTTTTAAGGGTGAAGTATCTGTCTGTCATCCAGAATTAAAAATACTTCTTCTGGCATTTAACCTTAATATGTTCTGCCATCTGTGACTTTGCTTCGTCCCCGCTTCCTTTCAACTCCTTTTCTTTGTGTGTTCCAAGCACCCTTTTGTGTCCTTAATTTCTATTTTGCATTACTGAAGAATACAGTAAAGAATGCTCTAGTAAATACCCATGAATTTTGCCACCCGATTTAGGAACTGAAAATGAACTCTTTTCGAGTGGCATTTTCTGGGCTCTGTTTCCTCCGCCTTGCAGAAGAGCACACACAGATGGTGAACATTTTGTGCAAGGCCCCATCACCTCGCCATTCCCAGTGGCTGTCTGGGAAACCTCGCCAGCACACGGCAGTCTCTCTTGGACTTGGGCTTAACCTAAGTAGTCTAACAGCTGAGCGCCAGGTACCGCCTCAACCTGTTCCAGGATCAAGAAATCCATG
Organism: Arvicola amphibius; assembly: GCF_903992535.2. Lineage (NCBI taxonomy): Eukaryota > Metazoa > Chordata > Mammalia > Rodentia > Cricetidae > Arvicola > Arvicola amphibius. The sequence goes on from NC_052051.1 coordinate 93,992,337, forward strand.
ATGCTTTGCAAATTTATGTTATCCCTTGCACAAGACTAAGCCACCTCCCTTCTGAAATCTCTATCAGAGACATTTTTCATGTAACCCATTCACTACTTTTGGCACATATGGTGAGTGTGTTTGAAAACAGTCTCTGCCTAAATTTCAAATCTGAGAATGGAGTGTGTGTGTGTGTGTGTGTGTGTGTGTGTACATGTGTGTTCAGTCTTACAGAACGCTCTTTTGGTTTGTTCCTCAACTGAGCTATCATTTGGCGACTCTAAGTATCTGACCCTGTGGAGTGCCAGAACCTGGCGTGACTTGCCTGTGGTGTGGAATCACCATAGGTTTTACTCATTTATGCTGTATCCTGGGACAATGGGCGTCCTTTCTGCCCTTGAAAGTGCAGTTCCTTGAACAAGTTCCTGCTTCTGCCATGCGCTGTCCTCATGTTAGTCTGTTCTGTTGCTGCCACGTGATGCCCGCATCCTGGTCTGTTCCCACTGCTGCCATGTGATGCCCGCGTCCTGGTCTGTTCGCGCTGCTGCCATGCGCTACCCTCATGTTGGTCTGTTCCCGCTGCTGCCAAAAGTGCCGCCCGTGTCCCTGGTCTCTTCCTGCTGCTGCCACGCCCACTGCCCTCATCCTGGTCTCTTGCTGCTGCTGCACGTGCCGACCGCGTCCTGGTCTATTTGCTCACATCACACCTTTTGCTGCAGTGACACACATTGTAGCAGCAGCATCTGCCTCATCTTCTTCACCTTGGAAACTTAATCTTTTGAGAAGTCAGGCACACAGCAAAGAAGCTTGTCTGGGTTCTGTTGTTATGAAGCATCCCAGAGCCACAGATTCCCAGGAAGAGAACTGGGGAGCAAGTAACTGGCTTTTTATTTTTTTAAATCTATGGAATGATAAACTCATGGTGTCTCTTTGGACAGCTGATGGCCTGAACTTTGCAGTACTCTTTTGTGATTCAGAAGCTAGAGCCTTAGAATCTGTCCTATAGAACACACATGGCTTGGTTCCTGTGCATAACAATGAGGAAGTTTTCAAAGAGAACTATAAACTATACATGTTTTATTTGGGTGCATATTGTTTTAAGCATTGATTATCTTTTCATTTGAAATGAATAGGATTTCTCCACAAACCACTTGTCATTTGCATAATGTGAAAATCCATTTGTATAATAAGCCCTCAGAGTCGTCAGAATTGGATCCTGGGCACATGAAGTCTCTCTCTGTTGCAGGGTTTGCTTTGTTTATAATACTGAAAACCAAAGTGAGAGTATCTGGTAATTTTCCAGATGTTATTACCAAGTGGTCATCATCGCTGCTCACTCGCTCATTTTTCAGGATCTATGTTTTCATCGTCGTTGACAACAGAACCGTGTCTAACTGTGCTTCTCTCTCTGTAGGACAGTCGGCCCAATATGTCAAGACCTCTGATCACTAGATCCCCCGCATCGCCACTGAACAACCAAGGCATTCCCACTCCAGCCCAGCTCACCAAGTCCAATGCGCCGGTCCACATTGATGTGGGTGGCCACATGTACACCAGCAGCCTGGCCACCCTCACCAAATACCCCGAGTCAAGGTAATTGCAAAAGTGGGGATGTCGCTCTCAGAAGTGTGTGTGTTTGATGTTCTTGACTGCTTTTCCTTTGATCAGAAGAACAGTGGGGCCTGGCCAACACCAAGCGCAGGGCATGACCCGCTGAGGCTATTTAGGGCCATGGCTGTTTGATTCCACAGTTGGCACATGGAGTACTTGTCTGAATGCCACTTTCTGAGTGCCATGGTAGGCGCCTGTAACTCCAGCCTTCAGGAACCTAAGGGGAAGGATCATGAATTAAAGGCAGGCTGGTGCTATATAATGACCTCGAGACCAACCAGGACTATAGAATGAGGCCCTGTCTCAAAATAAAAATGACGATGGGGCGGTGAAGTGACCCAGAGCGTGGGCTCACTTCACACCATGTCAGGGTGGAAGGAGAGAATCCAGAGCATTGTCCTCTAAGTTCCACCTGTGCACTGTGGTGTGTGGGCACAGACACACACACACACATATACAGAGAGAGAGAGAGAAAGAGAGATAATGTTTATAACATAAATAGGCAATATTGAGTATAAATCATAGTTATGATAAAAATGTTATAAAGTATTTTAGTTTTTTCAGATCTTTCTTGACTACCTAAAAGAATTTCAGCCAGGCAGTGGTGGCGCACACCTTTAATCCCAACACTCGGGAGGCAGAGGCAGGCGGATCTCTGTGAGTTCAAGGCCAACCTGGTTCCAGGACAGGTTCCAAAGCAACACAGAAAAACCCTGTCTTGAAAAACAGAAAAAAAATTTAAAAAAAAATTTTTGAAAATTGGGGTAAAAAAGGTAGAAAAATGTGTTCTCTTGACTTCCAGATTACTTTCCACAATAAAATTGAAGTGATTAAAATATAGGTTTGTAAGGTATGCACAAAGCTGTGCATTTCCAGCTGTTAGTGCAGGTGTGACTCAGAAATGCTAAGAAAGTGACAAAAAATCACATGGTCACCGTGGCTGTAGTCTTATTTTTCAAGAATATGACTCTAAAGCTCACTACATAGGAAAGGCTGACCTCAAACCCGCAGAGATCTGCTGCCTCTGTCTCCTTGGTGCTGTGATTAAAGGAGGCGTTCCCCACTCCCCTGGGCTCATTCATGTTTTATTTCCTTGATGTGAAAATTTAGCTTATAAAATGGTTAATAACTTTTTATATACATTGATTTGTATTTTCCTCATGCATATAAATATGAACAGCATGTGCATGCACGGTGGCCTCAGAAGCGAGACGAGGACTTCAGTTCTCCTGGATCCTCAATTATGGATGCTTGTGAGCTACCACATGGGTTCTGGGAACCAAATCTAGTCCTCATTGTCAATAGCAACAAGCGCTCTTAACAGTTGAGCCTTTTCTGCAGCCCAGGTTTACAACATCTTAAGCGACTTGTCCATTCATTAAAAAAATAAGAATCTAGCTCTATAACTATTATTCGTTTTAAAGAGTACCTATTTGTATTTCTTCCCATCTCCTGTTGATACTGACATCAGCTACAGAAAACTGCTGCTGGCCCTTCAGACGGGGGAGTTAAATCCAGGGTCAAGTACAAACCATCTACAAAGATCCATATCCTGTTCTGAAATGTAGCGAAAGTTAGTGATCTGGTCTGGTGGCTTTGCTTTTGTTTGCTTTTAAAACTTCTGATTTAAGTAGGAAGTTAATGCAGCCTGCGGGGCTTCCTTCTCAAATACATAGGAACAGAAGTATTTCCGATTTGGCGTGTAGAATATTTGTCTATGTATAATGAGATATCCGGGGAAATAGGACCCAAGCCGAATGAGAAATTCATCTATGTTTCATATATATATATATTACACACATATCCTGAGGATCATTCTGTATCATACTTTTAGTAATTCTGTGGACAAAACAAAGTTTCAGGACATGGAATTTTCTATGTAGGATCTTATGTTCGTGCTCAAAATGTCTTGGGGACTGGAAAAATAGCTAAATTGGTAATATGTTTGCCACAAAGGCATGGATCTAACCCCCAGAACTCACATAAGAAAGCTGGCATGTCCCTATAATCCCAGCTGCCCTACTTATCGAGAATTTGACATAGCCTAGTCACCTAGGAAGAAAGAACTTCCGTTGAGGAATTGCCTCAACCACATAAACATGCCTGTGGGTACTGTCTTGATTGCTAATGAATCTAGGGAATTCAGCCCACCATAGGCTTTCCAGTCCCTAGGCAGGTGTCCTTGGTTGTATAAGAAAGCTAGCTAGACATGAGTCTTCCAGCAAGCCAGCTGGCAGGCAGCATTCCTCTGTAGGATCCACTTAAGGCTCACGTTTGACTTCCTGCCTTGGCTTCCCTCAGTGCTGGATTGTGACCTAGAAATACAAGGTAACTGAATGCTTTCCTCCTCCTTTTCAGGGTGTTTGATCACAGAGACAGAATAAACAGAACCAGGGAGGCAGAGTAAGTGGATCCCTGGGTCTCAATGGCCAACCAGCTAATTAGGCAAGCCCTAGGCCAATGAGGGACCCTGTTTCCAAAAACATGGTGGACCGCTCCTGAGGGATGACACCCAAGGCTGACTTTTGACCTCCATACACACGTGCATTTCTCCAAGCCCCACAAACATGCATGAACACATATATGCACACATTCCAATAGATGCCCACATCAAAGTTCTGGACTTTGGAGCATTTTGGATATGGGTGCTTGGACCGTTGGCCTGTGCCTTAGTCTACTGGTTTTGGTCTCGTTGCTCAGTACAGCTGCGTGGATCTTTTCCATAGTCTGATACTCTCTGAGGGTCAACCATTTGTAGCACCCTGGGTTCGCTTGAACTTTGGGCAGTGGTGGAAGATAAAAGGTTGGCCACTCTCTTCATTCTGTTTCTGTCTCTCATAATTTTCCAGTCACCTCCTGTTGGTGTTACATATTTTAGACCTCAATTAATGTCTCGTTTGGAGACTTCCTAGTCTATCTTTCCATGAGTTTCCTCGAGTTTCGTGATTCAGATCCTGAACCATGCATCAGATTCCGTAGATGCCTTTATTCTCTCTAGCTTCTTGGTCTCTTATAGCAGTCAACTGCCGCATGCACTACAGAGCACCCAAAGAGAGGAAAGTCCAAATTGAAATTCCCTTTTGATGTACATTACACACTCAATTTTGAGGCATAGAACTAAGAAAAAAAACCCTCTAAAATATCTCAATGATTTTTATATTGCTTCCTTTTCATGTTGGAATGGTAATATTCCAAGTTAAGTGGAAATGCATTTCAGACAAATTCTGTCTCTTTTTGCTTTTCCCATGTGACTTCTGCATCTTCTTTCCTGCATGGCAGCACTAAACTAGGAATCCTGGCTTCTATGAAAAGCATTAAACCCGCCCCTTCCCCATCCTGATACTTGCACACACCACAAACTGACATTTCTCAGCAGCGTATTAGGAAAAGCAGGATTATCAGCATGCCTTCCTAAGTTTTCCTCTCATTCCCAGTCACCCATAGTGCCATAGCAGCAAGGACAAAGAAGTGTTTTGTTTTCTTTCGATGTTTCAGGGGTCAAACTCAGGGCCTTGTGCACGGCAAGCACATCTTTTACCACTAAGCTTCACCTCCCAAGCAGAAGTGATTTGATTCGTTGTATCTGCATTTAGACACAGGCTCTGCCATTCACAGGGCAGTTCCAAAGAACTGGGGTCCAATGGTCAAACACCTGCCTTCCCTCTTTCAAAGCAGGTACAGAGATGTCTTCTTGCAAAGCTAATAATTAACGTGATCATAGACATATCTTCATAGACCTGTGTTTGATGCAGAGCAAACTGCCTTCCAAATTCTAAATGGACTTCACTCCTTCTATGCCTATAGCCAAGAGACAGCCTGACATCAGGCTCTCCTTCCTTGTATCTGGTATTGTGTCCTCTCTTGTATACTCACCCTGAGCTCATCTTTTCTAAGAGGACATGGCTTTAAACTCAATTCAGGTATCAAAGAAGCTTCCATTCCCATGGCTTCTACCAAAACTAATGACACTGGTCAGATAATACTGGCTCAGGGTATCATTGGCCACCGTGTGCTGCTCTGTTTCTCCTTGGTTCTTGTGATACTGCAGTAATTAAATATTCATCTCAAAGAAAATTCAGAAAGGGACCCACACTCAGATTTTAGCAGTCAAGCATATTTAGAAGAACAGACATTTGTGATTTTCCCCATAGCTCAAATGTCCCTTCCAATTTCAGTGAAGATCTCTAACCTAGCTAACCCTCTGTCAATAAACCCCAGACAGCCTGGCTGGGTTACTCATGACCTTGGAATTATTAGCAACTCCTCTGGTTAGCATTCTCTGGGTTCTGGGGGCTTGGAATCCTCCTTCCCTGAAGCACTCACCCTGCCTTACCCACTGAACCCCTGTGAACCCCTGGTTCTTCTCTAGCTGCCTCTTCTGATAGTGGCCCAGAAAGAAGAGGCTCTTCAGGAACTACAGGGAAGACTTTAGTTAAGAAATTCTGATTTGTAAGTAACAAATAACCTTAAAAGACATGTAATGTAGGAGGTGAGGCATACGAGGTGAGTTGTTGGGCGTGAGGTGAGGCGTGGGGTGTGGGAAGTGAGGTGTAGGACTTTGGGTGTGGGGCATGAGGTGCGGGAGGTGAGGTGTGGGAGGTGAGGTGCGGGAAGTGAGGTGTGGGAGGGTGCGGTGTAGCAATTTACAGCCCTGCTCTAGGGAAAGGCTTCTCCAATGTAACAGTTCTGCTCAGCAACAGAGGGCTTCCCCAGGGAAGTTGTTGCAGTTGGGTTCCAGTGCCCCAGAGTGTAACAGCTCTGCTCTGCTAGGGGATGGTTTCAGTCCCACTCAGCTTGGCTCTGTCTCTGCTCTGGGGAAAGAAGGTCTCGCCCAAACCTCGTTCAAGAAGAGATTTATTGGGAGGGAAGGATCTAAAAGAGTGGCTGCATCTGCCAGTGTGGAGAAGGGTGCAGGGCTTATAAAGGGCTTCTTAGGAGCAGAGTTTTTCCAGGGAGATTTCCGGGGGTGGGAATGGGTCAGACTCCAGTCTCTTGAGCTCAGCTTGGCTAGATCTCTGCTCAGGGATCTGTTGATTTTCTGCTCAGGGATTGACTAGTTTCCCTGCACAGGAATTGTTTGGTTTTCTACTTAGTTGGTCTTGGGCAGATTTGACTCCGGTTTCTGGGCCATAGTGTGTTTCTTTCACTGACCCCTTTTTAACCTTTTGGCTCTAATTTCAGGGCCTGGGCACATTTCTTTCACTGATTCTGATTCTATGAGTAAAGTGTGTTTCTTTGGCACTGGGTTCAAGGCTAAAGTATTTCTTTCAGTGGCTCTGGACTTAGCGCCAGGGTGGGTTTCTTTGGCTAGCCCTTTTACCACACAGTTTGGTGGTACAGTACATGTGCAAGTTTAAGCCCACGCACTGGCAAAGAAGGGAAGGGAGGACATTATAAATCTTCAATTAGGATTGGAGCTTGGAGTTGCAGTCCACAAGAACACCTGTTCTCTAGCTATAATAACTTTACAGCAGCGAAGTTTAAAGGGGAAAAAACCTACAAACAAACCAGAAACCAGAGCAAGGACAGTATATCCTATCACCTGGGAGGCTGAAGTAGACGTATATTGAGTTTAAGGCTAAGCTAGCCTACAATAGGAGGCGCCATGGGAAAACCCAAACCAAACCCGTATAGGAATAGGAGACAGCCATGGACATGGAAAGATGAACCATCAGAGGTCGACGAACTAGGACTCATGGATCTTCTGCCTGCTTTACAAATAAAGTTTAGCTAGAGAGAACAATAAAGAAAAAGTCAAGAAAAATATGCCCCGATCAGATATTTTCAAGTGGATTTGGTAGTAGAGACCTGTAATCTGAGCTGCTCAGGAAACAGTCAGGATTGTGAGTTCAAAGCCATCCTGGGCAACTTTTCAAGATTGTGTCTCTCAAAATATTTTTTAAGAGTGTGGAGGATCTGAGAATGTAGCTCAGTAGTAGGACACTTGCCCGACATGCCTGATCAAACCCAGCACTGCTTTAAAATAAGCAGATGTACACAGATTCTCTCACTTGATTCAAAGTGTGAGCATCTCAGGGGAGGTGGTTATAGATGCTGTGCTCTTCCTCTGGGCTGTGCAGATTTGAAGGGCAGATCTGATTATGACTGGCTCAAAAACATTGATGACTCCTTATTAGCACCATTGATAAAGAAAGACTTAAGTATTGCAATATTGTTTATTAAGCCCCGTGTCAAATTACAAGGCATCCTGAAGATCTTTGGCATATGTTTATGATGAACAAGGAGGACTTGTCTGAGTTCAAAGTTAGGACTTTCACATCTGTCACTGTCCCTTCTGGCAAAGGCAGTTTTAGTAAGTTTGAGTAAACATTTAGTTGATGCTTATTCGGACTTGAACTCTCCCCCCTGGGGAGGTGGACTAGTCAGTGGAACCCATGCGGTGGTAATAAAATGAGGTTCTCGGTGCGAAACCCTCACTGTCAGCCAGAGAGCTTCTCAGGTCCCCTGAGCCATCTGAGCTGACGGCTTGACAGGGCTTTTGTATATTTTAAACCCAGACCATGAGTTAAGTCCCACGTAAGTCGATTATGCTAAATGGGTGTTTCTGAAATAGCAGCGGCGTTCCTTAGCATACAGGGATGTGTGGGTAACTGCAGGACTCAAGAGACTTCTTTTGCAGCCATGGGGTTTATGCCTATGGCCACCCAAGGGTGTATCCAGAGCTTCAGGATGGAGGAGCCAAGCATGTGTGCCCCATCAGCAGAGGTGCGTCACATGGAGGGCATCACTCGCTCACACATTAGCCGTCACAGCATCATTTCAGAGGAGCTGCACTGAGGGGGAAGGCACATGGTGTAATATGAGACAATTAGGGAGGCCAGAGCTGTGAGTTCCAGGCCTCTCTACTTTACATATTATGTGCCCTGTCTCAAAACAAAACCACCTAAAATAGGGAGCTGGACAGATGGCTCATTGGTTAAGAACACTTCCTGCTCCTCCAGAGGGCCCGAGTTTGGTTGCCAACACCCATGGCCATGCTGGGTGGCTCATAACCAGAGGGTTCAACACCTTCTTCTCTATTGTACAAACACTTGAACTCACACATGAACACACACACAATTTTAAATACAGTAAATATTTTTAAAACCCTGAAATAAAAGGATTTTTGAAGCCCATATTCTGAAGACAAATACAGTGTTTGCATTTCTGTGCACTTGTATCCTTGCCTAGAGAACTTTCTGGACATGGGGATTCTGTGATGTCAAATTTCCTGTCTTAGTGCTTCCAGTTTTAATGCTGTCACTCCTAGACATGGGTCCCACTGGGTTACCACATGAGCCCAGATTTTAAAGACCTCAGGAAATAAGTCCTGCTTAAATGAATGCATCTGATTTGCCAAATGGTTCACCAAACTTTTCTTCAGAATTGCTGTGTGGAGCCAGGCTCAGTGGTGTGTATCTGTAATCTGAGGTCTCAGGAGGCAGAGACAGGAGGATCCCAGATGAGGCTTGACTGAGCTGCATAGAGAGAATCCATCTAAAGAGCAAACAGACAAACTAACGCAGAAAGTTACTGCATGCCAGTGACTAAGCCGTTTTGTTACGCCCTGCTTTTTGAGCCAAGTGTTGGATAATTCAGTGCCCATGTTAAAGTGTCACAGGGTAGGTCAGCCATGAAGTGTCCGCAGAAAGGGAGGGGAGAAGGTACTGCTATCTCCATGAAATGACATGCACCCAATGACTGAGAAGCAAGGCTTGCAAAGCCTCGGACTTTGGGAGACACAAGACCCTGGAAATGGAGTGTGTGGAGTTTCCTAGGGCTAATGGGGAAGCTTCTTCCTTCTCTGTCTCCTCTTCTCATTTTACAGTCTTGCTTTCCCACAATTTGCTCCTCTGAGATGCAGGTGAACAGCGGAAAAGACCTCTGTGTTTAAAGAAGGAGCCTGCTTTTCTGTTTAGTGCTGGGAGACTATCCTTTAGGAACAGGTACTGTGCGGTTCCTTGGCCACAAGCGAACAAGATGGGCCTGGCTTGCTTTCAGTGTGGTTGGACTTGTGGACTTGGAGAGTCTTGTCTTAAAGTATACTTTAGAGACAAGATAACTGCAGTGCCTATACTTTCCCCCCGCCACGCTCTGACATTCATTGATGGATTACTGTGTTTTCCCTTCCATCAATGTAACACTCAATGGCCCACAAAAGTCCTTAGTCTCTTACAACCGCCTCTATAGCTTGTCAGACAGAGGTAGCAGAGAAAACCAGCAAACAGTCAAAAGCAACAGTTCACTAGATAGTGAATTACTACTAAGAAATAGCTGGGCCTGGAGCGCAGCTGTAATCCCAGCACTTGGGAGGTGGAGGAGGGAGGATCGGGAGTGTAGGGCCATGTCTGTTACCCTATGAGTTTGAGCATGCCTGGGCTATACAGACACTATCTTAGTAAAGAGTACTACGCACGATAAATAGGCCCTCTGGGAATTAACCTGCCCACTGTATTAAATCTAAAGATAATTTTCAAATAGTTATTTCTTTCTCCAAGAAACGTCTTTGTTTATCTGAAAATAAGGTTAAGCCAAAAGTCCAGTTTGCCTTTCATCAGGAAGCAGAATTTCGCTGCTGTGGCATGCTGAGTCTTTCCTGTGTCCTGTGATGCACCTGCCAGGACATATGGGGAATTTCTACTTTGCCCCTCTGTGCCAGTGGTCAGGGACCCACAGGATGTTCACGCTGCAGGCCCTGGTACGGAGCAGCTTCTTTTCTGCTTGATTACCCACAATGCCGTTTGTGACCAGCATTGTCCTTCATTTTTGCATGTGAAGTTATGTTTGGTTTTGACTGAAGTAGTGAATTAAATCTGTTGAAATAAATGTGTGTAGAGGCTTCATGGAAGCAAATAATGCTTTAGCTTAGCCCTCATTCTTCCGGGTCAGACAGGGAAAGAAGGCAAAAGGCCCTTGCATGTGAGTACCTGCTGGCACCCTGCTGGCAGAGTCTGGGAACACCAGAGGAGGATGACTCAGGCGGAGCTTCAGGTCATATCGTGTATGTTAATTATGTCCAAATTTGTCAAGAACCCAGCTTCCTGTTGGACATTTTCCTGTTACCCTTCCAGGCTGCCTCCTTCTGTTCCTCCCAGTGTCCTTGGGGCCCAGTGTGTTGCAGTAAGGACTGACACCTGCCTTCCTTCAATGCACAAAACAGGAGGTTTATGTTTGTTTGTTTTTCAAGCTTACTTTCTCCAGTGGAAAAGAAGGAACCAGAATAATAGAAGAGTGACCCCTGACTGCCTCCAGTTGGTACCTTCTTCCTAATCCTCCATCTCAGGAAGTGTAGATTTCTGGGTATGCTGTGTGCACGCCCACACACAGTGTCTTTTACTGCTTTCTACATTATTTTTAAATCCTATTTTTATTTATAATTTCACACAATATATTTGATCATGTTCTTTCTCCTCCCCCAAATCCTCTGATCCCCCCAATCCCCTACCCATCCAACTTCATGTACTAGCTCTCTCTTAAAAAGCTAAACATAAACAAAACAAAAAACCACGGAGTTTATTTTTGGTGCCCACTCTGGAGAATGGGAAACACATCAACTGTCACTTCAATGAACTGACTTTCCCTTATCCAGCGGTGATCAAATGCCCCATGGTTGGAGCAGGGCTTCATGTCTACTTTCCCTTCTCTGCGCTGTGCCGTTATCTCCGTGGAGCTTGTGCAGGTCTTCCAAGTGCTGCCATTGTCTGCACATCTGTAGACACAGTGTCTGCCGAAGTTCTCTCTGAGTCATTCACTTCCTGGCTCTTACAATCCTTCTGCCCCCTCTTCCACCGAGATCCCTGAGCCTTCCAGGGACAGCTATGATATCGACATCCCAGTTATGGCTGAGCATTCTAAAGTTACTTCCTCTCTGTACATTGACCGTGTGTGTTTCTGTGTTAATTACTGTTTGCTGCAAGAAGAAACTTCTCTGGTAAGGTTGAGTGGTACCCTGATCTGTGGGTATAACAATGTCATTAGGAATTATTTTGTTGCTATGTTCTTCTAGAGAATAATGGTAGTAGATTTTCCCCTAGGGCCCATGACCTATCAAGCCTTAGGTTCTTTGAGCAGGGTCTCTCCCTGAAGCTGCAGCTTGCTAATTTGGCTCAGCCAGCTGGCCAGCAAGCCACTCAGCTCCTTCTGTCTCTTCGAATCCCAGACCTGGGATTGCAGATGTCTGCCGCAGTGCCCAGATTTGATGTGGGCCCTGGAGATGAAGCTTAGCTCCCCTGCTGGCCTCTCTAGCCGGAGTAAATGCTCCTGAATCCTCGTACATCTCAGAGTTTGGGCACCTGTGTACAGCGACAGGTGCGAGTGTCACGGGCTGTTCTGTGCAGGCTCTGGTGTGCTCACATACAGTCTGTAAAACCAGCCTTTTCTTATTGGTTGGGCTATGACTTACACCGTTTGGAACAAAAGCAGCTCTCAGTTTTTGTTTGGCATGATGAATAGTGTCACTGAGAACCCCAAGGTAATCAGTAATCAAGATACTGATATTTTCAGTATCTTCATGTTTCTTCTCATCATACAAGAAAAAAACTTAATAAATGCCCGATCTATTCATCTGTGTGAAAAGTTAAAGGGTAATTTCCTACAAGGTTGCCAAGTGAAAGCTATGCCCCATCACCGTGTTTCTGAGAGCAGCTGCAGTAAAGAAGCTCCAGTTTTTCAATGCTGCTCTCCCGCGGCTGCTCTTCTGAAATCAGCCCACAGATTTCAGACATCGCTTCTCAGGGACTGGCTGTGGTTTGTACAAACCCTGCCGTTTCTGCCAGCCACACACGTGGATTTGGGGATGGTGCATGGTTTTTTTAAAGATCCAATATGAAAGCATTTAGGAAGAGTGGGCAATTCAGTGAGCAGAAGCTATGCAAGCACGGTGGCCGGGGTTCGACCCCAGAACCCTCCATGAAGGAGACACCTGACACAGAAAATGTCCTCTCTTGCAGCTGATAGTCTCTGAGGGAGTAAGAACCGTTCTTTGCTGAGAATGTGGCCCCTGATATGTGCAATACCCTGCACATATGAGCAGCACTAAGTGGACTTGGTGGGTAATAGGTGTATGTGTGCATGTACAGACACACATATACATGTATTCATACTTTAAATATATTTTACATATACATAGTCTATATCTATTATACAATATATAAAATATATGGTAAGGTTGGGGAGGGGACATGTTGGGGGGATGAGGGGAAATTGGAGAGAAATGGGGTATATATTCCATTGTATACATATATAAGATTCTCAAGAAAAAAGAAAAACAATGTTAAGCTGCCCTCTGACCTCCACACGCATTCAGCATGAATGTACATATTCCAGTCTCTCATGCACATCATCACATACACACATAATAGTAATTAAAAGTAATAGACAAATAAATATTTATATGGATTTCCAAAAACTCAGCTGCCTTTTTGTCATATGGGAACCTTGAATGTAAGAATAATTATAGCCCACAGCCTTAGTCTTGTGTCTTCTGGTGGTTCTGATGTCATCCTCCCAGGCTACCACAGTTGACATCACACGGGGGATCTGTCTGTGGGTGAGCAAATCCATCTGTGTGACATGGTCCCTCTGTCATGTGTCTTCATGGTGAGAGTGTCTCACATGTATGCAGAAAACAAATATTTCTTAACAGAAGCACTTATTCACATCCAAACATAACTTAAACTTCATTTAAAATTTGAGTTTCCTAGCCAGCCATGGAGTCGATGCCTGTAGTTCCAGCTTCTCTCGTGGCTGAGACAGCCCAGGTATTCAAGATCAGCTTGTGCAACATACGGAACCTAGCCTCATGAAAGCAAAAACATTAATTAAGTAGTTAATTAATTAATTAGATCTAATTAATTAGATCACTTTCAAAAAGAAATCTCCCATAGGTAGTATCAAAACGTCACAGTGGGAGGCGTCACAGGGATCCACTGTGCATGTCAATGTTCTCTGCAGGATGTAAACAGAGTCTTCAAAACCGTTTTTCCCACCCCAATTTTCCTGTCTCTACATGAGGTGTTGAGTTTACAGGCAGGCACCCCACACCCATTGATTGAAACTAAGCCCTTGGGAATGTTAGGCAAGCATTCTACCAACTTAGTTATATGCCTAGATGAACCCACCTTTCTTTCCTCTAGTTCTGTCTTTAAGGAATAACGGAAGACTGGCCCATTAATCTATAATCTTAAGTACTTTAAGAAAGAGGTCTCACCCAAACCTCACATTTTGGCAATATACCATGTAAGGAATGAACGGGCTTGAGGGAGAATTCAGAAAGAGAATTATTAGATGCATTAAATTATTGGACTAAAGGTCTTAACAACTAGGCTAGCACGTGAAACTGTTCGAATGGGGCACGTTCCTTTCTTCCCACCATGCGGTGTCTGAGATGCTCGGAAAGCTGGACGGGAAAGCAGTAGCTTTGTCTCTCCAAGAACAGGGTGCTGGTGGGCACCTGAGGAGCTGCCCAGCAAGAGCACTCCCACTTCCTCAGGACTTCTGTATGGGGGTGGAAGAACAAGTAGGCGGCTGCTGCCATGTCAACGGACTAATGCTGCCGGCTTCTGTGTATGCCCACCCGAAGCAGGAGAGGAATAACGACAAGTTCTCATTCCTAGCTGGGAATTGTTTGCGTTTTTAGCTTATCTGCAGGTTGGGGCCTGGTTCTTCTGGTTTTTTGCTTGTTTGTTTGTTGTTGTAGAGCATGGGGAGAAATATCTAGAGATACCCCTGTTGCCCAGTGTGCTGAAGGACTGGCATGGACCTCTGTGGGGAATTCTTGAACTACATGAAGCAAGCATAAGCTCAGCAGCATCTCCAGAGCGAGTGCTGTTGGCCCTGCAGCACCAAAGGCAGAGAGTTGTCAGGAGCCTTCTTGGGAGTTTCCCAAGCACACACCTATAAGAGTTGTCTTTAGATCATGAACAGATCTGAACTTTTTTGTGAGCAGGCAGTTAGCACAAGGTCTCAGCAGCCAACCCCAGAACTTGGGGTGCACTTGAGGCCAGCTCCCAGCTGCTAAATATGTGGGCCGGAGGCACAAGCCTGGCCCCGCAGGCCATGTTGTTCACATGACTTTGAGTTGGTGACCGCTAAGTACATGCACAGAATCATCTAGAAATAGTGGCTTCAGAGAGCATATAGCCAAACAGGCACATTCCACGGTGATCCAAAGAAACAGTCAGATTCTGAGAGGCTGTTGGTGACGAGGATGTTGAGTGCACCCTCTGACATGTCTGTGTGCTGCTGACTCTGTGGAATGAATTTCAGCTTTCAGCTTTTCTCTCTTCTCTTAAGGAGGCCCATCTTACTGTCCTGAGGTCGTGTCCTTGGAAAGCCCAGGTTCTGGATGTGTTTTTGAGCTTCTTGACTCTAAAGTCATACAGTCACAGGATGAATTAATTTCCATTCATTCAACCATCTTTTGATGCTCTCAGTATTTAAATGAGACTGTTGCTGTATAAACTCTTGAATGATGGTTGTAATGAAGGTGTGTGTGTGTTGGCTAGCTTTATGTCAACTTGACACAAGCTAGGGTTATCTGAAAGAAGGGAACCTCAGTTGAGAAAATGTCTTCAAAAGATCAAGCCATAGGGCATTTTGGTTGTTTAGTGATTGATGTGAGAGGGTTCAACCCATTGTGGGTGGTGCCATTCCTGGGCTGGTGGTCCTGGGTCCTATAGGGTACCTGGCTGAGCAAGCCAGTAAGCAGCATTCCTCTATGGCCTCTGCATTAACTCCTGCCTCCTGGTTCCTGCTCTTTTTGAGTTCCTGTCCTGACTTCTTCTGATGATGCAGTATAAGCCAAATAAACTCTTTCCTCCCTAAGTTGCTTTGGTCATGGTGTTTCATCATAGCAATAGTAACCCTAACTAAGACAGTGTACCTGTGTGTGTTTGTGTATTTGTGTGTGCGTGCATGCATTTATCTATATGTGTTAATATGTGTGTGTGCCATGTATATATATATATGAGCAATTGTGTATGTCTGTGGTGCATGTGAACATGTGTATGTGCATTTGTATATGGCATGTATGCATGTCTTTATACATGCATTTATATGTGTGTGGTGTTTATGCATATGGAGTATGCATCAGTGTATGTGTGTGTCATGTATGCATGTGATTATGCATGCATGACTGCATTGTGAAGTATTTATGCATGTGATGTTTAGGTTTGTATATATGTGTTGTGCATGTTAGTATGTATGTGTGACATGTATGTATGCCCATGCATTTATGTACATGTGTAGTATTTATGCATATGGTAGGTGTGTGCATTTGTGTCTCTGAACATAGGAGATTAAGAAAGCAGTACAAGTAAGTCTGGGTGGATTCAGTATTCTGTCCATCTTCCTGAAGATTGTAAGAAAAGCGTTGGCCTGGTCTCCTGGTAATTTCATGTTCTTTTCATTAAACTCTGTTTAGCTTCTATATTTTTCTCTTAAACATACTAAGCAAAAGATTTAAATACTTTCATTATAAGCCACTGTTTTGCTGGCAGGATCACAAGTGGGGAAAACTGTGAAGTTGAAAATAGAAATGTTGGCTTGGCCATCGTCCTCTCGTATGATCAATATGATGTGCGTTTGTGTGGAGCAACGGCTGCGGCATATTGTCAGTGATTTCCAACAGACTGGAATCGTGCAACAACAAAGGAAGCGTAGGCACACTCCACTCCCCAGCCTGTGCTCATTGGTGGTCACAAAGCGTGAGGAGAGAGGGGGCCAGGGTTCACTGTAAACCACATTGCCAGGGGACAGACCCAGCAGAAGGGCCTAGAATGTTGTATCACATTCTATCATCTGATAATCAGGTTTGTCATGACATAGAAGCCCAGGAATAAGGGTAGACATCAGGCACAGCTCAGATTCACCTAAAATTTCCTGTCAGAAGAAATGTGAAGGCCCAGGAATGTGTTTTGGTGGTAGAATGTTTGGCCAGCATGCAGTGCGTGCTGGGTTTGAGGATTTGGCACCATGAGAAGGAGCAGAGAAAGAAAGGAGGGGAAAGTGATGGAAGATCCAAGAAAGTAAAGAGGGAGACAGAGAGGGAAGGAGGGAGGGAGACAGAGAGGGAAGGAGGGAGGGAGACAGAGAGGGAAGGAGGGAGGGAGGGAGGGAGGGAGGGAGGGAGGGAGGGAGGGAGGGAAGGAGGGAGGGAGACAGAGAGGGAAGGAGGGAGGGAGGGAGGGACGGAGGGATGGAGGAACCACAACCACAAGATGGCAGGCAGGAAAGGGTCAGGAGTTAGGCTCTGAGACAATTGGGCAGACTCGGGACAGTACTGTAGGCCTAAACTTCAGCTCTTGTCTTTTGTCTGTCTGCGGTGCTGGGAATTGAACCCTGGCACTCGCACACACGGAGCAAGGATCAATCATGTATCTTCATCCCCAGCTTGACATGTGGTGTGCTTGAGTGGTTTTGGAAGTTTAAGGGAAGAAAGGGGCTTGGGACACTTCAAAGATGGACTGGCCCCCACTCTTAGGAGCGCAGACTAGCTCAGCATCCTCAAGGCTACTTGATGGCACTACAACCCAGCTTCTTCACTGCTACAATCAAATGTTCCATGTACTAGGCATTTTCCTACTTAGTATTACCGTGGTGAGAATTCAAGCAAATAATCTGTAAAAAATTTCAGCCGAGTGTTGAACACGCTCTCAATAAATGTTAGCTATTATAGCATTTCCCCCCTCTGAATAGGGATTATTACTGGAAAATGGAAAACATATTCTAGACTTCTGAAATCAAGAGAAAAGCCTAAGGAGCGTGTCAAAAATCCCTCTAAATATAGAACTGACTGTTGGGAGGAGGAAGGGGGTGGCTGCGGAGGCAGGCCTGTGCACACATGTTCACGCTTGCCTGTTCACACAGAAAGCAAGACAAAAACCAAAAGAGACTGTGTTCACTGAAAATACCCAGCTGGGCTCCAGGAAAAGGCCCGATGATTTCGTCCTGGGCTCATCTGAGAAAAATAGCCGTTCGTCCTAGAAACCATTTAAAACAGACACTCGCGTGAACCAGGAGCCCACTCAGGTGATCCAGTTCTCTTTGTCCCATTCAGCCTGGTCCTTTAGATGGGAAGAATTGTGACTGGGGCACAGCACTCAATAGTCTAAGGCTGACATCTGATTGGGCACAGCACTCAATTGTCTAAGGCTGACATCTGCCAGTAGTTACCAAGTCTGTGGCAGTAGGGCACGGCACTTTACAGAGATCAAACAACCTTGGGCAGTAAAGGAGAAGGTCCTAGCCAGGTCCTGGGGTCCAGCTGTCATGGGAGTTCTGGCATGGTTATTCATTGGCCTTCTTCAGCATCCTCGCCTGTAAAGTAGGGAGCCTCATGACGCCATGACTTGACACCATGTGCCCTGCGGAAAGCAGTGAATGTTTTATCGCGTGTCCACATGTTCCTTGTAAGAATTCGCTGTCTGATGGGATCCCATTTCTCTAGTTAAAACAACAACAACAAAATCAAAACTCAAGCTGAAGGGCTGGGGATGGCTTAGTGGGTAAAGAACCTGTTGTACAAGCATGAGGCCCTGAATTGGGACGCTGAGCACCCACATACAAAGCCCAGTGCGCTGGTGCACACCCGCCATCCTCACAGTGGAAGGTAGGGAGGGCAGATGCAGGAGCCTGCTCCCAGCCAGGGAGTCTGTGAACTCAAGGTTCCGTGAGAAACCCTGTCTCAAAAGTGAGGCGGAGAGCACGCGAGGAAGACTCCCGGCTTTGCCTTTGTATTATTACACCCGCTTTGCAAGTGAGGACACTTTAGAGGTCCCACTTCTGATGAGTTCCATGGGCTGCGAACTCATTAATATGTTGATGAAGTTAGCACCCCATCCATCCAGTTACTTCTCAATAGTACATCACCAGTTGGGGACCTTTGGTGGCACAGGTGCTCATGCATGTGTGTGTGCGTGCGTGCGTGCACAATAATAAAAGCATTTAACATTTCCCGTAGATTAAGTGGCCTTGGCCTGCACTGAGCCATGTGTCTCTAAGCTGAGCTCCCGTGTTGGCACTGCACACGCTTAGTCGTTTTCACTTTAAATGCTCTTCCTTTCTCCCCACTGTCTCTCCTCCCCGCTGCTTCCAGTTCCATCTATCACAGGAAACGATGCTGCCCTCGGGAGCAGGTGCTGGAAGCATGGCTTCCCATAAGTAGATACAATTTGCTTTGGTTTGTACTTAAGAAATTATTTTCTTTCTTCTCTTAAATTACTTCTATCCATTTCTATAACAAGATCTAAATCAATTTTTATCTGTAGTCACAAAACATGAAATTTCCCAAGACTGGAAACATTAAAGAATTATTTCAGAACCCTGGATGGTCATAAACAACATTTTATTTGCCTGAAATTAAATGTTCTTTATGATCATTCAGGGTGGTTCTTTTTTTTTCTTCTTCCTTATTTTTGTTCACGGTTTCAGGAAATATCGTCTGTCATGGCAGAGAAGGTATCATGGAATCCCTTGATCGATCTAATGCTATGTTGTAAACATATTCGTTATTAATGTATCATCATCTCTCTTCATTCACCCCCTCTCTTTCCTCTGTAATCTCAGCAGAAAAGAGAGGAAGGAATCCCTTGATCACAGTCATCTCTGCCTCTGTGTGCTTATCTTCCTGATGTTCTGAGGCCAGCCAAACCCCGTGCTGACAGTTCTCCCCACACCTATCACACACACACACACACACACACACACACACACACACACAGCTGTGCGTGGACACACAAGTGCCCTTACCCATCCCTCTACCATGTCTGCCATCTATCTTAGACTTCACATATTAGGTTAGGGAAGAAATTTGGTTGGGAAGTCAAAATAGAAGACATAAAAAAAAATATCTAAAGCTGCATGTCTTTTGTGCCATTGGCTTCAGTTGCCTGGCAAAACCATCTCATAGGACGAAAGGCTTGTTTTGTCTTACAGTAGCTGACTCCGTTATTTTTAAGCTGACAAGAGGCACAGAATCGTAGGATCACGTGATGGAACAAAAACGGGTTACCTCATGGTACCCAGGGGTGCAGAGAAAGAAGCAGAAAGGCCTAGGGACAAATATACAACTTTTAAGTCACATTCCCAGTGACCTGTTCCTCCAACTAGGTCCCTCTTCTGATAGCCCATTGGCTGGGAACTCATTAATATGTTGATGAAGTTAGCACCCCTCCCATCCGGTTACTTCTCAATAGTGCATCACCAGTTGGGGACCTTTGGTAGCACAGGTGCTAGTGTGTGCGTGCGTGCGTGCGTGTATGTGTGTGTGTGTGTCAGGGGTGCTTTTCATATCTAAAATCAATTTCTTTTTTACTGCTCCACTAGGTGATAGACTCATGATAGATTTTCTTTCCGCTCAGTTACATTTCCACCCTCTGCATTCTCCCTATTTTGAACTAATGGGTACTACTTATAGCTTAAAAATACCCCATTGCTAAAGAGGTCATTTGGGAGTTGCCTCTGAATCTGGTAGCCAGCAAAAAAGTCTGGACACGAAACTAAATGGAGTCTCCCTCCCAAGTCTAAGCCATTTTCCCTTAGAACGGAAAGGTGGAGGCATCTATCAGCAAAAGGCTCCTGCATGGGTGTACAGGCCCACCTTATGTCCCTCCTCTCCTTCCTCCCCTTTGCCTCGTGGTCAGTTTTAGGATTTCATTCTCCAAGGGTTTTCTAATCTCCCTGTGATGTCCATCCTACAGAAACTGCAGAAAATCACCCTCTCTGGTTACCATGGTGGTTGTGTTAGAGAGCTGGGAAGGTTCCATTTGTTCCTAGGTAAACAAAGCAAGTGTCCAGTTCCACACCTAGAAACAGGATGTGATCAGGTGTCTCCCAGGCATTGTGGGAAGTGTGGGGTGTAAGAACTGGGGACAGAAGGTGGCTGCAGAAGGCCTGGGAACCCCCCAGCAGTTTCCGCGGCTGTTCCAGATTCCGTGTGAGGACACAGCATCTGGGGTAGTAGTGACCAAGTAGGTGGGGTCATGAGGCTACTCGGTGCGCCTCCTCCCAGGAGCCCTCACTGCTCTGCCGCCCTTTGTTCCCACCCTGGTCTGCTCCTTCCCAGGTCTCCCTGCTGTGTTGACAGGAACCGCAGAAATCCTGCGTGTTTTACTTGGTTGGCTGTGACTTCGGTTGCAGTGGCTTCACGGCACACCATTTCTTTCACTGACCTTGGCTAGAAGCCCAGATCTTCAGCTTTCTCTATCCTGGCTATCAAATAAATCATTTTCCCTACACAACAATTACCAAATAACATATTATCTTGGACTATCCAGCTTTATTGAACTGTAACAATTGTACATTTCCTAAAACAAGCCGTTTGTTTGTTTTTTCTTAAAGCATCAATGAAGATCTTGATCTTGATCTAGTGAACCAGAAAAGCTTTTAAATCAGACCAAGCTTGTCATCTGAGCGCCATCATTTAAATATGGTCCCTTTGGCCAAGCCACTTAACATGTGGGCTTATTTCCATACCTGCAAGATGAGAAACTAAGGCCACCTGTGGGGATCAAGAGGGACCAACACATGGCTCTAAGACATTGAAGGGACCTACTCCTAATAACTAGCCTGAGAGTGGCTGCTGCCCTCTAGGGGCTGGAATGTGCCAGTCTCCGCTGGCCACCACGGTGCAGAAACTTTCTGCCCACCTCCGGGAGAGTCCATCTTTGATTGCTGCTACATTGATCAAAGAAAAGGTTGAACTGGGACACGCCTTTTGTTTCTTCTTTTCTTAATTGATTTTTAATACACAGAAGGGAAATTGGAATTATGGTTCCTGGGATCCATGGCTGAGAACATGTGACCAGTTCTTCAGGACAGCCGAGTTGAATGCTACATTTCTATTCTCACTGTGAAAGGTTTGCTAGAACAAACCTTGGTGGGCTGTGCTGGCTGGTTTTGGGCTCAGTTTGACACGAGGTAGGGTCACCTGTAGACCTAGTTACCTGGGAGCCTGAATCAAGAAGAGTTACTTGAGCCAAGGAATTCGAGGTCAGCCTCAACAGGAAGACAAATCATGTTTTTTGTTTCTAAGAGCATGGTTGGCTGTCCGAGTGAGGGCTGTTACAGCTTAAGGTGACCAGATGGCTCAGTGAAACACTTCAGGAGGATGGGGCTCGCTCAGAGTCTCTGTGCCCCCCACCCCCGCTTTACACTCATGTTAGTGAGAGCACTGTGGTGTGCACACCTGGAATCCTAGCATCTGGGAGATGGGAAAAGGAAGGGAGGGATGGTCAAAAGTCCAGGGTTGCCCAATGTGGTTGTGGTGGCACACACCTTTAATCCCAGCACTTGAAAGGGAGGCCAAGGCAGGTGGGTCTCTGTGAGTTCAAGGTTAGTCTGGGCTGCATAGTGAGATCCTGTCTCACAAACAAATCAACACACAAACTTGGAAGACTTTTTAAAACTACAGCCATGTAGGCCTTATTCATAACTGCATTAGAATAACTGGGGGGGGGTGCTGAGATTGATATTTTTTAAAGGCTCCCTATGAATTTCCATTATCAGTCAGGGCTAAGAGACACCACACCATGCCCGTGACATGGTCAAAAGCAAGCACAGGAGACAGGTGTGGATGAGCAGTGGCTGTGAGGAGATGTGACTTCAGACATGGTAGCGTCTCACTTTTGTCTCGTTTCTGAATTTGATTTGTCTTAAGATTCCCGAAAGAATAATCTGCCATCAGTTCCCGTCACCCTCAGAACAAATCTGCGGTCCATCACCTGATGTACCAGGCCCCTCACTGTATATCTTCTGCTGCTTCAGCCTCATTTCTCAGTCAGTCTGATTCAACACAGCAGTCGCGAGAGAAGCCTTTTCCAGCTCAAGCCCCTTCATCCCCTGAGCCCCAGCCTGCCCTGACCTCCTAGCCATGTGCTCAGCTAATTTCCCCTCCTTCTTCACCCCAGAGAGCCTTCCCCGATAACTCTCATGGAGTTTGATGTTGGCTGTACCGTCCACTCCACACATGATGGTTCACTTGTCATGCAGTCATTGGCCCATGCGTCCAGCCCCGTGGACTACTAAATTCCACAAAAGCAAGGTCTATGTCTTTGTCACACACCCACACCCATTACTGGTATAGACAGGCTCAGTGATACTGAATGAATAACTAAATGATTACACAAGGATGGAGGAAAGGGAAATTCTTGAGAAACCAACTCAGTAAGTTACAAACCAGGTCTTATAGATAAATGACTGCAGGAGAAAACAGTTTTAAGGACAGATTCATACAGGGGCAGGTAAATCAGATTTTAGCCCTTTCATATTTATATGCACGCTGTGTCTACCACAACTATGCCAGGTAAAAGGGGAGCCCAATCTAGCAGGAAGCCTGGCCAACTTTTCACCAAAGGAACCTGGTCGCCGCAGGTTCTGACCTGAGCAACAGGCAAGAAGACTCAACACTGCTCATGTGAAAAAGCACTATAATAGTCAACATGACCTACGTCTGATTCTAGCAGACCTTATAATGCTAGTAATTAATGAAGTATTCAGGCAAAATGATGTGATGTTTTGAGATTTAGTTCAAAGCCCCAGCACGGGGCAGGGAGGCGAGAAGGTGGACATGAACGAAACAAGATCAGATAAGAGTTCATGGGTTTTGAAACCGGGGTGATGGTGTCTTTCTTCACTTAGGTTCATTTTATTATTCTGTCAGTTTTGGTGTGAGGTTGAAGTTATCCAGAATAAATTAGTTAGAATAGTTATTAGCCTGTAAAACATTGTGGAAGTTTTTCTCAACATTAGTGAAGATATATTTTTAAAAGGGAGAGAAAAAAGACCTCAGCCATATATCATCTGGAGCCGGCTTGGTCTTGGTCAGTTGGAAACCAGGAATGTTCTCCAAGGTCTGAACACTGTAATCAGTCCACATAGTTTCCAGGCAGCCGCGTTTACACACCACTGCCGCGTGATTTGTAACTCATTCATATGTCCCTGAGAAGTACAGTCCCGTTGATTTCTCCCCTTACTTGCTTAGCCAAACAATACTTTTCCACAGAAATCTACCGCATCTCGAAACCACCAGGAGACAGCATCTTATGGCTGTTGGCACCTCCTGCTCTTCTTTTCTGCTCTGTCCTCACAGGCTCCTCCTTCAAGGTGGGCAGAAAGTGGGGCACTGAGGTCCCATTTTACTTCTGACATTTGCTGCTCAGATAGGGAACGTCCTGCCTCTCATAAGGGCATTCACCTCAGTCAGGAATGTGTATCCGACACCCCAGGACTCTTTACACTCCTTTCTCCCTACAGACTCCCTGACGCTTTCTCCACAACTCATTCTGCCCGAAGCATGCAGGCTTTCCCACTACCATCCTCCACCTGGGAGAACGTCAGTCGGCCTAGTATTTGCTCCTTCCTGTTCCTTGGGGTCACTCCTGCCCAATCTGGTCTTTCCCAGTAGTGAGCCCATTTCCTTCTGGTTCTGGTTGTCTAGTGTCACTCCATACCGCACGGTCATAGGTCCGGATAAAAGGTCCAAGGCCAGGATCAGGTGACTTGACCTCTGTGGGGGTTTCATTAAGGAAGAGAGCATCAGTGCTGGATTGGAGTCTTCCCCTTGGCCCTTGAAGCCCTGGCTGGGATCAGTCCCTCCTGTTTCTCCGTAGAGACTCTATCCTACTGCTCAGACCTTGCCTACGGCCCAGCTGCCTTTCGAGTCTGTACTGGTTGACTGGAGTTCTTCCTCTCTTGCTTTCTCTTTATAATTTCTCATGTTCCTCAGACACCTTCTGTTGAATACATATCACATTTTCTGTCTTGGTTTTACGCCGTAAAAACCATTTCAGCGACACCCCCATTTCAGCGGTGACACCCCCATTTAAGCAACAACATCTCCATTTCAGCGACAACACTCCCAATTCAACAACATCCCCATTTCAGTGATGAAACCCCCATTTTAGCAACACCCCCATTTCAGTGACAAAACCCCCATTTCAGTGACAACACCCCATTTCAGTGACAACACCCCATTTCAGCTACGAAACCCCCATTTTAACGATACTCCCATTTGAGTGACACCCTTTTCCTAATTTGAGAATTCAAAAGCCAATGATTTCTTAAGTTGAGCTTAAGAAATTTCTGTTGGCTCTCATGGACTATCGCTGTTCCTGTGTACCTTGAGCTCAGAATGACTTGTGGGGTTTGGCTCATAAACTATGAGGGGGGAGCTTCTTTTAGAAAACAAATGGGACTATTTTATGAAAAGGAAATGTAGATACGGAAAGCATGTGTCAGATGACAGCTCGTCAGTGGCCGGTCACATTGTTCTGCTCTCAGATGACAGCTCGTCAGTGGCTGGTAACTTTGTTCTGCTCTCTCCTCACACAGGAGCGGGCAGTTCCTTTCTGCCCACTCAGCACACATGCACTAGTGGTTCGTCCTGTGCCCTGCACTGCCAGGAATAGGCTCGGGAGTGAGTATTTGAGAGCACTAGAGCATAGGACTCAATTAAAAACAAAATACTCTTCATCTCTGTTTAAGGAAGTGATGAAATCATTGATGCTGGCCCCTAAATTAGTCAGTATCAGGGCTTATATTTCATTATACAGTTTTTGTTTAGCAAATATAGATAAAACAACTCTCAACCAAAAGCTCTCTTTGCACAGTGGCAATTTCTTTCATTCTCATGAGGGTAAGGATGTCCCTTTCCTATCGGCAGCCAAATCCCCCATTGCTACTTAACTCGTTGGGCCAGTTCTTCATATTTTCAAGCTGATTTCTTCATCATTAAGATGAGGATAATGGATTTGTCACGTGTAGAAAGTGCTGAGGCTGTTGGAAGAGGCCTGGGAAGCGTTTCATTAATAGAGCCTCCTTTCTTCCCTGTCAACCATACATTTATCACGTTCTTAAGTGAAGAGTAAAGAGTTTCAGTAAGAGACAAGCAAGTGCCATTCCTTCCCATCCTGCAGCAGGCTGTCCTGGAGGACAACGCGTAAATGACGCAATGGATGTGTCTGTTTGATTGATGCATCGGTGCAGAAAGAACGAGCGCTAACAGAGAGTGAAAGAAGCACGGGGCGATTATAATCTGCACCCTTAATAATCATGCTGAGTTCATGGAAAGTTCAACAAAAAACTTGCTGGGTTTGAGAAATGCAGCCCCACGGTGGCTTTCTTGGATCCACCTTTGGGTAGGATACGAGTTTTAGAATTACCTTTGAAATATTTTTATTGAAACAGAAGTTCACATGTCTGATTTCAGAGAAGGAAAAAATATGATTTGTCATGTTTAAGAGTAGAATACTTGATTTTCTGTGACCTTTGTCACATTTCAACATAGTACTAGATAATACATTATTTCAAAATAATCTTTAAAGCAATAAATAACATTCCAAAACCAAGACGGGCAAGTTATGACAACATTGGAAGAATTGTATTTAAAAAATGGGGTAATACATCCACCCGTACTATTAATGAGAAGTCAGATGAGCCTCTGGTGAGGAGTGTACTGCCTGCCGCCAAGCTCCGGTGCCACTCGCCGGCCCTCACTCGCTCTTAGTATGGACTCTATTGCCGTCTTTTTAGAAGCCTGGGACTCATGAGTGAGTGGGAAAACGCTGAAACATAGTTTTAGAAACAGAACCGCTTTGTGAACAGTAGGATATGTTTAAAAGACACCGCAGATGGCGGAGAGCAGGTAACACTGGGGAAAGCTCTCCCATCACAGCGCTCGCCACGTCAGGAGCGTTTCCTTTACAGGTGACAGACAGGGAAGACAGGCACGTGTTTGAGCAGACCTGAGACTACTCTGAGTTTTCTCCTCAATAAGGACCCGTCACTGCTGAGTGGACGATGGGCACAGTCCGCTGTCCGTGGAAACTTTTCACAGTGGCACAAGCTGAAGCTGGGAGTCTTCGTGGCCAAACAACTGATCTAATTGTCTTCACTCTTCCCTCTTTTTTTTTTTTTTTTTTTTTTATCACAGAATCGGAAGACTGTTTGACGGTACAGAACCCATTGTTTTGGACAGTCTCAAACAGCACTATTTCATTGACAGAGATGGACAGATGTTCAGATATATCTTGAATTTTCTACGAACATCAAAACTTCTCATTCCTGATGATTTCAAGGTGAGGGAATCCATGTTAATAGTAAATTTGTGATTTGTTTTGATGTGCTCCAAAAAAACCCTATTTCTAGTTCTACCCCCTTGCCAGGCATAGCATCTCACACGGCACCAGCAACCCTTAGCATGGCTACACTGTCTTTGTGGAGCAGAGTGCATGCCATTCATGTAGGATCAGGAAGCATTCACTTTTTATTTAAATAATATACTTAATTTTAGGAAATTGAAAAGAAGTTGATTCAACTCAAATTTAATTTCTGCTATGTCTTAGCATTCTAGATTGTAAAAGGAACTTAACTCAATAAAAATTTGTCTCCCAGAAATTTAAATATGCTTTTAGAATTGTTCCTTTTAAATGGAGAAGCAAGTATTGGCATCAACCACAGTAAAGGGGCCCTGGTACGCAATGGAATTTGACCAGGGAGACATAAAAGTGTTAGTATTAGAAGGGAATGCGTGAAATAGAATTTTTATGGCTGGTAATGTTTCTCTAAATAGAAGATTTTTAAAGCTACTAATTCTGAATACTATTAGAACTAATAGAGAACTAATTAAAACCTCTAAATGCAGAACCAATGCCCTCCAATCAACGGAATAACAAGTATCACTGATAGCTTCTAACAGAAAAAAGCACAACAAAAATTGTAATGTACAGGTAGCAATAAATTTGATGAGAAGTGGGCAGAATGTATTTTAAAAATGAATTTCTATTTTGAGACAGAAAGGATATATTTAAGACTTTTATACACAAAGGAATTTTTTTTTTAATTTGTGTGAAGCAAAGAAGATCATATTCAAATAGAAAATGTCTTAGTGGAAGAAATTTTTGCAACAAGAGATTAATATCCATCATAAAAGAGTTCCTCCAGGTCTATGAAGGCCGATAAACAATCTAGGAGGAATTTTTAACTATAAACAAGATTTTCCCAAAAAGAGAAAAAGATTTTATCAGTAAATATTTAAAGTGATGTTTTTCTCTCTTTAGTAAAAAAAAAAAGGTACAAGAGTAAAATGACATAATCCTTTTTATAAATTAGTTTGAATAAAATTGTAAAGATTTATGGACACAGTGTTGGGGGATTTTACAGTATGGTTGGGAAGGAAAGTGATTAAACCATTTTGGAGGATAATTCAGCAATAGCTATTAAAATTTCAGACATGCATGCTGTCTAGCAATTTCATGCTTATGAATTTATCTTCTATAAATATTCACAAGAGCATGCAAACATGTGTGCACATAGGATGTCTGGTAGTTGTGTTTATAATAGGAAAACATACCTAAAAAGAGTCTAGAAACAGCAGATGGTAGAATATAATATAGATTATCCATATAATGGAATAATTTTAAGGAGTGTAACTCATGCATATCTATTGATATATGGGGCAAAAAAACAAACTTTTATGATTTGGTGAAAATAGCAAGTTATAAAAAGATATGCAATGTATTTCTATTTGTGTAAAATATCGTGTATGTTATGAATATCTGAAATAGCATCTTCTCAATACACGGATGCAGTTCACTTACACTGCAGAGCTTTGGTGTACTAGCCAAGGCTTTAGAGCCTGGGATAGAAAGTGGGATGTGCACTCTTGAGAGAGCCCAGAAGAACAGGCTCCAGAGTGTTCCTCACGTCCATTGCAGAGGTGCAGGGGACTTGCACCTCCCGACAGCAGCTCTCACGTCCATTGCAGAGGTGCAGGGGACTTGCACATCCCGACAGCAGCTCTCACGCCCATTGCAGAGGTGCAGGGGACTTGCACCTCCCGACAGCAGCTCTCACGTCCATTGCAGAGGTGCAGGGGACTTGCACCTCCCGACAGCAGCTCTCACGCCCATTGCAGAGGTGCAGGGGACTTGCACCTCCCGACAGCAGCTCTCACTCTCCTTAGTTTCTCATTAAAGGTGCATAGATTTCCATGTAAAACCAACATGCCTTGACGTAACTCCTCTGTACTCAATTGTGTTTGAGAAATAACCCTTCACACATGCGCACATGCCTTGACGTAACTCCTCTGTACTCAATTGTGTTTGAGAAATAACCCTTCACACATGCGCACCGCTTCAGATTCAGGAAAGAGAGGGTGACAGAGAGGCCCCGGAGCCCCTTAGTAATTTGGGATCTGCTGGTTTATAGTGCTGCTCACTAAAACTTGGTCATGTGGTTGAGG
Organism: Arvicola amphibius; assembly: GCF_903992535.2. Lineage (NCBI taxonomy): Eukaryota > Metazoa > Chordata > Mammalia > Rodentia > Cricetidae > Arvicola > Arvicola amphibius. The sequence continues at coordinate 94,021,165 of NC_052051.1, forward strand.
AGGTGGCTCGGTGGGAAAAGTTCTTGTTGTGCAAGCATGGGACCTGCAGTCAGATCCTCAGTTTCCACGGAAATGCCAGGCAGAGAGAGGTGAACCATGGTGGCCAGTGGTCTGTCCACAGTGCTGGGGGGGTCCCAGGCTCAGTGACAGACCCGTCCCAAACGCTAACAATTACCATAATGTAGAGATTGATAGAAGGCAAGCATTGCCCTCAGACTTCCGTATATTCACCCACACGTGCACACCCACCCATACATACGCACTCCCACGCCAGCAGGAAATAAATTAACAAATTCCAGTCATATAACCTTCTGGATGGGACCTAAATATGCTGTCCTGGCCTGACTAACTGCTGCATGGTAATAGTCTTACAGACAGAGACACACGCTTTTCTAAAGAATATTGTATACTGTGCCCAAGACAATTGCTTATTTAGTTACAGATGTCATAGGAGACCAGATGTTGAATATCAGTAGACAATGCACTTCTCTTAACTCATCAAGAACTAACCTGACAACAGAAAGCTTGCATGTATATAATCTAATCATGTATAACTCCTGTTTCTAACAGGGATGTCACTCCAGGGAACCTTAAGATAGTAAAATGGTTATTATTGTTAGAAAACAAATATAGCCATTTATTTTTAATGGCAGCATATTTCAGGAAGGAGCTCGGTATTTTAAACACATAGTTTGTCTTAACTGTCAGTCACAAACTTTCCTGGGAGACACTGTTCTGTCTGAAGGAACATTAGATTAGATGCTGATATGGGTAGTTCCAGCGGCCATGCTCTGGGGACTCACCCAGTCACCCAGGACTGGGCCATTTGCTTAACCACACCTGTGGAGTGTCCTCCGAGGATTTCCAAACCCCAAATATCTGCTGTTCATCAACTCTAAGTACAGAACACATCCTTTAGTTGATCATAGCCCAAGCTTGGGAGGGCGAGGGTCTAAAACCAACCAACCAACCGAACAAACAAACAAAAAAACCTTTTAAAAAACTTGTCAAAAGAAACCCACATATCCGGAGACATTCAAATGCTTCCTTTGGAGCTGCTGGGCGATAGGCTTTACACCACAGTGTTCTGAGTCTGAGGGCAAGCAGCAGGAAGAAGGGTGGAAGCTGAGACGGCCATTTAGCTCTGTGGCCCTTAATGGAACTAAACCACGAAGAGAAGAGAAGTTCGTGGGAACCACACATGCCCATGTGAGCTGTCAGAATGCCAGAATTTTCCATCTGACCCTGATAAAGGGACATGGCCTTGTCACGTTGCAGGAATTGCTTTGCAGGTTTGACATGGAGAATGATCTTTGATTGCTTCCTTCTGACTCGAGCATTTAATGCTGGGCAAGCAAGGGTGTGAAGTCCTACAATATTAGTATCCTGTGCCCATCAGCATCCAATTCCACAAGTATGTTGTCTGTGCTAAAGTCCACTTAACAGTTCTGATAACGTCATATTTCAGAAGCTCGTGTCCTGGCTTCCGTGGAAAGTCAGTGTACGTGATGGCAGAACTTCTCTTGTGTATATTTTATGTGGATCTAACAGCCCTTCCTCTCGATTCTTTCCTCAATCATAATGATTTGCTTATTGCTACTTCAGACCCCACATAAAAGGCCAATGTGTGTTTGTAATTCCCAGTTCCCCAGAAGGCTGATGCTTTGCTCTTCTCCTCTTCAGGACCCATAAGATTATCTTTCTCTCCTGCTTGTTATTTTTAACATCTCTGAACACAGACCTCCTGTGATCACTCTGAAAATCCACCATTCCTAGATCTAAACAAACCACTACCAGGCAGCCTAGCTTATCAGTCTACACTGTATCCAAAACTCTAATACTTTTTAATATTATAGAAGTATGCATCTACTGTAGAAAAACTGAAAACATAAAAAAGCAAAAAAATTATGTATAATCTTCCCGCTACTCAGATTGTCAGTGTTAGAACTTGCCCAAGATTGCTTCTCTGCTGCTGGTATAAACTGTGACCAAAAGCAACCTAGAGCAGAAAGGGTTTGCTTGGGTTAAAGTTACAATCCATCATGGGCAAGCCAAGACAGGAAGTCAAGGCAGGAACCTGCACTAGGAACCGAAACAGACAATGGAGGAATGCTACTTACGGGCTTTCTTCTAGCTTGCTCGGCTTATACATACCCAGGACCATCTACCCAGGAATGGCACTGCCCATAGTAGGGTGGGCCCTCTCGCATCAATTAGCGATTGAGAAAACTCTCCCAGTCAAAGGTCTGTGTGGTGGAGGCACCCCCATGTGAAGCTCCCTTTCCAGATAGGAAGAGTGGACAGCCAAGGAAAGGGAGCTATCACAGATCCCTGCATGGCCTCTGGAACTTTCCCTGTACCTATTTTTAACAATTTTCTACTTGCCCTTTATACTAAATTTTATTTCATGTAATACCATAACTATGTCGAAGTTTACTTGGTTGATCCCCAAAGTGCCCTGTACAGTAGTTTTTCTGAGATACTACCTGGCCACATTCTGAGTGAGCGTTTACAGCTCTTTGCTCTCTGAACTGTAAGTCAGGTTCCTGTTCACTTAGCGATGAGCTTGGGCCAGCTGTCCCACAGAATGGCTTGTCATCTAGATTTGCCTGTTTGTCATCATCTCCCGATGTCATCTGACCTGGAAGTCACATCTGAAGGATGTAGGTTCCACATCTTTCCAAGAACACATACGCTGTGAGATTGTGTGCTCCATATTACTGCACATGAGCAACCTTGTGCCAGCCTAGGATGCTAAGGTTGAGCTTTGCCAGATAATGAGGCATATGCCCTTGGGCTGCAGCAGAAATGAGCTCTGTGAAGCCTACTTTTCAGCTTCAGCATGGCCAACATTTGTGGCCAAATGATTCTCTGGGGTTGGGCTGTCCTGTACAATGTAGGACTTTGATCAGTTTCCTGGCCTCTCCCCACCAAAGCGCCAGCAGTGCTCCACCCCCAGTTACAGTAACAAAGAGCATCTCTAAGCATTGCTAAATGGCCTCAGGCATAAGAATCAGCCCAGCTGAGAACCAGCAGTGTAGCTTATGGAAAAAGGGTGTTTATGGGGTGGGGTAGAGACTGGCCAGTTTATCTCATGGAATTAGGGAAGCCTTCTTTCATGGGTAGAAACAGTAGGACAGTTCTGAGGATCACAGCTGCTAGACTTTCTTGACTTCTCCTAAATTACAGTCACTACCCTGGATCCAGCCAGCAGTGACCAGAGTCTTCTCTCCTCTGGTTCCACTGAGAGACTTCTTAGCCAACTCTGACAATACAAGCGTAGCTTCTAGTTACTTCAGTTGTTAGGACTTACTCAGAGTGGAGGGACCTCACCCCCACTCAGGGTACCTGCACTATCCCTGGACCTCACCCCCACTCGGGGTACCTGCATCATCCCTGGACTCACTCCCACTCAGGGGACCTGCGCCAGCCCATGCGTACTTCTTTCCTCACAAGGATGCTCCCTCAGAGGCCGGAAACTAGCTGCAGCAACCTAGGAGGACAAAGAGCCAGGCAGGCAGCCAGTCCCAGCCTCAGCCCTTTCTAGACAGTGCCCGGAGCCCCTCCCTTCACCAAGTCCTAAATCAGGCCTGTCTCCCGTAGTGCAATGCTCAAGTGACTTGCAAGCCTGATCTGTTGCTCCAGCGTCTCTACCTTCAGGGCTGTCATCAAGCGTCAGGTCACTGTCGACTGTGCTTGGTCTAGTCTTTCTCTGCAGGGTGTCAAGGCGGGGGAGGTAGAGACACAACAAAGCACATCGCTACATCCATTTCCTTTAATAGTCATCAAAGATAAATGTGAAGTTGGGTGCCGTTGCTCCCCAAACCCAAGAGTTGTTAGGAGAAGCTGGGAGTTCCCTTCCACTGGTGAGGGTAAGAAGCTGTGTGGGTCAGAACTATTCAGGAACAGGTGAGCCAACTTCTCTGGCCCTGAGAATGGAGAAAGCAAGGCCAGGCCTGGAGAGATGGCTCCATAAGATGCTAAAGTGTTGGTCACTCAAGCACCAAGACTTGAGTTCCACCCCACATGAAGAAGCTGAGCATACACTTGCAGTATCAGCACTGTGGAGATAGAGACGTACAGATCCCCTGGGCTTACTGGCCAGCCAGCCTTAGGCATAGGCTACAGAGAGATCCTTGGAAAACAAGGTATAGAGCAACTGAGGAATGAGACTGTGGTTGATTTCTGGTGTGTTTGTGTGTGTGTGTGTGTGTGTGTGTGTGTGTGTGTGTGTATGTGTGTACACACGAAGAAAACACCAGAATGCCAACCTAAGAAAGAATCCCAGAGTGAGGAAAATGATTAACCTTAGAGGCCCAAACACTACACAACCATCCTGGCCACCCCACCTTTGTAGGGGGAAAGTCCTTAAAGTCAAGTGGTGGTGAGTCCTGAAGAGGTCTGTCACTTCTGATGGCTGGGTGCTGCTTTAAAACAAAGAACGGTACCCTCTGTGGCCTCCCGGTGATGCCGTCCTGACTGCATCCCCAGGGTGTTTGGCACAGATGTGGCTTTTAAAGCGAATGAGTGAATGGTTCCGTGGGCTGCAAGCAGCAGATGTGTCAGCGAGTGTAAAACATCCAGTGTATCAGTAGCTGAACCCTTTGAGGCTTCTGCAGACAGAAGCTCTGTGAAAAGCCGAGTCCCAGGTACAGATCCAGTGAACTTACTGCACGTGTGGCAAACAGGACTTTGCAGAGGAGGTTAGGTTACAGGGGTAGAAGGATTTTCCTGGAGAACCCAGGTGGGCCCTCTTAGGAGGGGACAAGAGGCTCGAGGCAGATTGTGACTGAACAAAGTGCTCGAATGGCTGGCCATCAGAAAGCAGCTGCCTCCCAGCATCTGGAAGAGAGGGGTTCTGCTGACCCCTTGGTTTCAGCCCAGTGACATCCATTTCTGACTGTGACCTCCCAAACTATAGGAGAATGAGTCTGTGTTGATGAGCCACCAAGCTTTTAGTCATCTCTTACGGCAGCAATGAAACATGTAATTAACAAAAACATTTTTTCTAAGATTTACCTTTCTGTGTGAGTGTATTAGTGCATATGTAGGTGCATACGTGTGTGTGTGTGTAAGCATGTGTGCATGTGCACACGCATGTCTGCACTGTGTATGTACAGGTACCTATGGAGGCCAGAAGAGGGCACTGGATCTCCTGGAGCTGGAGCTACAGGCAGTTGCAAGCCACCCACATGGGTGCTAGGAACTGAACTTAGGTCTTCATGAAAAGCAGCAGGTGCCTTTAACCACTGAGCCATCTCTCCAGTCCAAGAAATATGTTTTTAAAACATGCTTCATTTGCAAGTTGGATTCCACCCATGTTTATTCTCCTGGGTGCTGGTCTTCAGGTCTTAGGGAAGCTCACCTATGAAGTGGGGGCACCCTCTTTCTAGCTCAAAAACTGGTTTACATTTCAAAAAATTAAATACATATTCTCAGAAGCTAAAATCACTGAAACATGCTAAGTTTCTGAAAAATCGTTTCCCTTTACCAGTGCAGGGGGGTGAGCAGTTGAGGAAGTGGCCTTGGGTTCTCGCTGCTGGGTTGGCCTCCATCATTCTCCTATTGTCATAATGGATGCTCCTCACTCATGGGTGAGGAAAAGCAGATGCTCTGGGTTCATCTTCCCCAGAGGGGCTGGAGCCCAGCCCACTGCTGCACTGACATCTGCCCAGCCCACTGCTGCACTGACATCTGCCCAGCCCACTGCTGCACTGACATCCGCCCTGCCCGCTGCTGCACTGACATCTGCCTATTCCTACCAAGCATCTTCAGATGAAGAGAGTGGGGTTATTTAATCTATACAAGGTGAAGAAAGGTCACTGCCAGATCCAGAAAGGAGTCATAAGGAAAATTTCAAAAGATTTAGAGACAACAGGGGGATGAGCCCAGGACCAGCAAACCCCAAAAGAGCCATGCAAAATTCTCAAAGCAGGAAGTTAAAATCCTGGAATTAAAGAGGCCTGCTAAAGGATAAGCCAAGTATTCTAAAGAAAAAGCCAACAGTGAGCCAGAGCCAGAACTGTGGACTAGGAAGTACAGAAAGACAAACAAAAAGGAGACTGCCAAGAAAGTGAATGTCCAGAGTAATCCCAACCATGCAAAAAATAGTCGCATAGTGAGAAGAACCCGTGCAATGACCAGGCTGGTCAGTGTTTAAGGCATGCTGGCATGATGAGCCGTCAATATGACTCAGCTCTTTTCCAGTGGTGCCCTTCATTTCCACGGAGAGAGCTTGTCTGCCTAGGAACCAAAGAGCAGTGGGATAAAGGAAAGCATAGCCAGGATAGTTAAAAGGGAGAAAGATACCCAGTTGTGTGGCACCATTCAGTGTGAGGCCCACAGAAGGCCACCTAAGGCTTAAGAAGAAGGGCTCGGGGCATTCTAAATCTTCATTAGCAACAGAAGTTGCCAAGAAAGGCCAGAAGTCTCAAAACAGCTGTTGCCTCTCTTACATTCCAAGAAAATATGATGATAATTATGAATTCAAGCATTAGACCAGGAGATGCTCTGTCCATCCGTGAGATGCCCTGTCCATCCGTGAGATGCTCTGTCCATCTGTGAGATGCTCTGTCCATCCGTGAGATGCGCTGTCCATCCATGAGATGCTCTGTCTACCCATGGAGATGGACTGTCCATCCATGAGATGAGTTGTCCATCCGTGAGATGCGCTGTCCATCCGTGAGATGTGCTGTCCACCCATGGAGATGGACTGTCCATCCATGAGATGAGTTGTCCATCCGTGAGATGCGCTGTCCATCCGTGAGATGCGCTGTCCACCCATGGAGATGGACTGTCCATCCATGAGATGAGTTGTCCATCCGTGAGATGCGCTGTCCACCCATGGAGATGGACTGTCCATCCATGAGATGAGTTGTCCATCCGTGAGATGCGCTGTCCACCCGTGGAGATGGACTGTCCATCCATGAGATGAGTTGTCCATCCGTGAGATGCGCTGTCCATCCATGAGATGCTCTGTCCATCCATGAGATGCTCTGTCCATCCATGAGATGCGCTGTCCATCTGTGAGATGCTCTGTCCATCCATGAGATGCGCTGTCCACCCATGGAGATAGACTGTCCATCCATGAGATGAGTTGTCCATCCGTGAGATGCTCTGTCCATCCGTGAGATGTGCTGTCCATCCGTGAGATGTGCTGTCCATCTGTGAGATGCTCTGTCCATCCGTGAGATGTGCTGTCCATCCGTGAGATGCTCTGTCCATCCGTGAGATGTGCTGTCCATCCGTGAGATGCTCTGTCCATCCGTGAGATGTGCTGTCCATCCGTGAGATGTGCTGTCCATCTGTGAGATGCTCTGTCCATCCGTGAGATGTGCTGTCCATCCGTGAGATGTGCTGTCCATCCGTGAGATGTGCTGTCCACCCATGGAGATGGACTGTCCATTCGTGAGATGCTCTGTCCATCCATGAGATGCGCTGTCCAATCATATGTGCTGTCCATCCATGAGATGTGCTGTCCAATCATGAGATGAGCTGTCCATCCGTGACCAGGCTTCAGAGTCACTTATAAAATATGTAACCTGTATATTTAAAGAAAAAAAAGGTAAGGGCTTAGTGAGCAAAGAGGGACTCTAACGCAAAGTTCTTCTAGACTCATTACCTTTGATTTTATTTGTGGATGTACGTATTTATTATTTACTGTGCTCGGTGTTGAACCCAAGGTCACATCTTGCCAAACACCATCAGCTTTATTACCTTTGGTTAAGAGATCTCTACTCTATCACAGCTTTGTTAAAGATGCAGCATTTTACAGTGGGAAGAAGCTGTAATATGATTTGTTCCCCTGAGTCTTCAGACAGAGGCTGAGGTCTGAACAGTGAAGGAGGAGCCTGGGGCAGTGTGAGGATGTGACCCCATTCTCGAATGCCATCTGTCCCCTCAAAACCCTGCTTTAAACTGTAACATTCCAACAAGACCCCTACCACATGCCTCTACTAAGCTCAAGATCTTAAAATGATGGCTTCGTTACTGCTGACAGCCAAAGTTCAGTGTTGATTTATTGCCTGAACCCCACAAAGAGTTTCATCTAGCCCTGTTGTCTTGTTGCTTTGTACAGTGATTCACATAGGAACAGACTGCAGTTCAGAATGACACAGGGTGTTGGATGAGGGAATCAAAGTTTTTAGTTAGAAAATATTCAAACCCCACAGCATGGAAGTTAGGGTGGGGTAAATTACAGTGGTTCTCAGGACACTCCCAGACATCAGATGAGGACCTCACACACAGCAGCCCTGGTGAAGGGGACTCAGAGACGGAACAGAGAGCTGGGGTGCCAAGAGAGGATGACCTTTGCGCTGGGGGGCGGGGCAGGTGGACCAGCAGCACTGACAGCCAAGCCCTAACTCCTGTACATGACAAAGAAAGACTTTCCAATTTGATGAAGCTAGGCATTTGAGTTGGGGAGATGACTCCATATTACCTGGGTGTACTGTGTTATGGGGGTTCTTAAAAATCCAAGAGGAGGCAGGAAGGTCAGAGTCAGAAAAAGACATGTGGCAATGCAGGCGGAGGACGGAATGGCTGCGGGCAGCCTCTGGAAGCAAGACTCGTCCTTAAGACGCCAGTGTAGACTCCGACGCCTTTGACCAGGACTATGAGAATCACCTTTATACAATGTTTGCTGTTTTTGTTGGGGAAAGGCTTACTTTGACTCACGGATTTAGAAGGTTGCATCCAATGTGCTGGAGAATGCATGGTCCAGTTCACATCGCGCAGGCTGGGAAGATGAAGGGGATGCTGCCAGCCATTTGGCTCTTTCCTTTCACCTCTTCCATCCTGGCTGGCAGCGACTGGAAAGATGGTGTCCTCAGCAGTGGCAGAACCTCTCGCTGAGCAGAGGCTGTCCTGTACGTTCTATTTTTTTTTTCTTTGGTTTTTCGAGACAGGGTTTCTCTGTGGCTTTGGAGCCTGTCCTGGAACTAGCTCTTGTAGACCAGGCTGGTCTCGAACTCACAGAGATCCGCCTGCCTCTGCCTCCCGAGTGCTGGGATTAAAGGCGTGCGCCACCGCCGCCCGGCTTGTCCTGTACGTTCTTGAGTGACACCTTCAGTGTTGTGTGCTCTTGGAGTGTTAGGGAGCATATCAGCAGTGTCAAGTACAAGTGGCTGATGAAGCCCCTCAGAGGCTCAACAAATGAAAGAGAGCTGGAAGGCTAATTCCAGCCAGTATGATGCAAGGCCACAGTGTTTGAAGGGTGGGTCAGTGAAATGTAAACTCACAACAGCTCTGCCCCCGAAGACCGTGGAATATTTTTTTCTACTTTTCTGGCCATTAGTTTTTCTGCCTTGGAGAGCTCGGTTCATCAGCCCATTTTTTGATTTGGATTTGGGTTATTGAATTTTTGTAACTTTTTTTCTTTACTGATTCTAGGTATTAATCCCCTGCCAGATGTATAGCTGGCAAAGGTTTTCTCCTACTTCCTGGCTGCCCCTGCTGTCTTCTCGCCTGTACAGAAGCCTTTGGCTTCATGCAGTCCTCTTGATCAGTTTAGAAAGCCCTTCTGAGGCATATCTTAAAGTGTTTAGCCTATGCGTTCCTCTAGCAATTTTAGAGTTCCAGATCTTACAGTCAGATTTCATGCATTTTAATGGATTTTTACAAAGATAAAAGATATTCTTTTGAAATCATGCTCAAGATTTCATGCTCATGCTCATGAGGTGTCAGGGAAATGCAGTTAAAAATTGCTTTCCAGTTTCATCCCAACCCTGTGAGAATATGGGTCAATAAGAGAACTAACGACGACAGATATTAGTGACAGTGGGGGGGGCAAGAGGAGCCCTTACACACTGCTGGTGGGAAGGCACACTGGTGTGACCACGGTGGAAATCACTAAGCAGGTGCGCGCGCGCACGCACGCACACACGCGCTGGACTTGCGTAAGCAGCCGAAGGGATCTAAGGCAGCTTCCCACAGGTACTTGCTCATCCATGCTTAATGCTTCCCAGCTGCCAGGATACACAGCCAGCCCAGATGCCCATCACAGGACTTATAGAGTTCCATTCTCAAACCCGCTGCCTGCACAAAATTGTCCTGGTACCCACACACATCATGGCACACACTGGCCCATACCTATGAATGACACACACACAATAGTAAATAATAAAATTGTAAAAAGAAAGTACAGTGTGTACACACAATGGATTGTATTCAGCAGTAAAGAGTCACAAAATCATGCAAGTAGCAGAAGAGATGGAACTAGGGGTCATCATGTTAAGCAAATTAAGCATTAATATTACGTTTTCTTTTTGTATGCAGGATCTAGGGGTGTGTGTGTGTGTGTGTGTGTGTGTGTGTGTGTGTGTGTGTTGCAGGGCTAGGGCTTAAACCCAAAGCCTTATACATTTTAGACCAGTACTACTTAGTTACATCCTGACCCTTATTTAAGTTTTACTTTTCTTTTTTTAAGGCAAGATCTAATTGAGTTGCCTGGGGTGGCCTTGAACTTTCAATCCTCCCTTCTCAACCTCCTGTGTAGCTACTATGATTGATTCTGGGTTTTGTCTGGGGCGTGTATGTGTGTGTACGCACAGGAATATGTGTATACTCACTTGGAAGCCAGAGATCAGCCTCAGCACTCCATCCACTTTGTCCCTGAGACAGGGATCTTACTTCCTGACATTAGCAGGCATTAGGCTGGCTGACCAGTGAGCCTCGGGCATCCACCTGTCTGCACATGCCCAGAGCGGGAATGACAATGCTGCCCGGCTTATTAGCTTGTGTCCTGGGAAGGAACTCAGTTCCTTACACTTACACAACCATTACGCCCCTGATGGGGCATCTCCCAGCCCTCCACTCTGTCTAAATCTCTTTGAGAATGCTCAATTTAGTATTTTAGGTCAGTTTCTTGCAGTCATGGAGACTCTGATAGCTAGCAGAAACCCAGGTCTACTGTCTCCTGCCCTTAAAGCTTAGTATAGGGTCCCTAGGTCTTGTTATTATTGCTCTTTTGTTCCTTTCTGTCTGTGTGTTTGTTTTGGTTAGTTTTTTGAGACATGATAATTTTGTTGTAGCCTTGACTGTCCTGGAACTAGCTTTGTAGACCAGGCTGACCTTGAACTCACAGAGATCCTCCCGCCTCTGCCTCCAAAATGCTGGGATTAAAGGTGTGCACCCCACACCCATCCTATTCTTTTGTTCTTATGTCTTTAAACAGAGTCTCATGTAGCCAAGGCTGGCTTTGAACTCCTGATCCTCGTGCCACTACCTAAAAAAATTCTGTGATTATGCAAACATACCTAACTTGAATTTGCCCTATCTTGAGAGTGGATATATCTCAGCTAATTCTCAGTTTCTTAAAACCAAACTGTGTCCCATGCAAATAGAAACACAAGCAAGGAGGATTGGCAGAGCCACGTCTTCCTTTGCTGGGGAGGTGGAAGGCTGAGTAAAGAAGTATCAAATTCTGCGAGATGAGTGTCCATGACAGCATCTAACACCTGGTCCTTATTTCCCAATAGAGGAAGTGGACTGTCCAATAAGAGGCACGCTGGTATAAACCATTGTACCATTCTCCAGGTCCCGAAGATGTGAATGAAGCTGCTACCATGGTTACTGCTTCCTTGGGGAGAGGGAGGGAACTGTGAATGTAGTTCTGTATCCTCTGCTTCTGGTCTGCCCCTTGCTCTTACAGTCATGAGGCCGTGTATTTACAGAGCTGGCTCTCATGTGAATAGCAACCACCACCTGTCAGCATGGGCTCATGGAAGGAAGGCTGAGATGACTTTGTCAGTTGATTAACGTGTTCTCAGCCGACATGTCTGGACAAGTATCCACTTATCTCACACCCAGGGATGATTGTGACCATAGCTACATTGAGACATAATATTGACCTGCTTGTCAACACCACCTCTCAGGCTGCCTCTCCATCCCGTCCTTGGCCCCATTCTCTTTGTCTTCTCTTTCAGTAGCTCCTTGTGGATTTGGGGCTTTAATTCAAGCCATCTGTGTATGACTTGAGGCAAAGAATGCCTAAGTCTTCCAGAAATGGATAAGGTCCTCGTTCTCACCCAGTTTACCAGAAGTCAAAGTTGTGTGCTGTTTGCATCTCTGCTTTGAGACAATAGTGACAGGTGGCCAGGGGCAGGGTGAGAACCTTCCAAATCTCTATCAGCCTCGCCTAACCCATCACATACCAACACCCACGTTTAAGTAAAAGCCACATGCGCATCCTCTCGACAGCCACTCAAGCCTATCCTCAGGCCATGCTGCTTCCCACACCTTCCCAAGATGAGTTCTGAAGGTGGCAAGAACAGAAAGGCCCCCGTGAGTCTGTCTGCAGCTGAGCCTAACCTCCTGGGTGTCCAGCAGAGCAGACTAAATTTGGATTCCCACCAACACCATCCAGCTTGAGATCCCCAGGCACATTTTTGAACTGAAAAGGGAAAGTGAATCCTTTCACATTTCAGTTTTTCATTTGTGAAATGGGAATAAGGATGGGGCCTGATTTCATAGGGGATTTGAGGACTTAATTCATAAAAATCCCTTAAACAGGCCTATCTGCTAGCCCTGAATCCCCTGTATCATTAACGAAATGAATGATTGGTTAGGGTTTCTGTTGTAATGAAACCAGGCCTATAGCAACTTGGGGAGGAAAGGGTTTATTCGGCTCACACTTCCATCTCATTGTTTTGTCACCAAAGGCAGTCAGGACAGGAACTGGGCAGGGCAGGGACCTGGAGGCAGGAGCTGATGGAGGCCACGGAGGGGAGCTGTTTGTTGCCTTGCTCCCCAGGGCTTGCTCAGCCTGCCATCTTGAAGAACCCTGGACCACCAGCCCAGGGGCAGCACCACCAGCGATGGACTGGGCCCGTCACCAGTGATCCCAAGTTGAGAAAATGCTCTGCAGGCTGGCCCACACCCCGATCTCATGGAGGCATCTTCTCAGTTGGGGTCCCTCCTCTCAGATGACTCTAGTTGTGACAAGTTGACAGAAATCAACTTGTAGCCAGCACAAGGAATGAATGAGTGCAAATGGAGTCTTTAAAAATGTGTTATAAGTGGAATGTTCACATTGAGATTTGATTATTGAAATACAACAGAAGTAAACAGACATCAATTTCAATATAACATATAAAGTTAGTTATGTGATAACTTTATACATGCATACAAGATTGTATTTTGATCCCCACTCCTTCCCCCAACTCCTCATAAATCTACTCCCTAATCCCTACTCCAATTTTATTTCTTCTTTTTGAAAAATAACCCACTGAGTCCGGTCTGTGTTGAGCACATGCTCGTGTGTGCAGAGCCATCCCCTGGGGCATGGCCAGCCTACTAGGGCCACTCTCTTAAAGAAAACAGACTCTTCCTCTCCTTGCAGTCATTAGTTGTCAAAAGCTCCATCACTGGGGGAAGGCTTGTGAGCCCTTCTCCCTGCTTGCTGGAATGTGCAGAGGGCCACGGCTGCTGTGGGTTCATGGCTACAGTGGCTCTGTTGTACCCAGAAGTGTCACACAACCTGTATCCCAACAGTGTGTGTGTGTGGGGGGATGGGGGGGTGGACCATGAGTTCAAGGCCACACACCTGTATTCCAACACTAGGGGAATGGACCCCGAGTTCAAGGCCACACACCTGTATCCCAGTATCCCAACACTGGGGGAGGAGGATGGACCATGAGTTCAGGGCCACACACCTGTATCCCAACACTGAGGGTGGGGGGTGGACCATGAGTTCAGGGCCACACACCTGTATCCCAACACTGGGGGGGGGGGGGGGACCATGAGTTCAAGACCACACACCTGTAGTCCCAACACTAGGGGGCGTAGAGGACCATGAGTTCAAGGGCAACCTGAGCTATCTTGTAAGAGCCTAAGCAAAACAAATCAAGCAAAGCACAACTATTTTGGCACCTTATATATGTGTTTCCCACTATGAAATGCCTTTTAATTCCCCCCCCCCCCAGGACTATACTTTGTTATATGAAGAGGCAAAATATTTTCAACTTCAGCCAATGTTGTTGGAGATGGAACGATGGAAACAGGACAGAGAGACTGGCCGCTTTTCACGGCCCTGTGAGTGCCTCGTGGTGCGTGTGGCCCCAGACCTTGGAGAAAGGATCACCCTCAGTGGGGACAAGTCCTTGATAGAAGAAGTCTTCCCAGAGATTGGCGATGTGATGTGCAACTCCGTCAATGCAGGCTGGAATCACGACTCCACACATGTCATCCGGTTTCCACTAAACGGCTACTGTCACCTCAACTCAGTCCAGGTATGTCAGCATATACCGTATGGCACCAGTGCCATTCTCAGTGCCGTCACTTAGCCTTTCTTCCACCAGCACCTCTCCTGCAGAGAGCTGAGGAACTGTCATGGGCAATGCTTACATTGGGTTGGTGGTTTCTCAGCATCCATCCCATAAATCCACAAGTCTTTGTTGAGCACCTACTATGTGCCCGATACTATGTGTACCTACTGTGAGTACAGGTGATGCAGAAGAAAACACACAACAGTTCTGTGTTTGTGGAGTTTGTGTCTCAAAAGTGGGTGGGGAGAGACATTAACACCATAAACCCTGCCCACATAGTAAGCAGAGGACATCTGGGGCAGTGTTTGTGTTAGTGTTTGTCACTGTAACAAGCACCAGAGAGAAACAACTTCATTTGTTTTGGCTCATGGTCTCAGAGGTGACCACTGGGTTCACATTGGGCTGTGGTGAGGTAAAACATTGTTACTGACAGGTGTGGTAGAGGAGAGTCGCTCACCTTATGGTGACCAGGAAAAAAAAGGCAACAAACAGGAAGTGGCCTCGGCATGATGTGCCCCTCAGAAGTACATTTTCAAGTGAGCTACTTCCACCAATCAGGCCCCACATCCTGACAGCCCATTCACTGTGAAGCCATCAGCAAATCAAGGAATTGATTCGGTTAGTGTTCTCAGTGACTGAGTCCACCAGCTGCAGAACAGGCTTTCTCTGCCCAGCCTTGTGGGGTGTACTCCATACCCAACCCCTAGTGGTCTTCCAGGTAGAAAGATCAAGTTGTAAGGAGCCCACAGCAGAAGTGCCCTCAGCATGTTGAGTGCTATCAGGAAGGTCGCTTGAAGGAAAGGAACCAGAATGAGTTTGTATAGCACAGGAGGTTAAGGATGATGGGAGACAGTCATGGTGAGCCTCGGTGAGATTTTCTGCTTTAGTGGGGTTTGGGAGAGAAGGGTTGCGGTGTTTGCTGTTAGGTTCATTCACTTGTGGGAAACAAGAGGAAAGCCAGAAGATGAACTTGAACAGAAGAGAAAGATGCTGTAACTTTGTTCTAAAATAAATATTCCAGGGTCCAAGAATGTAGATCAGTTGGGCTTACCCAGCATGAATTGGGCACTGAGACTAATTCTCAGTGCTCCATGAGCTGTGGTGCAAACCTATATAATTCTAGCACTTGGGAGGTAGAGGCAAGAGGATCAGGAACTTGAGGTCAGGGCTAGAGAGATGACTCTGTGGTTAGGACCACGTGGGTTCAGTACCCAGCATCCACATTGGTTGGCTCACAAGTGCCTGCAACTCCAGTCTGATAATCTCTCCTGGCCTCCTTGGATAACTGCATACAAATGATGCACATCCTGACAAGCACTCACGTGTGTGTGTGTGTGTGTGTGTGTGTAAATGAAATAAAAAATATTCAAGGTCATCTTCCGCTCATTAGCAAGTCCAAGGCCAGCTTTATCTACATTGAGACCCTGTCTTGAAAAAAAAAACCAAACAACAAAAAGCGAACAGTAGCCTTTAAGTCTGATGACTTGAGTTCAGTTTCTGGGTCACTCAGTCACACACACACACAGACAGACAGAGAGAGAGAGGTAGAAAGGGAGGGGGGAGGGAGGGAGGGAGGGAGGGAAGGAGGGAGGGAGGGAGGGAAGGAGGGAGAGAGAGAGAGAGAGAGAGAGAGAGAGAGAGAGAGAGAGAGAGAGAGAGAGAGAGAGGGAGGGAGAGAGGGAGAGAGAACAAGCACTTGGCCACATGCAGGCCAGCACTAGGCCACACCAGATACTTGGCACATTCTGTGTATAAAACTCTGGGCCAGAAGACAACCGGTGTCCATGACACCCCTGGGGGAAATAAGCATGAGAATGAGGTTTGTTGCTGTCTAGTGGCTCCTCGTGCTCATATGTCCTCTCCTAATGGGGCAGAAGATCCTTTCAGAGCACACTGAGGCAACTGTCACCTGATGGGTTCCATTTCCCCTTCTGCTAGAGTTCTGCCCAGAGCTGTCTGCCACCATTGTATTCACTAGAACTCAGGGATGGTCCCATCACCCTGTCCTTAGTCCCATGAGCAGATGTGCAAAGCGAATTCACCTGCCCCAGCTGAGTGCTGTGGAGAGCGCTTGCAACTGTTCTCAGTTCGGGCCTTGGATTTGAAACACATCCTCATTTTCCCAGTCTCTCCTAGTACATTATTTTACTTCTATATTCCGTGTAAAAGTTGGTGATAAGAACTGATAATTAAGAAGCTGGAGGCAATGTAGCTCAGTGGTAGAGCGCTGGCCTACCGTGCACAAGATGCTGGCTTTATTTCCTAGCACTGCATTTAATTAATTAATTAATTGATTGATTAATATCAAACTATTAATTATAATTAGGATTTCCTTGCTTAGTTATAGTTAGGGTTTTGCTTGCTTATTTTGAGCCAGACTCACACTGTGTAGCCCAGGCTGGTCCCACACTCTTGATCCTCCTGCCTTTGCCGCCCAAGTGCTGAACATGACATCACACACAGTCCACTTTATTACTGACAGTTTGAGAGTCAGTTAACAGCATTTCACTCCACTCAAAACAGAAGAAAGTTGAAGCAAGCTTATCTTTAAAGTTATGGTTTATGGTGTCCCTTTCCTTTAGAGATGTGTGCAGTCTGATTCTATCCAGTGAACTCTCTGTTAGATTGCCAAAGAAAGAGTGCGCTCAGTTAGCTCCCTGTCTCCCTATCTCAGGGTCACAGGTTGGCTTCCTGTATCCAAGTGTCCAAGTGTCTGGCTAGCATTTGACTTTGAAATTAAACAACAGTTAATTAAACAGAATTTAGGCTAAAGGAGACCTTTAAAGTATCTTCTTGTTTGTTTGTGGTCCTAGGGGGTCAAAACCAGGGCCTTGTGCATGCTGGGCAAGCACTCTCCCACAAGTGACAGCACCAGGTAGAAATAGCTTAATTTTCTAACAAAAAACCATTGCCTTCATTCTGGAATGTGCGAGGATTGAGCTTCGGAACACATCTTTGGTGTGTTTGTGTGACCGATGCACTTGCCTTGCCCCTAAGTAGATGCCTGTCTTGTTGTCTTCACAGGTCCTCGAGAGGTTGCAGCAACGAGGATTTGAAATTGTGGGCTCCTGTGGGGGAGGAGTGGACTCATCCCAGTTCAGTGAATATGTCCTCCGCCGGGAGCTGAGGCGGACACCCCGTGTACCCTCAGTCATCCGGATAAAGCAGGAGCCCCTGGACTAAACAGACTATTTCTTATGCAAAAAGAAAACATACACAACCTAATAATATGCGGAAAGGAACATCTGTGTGCAGCTGGGACAGTAAACCAAGCTCTGAAGCTATAATTGAATAAAAGACATTTCTTTGCTCTAGAAATCACACCTGTGTTCATATGGGAACAATTGGAATTATGATATCCTCAAGATGTAAAAAAATATATAAATATATAAATATATATATGTCAAAAGGTAGGAAATGCAGAGAGAGAGAGAGAGAGAGAGAGAGAGAGAGAGAGAGCGCTATGGTGGGTGCCGTGGTGGCCATGCGTGTCCTGGGCCTCTGAGGTCTCTGTCCAGTAAATAAGCCATGACAGGGAGGACAGAGTCTCCTTATGCTGTCAATTGCCAACAGTCATCCGTTGTTTCTTTTTTCCTTTATCTTTCTTCCTTTCCTTTTTTTTTAAACAAACAAAACAAAACACCTCAGCTGGTGTTTCTTTGCAAGTGGAGGTGTCATATTTCATCAGGTAGGGACCAGGAGGGAATCAGAGGACCACTGGAGCCCACTGCATGGGACGTACATAGACAGGACATTTGAACTGTGGTTTGGACAGGAGTGGCACTTTGTTGTCCGCTTCACAACCGTGACCTTTCCTTGTTTTTATGCTGATTGTTGATCGTTTGGCAGAGGGGCCAGAGCTATTTCTTGCTAGAGATCTCCAGTTTCAGTCTGCTGCTTTCCTACAATTTTTTCAGATTTTATAATGTATTAAATAAAATAAACTCTGTTTTAAAAAATGAGTCCTGTGTAGACCACACGTGTTGGGATAGGATGGATTGAGATGAAATTTTTCCTGTTTCCCTGTGTTGGGCGTTAGAAAGAGCTCTTGGCGGTTGGAGCAGCTCTAAAGGCCCACAGACAGATAAGGCTGTGGCCTCTTCTCTTCCAGCTTGGCCAATGCTTCCTGCTTCCTGGGCTTCGTTATTCTGCCTTGTTGAATAAGATAAATCACTTTGTGTTTTTCTTGATGAGGAGGAAGAGGATGGAAAACAGGACCTCATTCAAGCTAAGCTTGAATTCTAAAACTGATACTTCCCAGGCCAATCTCTGGGCCTCCTCCATACAGCCCTCCTTCTCGATGCTGCCCTCCCTCCCTACACCTTCCCCTACACAACCCTCTCTTCCTACAGCCCTCCCTCCCTACACCTTCCCCTACACAACCCTCTCTTCCTACAGCCCTCCCTCCCTACACCTTCCCCTACACAACCCTCTCTCCCTACAGACCTCCCTCCCTACACCTTCCCCTACACAACCCTCTCTTCCTACAGCCCTCCCTCCCTACACCTTCCCCTACACAACCCTCTCTCCCTACAGACCTCCCTCCCTCCCTACACCTTCCCCTACACAACCCTCTCCCACTACAGCCCTCCCTAAGGCTCATGTAGCCCTTGCAGGGCTCAGAGTCAGTGTGTCACCCATCCAGGTCCTAACTTCTGATCCTCATGCCTTCACTTCAAAATCTGGGGTTACAGGTTTGCACCACCATGCCTAGACTCCAGTCTTTATTCCTACAAACTTCTCAGTCACACTTAGGTTATCTTGCTGCAGAGGGAACGAGACCAATATTATGTGGTTTAACAAGTGTTCTTGCTTGTGGTTCTGGGATTCTCAAGTGCACACTGGCCCTGGCTGGTCTGCTCCTGTTCTTTGATGCCATCCAGGGGCCAGCAGAGCCATGATGTCTTACCAGGTGGCTGCCAGCCCTCCCTGTGGCTAAGACCCCTTCAGCAAGGTGCTACTGTAAGTGCTCTGAGAAGCAAGCAATGGAAAGTGCAGTCCTGTAAGAGGCCACACCCCAACTTGTACTGTGGCTGTGGTCTGTTTTCTGAGCAGACATAACCGGTTCAGACTGAGGCGAAGTTCATAAAACCCGTCTGATGAAGACAATAGCAACAAATTTGTGGTCAACTTAAATCCACTATAGTATCAGCCAAAAGATCTTCCAAGAGAGGTGTTATAGCTTTACACTAATAAGCGCCCAAATAATCACCTCATCAGTCAGAAAGGTACAAACCCTGAGGTACCCATCTTCCTTTAGAACTAAATCCCCAGCTTTTCCAGCACACTGGTGACTCTGATCTCTCCTTCCCGATACTTTTCTTCCATCCTCCTTCCAGCCACTCCAAACCACGCTGCATGCTGCTAAGATTGGCAGGTAAGGCATACTGTGTTTTGGTGCACCAATGCTCCTGCGGTGCCGGGCTATTGCCATCCTGAACTTACCTTCCTGGTTTAAATTAAAAAGCCTGTGCCTGAGGACACCAGTAATGAAAATATCATTGCTACCGGAACTCAGAGGAAGCCGCTCATGGCTGCCGCCCCCTCTGACACAGAGGCAGCCTGAACGTTTAATTTCTTTAGTGACTGCCAACCAGGCTGCCACAGTCTTCCATAATGTCCCCTTATGTGAGACTAATAAACCACAGAATTCGATGCAGACCGCCAGGGCTGCTCCTGCCAGCTGCTTCGTCATCCCTGTCCCACTAAAAGAAGAACTTTCACCATGGTTTTTAGAGCAATCTGTTTCCATTAGCCAAGGTATCCCTGGATGAGTAAAATGGGGACCATGCTCTGGGTCCCACTGGTTCCAATCAAGTTCATATTTAGTGCTGCGGAGATGGCTCGGTCAGTAGAGTGTGCTTTGCAAACACGAGGATGTGTTTGAGCCCCAGAGCCCATGCCAAAAGCTAGGCTCAGGACAGTGCTCACTGGTAAGATGGGAAGTGGAGACAGGTAGTTCTGGAGCCTGCTGGCCAGCTGCTCCAGTCTACTCAGCGAGGTTCCAGCCTATGCTGCAGCGCTCAAACAAAAGGCAGAAGGTGCCTGAGAAATGACCCCTGCCTTCACACACAGGACATGAGACGAACTTTATCCAGCACCCTCTTTGTGCAGTTAGAACCATCCCCCCAAAATGTATGTGTTCTCCACTGACTGCAACTATTTTGATCAGCTCAGTGGAACCTCCATGTACAGACACTAAAGCACTTCAGAAACAGTGGGTCAGTCACAGCGTAAGTGGGCCACAGCTCAACTTCTCATCACTTTCCACTGTCCAGTATGTAGTTCAGACGCTAATATGACCAGCTGAGCTTAGAGCCACCTGGACAGCTGTGCTCTTTCCCTCTGAGGATCTGGTCAAGGGTTGCATGTGATGGTTATCAATAATATCTCTTTAGCGTCCTTCTGAGAAGTTTTCCTTTGAGAGGAGGGTGTCCCCAAGTGGACTCATCTAAAGAGTCCAACTCGCTTTTTAACACAGCACAAAGCCTTGGGTTTGTCTAACTGCTTCCTTGTCAGTAGAGTCCAAAGAAGGAATTTTCTATTTCTGCAGGAACACTACATAGCTGATGTCATGTCCTTACTGCCTCACTTCAGAAGGCCTGCTTTGGTCCATGTTAATTATGACAATTTTTTAAATTGTTGTTCTTGTTATAGTTTGAGACAGGGCCTTACCATATAGCTCTTGCTGGCCTGGAACTCACAATGTAGACCCTGCCCCTGGCTCCTGAGTACTGGGAATAAAGATGTGCCAACCTGGATGGCCGTTTTTTTGTCTCTTGCATAAAGTGACTTCTACCAAATGTAAAACTTGATTTTTCTCCTTATTAATTAATTAATTAATTATTAATTAGTCCATAGGGTGATAATATAAGACTGTGAATATCTATTTCCTCCACATACATGTCTGCTGGTTTTACCATCCATTGGCAGTATTTTCTTCAATTAATTTTTACCTTGTTGGTTATAAAAATCTTTAAAAGTGTTCTTTGAATGGTTAAACCATTGATTCTTGAAATAACTTTTTTTTTTTAAAGAAAATACATTTTTTTAAACCTGGGGCATACAAGCCAAAATCTCTTCCTTAAGATATACTCTTCCTTAAGATATACTTTGGAAAAACAGAGCACACCTAAACTGGTTTCCAAATCATGGGTAAGTTTCCACATAGGAAGAAGAGCCATGCACTGAGCGGGCTCCGTGTTCCAGGAATATGCACGGAATATGCACAGAGTGGGCCCTGTGTGCCAGGAATATGCACCTAGCGGGCACCGTGTGCTAAGAATATGCACTGAGTGGGCACCATGTGCCAGGAATATGCACCGAGCGGGCACCATGTGCCAGGAATATGCACCGAGCGGGCACCATGTGCCAGGAATGTGCACTGAGCAGAACTGAGCGGGCACCATGTGCCAGGAATATGCACCGAGCGGGCACCGTGTGCCAGGAATATGCACCAAGCGAGCACCATGTGCCAGGAATATGCACTGAGCAGAAGTGAGCAGAAACTGTGTGCCAGGAATATGCTCAGAGCGGGAACCGTGTGCCAGGAATATGCACAGAGCAGGGACGATGTACCAGGAATATGCACAGAGTGGGCACTATGTACCAGGAATATGCACAGAGTGGGCACTATGTACCAGGAATATGCACAGAACGGGCATTATGTACCAGGAATATGCTGACCTTTTAACTCTAGTGGTTCATTTCATCTGGATGAGCACACAGGTGTACCTTGTTTCTCAAGTAACTAAGACTCTGAGAAATCGAGTAAACAGCATAATGGAACTGAGTGTTCCCTTAAGTGTTTACAGGAGAGACAAAACAAAACCACACCACTGAGAGGGAATAAATCTCAAGTTGTAACAGCAAAGAAGTACAGATTCCTTTTAAAAATTATTACATTTTTAAATTTATTTGTATGTTGTTATTGTATGCACACCATACAATAACATACATGTGCCATGCTGTGTGGAGATTGGTGAATAAATTGTGGGAGCCAGTTCTTGCCTTCTACTATGGGATTCCTGGAGACTGAACAGGACCTGAGTTGTCGCTTGGTGGCAAGTGCCTGTCTGCTGATCCAACTCTTTGATCTTAAAGTAGATTTTTTTAAGATTTTGTGTGTGTGTGTGTGTGTGTGTGTGTGTGTGTGTGTGATGTGTGGAGGTGCCCTGAAAGGCCAGAAGAGTTTCAGATCCCTTGGAGCTGGAGTTATAAGCAGTTGTAAATCATCTTAACAAAGGTGTTGGAAACCAAACTCTTCCTTTTTCCAAGAGTAGAAAGCACCTTTAACCACTGACCCATCTCCCCAGCCCCTGAAGTAGATTATCAATACACATACTCCTTCGATTAGCAATGTATCCTTAGAGACAAATACTTTGAGCATCTCATAACATATTGGTCCTGGTTTGGGTTAGACCTTAATGACTATGAAATGGTTTCTGCCCTGGGTTGCTGGGGTGTAGTGAGCAGGGTTTTCACATCCAGCGGCAGAATGAGGTTGTCTACATATCTAACCATAGTCCAAAGTACACTAAGATGTGCATAACTTCTTATTTATAAACCATGGGCTAGAAGAAGGCCAAATCATCAGGGGTCATATCTAGAGAAAAAAATAAAAGAAACCATCCCCAGGGAGGAAGTACTCGGGAAGCATGTGCTAGGAGGACTGGCTAAGGGAACGGAGGAAAGGTGTCTCTAAGCTTGGGATAAAACACTGTGTGGAGCACAGCTTGGCTGAACTGGAAATAGAACACATGCGGTAGAAAAGATAAGTTAAATCCACTGAGAGAGGTGGAGTTGAGCTTGAATCCAAAGCCCATCTGCTGGAGAGTCACTGAGCATGCTCTGCAGATATCCATCTAGGGGCTGGGAAGTCTGTTGATGGGAAGGACAACTAAGGGGCTGCCTTCTCCACCCCATACATCTACAACACAGGCTAAGAGCTGGCAACTATTAAGATATATGAGGAAAGAAATCATTACCTTGAATGTCCGGGTGACATGCAGATGCCTCCAGGGGCCAGGCAAACCACATCAACTATTAGCAAGAAGCAAAAACCTGTGGCATGTATTCCCCATTCAGAGAGTCAGAACCTCCCCAACTCCAGGAAGCCACAGCTATAGAAGAACACAGGTGCACTTGAAACGAATTTTCTGCAAAACCTAGAAATCAGGACTGGAGAGACTGCTCAGCAGTTAATAGTACTGGCTGCTCTTCCAGAGGACCCAGGTTTGATTCCCAGCACTCACCTGATGGCTCACAATAGTCTGTAGTTCCAGATCCAGAGGGCCTAACATCCTCTTCTGACCTCCACAGGAACTGCACATACATGGTACACAGACACACCTGAGAGTAAAACACACACACACACACACACACACACACACACACACACACACCACCCCATTAGATGTTGTGTGCCATGAAAGGCGCTGTCTGATTTACATTATCTCTGCTACTTTATTTAGCTTTATTACTTCAATTTTACATGTGAGAGTAAGTAAAATAATACTAAAATAACTCAAAGCACATTAAAAACCAAGAAATTTATTTTTGTGTAAAATATCTAGACAAGTAAATGTGGGAACAAACTATCCTTCAAAATAAACAGACCACGTAAGACATCTGCCAACTATCAGTTTGTAACTCAGAGTTATAAAATTAAAAAAAACAATTTTAGACATTCCATAAAAATGCCATTTAAGTGGAACTTCATGGTGATAACATAAGAACTAACTTGTTTAAAGCCGTAAGTTTCATAAAAAGATGAAAATTTGATGCTAACTTTTTATCATGCTACATAATCATAAAGATTTGAATCCTGACCTATGACTGACAGCAATAATAATCTGTCACCCAATGAGATGCTGGGTGAAAAAAAAGCCCAGGATCAGATGGTTTTAGTGCAGAATTCTACAAGATTTCCAAAGAAGAACTAATAACAGTATTCCTCAAATTGTTCCACACAATAGAACAGAAGAAACATTGCCAAACTCTTTTTACAAGGCTACAATTACCCTGATACCCAAACCACACAAAGACATTACTAAGAAAGAGAATTACAGACCAATCTCATTCATGAACATTGATGCAAAAATATTCAATAAAACACTGGCAAACTGAATCCAAGAACACATCAGAAAAATCATCAACAATGACCAAGTAGATTCATCCCAGAGATGCAGGGATGGTTCAATATACAAAAATATGCCAATGTAATCAATCATATAAAACTGAAAAATAGAAAACACATGATCATCTCATTAGATGTTGAAAAAGCCTTTGACTGAGCTTGGTGACACACACCTTTAGTCCCTGAACTTAGGAGGTAAAAGCAGACAGTTCTCTGGGTTTGAAGCAAGCCTGGCCTGCATAAACCCTGTCTCTGTTCTTGCAGAGGGCCTGGATTTGATTTCTAGCACCCACATACTGGCCCTCAATTATACATAATTCCAGTTGCAAGAGATCTAACTCCCTCTTCTGATCTCCACAGGCATCAGGACCTCCATAGGCATCAGGCACACACGTGGTGCATGGAAATACATGAGGCACACATAAAGTGAAACAAATATAAAAATAATTATAGAGTGGCATTGTGATAAAGCGGTATCTTTGGCAAGGTTTCCAGAACCAGTATCTGGAGTAGAAAAAGAAAAAAGTTTAGATAAATGACCCCAGCTTCTACCTTAATGAAGACCCTCCTGATGCCACTCAGCTCAGGCAGGTGAAAGTCACCCCATAGGCTGCCCTGGGTGCTTGAGGATTGTCATGGCTGAAGACATTCACAGGCCCGCCTAGTGCCCTGCAGCACCAGTCGGGAGGGCGCCATTGTGATGAGCAAATGTGTGGGGGAGAAATGGGAGAGGAAGAGAAGCGGGATGGTTTGTGTTCTGTGGAGAGAGGGAGCGGGCAAAGTGAAGGCGGTGAGGAGCAGACTAGCATGAGGCCTGCTGCTACCCAGAGCCATGTGACGTCAGACCCTGGGCTGCTGCCAAGGGCCATGTCTGGGTCCATATCCCTAGGGAAGCCAGGGTCTAGGTTGATGTCCATGGCTACTGTTACCACCAAGGCCTGTGTGAATGTCTGGGGTCTGGTCAGCTACCTAAGACCATGTTGGTGTGTAAGAGCCAGGCTGGCACCGGAACCATACAGATCTGAGTGATCTGAGCTGACCCAGGGGCCATGGTGCCTTCTGGACCGAGATGCTGCTGACGGCCATGTCTGGGTCTGTGGCCCTGCTGCAGCTGGGATCTGTGTTGATGTCTGAGGTTCATGTTACCAGAGAGCCATAGAAAACCATGCATGATGAAATCTGAGGGCGAAACTGAACTAGGCCTGCCCTTCACCGACCCTGGGAAAACTGGCTCTGCCCTTCGCTGGACACTGCAGCAAGAGAGCTGGTCCTGACCCTCAAAGGAGAGCTGGCCCCAGTGACCTGGGCATAGGAGAGCCAGCTGCCTGCACTGGGGAGAGATGTCCCTCACCACAGGCTTGGGAGACCTGGCCCTGATGGTTTGGTTGTAAGGAACTGTGCTGTTCCTGAGGAGGTGGTGGTCCCAGTGGCCATGTGTGACCAACTCAGCTACCACCCAGGCCCACATCCAGGGCCTTGGGTTGGTCCACCTTAGCATCTACCCCATCTATTAGCTGTGGAGCTTGTGAAGGGACTGGTCCTGCTGAACAATACTTGTTGGGTCTCCGTGACTCAGCATGGCGACAGGATATCCCAGAGGAGTTTCAGAGAGGCTCCAGTGCTGATGGCGGGTCAGAACCCAGAGGCCTTGATCAGGACCAGTGAGTCATCGCAATGAACACTAGTTAGTAAAGCTGACAGGCCAAGGTTCCCAGTGTCACTAGGATGAATGAAGAGGTGTTGGAGAGGAAAAAAAAAGAGAGAGAGGAGCAAAGTGGTTTTGTTATGTGTTTGTTTTGTTATAGTTTGGTTTTAATTTTATTTTTAATTTTCTTTTATGGGAGATGTTGCAAGGGTGAAGGGTGGAGGGACTGGGAAATAAGCAGAATCAGAATGCATTATGTGAAATTTTCAAAGAATCAATAAAGAAATGTGGTGTAGGAGGTCCTTCTGTATTTATGTTGCTTTCACTGGTTAATAATGAAACTGGTTTGGGCCTGGTGATAGGGCAGAACTTACATAGGCAGGGAGACAGAACTGAATTCTGGGAGGAAGAAGGAGAGTCACAGACAGAGAGAGCTGCCATGAAGCTGCCAGGTCAGACATGCTGAATCTTTCCTGGTAAGCCATGACCTCGTGGTGACATACAGATTATTAGAAATGGGTTGAACCAAGATATGAGAGTTAGCAATCAGAGGCTAGAGCTTATGGGCCAAACAGTGATTTAATTAATACAATTTCTGTGTGGTTATTTTGGGGGTTAAGCTAGCCGTGCGGCGGGATGTGGCCGGCTCCCCCTCTTACTACAGAAATGATATTAAGAAAACACAAAAGAAACATAATGGAAATTCACAGTAAGCAGAACTCAAGATTAGACCGGAAGTCAGTAAAAATATTAAAAATAGAGAAAAAATAGATTTGCCATGCTGATCTGGGATAAAATCAGGGACATCAGGTCGAAGGCAAGGAGGCAGGGGTATATGTGACAGGCTAATGGAGTCCTGTTATAACCCAGTCCTGGCCAGCTATGCAGCTCAGAGCCTTGTGGCTTCCTGGGAATGGAGGAAGTCAGGCCAAACTGACAACTAGGCCAGGCGGGATTTAACAAAGATTTCCTGGGTCCACAGAATTATATCTAACACTTAAATGACATTAACACATTTCAACCCAAGTGTTTCTCAGCAACATATGTCTAAAGAATCTTGCTATTTTGTCATTTGGTAGGTGGATTTGTGATATATTTTATTTTGTATTTATTTTTCTGCTTACTTATTGTAGTACATTTTTGTTTTTGTTTTTAAAATAAATCTATCTATCTATCTATCTATCTATCTATCTATCTATCTATCTATCTATCTATCTATCTATCTCATGCCCTAGTCACAGTTTCCTCTCCCTCATCTCCTCCTAGTCACTCTCCCGCATTCCTTCCCTGTTCCCACCCCAGAATCCACTTTTTTGTTTTTACTTAGGAAAGGCCAGGTCTCCCATGAATATCAACAAAGCATGGTATACCAAGTTGCAGTAAGACTAAACTCCTCCCCATGTATTAACGCTGGTCAAGGCAACCCAGTATGAGGGCTAGGGTCCCAAAACCTGGCAGAAAAGTCAGAGACACCCCCTGTTCTTGCTGTTAGGAGTCCTACAAGAGAACCAAGCTACATAACTGTAACATATAAGCAAAGGGCCTAGTTCAGTCCCATGCAGGCTCCCTGGTTGACGTTGTCAGTTCAGTATCTGTGAGCCCCTGTGTGCCTAGGTTAGTTGGTTCTGTGGGTTTTCTTGTGGTGTCCTTGACCCCTCTGGCTCCTATGGTCCTTTCTCCCCTTTTTCTGCAGGATTCCCCAAACTCTGCCTAATGTTTGGCTCTGGGTCTGCATCTGCTTCCATCAGTTGCTGGATGAAGCGTCTCTGATGACAATTGGGCTAGGCACCAACCTGGTCACAGGAGATGGCCAGTTCAGGCTACGAATCCACTATTGCTAGGAGTATTAGCTAGAGTCATCACTGTAGATGCCTAGGAGATTCCCTGGTGCCAGGCTTTTACCCGACCCCCTTTCCAGAAGTCTCCTTCAGTACTCTCCCTACACATCCCTCACACAACCTGGTCCCGTCCCAACCTACCCTCTGTCCACTTACAAAATCTCCTCTATTTCCCCTTCCCAGGGAGTTCTGGACATCTCCCCATGAACTCTCCTTGTTACTTAATCCACTCATGAGTGAGTACATACCATGTTTTTCTTTCTCGTTCTGGGATGATTTTTTTTCTAGGTTCATCCATTTGCCTTCAAATTTCCTAGTGACCTTGTTTTTAACAGCTAAGTAATACTCCATTGTGCAAATGTACTACATTGTTTTTTTCCATTCTTTGGTTGAGGGACATCTAGGTTGTTTCCAGGTTCTTGCTATTTTAAATAAAGCTGCTATGAACATAGCTGTGCAGGTTTCCTTGTAGTATGACTGGATATATTTGGGTTTAGCTGGGTCTTGTGGTAGGTTGATTCCCAGTTTTCCAGGAAACTGCCACACTGACTTCCAAAGCGGCTGTACACATTTTCACTCCCATCAGCAATGGAGGAGAGCTCCCCTGCTCTGCATACTCTCCAGGACGAGCTGTTGCTTGTTTTGGACTTAGCCAATCTGACAGGTGTAAGAAGGGATCTCTCAGTCATTTTGATTCGCAATTCCCTAATAGCTAAGGATGTTGAACATCCCCTTAAGTGTTTCTTGGTCATTGGAATTCACTTGAGAATTCTCTGTTTACGTCTGCATCCAAGTTTAAACTGGATTATTTGATTTTGAGATCTAGTTTCTTGGGTTCTTTATATAATTTGGAAATTAGTCCTCTGTCAGATATGGGGTTGGTGAAGATCTTTTTCCATCCTACAGGCTGCTATTTTGTCCTATTGATGGTATCCTTTGCCTTACAGAAACTTTTCAATTTCATGAGGCCCCATTTATTAATTGCTGATCCTAGTGTCTGTGCTACTGGTGCTATATTCAGGGAGTTGTCTCCAATGTGTTCAAGGCTACTTCCCGCTTTCTCTTCAATCAGGTTTAGTGTATCTGGATTCATACTGAGGCATTTTATCCACTTGAACTTGAGTTTTGTGCATGGCAATAGATATGGATCTATTTGCATTCTTCTGCATGCCAACATCCAGTTATGCCAGCACCACTTGTTGAAGATGCTTTCTTTTTTCACACCAAACTCACTAGAAAGTTACAGGTGTACAGGTCCATCCCTAGCTTATTCACACAGTAAACAATGTCCGGGAGGGGCTTGTTGGTGGAGCCACCTGTAAACCCTGTAGAGAGCTCTAGTGACCTAGGTGCCTGAGTCAGAAAGCTTCCACAAGATAACCTTCACCCATGCTCCCATAAGCAACCCCATCAGATTTATGGGTACAAACTAGATTTGAGGAAATCACTTTTTTGGTCTATCATCAGTACCCTATCGAGAGTCCTGGAGTAAAGAGATGTACGTTCACAACTCCAGAAGAAATGTCCCTCAACAGAAGAACACACCGAAACACTAGCAATTCCTCAGCAGAAACATGTTCAGACAACTCTGGAGATATGGAAGAGAGGTCAGAGTAGGCCTTGCTGGGGCTAAGGTTGAATCTTAGAATGATCCTATCAAGAAGACAAGGGAAGATGACAGGGAAACAAAGGATTTAGAGAAACAGCTCATGTAGAATACAGATGCTTGAACATGCATGGCACAAGTTCCTTGTAGGGTTGGAGAAGTCAGGAGGGGAGCCATATCCCAGAAAGCTACACTCAGTTAACCCTGAGACCCAGTAGACTCAGCAGGGGAACCAGAAACTGGCACTAAGGAACCCAGGGCACCTGAAAGCAGAAGTGACAGAAGTAGAATTGTTTTTAAGGAACACTATTTCTGTGATAGAATGGGGCAGGGCATGGAGCAGACAGACAGACAGAAGAAGAGGTAAGTCAGGTTATCCAGCTGCAATTGGGGCAGAGGTGAAGGGAGAATGCACAGGGTATTTCCAGGGTAGAAACAGCAGACTAGATGAGAATTAGATGTGGGTGGTGACGAGAGAAGGAATGTGTGTGTCTTTGCGTGAGCAGAAGAGTGCTGGGTCCTCCTTTGCTACATGGCCCTGTTGCACCTCAGCCTACTGAGTACTGACGAGGACTCTTATCTTGATATGCAAAGCAGATAAATGATTTTGAGAGATCCAGGGTTTGTCATTGCTGTTGTTTACCAATAAACATTAATTAATCATCTTCTATTTGTTGAATGCTGTGAGGCACTGGAAAATCCAAAGAGTAAAAGTCACTGTTCCTGGTTTCAGAGTACTCCACATGCGGGAAGACCCATGAACAGATGAGGAGCTGTGGTATGAAAACAGAGCAGGAGTAGAGAAAGAGTTACTGGTAAAAACAACTCTGCTATATGGGAAATTGTACTAGTTAGCTCTGTGTCACAAGGACATAATACCTGAAACTGCCTTCTTATAAAGAGAAGAAGACTTAGTTCATGATTTTGGTGAATTGAGTCCAAATCAGGCATTCCCATTAGTTTGGGACTCTAGAGAGTGCACTACATTATGATATGAGTATACTATAGAGTACCTCATATATTACTGGTTAGAGAGAGACCTTAGGGGAAAGAAATGGAAGAGAAGGGGAATGGGGAGAGAGAGAGAGAGAGGGAGGGAGGGAAGGAGGGAGAGAAAGAGAGAGGAGGGGAGGGGAGGGAGAGGGATGAATACATGGAGAAGGGCAAGTGGTAAAAGGAGAAACAGGTCCCATGATTCCTTTTCAGAGCGCATCCTCAGTGACCTCAGGATCTCCTGCCAGGCCCACTTCTCAGTGGTCCACAGTATCTCCCAATGCTACTGCCCTGGGGATGAAGGCATTATCTATGGGCATCTGAGATCTCATCCCAGTAACTGTTGAGAAGGCATCACTGATGTTTAAGCTTCTGAGAGAATGAAGCATCTGAGGACAAGAGCCACAGGATTGAGATTAAGGATAAACCAATCACTGAAAGTGCAGACAGATCAAGACAACACAAGAAACAAGCCATGCCCAAACTCCTATCCAAGATCTCAATCCCAGAGTCCCAAAGTTGGTTCTCCTTCCCAAAGTGCACAGCCAAACAAACTATACTATCAAGCAATGCCAAAAACATCCTTAAAGCCCACCCCTACACCTGAAAACCCACACAATGGAAGTTCAGCATGTATTTGTCCTAAAAGTAGAATTTTCACAATAGAAATTAGCTTCAGGCAATGGAAACATGTTTCAAAGCACATTTTAACTAACACAACGTTAAAAACAGTCACAAAAGCCTGTTCCACAGGCAGAAGCCTCCAGCAGTCAACAGTGGGGTTTATCTGCCAGTTTCTCTCAGATCAAGGAGCACACTCAATGCTGAATGCACCTCATAGCCTTGCCAGTGATGGATATCAAAACAAAGCCAGAACTAATGAAAAATTAATGAAAATGGGCACTGCCATAAGAAAATGATTTTATGCCACCTTTGTACTGGTTTTTAACCAGACCCATAATTAGAAATGTGAAACCTTATCCTAAGGTTTCAGGCTAAGGGGACACACAATGGAACGTGGACAGCATGGGCAGACCTTAGCTTATAGCAAAACGTTAGCCAGGCAGGCCAGCCTCCCTCCCTCTCCACTCTTGCCCTGGAGCCTGACTCCCATGCTTTGAGTCCTTGGTCCCTTTGAGGCACATAGTGAAACCCTACTGTTCCTAAGCACACAGGCCTTTGGAGATTCTCTTCTGATAATCCTCGAGTAAGGTAAGATAGACTGGTGAGCGAGAGTGCTTGCTGCCAAGGCTGGTGGCTTGAGTTTGATCTGGGATACACACGATGGAAGGAGAGAACCAACTCCCAAAAGTTGGCCTCTCACCTGGACATGTGCACCGTGTCCTGTGTGCACCCCCGCACAAAACAAACAAATAAATGTAATTTTAGAAGTTTAAAGCAAATATACCCCCAGTCTACACAATGCAAAGATGTCCCATCTCCTCCAAATGTTTTAGAATTTCTTGGGAGATATTTATCTTGTTGTCCCATAACCACCTGTCTCCAGGCTTCGCTCTCCTGTTCCTTGCATCTCTCCTGCTGTCTCTAAACTCAGTCACAAGCTGATACCGCCAACCTCCTTGCCTCAATGTTGTGCGAGGCCAGACCACAGCGAGGCTAGCAGCTGTGGTGAAAAAGCAGAACCTTCTTTGCCTTGCTCACCACTGAGTCTCTGGTGTGAACTATGGGGTCATCACAGGAGCCTGAGAGTAATGACAGAGCATCGCCAGTCCTTCACAGAGTCAGAAAGAAGAGGGGATTGCCAGGGGCTAGCAAGAGCCAGGGAGAAGGGACGTTATTGTCTAATAACATGGAGTTTCACTAGGAGAGGATAAAGTTTTAGAGATGAAAAGGGTGCTTGCACAGTGTGGGACTGTGCGATAATGCCATGGACTGCCTGCTTCAAAATATTGGAATTAAATTCTGTCTTATGAATATTTTACCACAGGGGGAGAAACTGAATAAGCACTAATAGGAAAACAGGGCTAAGGTTCTGAATTTAAAAATGACCTAAACTGAACATCTCTCCTCAGAGTTTGTATGCAGTACAGTGGAGTTCATAAATGTCCAGCTGGAAGGGTGGTTGGGACGGCATCCTAAACACATCAACTAGGAAGAGGGAAAGGTTAGAAATTCCAGAAGCATATTTTTTATAAAATATTTCCTACTTCAAAGCATATATTTAATCTAGTAAAGAGACTAATAAGAAAACACATGTATATAATTTAGAAACACAGAGACTTGCTCTGGGGAATATCATTAAAACAATGATACTCCCTATTAGATTATTCACAAACTTTTTTGAGACAGAGGCTCATGTATTCAAGACTGGCTTTGAACTTATGGCTGAAATGGTCTTGAGCTGCTGACCCTGTGCCTCAGGAGTGCTGGGATTACAGGTGTGTGTGTGTGTGTGTGTTTATGTATATGTATGTATGTATATAATATGTATATGTATTTATATACACATATGTGGTACCAGAGATCAAACTCTGGGCTTACAAGAAGCACTCGAGTAACTGCATTTTTGTACTGAATGTACACATTTGAAGACCACTATTTAACGATGAGTTTTAGACAAATGTCATATGTTCCCCACTGACCTTGACTCCAAGTAGCTGAGGAGGACCTTGAACTTTTGCTCCTATGGCTACTGCTTCTCCAGTACTGAGATTATAGGTGTGTGCCACCATGATCCATGCATGTGATACCTGGGGCTTCATGCATGCTAAGCAAGCCTTAAGGTCTGAGCCCCAGCCAGGAAATATTTTCTTATTTCCAAATAACTCTTCCAGTCTGAGTCCATAGGCCAAAGGTCTTCTCACGTGTCTTTCACATCTGTAGCCCACATTGCCAAACCCTGCCTACCATATGGCAGGTTCTCATTGACAGTCACTGAGTGGACCATCAGCAACACTCTCCTGAAAGCAAGCGCCATGCTGTGGCAGCACCATGCAAACTAGAGCAGATTGCCCTTCTCTCCTCTTCTTCCTCTTCCTCCCTGTCTTCTCTTCTCCCCCTTTCCCTTTTAACCTCATGCTTCTATAGGACTTTCTTGAAGTTTATAATGCCAAGACTGTAATGAGTCTTTCTCTATCCCACCAGCCAGCTGTAAATAATGACATGGAGACTTTTTATTAGTTATGAAAGCTCAACTTTAGCTTAGGCTTGTTTCTAACTAGCTTTTATAACTTAACCCATTTCTATTAATCTACATGTTGTCACATGCCTTGTGGCATTTACCTCTCCTCCTGCATGTCCTCCTTTCTCTGTGTTTGGCTGGTTATTCCCCCTTTCTTCTTCCTGGAGCTGTCTCTGTCTGGAATTCTCATCTATGCCGCCTGCCTAGATATTGGTCATTTGACTCTTTATTATACCAGTCACAGCAATAAATCTGCACAAATATCCCACAACATTTCCCTTTTTTGTCTAAATAAAAAAGGAAAGGTTTTTAACTCTAACACATTATAGATAAGAATTACATTTATAATATACAGTCTATTTGTATTTGGCAAAGTCAGAGAAAATACTCTATTATTTATCTTATCTTGGTGAGTCCAAAGTTTTATATCTAATTTACTTTCTATCATAACTAAGAAAAACTGTAACTATGACTAAAAAATCCTCAACCCCATCAGAGACCCAAGAAGGATATAATATTTCCTGAGTAAACAGGAAGTGCTGAGCAAACAACCTCCAAAACTATAGAAATGACAAGGATAGCTGTCTGCCTAGACAGTCACCCAAGTTTCCTCTGCAACACTGAGGCATCCATCTTTGACCTACAGGCCTAGAATATTTGACAGATTTTTTTTGTGAAGCAGGAATTTTGAAGGACTGTCCTAACTTTTCTTGACCAAGTTCAGCAGTCACTTTCTTCTGTGTCCTGCTTGTCCAATTTGTACAGTTTACCGTCACCAGTCAAGATAGGTCAGTTACTTGCCCAGATGGAAATAAAATGCAAACTCCATATGAAGGTTCTTTTTTTTTTTAAGTAAATTGGTGCTGCCAGGAGCAGACATGTCTTACTTTCAAAAAGAGTCTTGTTATTAAAACATTTATGCCATATTCTGGAGGTCTCTGAAGTGTCTGAATACCATCTATCTATTTAAAATATATCCCTGTTTGTCTTTGAAAACATAACTAACATGGCTCTAAGTTTGATTGTTATAGATGACTAGCTACTAACCTGTATTTCTTTATTATCCTAATAACTTTCAAGGACCAAAAATTTATATTACATTGTTAAATAAGCTGTATATGTACAAAATATTAAAAAAGAGTAGAAACGTATATATAGTATAACAAAATAACCTTACATTTGTACCAATATATAAAATCCATACTAATATAAAATATGTAAAAATAGTTGTTGTTTTGTAGTTCAAAAGTAGAGTCAACAATCCATCCCTTTATCCCATCAGTTCTGTACTATATCTTTGTCTATAATTATTTTAAAGATAAACACACATATACATACACTACTAACTCCATTTAGTATTTCTCAAATGTACATGTGTCTAGAGCTGACCACTTGGGATTGAACACCTATCATGGCTTCATTCCTGGAGAAGACTGATTCTCCCTCTCTCAGCCCCCACTGATTGCCCTATCTCTTCATTAGGCCCTGGGGCCTTATGAATTTCCCCCATCCACATTGATATGTTGGCATACTGTATGTTTTTATAAGTGCATAAAATATTGAAATAGATCATTTAAAGTCTATGAGCCTATAGAAGATAGCAGGTCCCTGTCCTTGAATCAGGAATTAGCACAGGAAGTATAATGCCCTCTGCCCTAGTATTCTGGAGCCCACGCTTCCCAGACTTCCTTCTGATTGATAAGGAACGGTACTCTGTCAGTCTTCTTGGGCTGACTCACCTTCTAGATGGGAGGTGGCAAAACACCATCCTCCTCAGCAAAGCATCTGACCCCGCCCTCTTTGATGGCTCTCCCTCCAGCTTCTAAGAAGGGCAGGAGATGAGAGAACCAGCGACCAAGAAACTCTTGTGTTCTCAAGCTGCTATCCAGAGATTTTCCTCTACATTCTGCCCTAGGAGTGTATTTAAAATGACATCATTCCTGAGATTCAAAAATGTTCATACTGTTATCATAGGCCACTCTTCACGGTCCACTGATCTCAGGATGCAGTAGAAATAGGCTGGTCCAGAAGTGGAGAGAAGACCTGCTCCTTCATTGGCTGGCTGAGAAACCTTGGCAGATAAGCTAACAATCCTTAACCCTGTTTCCATTGAAAATTGAAAACAATCAGTGTCCACATTCCTTAACTTATAGTACTTTAATAATAACCACAGGAAAAATGGGATGTTAGAATTGAATAGAACCACTTGAAAGGGGTATCCAGAGTCACCAGAGACCCTATGTGCCTCTGGGACACTGAGGAGACCTGGCCTGACTGAGAAGTGCCACTCTCTGGGCACACCTATGGTGTTCCTAGTGTGGGTTGGCAGGCTACTACATAACCCATCTTCATTTCTGCTCCTAGCCATTCACTTTCACACTTGCCCAACACCAGGCAGGTTGGGATGAAAGCATCCTGGCTGAGATTCCATCCAGATACCACAGCTTCTTCCGTGATGAAGCAGATAGCAGATCTCACTCCCCAAGTTTCTCTGTTGCATAGCTGGCCTTTGGCTTGAGGGAGGCCCAGTCAGGGAAGGGTGTAGCAATCTGTTTCTGCCACACACACCAGTCCTATGGGTGGGTAGTAGGTATGAGGATGTGCAGGTAGAACCTGGGGGCACCTAGAATGTGGAACTGTAGAAGGAGGGCTACAGGCA
This sequence comes from Arvicola amphibius, assembly GCF_903992535.2. Lineage (NCBI taxonomy): Eukaryota > Metazoa > Chordata > Mammalia > Rodentia > Cricetidae > Arvicola > Arvicola amphibius. The sequence goes on from NC_052051.1 coordinate 94,057,450, forward strand.
CCTGCCAGGGAACGGGTGTGGCTGCACTGACTTGCTAAGTCTGATTTAGGAAAGCACAAAGCAAGCGCAAGGCCGGTACCAACTACATCCATAGCTCTGTTTTATGGTTCTGGACTAGAGTTTAGAGACCCATCTCTTTCCTAGCCTGAGTGGCCAAGTCATACCACTTCCTCGGGCTTCTATAAAACTCTCAATTGGTGGAGCTAGGGTCGAATCCTGATTCTCCAATGAGCACATCTAACCCCAGCTTCCTAAGTGGTGACAAACTCCAAATGACTCATCCTCCCAAGAATGCTGAGTTTACTTGGGAGTTAGGAGGTGGGGGGCAGTTCTTTTTCACAGCAGTTTATGAGTTCTAATTCACAATCCCATACGATCTGCTCACTGAAAGCAGACGACCAAATGGTTTCGAGAACTCTGTGACCATCACCATCGTACCAGGATCTGTTCTGGTTCAGAGCTGTCACTCCTTTTACCCCTCAAAGGAATGATGACTGTGCCCTCACCACCACCTCCCAGTGCCTTCCAGCCCTCCCTGCCCCAGCAACCACTAATCTACTTTCTGCCTCTGTAGATTTGTCTGTTTTGAACATTTCATACAGATGGAATCATGCATATGTGGTCTTGCAGGGATAATTTTTACATTAAAACAAATAGTTCTGCAATGAGAAGCAGGCAGGAAATTAGACTCATTTTAAATCACAAAAGATTTATTTCAAAAACATCCTCCTTGCATCTGTCAGCTTCGTGCTAAGTCTAACTTTCCTGCAGGGACAGTAATTCATTCTCCTCTTTCCCTAGGGCCGCTTTGTGGATGAAAGGATTTTAATGATCTTTTACCCCCATTCTGGCTCCAATCTTAGAAGACCCCAGAGCCCAGTTTGATAAGCTCAGAGAATATTTCCAGAAAAATCTATTAGTGATTTTTTTCTTTTCATCACCTTCCTTCACTCCTTATATTCCAATCATATGTACACACACCGAACCTGTCCTTAGTGATAAAATAATATCACGTCCGTGTTTCAGACTTCTATATATTAGTAAGAGGCTGACTGAGTGGGGCTGTTCCCAACTTAGCTCACATCATCCTACAAGCCTCCTGGGAGGGGCTGCTTCCTGTTTATTAACTGAGATACAATGTTCAAACATCTTTCAAAAGTACAGTGTGATAAATTAATCTAAGCATCGGTGTGTATGGGATGGCAGCGGTCAGATGGGAGAATGAGTTGGGAACTTCTGTTCTCCTTGCCTGGTTATTTGAGAGGCACTTCCTACCATTTCATTCACTGCAGCCTGGAACAGCGCCATGGAATGGCGTGGTGTGAACGGCGCCGTGGAATGGCGTGGTGTGGACGGCGCCGTGGAATGGCGTGGTGTGGACAGTGCCAGCTCAAGGAGTATCTTCTGGAAGGAAAGAAAGGTGAGAGAGAATGAAACACGGAGAAGGAAAGAGAAAGGACGGGAAAGAGGGAGAAAAGGAGCAGGAAGTGGGCAGCAGGAAGACAGACTAGAATAGAAAGCTGCCTTCCTATGATCAACCATTGATGAAATGTTAACTCCCGAACTTGCTTTTTCACGAATCATTCCTGCCCCGAAACAGGACAGCAGAACCCAGACTCGAGAGCAGAGGTGAAAGCAGGTAGGGGAGATTTCAGACAGGGCTGAGGGGAAGTTACTAACCTGACACAGGGTACTTCTCATCAGAGGGCTTCTGCATCCCTTTCCTCGTCAGGCCTTTCTAGAGGGCACATGAGGACTCTTTAAGCTGCTGTGTGTTGAAGAAACCCATGCGTGGAGTACAAAGCTTCAGCCTGCACTGGGTCCCTTAGAGCTGTGTCCTTGGAACACGGCTCAACCTTGATTATCTAAGGGACACAAGCAACCAGTGGGCATCATAGAGAGAAGAGTCAGTGAAGGTCAGGGCGTTTCTTCCTTCTCTCTGGCATTCTTCTTAAGACACTGCCTGGCAATATGCCACAAATGACAGAGATTCCACCCCCGTCACCCTTCCTTTCTAGGGAATATAAAATGAGCTGGACCAAGGACAAGAAACAAACTTTCAGGGCAGGGTACCGGGCAGTCTGAGTACAGACAGAGGCTGTTTCTCAAGGAAGTGTGCCTGCCCCAGGGAACTGGAGGGTCATGCACTCTGTTTCCACCGACAATGGGCACACCAGCGCCTTCCTCAGAAACCCGTAGTAACAGCAGCGGGCAGTTGTCCAGAAGCTCCAAGGCACGGGCTGCCCACAGTTAGATGCGCTGACACTGAACCTTCAGCGAGAGCGTGGTGCTTATCCAGGGCCCCCTAGGGGACACAAGGCTGGCTTGCTGTGCCCGGTGCACTGTTGGCTGTTTAGTGGACCTCAGACAAGTTTTCTGTCTCACCAGTGGATATCCATCCCAAGGCATCTGCCACTTTGGGGTGCAGGAGAGCCAAAGGATTTACCCATAAGGCACGGAGAACCTTTACCATCCAACTCCTTCTTCTCATTTCAGTATCCCAGGGGATAAAGAAATTTTCTTAAAAAAATGGGCAAAGATGAGAAACAGAGATGTTTAGTTCCTTAGCGGAGAAGTGCTTTCTCTGTGCCTCACCCACAGGCTATATGGCTCAAGAACCGGGACCTCTTTAGTCAAAAACAACTTAAGGAAGAGACGGGGTTAGTGGGGCTTAGAGCTGGAGGGTACAGTGACGGCTCAGGAGGAAAATGACCGGTCACACTGCCATCCACAGTCAGGTAGTGAGGAAGATGAATGCTCTCGCCACGCTCACATTCTACTTTTTGTGTGATCTGGGACCTAAGTCCCTGAATGGTGCTGCTGTGCGCATTTAGGGCTACCCCTCCTAATCCAGAAGTTTCTTCACAGTCCTGGTCATAAAGATTATCCCTTAGGGGCACTAAACCTGATAACGCTAACACTAATACTAACCAACACAATCCCAGCCTACTGTGGGCAGACCACGCTGAACTGCGGGGCTGCGCGCTGTGGGGCTGCGCTCTGTGGGCCTGCGCACTGAGGGGCTGCGCACTGTAGCCACACATCTATGAGAAGTCTGCAGTGGCATAGGCAGTCCCTTCATAGGGTTGCTTTGTGGTGAGAGTCACAGGGCTCTTTTCCCATCTCATCTTACAATGCCTTCAACAATGGTGAGCTTAGCTCTACTCTAGTGAGTCTGAGGCAGAAGTTGTGAGGTGCCTCATACCATGGGTAATGGTACACATACGGACCCCACAGACTTCTGGGAACTCAAGCCATCTTTACTAATTTGCCCTTCCTTAATTAAAAAACAAACTTGTGAGCATGCGTGTGCTGAATATAAATGAATTTGGTTATGACATGGCATACAATGAATATATGAACTATATCAATTTTATTTCCTAGACTGAAAATTAAAACAAAGATTTTTGTAGGCCCTCAGCCATATGCTTACTGATGCTGAAGAAGCTGGCCCTGAGAACAGACCACTCAAAGTACCTAGGAACAGCTCACAGTCCAAGGCCAGCGCTTCTGAGACTGAGCCAACCACTCATCCTCGGGTATACAGTTGCTCACCCAAAAGAAACCCTCTGTGCAAGAGTCTGCTAAGGCTGAAATAATAAATTAGAGAGGAACTCTTTTAACAGCAACTGAACTCTCCTACAAGCATAATGCCAAGAGACAAGAAGGAAGGAGGCAGGGCAGAGATACAATGTTTTAAACCTATCAGTCCTATGAACACTCACAGGTGTGCCCAGGCACAAGAGCCTGCTATTTGGTGACTGCTCTGGGTAGGAGAAGAATTTGGCTTGAGGAAGGCATGTGAGAAAGAAAGAGTAAGCCTCCAGTTTAGCTAGACAGCAAACCTCTGTGTGGAGCTCTCCTAGGTTTCGCACATGTGGGATGACTCTGGCCATGTGTGTCACGTGGGATAAGGGTAGCCGGCCCTCAGAGCATGCGTAGACGGGCTCCCAGACTGGCGTGCGCCTATGCAGTAAAGGGTGATCCACATGATCCATGGGCCCAGAGCAAACGGAACCACATGGCCTTCTTCAAAAAGTCCAGAACTTCGTAAGAGTGAGAGGGTAGACCAAAAAAATCAAAGCATGACTGAATGCCCACGAAGCCACCTTTAGGGGTGGCGGAGGGGGGGGGGGGGTCAGTGTAGTTCAATCAGTCATTACCTTCTCTGTCTAGACCAGCACAGGCCTTACATTTACTTGTATTGTTATATGACTGCTATTTTACTTTTTCTTCAAATATGTGATAAGACTAAATATTTATAAAGCAGTATTGGCAAATTTCTATTCCTTTATTGTTAAATGCCATCCCATCTACAAATCAGTCAGCTGATAAAAACAAACTCCACAGGGAGCTGGAAAGAAATCAAGGAAGACTTCACATCAGCCTCAGGCCTCTATGTTCATACACATATGCACCTGCACACACGTGTGCCTTCTACATACATATGTACCTGCACACACGTGTGCCCTCTACACACATATGCACCTGCACACACATGTGTACCCTCTACACACACATGCACCTGCACACACATGTGTGTTCTCTACACATATATGCACCTGCACATACATGTGTGCCTTCTACACACATATGTACCTGCACACATATGTATGCCCTCTACACACATATGCACCTGCACACACATGTGTGCCCTCTACACACATATGCACCTGCACACACGTGTGCCCTCTACACACATATGCACCTGCACACACATGTGTGCCCTCTATACATATATGCACCTGCATACACATGTGTGCCCTCTACACACATATGCACCTGCACACACATGTATGCCCTCTACACACATATGCACCTGCACACATGTGTGCCCTCCAAACACATATGATATAGATATGAATAATTTACATTGGTATAAATTTTGCTTTATTGGTATAAAGTTAAGGTCGATTTTGTTATGTGTATATGTATTTCTGATATTGATTAAGGTATTGTGATTATATGGTTCATTTAAAAATGTAATGTATAATTAGGAAATATAGGTTGTTAATGGATAATCGTCAATGATAGTCAAGCTTATAGTCATGTTAGTTAGATTTTCTAGATATATAGATCTATATATTTCAGTTAGATAGGCATTCTTCATATCTTTCAAAGACTGCAGAATATGGCATTTAATGCTTTAATTATTTAGGGTTTTCATGACAATGAGACTTGTCTGCTCCTGGCAGCACCAATCTACTTTAAGAGGAAGATGGGCATCGAAGAAACTCCTTATGGAGTTTGATAGCCATTTGGGCAAGAAACTGCTCTTGCCTGGTCTGTTGCATAAACTGGACACAGAGAACCCACAGAGAGAGGACTGCTGAACTTGCCTAAAGGTGAGATGGTCTTTCGGGGTTCCTGATTCATGAAAGAGTCTGTGAGACATTCTGCAGGACACAGCAGATAGTGACTGAACTGTCTTTGGAATTTCCTGCTTCATGGAAATGTCTGCTGGATACTATGGGCCTGAAGGCCAAAGATGGATGTCCCAACGGTATAAAGGAACTTTGGGTGACTGTCTAGGCAGCGGGATGTCTCTGTCATTTCTAGAGTTTGGAAGTTGCTTATTTCTTGTTTGCTTAGGTAATATTATATCCTTCTGGAGTCTTTGATGGAGTTGAAGAGTATATAGATAGTTATTGTTTTCCTTAGTTATGATAAAAGATAAAGTAGATATAAATATTGTTTCTATAATTCTTGCTTGATAACTGTTTTGTTATATGTAATTTTACTATATTAAAGTTAAAGCCTTCCTTTTGTTTAAACAGAAAAAGGGGAAATGATGTGGAAGAGTCTTCTGTTTTGTGTTGATTTCATTGGTTAAATAAAGAAACTGCCTTGGCCCTTTGATAGGACAGAAAATTAGGTAGGCGGAGTGACAGAACAGAATGCCAGGAGGAAGAAGGCAGTGAGTCAGTTGCCATGATTCTTCAGCCCAAGATGGATGTAGGCTAGAATCTTTCCCAGTAAGCCACCACCTCGTGGTGCTACACAGATTATTAGAAATGGGTTAATCAAGATGTAAGAGTTAGCCAATAAGAGGCTGGAACTAATGGGCCAAGCAATGTTTAAATGAATATAGTTTCTGTGTAATTATTCTGGGGCTAAGCTAGCCATGCTGGAGCTGGGCGGGACAAAAAGCAGGCCCGCCGCTCCTTCTACACACACATGCTTTAAAAAAATCCCTTAGAGCCTCATGTCCAGCACACATGGAGAAAAGCTATATTGGCTAACTCAAGATTTGTACCTTGCTCTATAATTAAAGCAAATAGCTAGATGTCATAGTTTCTGTATGCAATCCCAGCACTTAGAAAGTTAAGCAGGAGGATTAAGAATTCTGGGCCATCTTCAAATGTAGTAAGTTCAAGGTCACTGTGAGCTACATGAGACACTGTTTTCTTTTTCAAGAGGCAAATAACGCCAGACAAGAAATTAGCAATGGTACATAAGAAAAGCCAATTTACTTTCTTAAACCCTTTCGGGAGATGCCTGCCTGTAGAGCCAGGAGAGTATTCTTGTGAATGTACTGCTGTACATTCACATGAGGCTGCTGGGGCATTCCCAGAGTGCACCTGCTGAGTGGAGACTCCGTGGCGCAGCGACAGAAGCCGCTCCCAAACATGCCGCTTCAGGTGACTATCGCTAGATCTCATGCTATTGTCGAGCGGCCAAGGTATGTTCAACCACACACAACAACGAGCTTCTCAACTACTGTGGTGAGGAATGAGTAGAGAAGAAAGACACTGGGATTTTAAGTGTGCACGTCTGAAGCCAAGTAGCCTGGTTCTGACAGCCAGCTGCTAAAAGGCAGACTCAGTTTCTACTATTGCTGCTCTCGAGCCTCCAGGAAGGGCAAGCTCCCACATCATCATCATCATCATTATCATCATCATCATCATCATTATCATCATCATCATCATCATTATCATCATCATCATAAATTATAAATAAATATAAATATAATAAAAATAACAAAACACATTCTTTGTGTTTTGCCTGAGGGTTTCTGAGAGACTGGAGGAAAAGCCACCTTAGCCACAGATCCAGGGAATTTGAAGCTAAGGGGGAGAGCACAGCTCCCAACCCCATGGAGCCTGAAGGTCATTAGACCAAAGCCATGTAGCCACGAGTCAAACAGCAGGATACAGGGCTTCAAGCAGCAAGGTGCAGGCATGTGTCACAGACAGGTGTGCATTCCCCTACCTTCTCTCTGCCTTCTTTCTACAAGTGTAGACTGGACACTCTGCTACGCCTTCATCACACTCTGTGTGTGGCACTAGCTTTGTCAAGTTACCAGATGCATCTGTCACCACCCCAATCTGGGACTAAGGTTGATCATCGTGTAGAGTTTTTCAAAGCAATGTCCTAAGGGAGGAAATTTATAGCTTGATTTTCTTTATCCCAGTGCTGGGAACTGAACTTGTGCCTACTAGGCATGCTCTCTGATGCCTAAAAAATCCTATATAGATGAACTTTTTATAAACCATTAAGCAGTTTCAGAGAAATTGAATAATTTCCAAATCCCAACCCCAAGATTTATGACTTGAAAGTTATAGTTGCCAATATCCTAAAATGGCATTTGGCATCACCAAAGACATTCTCTTAGCTATCCAACTTTAAGAGAACTTGATTAGGAGTGAGTTTCCCTGAAAACTCAGGGATGAAATCTTTCCAATAGCATGAAAACCAGCCAGCCCCACCTTCTCCTCAGTGCTGAGCACGAAGGGAAGGCACTGTTGTAGCACACCTCCTACCGAGTTCTCCTCCAGTCTTGACTTCACTGGTGTTCACTGCAGCTCACCAGGCCTTGCCCTATGCTATCCCATATACGCACCCCATTGCAGTCAGTGTCTTTCTTCTCTTGGCTCTGAAAGAACTGAGTGATTCCAGAATGGTTTGTGGCCGTTAATTAATTTTAATACAGATGAATTTTAATACAGATGAATTTTAATACAGATGAATTAAAAGCTTAGGGCTTACCCTGTGAAATACGTGGAAAGTCCACTTTGCTTTGTAGGCTGTGATTCTGGAAAATTATTCAGTTTTTTAGAACTGCTTATTGGTTTATAAAAATTTCATCTATATGTTTTTTTTAATGCATCAGATATGTGATGGTTTGTATCAATTGCCAACTTGACAGGATCTAGAATCACATAAGAGACAAATCTCCAAGCATGTCTCTTGGTGTTAACTTGGAAAAGACTCACAGTAAACGTGGGCAGCAGCATCCTGTGGGCTTAGGTCTTGGAGTGAACACAAGGAGGAACTGAGCTGAGCACCAGCATTCACTACTCTTTGCTTCCTGACCGTGGATACAGTGTAACCAGCTGCCTTATGCTCGCACTGCCATGCCTTCCCCACCATGACAGACTACTCTTAAGCATGGAGCCAAATAAAACTCTTTCTCTTAAATTGCTTGTATAAGGCATTTTGTTATATGTAACTACATATAAGTAACTTTATTATCTTGCTTAATACTCACACAAATTTTATGAGGTGAGTGAGATTACTGTCACAGAAATGGAGGACACTGATAGCATCCACTCAGTAAGTAGTGTGAGTGAGATTCAAATCCCAGTTAGATCCTAAAAGTCATAGTTTTTAATGGGCTTCCACCACAGTCTGAGGATTTGCTTAAAGTAGTATGAAGGTAATAGAAAAGTGCCTGGTGTCAGAGGCAGGGAATGGGGGGTCCAGGGGTGAAGAATGAGCCCTGAGCCAGAACAAAGCAGCTAGACTGTGAAGGTGGAACCAACTGGGAGAGATTGAGGGAGCAGGAAGGAAAACATTGGGAGTTGTTTTAGCTTGGCATATGTCTGAGTCTAAACGATCAAGGTGATGCAAGAAATGAATGCATAAGAGACATGAGAGAGTAGTACGGGCACCAGACAAACATAGCAAGGAAGAGCTGACAGACACACATGGTCTTATAAAAGACTATGTGGAAAATGAAGGTGGAAGCCACAGTCATAGTGACTGAAGTACCAAAGGCAGGAAACCTCCCTACAGAGAGAGGAGCTGAGAGCTGAGATGAGGTTGTCGGGAGCAGGAGCGCATGGGTGAAGAGCCACCAAGGGCAGGAGGGCGTGGGTGAAGAGCCACCGAGGGCAGGAGGGCGTGGGTGAAGAGCCACCGAGGGCAGGAGGGCACGGGTGAAGGGCCACCGAGGGCAGGAGGGCACGGGTGAAGAGCCACCGGGGGTGGAAGGGCACACAGCAGCTAAGAGAGCTGCTATGCCTAACAACCTGAGTCTGAGCCATGCGGTCTACATATGGGAGGAGAGAATTGACTCAGACAGCTGCAGAGCCAGTGGGTGGCTGTGCAGATCACAGTGGGAAAAGCCCTTGGCATGAAAAGCTGGTGACCCATGGTGGTACAGTATTGTCACCATGCACTGGATACCAGATACTGTGATTTCTTTTATTGTTTTATTAAAAAGTAAAACTCAGGAATAAATATTAAGGAATAAAGTTGAAAGATCCACAGAGTGACGGAGACACGAACACCTGCTCCCTACTCCACTTCCAGGAGCTACAAGACCATCCAACCACTCCACTCCTCCACCTCCTCCTCCATGCGTCATTCTGTCTCCCTCTGAGCTGGCCAGGAAACTCTATGATCCACTCGGACCAGCTGAGTGTGAACTCTGTCCTCCGACCCAAGGTCAGACTCTATTGGTGGTCTCAGAGCAACCATCACAAACCTTCTCCCTCAGCAAGTTCCAAGCCAGTCTGGGTTTTAGAATGAGATTTTATCTCACTCACTCACTCACTCACTCACTCACTCACTCACTCACTCACTAGAATCAATTTCAAGTGACTTAAGTTGCTAAATGGAAAAAATGGAACTATAGAACTTTTGGAAGCTATCTGAGATATGGAAAGACAGCTCAGTGAAGAGAACATGCTGCCATGTCAGAGGACCCATACTAGATGGCTCACAACTACCAGTAACTCCAGTTCTTGGGGATCTGATGCCCTCTTTTGGACAACATAGGCACCTACACACGTGCACATATTAATATACACACATGCACATAAAGAAATCTTTTAAAAAGACATTTGAGTGGATAAAGAAAATCATACACATACAACACACATATACACACATATGCAGTTTTACTCAGCTGTAAAGAAGAATTAAATTATATCATTTGCAGGAAAATGAATAGAATTGGAAAACAATAGAATGGGTTAATCAAACAAACCAGACTCAGATATATATATCATATACAGAATACATATTTAAATAAATATGTGTGAATGTATATATGACATAAAAGTAAAGGGGGGGCTATGTGGAAGTTGGATACTTTTAATGGAGGAGGTAGAGGCAATATGAGAAGGCAATGGGGAATAAGAAAGGCAAAATATCATATGTGTTATCTCACATGCATAAGGAGAACCACTTGCCAGGAGGAAAAAACCAGCGGGAGAGGGGAGGACGGACAGGACTATGGGGGAAGTGATATATAAGAATGAAAATGGTATAATGAAACCCATATTTTCACCAGCTACAAAAATTAATGGGAGAAAAAGGAAAACATAGAGTGTGAACTTGTGTGTGGTAGGATCCCAAAGCCAAACACAATTGTATAAACTATAAAGGGAAAATTAAAGAATTTAAAAGTCAAAATCAGTAACTTCTGAAACAATATGCCAGATTGAGAGCACAGTTGGCCCTCCATACCTGAGAGAGATTGGTGCCAAGATGCTCCCCACCCAAAAGTGACCAAAATCAATGGGTGCTCAAGTCCCTTACAAAAAATGGCTTGTATACTGGGTGCAATGGCGTGTAACTGTAGTCCCAGCTATTTGGGCAGCTGAGGAAAGGGTTCAAGACCAACCCAAGGAACATAGCAAAACTCAGCTCGAAAAATACTAAATAAAATGGCTTAGTATTTGCAAATCTACACACAATACCCTTCCAACTTTTGTCACCTCTAGGCACTTGTAGGTAGGATAGGACTGAACTCAGACTCACTGTCTCCTGCCTCAGCCTCCCTAGCTCAGGGACTACATTCGTGTGCTTGCTCAGCGTGCAGTGTTTTGGTTTGGTTTTGTTACCTAAATTTATATTCTACACAAAAAGAAATGTGGAGGGGCACTCATGATATCCAAAGTTAAGTCAGAGAAGTGGCTTTTCTGGTGCACACCTGCAATGTCAGCACTTGGCAAACTGAGGCAGAAGGACCACAAGTTCAAGGTCAACCTCAGCTACATAGCAAGACCTTGTCTTAACAAGCAATGGCCATGTATTTACGGTGGATTCTGGATACTCAACATGACTCAGGTGTGCACTGAGTCAGGATTCCCAGAACTGGCAATTGGCTTGACCAGAAGTGCCACTAAAGGATACCCCTCCCTGTTCTGGTCCAAGCATTGCCAAGAGGCCTTGGGAGCCCGGCAGCCCAGGGAGCCAGGCAGCCTTGGGAATCAGGGGTTATGGTATTCTCTGTTTGCCTCTCCGAATCAAGAACAGGCCCATTTGCTCTCTCTCTTTCTTCTCTGTTTTCCGTTTCTTCAACAAGTTTCCATCTTACGTACATTCAGAGAAACTCCGTGATTATTCAAGAATGAGTTGTTTGAATGTATGTGATATCCGAGTGAAGGGCTTGTTCAAAAGAGAGAGACAGAAAGAGATGATGGGATGGTGACATTGGCAAATGCCCCAAAGACCAGGCCCAATATGAGTGACGTTATGAGACGGAACGATCAAGGGTGTCACTGCCAGCCTCACACCCTTGCAAATTTCTTGAATGAATTACAAATGCCTCTATCCTGTTGGGCCTGTCTGAAGGGTGTTTGCCTCACCTAATGTCAGGCATTAAATTGTCTGAAAGCAAAACTTGGCATCTGTTCTCCTTTGGCAGAAAGACAAGCCCGCCTCTCCTAGGCCATTCACTCTCCACAGGCTGGAGTGGGGCAGGGAGGTTGTTGGTGAAGCACTTCAGGGAAGCCAGGCCTGCTTGACTTCTCAGTGGAAGGTCTCAGTGACAAAGGGTGCAGGAGCCATGACTCCAGCCAGCTGCCCTGAGTTCCAACTGTTGACACTCTTTGTTTATTATTTATTACATTAGCCTTTAAAAGAAAAAAAGTTTGACTCAGTAAGAATCAGTGCCCACATGCTTTTTTATAACTATCTCTAGGCAAATCTAAGGTTATTTCATAGGACTACCAAAGTTATAAGCCAGCTTCATTCCGTCTCAGCAGGAATCTGGGAGGAGCACCAGGCAAGAAGCTCTCTCTCTCTCTCTTTGCTTTGTTTAAGAAGCTGGGCACTCATTCACCTAAGAGAGTGACCAGCTGGGCAAATCACAAGCCTTTAGGGAGTAAAGACAGAAAAAGAAACTACCCATCCACACTTCCAACTAACAGTTGTGGGTTTTGGTGATCCCGATGTTGACAATAACTTTTCAGAGCTCCAGAGCTCCAGGCCCCAACAGGGGCCTGGACTCTAAAGAAGGCATAGGACCCTGCTGTGTTAAGGTCTCACTCCTTTCTCTCCTGAGAAATCATCAGATGGAAGTCTGAGATGGTTAAAAGCAAAGATGAAGAAGAAACCAGGATTCTGTTTCAGCTATTGGGCTGGCCTTGCTCCTTCAGACTCTGCAGAGCTGCAGCAATAGTCAAGGAAGTGAGTTCACAGCAGGCCAAGGGTCTTTGCTCTTTGCTGTGCAGACTCCCAGCTCAGTCTCTTCAGTTAGGTTCCCAGCAGTGTGTCTTCCACTGTGGGATGTCCCCTTCCTTCCCAGCGCCCTCCCCAAGGTTGTAATTCCTGAAGCCCAAGTCTGTCTTCTGTGAGGAGGAAACAGGTGTAGGGTGCTGGGATTAGTAAGGTTAGTTGTTCACACACTTTGGGGTCTGCTAGAGGATCAAACTGGAAGCCTGGGAGTCTGCATTAGGAGGGTTTGAAGGAAAAAAATCTGTCAATACTGACTATGGGTCACGTGGCTTTGCTTGGGGGTTAAGAAGTGGGCCATTGGGTGTAGATGGAGACTGAGTTTATGTTTCCCCGTTGCCAAGACTGGAATAACCACACAGAAACTACATTAATTACAACTCAGGCGTATTCCTAGCTAACTCTTACATCTAAATTAACCCATTTCTCTTTATGTATATGAGGCTGTGGCCTACCAGTAAGGTTCCAGTGTCTGTCTCCTTCAGCAACTACATGGTGTCTCTCTGACTCCACATACTCTCTCTATATATCTCTTTTCGGATTTCCTGCCTGGCTTTATTCTGCCCTGTTATAGGTCAAAGCAGCTTATTTATTAACCAATGGTAATAAAACATACTCACAGCATACAGAGGGGAATCCCACATCATTTTCTCTTTTCTGTCTAAATTAAAACAAAGGTTTTAACTTTAAGACAATAAAATTACATGCAACAAAACAGGAATCAAACAAGAATTATAGTTACAATATTTAGTCTATATGTATCTGGCAAAATTAAAGAAAATAGTTTATCATCTATTTCATCTTTGTGAGTCCAAGGTTTCATATTTAATTTATCTTCTATCATAACTAAGAAAAACTATAACTATAGCTGTCTTCAACTCCACCAATATCCATATCCAGAAGGATATAATATTACTTAAGTAAACAGGAAGTACATTGTAAGCAACTTACAAAACTCTAGAATTGATAGAGACATCTCACTGCCTGGACAGTCACCCAAAGTTCTTCTGTAATGTTGGGGCATCCATCTTCAGCCTATAGTATCTGGCAGACTTTTCCATGAAGCAGGAAATTTGAAAGATTGTTTTGCCTATATTGGCAGTTTGTCAGTCACTTTCTTCTGTACCCTGCAGAATGTCTGGCAGACTCTTTTATGAAGTAGAAACCCTGAAGAACACTCACACCTTCTTTAGGCAAGTTCAGCAGTCATGTTTCTGTGGGTCCTGCAAGCCCAGTTCATACAGCATACCATCAAGCAGTCCAGGCAAAAGAAGTTTCTATTCTTGTCACATTGAAGGCAAATTCCATATTGAGTTTCTTCAATGCCCATCAGTCTTTATGAAGTAATTGGTGCAGCCACAAGGAGACATATTTCACAGTTAAGAAAAGTCTAAGTTCTTTTTTTTAATTTTTTAATTATTATTATTAAAAATTTCTGCTTCCTCCCCATCTCCCATTTTCCTTCCCCTCCCTTAACTCCCCTTCCCCTCCCTTTCTAGTCCAAGGAGCAGTCAGGGTTCCCTGCCCTGCGGGAAGTCCAAGGTCCAACCCACTCCATCCAGGTCCAGGAAGGTGCACATCTAAACAGACTAGGCTCCCTCAAAGCCAGTACATGCGGTAGGATCAAAACCCAGTGCCATTGTTCTTGGCTTCTCAGTCAGCCCTCATTGTCTGCCACATTCAGAGAATCCGGTTTGATCCCATGCTTTTTCAGTCCCAGTAGAGCTGGCCTTGGTGAGCTCCCATTAGACCAGCCCCACAGTCTCAGTGGGTTGGCGCACTTCTCGCAGTCCTGAAAGTCTAAGTTCTTAAAATATTTTAAATGCCATATTCTGTAAGTCTTTGAAAGGTTTGAAGAATATCCATCTGAAATATATCTCTGTACATCTAGAAAATCTAACATGACTATAAGATGTTTGACTGTTATAGATGACTATCTATTAATCTGTATTTCCTAATTATACATGCATTACAAATGCAATAACTTAAACAAGTAGAAACACATATACACAGTGTAACAAATCAAACAAATTTGTATCAATAGACAAAGATCCATACCAATGCCAAGTATTCATCTTTATATCATAGTCCCCTTTTTACTTTTTTTTATAAATTGACCATTAATCATTTATAATCAACCCCCTTTACATGAAAACAAACATTTATAGACAATTGTTTTTGGGATTTGGACATTGTTTTTCTCTAAACTGCTTCCTGTTGTTTGTTGGGTGAAGTATTTTTAGGGTTCACAGAGACCTTTCGGGGCTCTTGTTCCATCAAACCACATTAGTCTGGAGAGAATCCACAAGTTCTCATCTTTTGTGGAAACAAAAGTAGAACCTCTTTTTCAAAATAACATATCTCTAGACTCAAATTTTGAAGTTAAGAAACCTTTAAAATGTATATGTTGGTTTAGCTTAGCGGCCAATACAATAAAATGTCTCTCTGTACTTAGAACATTCAGTCAAAAAATTCAAAGAAAACACAATAATATACATAATCCAGACTCTTTGCATATATTCCATCTTTATGTGACTTTTTTACTCTATTAATTTTTAATATTTACTTTATTATCTTTACTCCTTTAATCTATGACTATCTGTACCCTTTCTTTTCTCTGTCTTAAGTCCATGTATATTTATCCAACACCGTGACCCATTTTTCATCTGAATCTGTCTTATTGCATATCTGTAACCATTTTCTGATCACATTGGGTGCCAATTTGTAGTAGTACCAAAGAGTTCCATAGTAGCCCAGAATGGAATATAACAAAGCTTTATTTATTTGGGGAAAAACTTACAGTAAGGGTAGCGACCCACAATCCTCTGCATGTGCTGGGAACTGGATCTGAATCCAGCAGAAAAGAGGACCATGCACACTATGCATCTACACTTATAGTACATGAGACCATGCTCAAAGTGGGCCGGTAGATTAGAGGCTATTGGCTAAAGGAGCTCCCACAATTGGGAGTCTTTCCCCTGCAGATACATCTGGTCCTGTGTGAGGTGAGGACTAGGATGCCATACTGCCATGGGGGTGTGAGGAATAGAGAAGAAGGATTACATCAAGGGACCGATACAGTCAGTATTCTGGGAAGTACTGCTGTGACTGACAGGCTTAAGAGAGAGGGGAATCTTACCACAGAACTCACTGGGAAATATAATGACATTTTATTTATGCTTCATAAATAAAGCTTGCTTGGAAACCAGAAGATAAAACTAAGCCACTAGAGACCAGGCTGTAGTGGTACACACCTTTAATCCAGGATTTGGGAGAGAGAAGCAGATGGATCTCTGTGAGTTCAAGGCCACCCTGGGCTACATAAGATCAATGCAGAAAGAGACCCAGGTGGTGGTGGGTCATACCTTTAATCCCAGCAGCAGAGAAGAATATAAACCAGGATGAGGCAGGAACTCTTTTGCTCTTTCAATCTGAGGATTTCTTAAAGGTAAGAGCTTTCTAATGGCTTGGCTACTTTGCTTTTTGATTTTCAAGTTGAACCCCAATATCTGGGTTTTTATTATTCGTGTTATAGAGAAAGGCTTCACTGGGGAACATGGCTTAAATGGCTCAAGTGATCTTGCCCTCTGAGAGGCTTATAAAGCAAATAAAAATGGTTTTGCATTTGGAGTTGCTACCCAACTATGCTGAGGAGACACCCGGGGGGGGATGGGAGACAAGCATGTGACTCAAAAGGTGGTCCATGCTGCCACCAACACACAGTCAAAGGACAGCAGCCAGGCCCTTCCAGTGCTGGTTTGACTCCTGCTGACTTAATAAAGTCCCTGTTGGTGGACTCTGCATCAGTCTCCATACCTGACAGTGAGGGCTAAGAGCTCTGGGAGGGACCCTGCAGGTGCTAAGACCTCTGGCTTGAGGGGATATAGTCCATGTCTTCTGATCTCTTACTGTGGGATTAAAGTGAAAAATGTATCCACTGTAAGTTACCAAACACCCCATGTGAAACTGTAACTTCACCCTAACTCCTAAAGAACTCAGAAGGAGAAGACAGAGTAGGGTGAAAGAGTCACAGAAAAAGGATAAGGATTCCATGAGTTCCGCAGGGCATCCCTTCAAATTCTGACTCCCCTGGGGACAGAATCATGAAGGATGCTAAGTGGGAGCAAAAGGAGGTCACATAAAGACTCAGTCTTGAACAAAGGAATTAATAAAAATACTACTTTGTTTCTTAAAGAGAAGATGCTTCCAATGATAGCTGAGAGAATTGGCATAAGGAATCATTATAGGAACAGACTGCCACAATAAGAAGAGGGCAGAGGTGGGCATGGAAAAAGGGATGAAGATTGAGACCGCCGAGGGTGGAATAAAGCACCAGTGTTCTCCCACAACACTTCAAACACAATTACAATCTTATATGACCTTCACACACAAACACAGAACGCAAAACACATCTGACCTGAGATTTCTTTCAAAATTGGTTAAAACCTTCCCGCATCTCCTTCCTTCATCTTTACTGTGATGACTCTGAAGATTACATCTCTGAATTCCAGCCTTAGTCAAGGGTTCAACTTTTCTTTTTCCTGCTGAGGCCATTGAATAAGCAAAAATGTGTTGCTTTCTGACAGGTTGGGAGGCTGCTGGGAAATACCCTGCCATTATTGTTGAGACCATCAAAGACCAGATCCACTGAGTGACCATGGCATCACTGGTAGGGAATCATGGGACAGAAGGGACACTAGGCTCTGTTCCTTGTGATCAGCAGAGATCCGCCTGCGTCTGCCTCCTGTGTGCTGGGATTAAAGGAGTGCAAATACATTTTTGATTGCTTTAGTGTATATGTGAAGAGGGATACACCTGTGTCACAGTGTGTGTGAGGTGGTCGGAGAACTTGAGGTAGTTGGCACTCTTCTTCCACCATGTGGTTCCAGGGATTACACTCAGGTCATCAGTCTTGGCAGCAAGCAGCTTTACCCACTGAGCACAGGCCTAACTTAATAAACCCTTATTCTGTCTGAAGAAGATAAGCTGAAATAAATAATAAAAAAAGATGTACAGTCACAGGGATGGCAGTCAAGACAAATAGATCTCACAAAGTGCTTGGTCCTTGCCTTACCCTTGACATACTCTATTCTAGCCACCTGCCCAGAGACCTTAACCACTGTGAGAGGCGCTCCTAGGGGAAGATCTGGTCTTCTTTATCCTGGGCTGTTGTATGAGATGTACCATCTGATGTGGTACTCAGAGTGTGCTACATGGATGTAAACCCAATGAACATGAGAATTTGTGGGATGGGAATGGCAGTCCCGCACTTTGAGGGTGAAAGTAAGAATGGTGTGAAATGGATCCAACTTAACAACCAGGAACTCTATGGACTGCAAGTCGTGGGGTTGGGGGGGGGGGGAACCGCTAAAGTTAAGCTTTGTAGCTGGAGTGGGAATCAATGCCTTACCAGGTGACTCGAACAAATGCTCAGAGTCAGGCAGCTTCCAGGCTAGTACTAAGGGCTCAGCAGCATGTGTGTAGCCCTAGGGGATGAGCCAGACTTTGCTGAGCCAGTTTCTGCTTTGTTATGGCCATATATAGTGCTTGGAGTTGGATCATTGCCCCCACTGTCCCATTGCTGCAGGCTTATTTGCCAGTGTGTGATGAGATTAGTTGATACAGTCTTTAAGAGACAGGGCCTTCCTTCTAGGAGGGAGTGAAGTGATGGGATCTGCCCTTGAAGGGATACTGGAACCTCACTCACCCCATTCCTGTTTTTCTTCACTTCATGGCAGACATGAGGTGAACAGTGCTCCTATTATATACTCCTAGCATGGAACCTTGCACCAGTCCCAAGCAACAGAGCAACTAATCTAGACCTGAAACTTGAAATATGGACTTTAATAAATATTTTCTCTTTGTGAATTTCCTTAGAAATTCTCTTACAAAGTTAACAACACAGATATTATTTCTTTACCTGTAAAATGAGTTGTCTGTATCAGTATCTAAATAAAACTCCTTTGGATATGTATGCATCCTACTACTTCAAAAGCCCTATAAAATTCTGTGGTTAATAATACACGTCTAGGACCATTACTAAACACAAGAAAGTAGTTTTTAAAAATTAGATCAATGTATAAATCCAATGGCAAATTCAGTAAAAAAAAAAAAACTCTTAAGGACATAGTATCATTTTTATACAATCACAAATCATGCTAATAAATTTCCTCAAAAGCCCATTAAAAATGAAAATCTTTAGTTATTAGTATTGCTATCATTGTTACTATCACAATTACTTTTATTTTCAGAATGTTTGATCTGTATGAAAAACTTGTGAGGGAAATTTATAAGGGGACTGGGGAGAATGACTCCACAGGTAAAACTGCTTGCTATGCAAACACAAGGAACTGTGTTCAGATCCCCAGCACCCATATGAAAAGCTGGGCACAGCAGTGTGAGCCTGCAATCCCAGTGCTGGCATGGTGTGGAAAAGGGCTCCCTCCTCCAACAGACTGGCACTCATGTGGCCAACTAAAATCCAGTTAAAACTTGAGAGGGCTTGCAAAGGAATTCTACACACTAAAAGACAAAGTTTAGCCACATTTTTTTCCAAACAGGCTTTGATTGCTGGTGACACATGGTAGCTCCTTTAAGAGATGTTTTACTGATTCAGCAGTAGGAGGTGCATGGCTTCAAAATGGCAGCTTCCCAGCCCATGGGCCATGTTGCTAGAACAAACTCTGGCTCTTTCAGGAGACTAAGCATTTGGATGGGGTTTGTAAGAAGCATGCTATGGCTTGCTTTATGGCAATGTGGACCAGCTGTGTACCTGGAAGTAGGGCTGTGTGTGTGTGGCTCTCAAAAGCAGCAAGAAGCTCCACCATGTTGGACTGGGTACAGCAAGTAGAAAGCACCATATGTACCTTAGTAATGTCACAGATTAGATTTTTAAGCACTTAGCATTATAAGAAGCACTTTTGATCAGAAAATAATTACAGATATGCAATAAAGACAAATCCAGATTAAAAAGACCTATAAATGGGTCACAGTGTTGTATAAATGTATGTAGGCTTGGGAGAGAGAAGAAAAAGAATATAGACAGTTATAAAAAGAAGCAAAGTCTTTAAAAAGACAGAGTACAGATAGTCATAGATTAAAGGAGTAAAGATAATAAAACAAATATTAAAAAGTAATAAAATAAAAACAAGCCACATAAAGATGAAATATGCAGAGTCTGGATTATGTATATTATTGTGTCTTCTTTGAATTTTTTGACTGTGAAGAAACTAAGTACAGAGAGACATTTCATTGTATGGACTGCTAAGTTAAACAAACATAAAGGTATCTTGATTCCAAAATTTGATTCTAAGGATATGTTGCTTTGGAAAAGAGGTTTTTCTTTTATTTTAACAGAAGATGAGAACCTGTGGATTGCTTCCAGACCAATATGGTTTGATGGAACAAGACCCCCCCCCCCAAAAAAAAAGGTTGCTGTGAACACCCCCACAAAGAAAATACTTTGCCCAATAAACAGCAGGAAGAAGTTTGGAGAAACTACGCCCATATTCCTAAATATTGTTTATACATGTTTGTTTACAACATAAACAAACATGCTATAGAGGATATGCTATAGAGATTTACATTGATATGGATCTTGGTTGATTGATGCAAATTTAGTCACACTGTGTACATGTATTTCTGATCTTGATTAAGATATTGTGATTGTGTAGTTCATTAAAAAATGTAATGTATAATTAAGAAATATAGGTTAACAGATAATCATCTACAATAATCAAGCTTGTAGTCATGTTAGTTAAATTCACTAGATGGACAGATGTGTATTTTAGATGGATAGGGATTCTTGAAATCTTTCAAAGTCTACAGAATATGGCATTAAAATGTTTTAAAAAATTTAGGACTTTTCATGACAATGAGACACATCTGCTCTTGGCAGCACCAATCTACTTCAAGAGGAAGATGGGCATCAAAAAGGCTCCTTATGGAGTTTGTTAGATGAACTAGACATGCAAGTTTCTAGGTGATACTCAAGCTGCTGACCCATGGGTAACACGTTAAGTAACCTGCCTCCTCGGCAAAAGGCTCCCTCCACAAAATATTGTCAAGATGCACCCTTGCCTGTGTTCAGCCTGTCCTTATGTTTGTGACACTGCCATCTGGCCAGGTTGTCTGCAATGGGGACAGTCCCTTGACTCCAAAGCAGCCATCTCTACCCTGGCCAGATACTAAAAAGATAGTTTAGCAGAAAAGGACTTTCTAAAGCATTGGTATTCAACAGGTCCAGGACTGATGGCAATATGGGCCAAAAGGAACCCTCAAGAGAGAACAATGGCAGCACAAAAAGCTGGCCACAAACACAGAGACAACTGGAGCACCAGTTAAAAGAAAGAGCTTCTGATACTGCAGGGACAAATGATAGCCAGTGAGCAAGCTGGGCTAGCAAGATGGCTCAGCAGGTGAAAACACTTGCTGCCAAGTCTGAGGACCTGAGCTTCACTCCTCAGAGCCCACACTGTGAAAGGAGAGGACAGACTCCCATTGGTTGTTATCTGACTTCTACATATATGCTAAGGTTTGCAATACACTAAACAAACAAAAACATGACAGGTGCTGGGCGTGGTGGTGCACACCATTAATCCCGGCACTCAGGAGGCAGAGGCAGTCTTATGTTCTGTAACCTTCCACTAAATCCCATAAATGCCAATACCTTGAATATCCCACTGTGCTTCACAACCCCAACCAAGGACTTCTTTACTTTGAGGCAAGCTTTTACTTTAGCCAGGATTTTCCTATAGAATATAAGGCAAAAAAGTAAATTTAAAAGGTAGTTTAAATGTAGAATCATTAATGGTCATGTTTACCTCAGAGACTGTATGATATCATCCCATCCTGTTTCACTTGGTGACTGTGGTAGTTTGAATGAAATTGACCCCAACAAGTTCATAGGGAGTGGCACTATTAGGAGATGGGCCCTTGTGGAGTAGGCATGGCGCTGTTGGAGAAAGTGTGTCACTGCAGGGGTGGACTTTGAGATCTCATATATGCTCAAGCCACACCCAGTGTCTCAGTCCTTCTTGTCTTCAGATCAAGATGTAGAATTCTCAGCTCCTTCTCCAGCACAATGTTTGCTTGCACAAGACCATGTTGCACCATGATGATAAGGGACTAAACCTCTGAACTATAAGCCACTCCACTGAAATGTTTTCCTTTATGAGTTGCCATGATCATGGTGTCTCTTCACAGCAACACAAACCCTAACTAAGACAGTGCTCAATGCCACTAAAAAGCAACAGAGGAAGAATGGAAGGACCACAGGGTTGACAGCTTAACACCAGCCATCAGTTTCCTACAGTTCTAGAGGCTAGAAATCCAAAATCAAGACCTCAGCTGGGCTAGGATGAACCAACCCAACTGTCCTCAGCTTAAGATAGCCATCCTCCCCTTGTCTACCTCTGACCTTCTTCTGTATGTTTGCACCCTAATCTTTTCTTGAGAAAATATCAGTTACAATATATTAGGGCCAATCCTTGTGGCTTTATTTTAGCTGTACTTTTTAAACCCCCTACCTCCAAATGCAATCAGATTTTGAGTTAGTTAGGGTTAGGACTTCAACATAGGAATGGCTGTGTGTGCCACAATTCAGCCCCTAACTTTCCCATATTCTTCTTTGGGATGGCTGCTGGGCTGATTAGCCATGGCTAAGTATCACTATAGCAACTTCCATGACAACTCTGTGAACTCTGCAATTAGATACAGTCTCAATTGGCCATGACAGGAGAGCAGAGATTGATGTTGGAGATCAATGACATGCCTTGTGGTTTTATTGCTGGCCCTGTCTTGTTCAACACATTTATGGACAAGGAATGAACATAGATTTGCTTATGAAGTCTTTGAAGACATAGGCTAAAGTGGATATGGTGATACATGCTTGCAATCCTAGCACTCAGAGGGTAGAGAGGGAGGATTAGGAGTTCAAGGTCAACCTCAGCTTCACAGCAAGTTTAAAGTCAGTCTGAATTAAATGAGACTCTCTCAAAACAACCACAACTTTTGGCTGAGAGAATTAATGAACTACATAGTTGCCTGAGTAACTTTAACTCAAAGGTCTTATCAGTGACCATGGGATGTTCTGAAGACATCAGACAGAATAAAGACTAAACTAATTCCTGAAAGGAGCACATACAGGCTGGGACTGTGAGTAGGTTGTGGTAAGGTAAGTGCAGGACCTTTGCTGTGGACAACAGTAGATGCAACTGAGGCTCAGCTGTCTTGCCAGAAAGAACGTGACCACTTGAGGGAGGGGTTACAATAGGAATGGAACATGTGGCTTGCATTCTTCACAGAATCCTCTGATTTGGCCTATAAATTGGATGAGGTTGAGGTGGAGGTGATGGTCTGCTGTTTCTTACAGCTGGGGGAACTGAATGGGAAAAAAAGGTCAAGTTAGATCTGTTAAGAAGCCCCTCCTGGGACCTGAAAATTTAGAACCAAAAATCAGATGGCAAAAGAACATGGTAAAGTTGAAGAAGAGATGCCTCAGCTTTAATAGGAAAGGGAAATCCATGATTGAACATGTAGATAGGAGCCTTAGCTATGACCCAATACAAGAAACTATGTCAATCAGGGAATACTTGACACCCAAACTGCCAAAATTTGAATTGAGAAAGACTTTTACACAAGCAATGAAAGAGCCTGTCATAGCCTAGCTCATAAGACTATTTTGGGCCTTGATAATATTTATCCCTTTAGCCATCCAAAACAAACATGAATGGATAATGGTGAGCATTCAGAGAAGCTACCTTGTCTCTAGAAGGTTTTCTTAAGTAATGCTGAATTTGCATGTCTTACACATTTGTAAAAGTACACGAAGAAGAACAATAAGGGCAGCCATAAAAAAAGTTTAAATACAGGCACTCTGTAGGAATGGGAAAAGGTTGTTGGATAGAAACCCTAGTATCAAGGGCAGACTATCTCCTGCTAAAAATTCATAAGTCATAAAATTAATGACATTGCTTATTGGATTCTGCCAGAAAAAGGTGACCAGTCCCTGTTGCTGAAGGCACGGCCAGCTTTAGCTGCAGGACATTTTAAAAATCAACCTGAAACTGGAAGTTCCTTTCCTACTGACTAGCTTCCATGAGCACCATGCAGGTTGCTTAGGGAGAACTGTCACCAACCATCAGTTCTGTTTGGCTATGGGCTCTGTGTGATGATAGCAGTATCATGGCAAGCAAGATGTACCCAATGGTGCATGAGTGGCATGACAGCTTTGGGTGTAATCAAGAATGTTCTTATTAGAGTCAACGCTTGAGTCAACTCACATCTGGTACTCTATTCAGGGCGTAAGTGTAGCATGACTAATAAAAACCCAGAGACAGATATTGGGGTTCAAGATGAAAGATTAGAGAAGCCAAGCAGTCAAGACACTGGAGAGTTCTTACCTCTACGAAATCTTCAGAGTGAAAAAGGGCGAGTTCCTGTCTCATCCCACCTTATATTCCTCTCTAGTGCTGGGACTAAAGGTGTATACAATCACTGCCCAGCCTCTATGGCTAACTAGTGTGGCTGCTGGGATTAAAGGTTTGTGCCACCACTGTCTGGCCTGTATGGCTGACAGTTCCTGACGGCAAAGGATTACCATGAATATGCCCTGTTGACCTACATTCATTAGTCTAATGCCTGCCTTCGCCACACCATTTTCATTATCCTGAAGAGAGGGGCATTCTGCTTGGATTATGCTTAGAAAAAAACATTGTTTCTAGGAATGCCCTGTTTACAATCCTTTTTAACATGGCCTTGTTTGCCACAATTATAGCACTTGATATTTGGATTTTTCCTCAAATCTCTAGAAATCACCTTTCCAATCCAAGCATCATCATGGCCATGGGATATTGATTGTATCTTGAATCCATTCCTCCAAGGGTTCTGTCCTTGCCTTTAAAGGCCTAATATCTTTTTGTATTGAGAATTAGCATTTTCAAAAGCTATAGATTCAATTATTATTTATCTAGCTTTTGAATTTGGTATTCTTCTATTTACTGCTGAATTCACTCTTTGTAAGAAATCCATGAAAACTTCTTTGGGGCCCTATATAACTTTAGTAAATTACCCATTTTTTTCCTAGTTCTAAAATTCTGTCCCAAGCATTCAAAACTGCTGTGTCACATAAAGTCAGGGCATGGTCATCATATAAGGATTTTTTTTTATTTAGCAGCATAAAATCTCTTTCTCCAACAAGTTGATCTTGGGATATTTCCCTACCTCCAGCCTTACTTCATTGTTCAATAATCTTCTTTGCTCTAGGTACTACCATTGTAATTGTGGACCAGGATCTAAAACAACTTTACCCAAGTTTGTCCAGTCCTTAGGAATAATTCTATTATAATCTGACCATGAGTTTAACATTTACTTCACAAAAGGTAAATTCATGCCATATGAGACTATTACTTCCTTGAATCTCCTTAAATTTAACATTGGCACAGGAATCCAATTAGCTCTAACAGAGCCTCTATCATTAGGCAAGTCCTGTAAGGTTACTGGATATATTAAGTTGGTTGCAGGAAAACTTTTGGCTGTACCTCTCTAACCTTATAATGCAACATTGAATTTGGTTCTCCATTAAATTCCTCTGTCCGGACCTGAATAACTCTATGATCTGTTTTATTAAGTTTATCTAAGGCATTTATCTTAGCAATCAAATCAAACATTTTTTTTTAAAGAGATCAACCAAGAATTATCAAAACAGCAAGGATTGTCAAAATGATAATTAACACCATGTCAACCTAGTTGATTATCCCTTCATTTCATTGTTCCATTTTTAAATCATGCAGATACTTAACTTTCTGTGTTGTAATTGTGTTTTCCATTTTTTAATGCAGGGAAAAACTCTCCCTTTTAATTAATTTCTCTCTTAAGTAATTCCCAATTTTCTCACCAAATCTGCCACCAATGATGATGAAGATATGAGGCTTATTGCTACTGCATAGAACAGTAAAAGTCTGACTGGATTTCAAGGCAGCTACCTAGTTTCATAGCAGCCCAAGAAGGGAATTCATAGAAAGTCTACCAGGAGATAAGAAAGAAAAACTTAGCTTGTCAAACTGCCTTCTATACATGTGCTTATGCTCCATAGTCCGTTGTTTTTCTCATTCTTAATTGGTCATGGATGGAGTGTCACATTTTCTATAGTGGGAGCTATACCACAAATACTCCTAACTAGTCAAACTCCTGAGAAGAAATGACTGCTGCAGTGAACAGGGGCCTGGTGCTCAGCCATAGACAAAGACAAGCAGACATTTTATATTCAGACTCAGGGAATATCATGGAAGATGGGACAGAAAAAACATAAGAGCTAGAAGAGGTACTGTTGTTTAGCAGTTTCCTGAGTTTCCTTCCAGACACTCGATTAGACTCAAGAAGTAAATGAAATTTTTAAAAACTTGGTGAATAACTCAAATCTCAGGAAGTTCCTGAAATTTATAAAATTCACAAGACCCCCTTACTAAGGTTATAAAAATAGTAATAGTGACTGATGAAGAATTTCCTTAAGAACAAAGGCTAATGCAAGGTAGAAAAAGTTTTCTGAAGATGTTCACTTGGATATATGACTAGGAACACCAAGATGGCATTGTTTTAACCACAACAAAGACATTTCTCAGAAAGAGCCACTTAAGAAGAATTTTGGGTCTAGGTTTAGATGGAAGAGAAAGAGAGAGAGAGTAATGACCATCATCTTTATAGACATTAAGATTCTAAGTTCCTAGTCTATGGAAACACAAAATTAACCCAGACATGTCTTGATTTTCACTATTTATTTGTGAAGTCAGAAACTGTAAGATTTATTAGAGATACAAAATCATATATAATATGATTTCTGTAGTTGAAGGAAGGGTGTTCTCGCTAAATTTGTGTCCACTGGAGTCTCAGAACACATTACTGGGGGAAAAAAGTAATAACAGAAGTTATTACTAAGAGTCAAAATGAGGTTATACTGGACTAAGCACAAACCCAAATCCAATGACTAGACTCCTTTTGGGAAGAGAAGATATAAAGACACAGAAAATCCATGTAAGGACAGAAAAGTTTTCCTGTCATAAGCCAGGTCCTACCAGTAGCCAAAAGACAATGAAGGGGTTTCCTCTAGAACCTGAGGAGGGAGTGTGGTCCTGCTTGGAGCCCTGCATTTGGTCTTCTGGTTTCCAGAATTGTGAGAGAATAAGTTTCTTTTGCTGCATGACTTAGCTTCTTTTCCTGTTGCTGTGTAAAATACTCTCACAAAAGTTACTTAAGGAAGAGTTTATTGCGCACACAATTCACAGGGGTAGCCCACCACAGCAAGGGTGCCAAGGAGGTGGTGTCTTAAAGCAGCTGGTCACACCCCATCCACCATCAGGAAGCAGAGAGCAAGCAATGAACTCACATTGCTGCTCCACTCCTCTCCATTTACAAGGGTCCAGGACCTCATCAAGGGAATGGTGCCATCCACAAAGGGTGGATCTTTCCAGCTTAATTAATGCTATCAATATAATCCCCACAGGCATGCCTCAAGCTACATCTCATAGGTGATTCAAGATTCTATGAAGCTGACAAATAACACTAACCATCTATGGTGAAGCTGACAATTAACACTAACCATCAATGGTTGATGAATGAAAAATATCTGCTATAAATGTGAGGACTATTTCCTAATGCGAGATCTCTACTGACGCAATTTCCCAATCAAGCCAAATCAAAACAAGCCAAATTAAGAAATATCCAGATTTAATGGGATTCCTGCACTCTCCGGTGGCCCACCACTGGGAGGAAGGAAAAGAGACCATACGTTCCTCTTTTGGGAGTTCATTTAAATACTCTATGGGAGTGGTCCTGACCCCATCCCCTGCTGGGATTTGGAGTCCAGACTGATATAACTCAGGGTCAGGACCTGGCCTGCAGGGATTTGGAGTCCAGACCAATATAACTCTTAGGCCTGGGGGCTGGGATAGATGTGAGGGGCTGGGGTCTACACTCCCAATTTAACAATAAGCACAGGTGTTTGAGCACTTAATCCCCAGCTGGTGACATTTTGGACGTTTTAGAACTTTAAATTTTTTTTTTTTAAAAAAACAAAGAAACAATCTTCATCCAACAACAGATGGGGAACAGAGGCAATGATCCACACTGGAGCACTGGACTTGCTCTCCCAAGATCCAGTTGAAGAGTGGAGGAAATGAGAGTATGAGCAAGAAATTCAAGACCATGAAGGGGTCATCTACTGAGACAGTTTGCTTGAGCTAATGATAGCTCACCAACTCCAACTGGACTGAGAGTGAACGAGCATGGGAACAACCAAGCCCCTATGAAGGTGGTTAACAGCTGGGGCAGACTGAGGGGCCACTGATAGTGATATTGGGATTTATCTCTACTGCATATACCAGCTTCATAGGATCCTATTCTCTTTGGATGTAAACCTTGCTCAACCTAGACGTAGTAGGGAGGGCCTTGAACTTTCCACAGGATGGGGTGCATGGCAAACCCTTAGGGTTGGAGGGGTGGGGGGAGGGTCTATGGAGGGAGAGGGAGGGGACTGGAAGGAGGGGAGGGAGTGGGAATTTGGATTGGTATTTTTTTTAAAGTAATACAAAAGTAAAAAACAAATACCCCCTCATTATTTAAAGTAATAAAAAGTAAAAAAAACAAACAAACTATATTTTCTCATTTTACATACCAATCCCAGTTCCCATTCCCTCTGCTCCTCCCACTTCCTCCTCTTCCCCTCACCCCACCCCCATCCACTCTTCAGAGAGGGTAAGGCTGTCAGTTTGAAGTCAGTGAGCTCAGGCAAGCTGTTCTGGCACTAGGGAAATTCCCAGGAATCTACAAGAATGACCCTAGCTAAGACCCTAAGTTGTGGAACTTTTAAGACCAGGAACCTTGCTAAAGGAAGTCACAGAAAGGACTTTATTGACCATTTATCAATTTCCTCCCTCGCTTTGGGAGTAGAGCTAACATATAATTTTATAAGAATTAACATTACTAAGAGCTGTGTGATGAGAGGTATTTGTAGGAGGAGGCCTCCCAGAGCTTAAATAACCACACAGAAAGTGTATTAATTAAAACACTGTTTGGCCCATTAGCTCTAGCTTCTTATTGGCTAACTCTTATATTAATTTAGCCCATTTCTATTAATCTGTATATTTCCACTTGGCAGTGGCTTACCTGCAAAGATTTGACATGTCTGATTCTGGTGGCTCCATGGCATCTCTCTGACTCTGCCTTCTTCCTCCCAGCATTCAGTCCAGTTTTCTCCACCTCCCTAAGTTCTGCCATATCAACAGGCCAAGGCAGTTTCTTTATTCATTAATGGTAATCACAGCACACAGAGGAGACTCCCACATCAGATATTTTTATCGTCAAGTAAAAGTTAAAGTTTCTTTGAATAGTGTCTTAGTTATTACAGGCAAACATGGTGCTGTGGCAATAGGCAAGAATTACATTGTAGACTGGGACTGATGGAGCATGTGATCAAACCGGAGGGCTGACTGAGAAGCCAAGGACAACAGCACTGGGTTTTGATTCTACTGCATGTACTGGCTTTGTGGGAGCCTAGTCTGTTTGGATACTCACCTTCCTAGACTTGGATGGAGGGGTGAGGACCTTGAACTTCCCACAGGGCAGGGAACCCTGACTGCTCTTTGGACTGGAGAGGGAGGAGGAGAGGAAGTGGGATGAGGGGGCAGGTAAATGGGAGGATGGGAGGAGGTGGAAATTTTTAATAATAAAAAAAGAATTACATTGTATCCACAGTATAAGGAAGGGAGATCAAGATAATTTAATGGCTTGGGCTTTTGAAACCTTAAAGCACATGTTTATACACCTCCTCCAACAAGGCCACACCTCCCAATCCTTCCCAAGCAGTTCTACTGAGGACCAATTATTCAAACATGAGCCTATGCATGCCAATCTCATTAAAATAACCACAGAGAGAGGCCCCTGTCAGCCTTAGGATTGGAGTTCCAATGCAAAAGGCTTCAAGAAGTCAACTAGGAAGTCCCTTTTTTTCACGAAAACCTTCACTAGTATTACAGAAAAGTTCTGAGTCCCTGGCATCTACCTCAAGGATATACTAGCTATCAATATGCTAAATAATTTGCATAGAATTGTGGTAACTTTTTTGCCTCATTACCTCAGCATGTAAAGGACCACTGTTAGTAATGGAACAGGAAGGGCATATTCATCTTGACCCTCAGGTCAGCAAGATGAGGTAGCTTAAGCAAATCCATGCATTCCTTGA
This sequence comes from Arvicola amphibius, assembly GCF_903992535.2. Classification (NCBI taxonomy): domain Eukaryota; kingdom Metazoa; phylum Chordata; class Mammalia; order Rodentia; family Cricetidae; genus Arvicola; species Arvicola amphibius. The sequence continues at coordinate 94,087,373 of NC_052051.1, forward strand.
GAGCATGAGAAACATGGTCTTCACATCACACTGAGTGATGGAACTGTGAAGCTTTACTTCTCTCTCCTACTGGTGCTGCTCCTCACTCCCCCTGGTGACTTTTGGGGCATGTTCAAAAGAACAGAGTGCTGCATCAATAGACTGAACCTATGGTTAGCACAGAAGGAGGCTGGAGAGAAAGGCGCCAAAGTGCATCACAGTGATGTGTTCTCATTTGTCTTATAATTTTATTTGCCAAATTTCCTAAGATTGTATAGTTCTTATACCCAAGGAAAAAGCTTACAGGTGACACTTTTACTAAATTCCCTTTTAGCAACTTCTTTGAAACACAAATTGTGAAGAATTTATCTACCAAGGTGGATACCAGTTTTAGAACTCTTCAAATTTTGGGACAATTTGGACAGTATAAAAATATGGCTTTCCTCCCCTCCACATTGCCAATGTTATCTCCATCCCCCCCCTTCATGGGTCTCAAAAGTTAGCCAAAAATGTTTTCTTTATACTTAAGTTCAAGTAGCATGCTTTTATGCCTCATGCTGTTTCTCCTAAGGCTCTAGAATATATGACTAAAATCACTTAGAGGGCCAGTGAGGTGGCTCAGCTAAGCAAACCTTGACAGCCTGAGTTTGTTTCCCAGAACCAAAGTAAAGATGGAAAGAAAGGATGTGCTCCTGGGTGTTGTCCTCTAATCTCCACATGACTACTGTGGTACATATGTTTAAAGATGTCCTTTTCCAAAGCTAAGATCAATATTTATTTCCTCACTGAACATGAGTGGTTCGCTTAGTAACATATTTCTTCTCTAAAGATTCTATGAAACCTATTCTCAACAATTTTTGGAAAAGAGTGCACATGGCCATGTGTTAGTATCTATGCAGTTATTCTGTATTTCCACCAGGAGCACCCTTTGAGGACACACACTACATCTTATTTCTCTGTCCTGCATATCACCTCACGGACAGATTGTTAGAGGCTTGCTGAGTAGTTTAGGTACCTTAGGCAATCCCATTCATCGCACCTAGGAATGCCAAATTCACATCATCCCTGTTCTGACTCACTCACTGTTTTAATTAAGAAAATAAATCACACAAAGAAGTTGGGAGTGATCTTCAAGCCAGGTTGGTTCAAGTAGGATGATGATGCCAGTGAGTTTTCAGAGTTATAGCTGACATAGTGTGTCATTCTGATAGACGACTTTTCTTCTTTTCCTGTAATATGCATAGGATATCTCTCCTCTCCTGTATCTCTTACTGTGCTCATTTGGTAGAGGACTAGAGGAACCCACAGACATATTTGGGTGGATTTTTCTAGGAAAACAGTACGATTTACAAAATGGTAAACGAACATATACTATTTACAAAACAGTAAATAAACTAAATCCCTCAAGAGAAATTGTTTTCCCCTAAAGATTACAGCAAGATTCTACCAGCACAGCTGGCCTGGAAAATAGGACAGGTGGAGTTAGGAATAATGGAATTGTGAAAATCGGTTAAGTCAGTATGCAGCCATGTTCAAGAAAGAGGGTGAGAGCATAGGAACTGCATGGAGCCATATGAGTGAAACTGATAGAAACAGCCGCATCTTGAGAAGCGAGTGGGTGAGTGGATGCCCTAGGCGAACTAGAAGAGAATTCTGGCACCATTTGATCCTGTTTTGATGTGCCCTGTAAGTTTCTGTAATGTTTTCAATTAAAAATATGGAAGGAATGGCTATTACTGCTCCCAACCCTACAGGAATCTTAGTAAACAAAGTCATAAATGTGGATGTCTTAGTTATGGTTCCTATTGCTGTGATGAAATACCATGACTAAGAGTAAATTTGAGGAGTGGGGAAAGGATTTATTTGACTTATATTTCCGGGATCGCATTTCACTGAGAGAAGCCAAAGCAGGACAAAGAGGCAGAAACTGATGCAGAAACCACAGAGCAATAGTGCTTATTGGCTTGTCCAGGCTGTTTTCTTACAGAACTCAGGATCACCAGACTAGGGATGGCACCACCCACAGTGGGCTTGGCCCTCCTACATCTATCATTAAGAAACTGCCTTATACGCTTGTATATAGCCTGATATTATGGAGACACTTTCTTGAGGTTCCCTCCTCTCAGATGACTTTATCTTGTGAGGGTAGACATAAAACTATCCAGAACAGTGGATAAGGGTTGTGACAGTTAATTTTAATTCTCAACCTGACTGGATTTATACTCACCATGGAAACACACTTCTGGGTGTGTCTATAAAAGTATTTTCAGAAATTATAAGATGAGCAGGGAAGATTAATTATACCTGATGGGCACTCTTGACTGAGTAAGAGTGAGCTAAAGGGGACCAGGTCATGCCAGGATACAGCTTTGCCACCTGCCTGGCTGGCCATGGGAACAGACCGTGCTGCGCAAAGCATGGCCGTGGTGAGAGCGGTGGCCTCCAGAAACTATTTGACCACTGAAACCTCAGCCCTGCCTGAATCTGGAGGAGTGAGCATGGGAGCCATGGCCCCGCCTGTATCAAGAGGAGCAGCCATCTGAGTTGTCAGCCTATCTACACCTGGAGGAGCAATCGTTGGAGGCTCAGCCCCACCCTTAATTATTGAAAGAAGAGACATATGGGTAGACAACAAGGTAAGAATATACTAACCAACACAAAGAGCAAGATAGCAATGCCAGAAATTAGTAATTCTACAGCAAAAGACATGAATGTCTCAACGTAGATGAAGCAGAAGAAAACAATACTAAAAATAACTTTATAAAGATGATATGAGGCCCTTAGACAGGAAATAAAAAATTCCCATAAAGAAATGGAAGAAAAGACTAACAAAAATTTAGAAGAAATCAACAAATTCCTTAAAGAAAATCAAGGGAAAAAAGCAATCAAACAGGTGAAATGTTTTGAGACTTCAAAACTGAAATAGAGGCAATAAAGAAAACACAAATCAAGGAAACTCTGAAAATGGAAAATCTGGAACTACAGATATAAGCATAAACAACAGAATATAAGCGTTGGGAGAGAGAATCTCAGGTGTTGGAAGATACAATAGAGGAAACAGATTCATTGGTTAAAGAAAATGTTAAATCCAACCAAGGAAACAGATTCATTGGCTAAAGAAAACTTTAAATCCAACCAATACTTAAGACAAAATATCCAGGAAATCTGGGACACCATGAAAAGACTGAACCTAAGAATAATAGGGATTAAAAAAAAAAGAAGGTGAAGTCCAGCTCAATATATAGTCCAGAAAATATATTCAACAAAATCAAGTAAGAAAACTTTCCCAACCTAAAGGACATAACTATAAAAATACAAGAAGCTTACAAACATTAAATAGACTGGACCAAAAAAATCCTTTGTCACACAATAATCAAAACACTAAACACACAAAATAAAGAATATTAAGAGCTACAAAGGAAAAAGGCCAAATAACATATAAAAGCAGACATATCAGAATTACACCTGACTTCTCAATGAAACAATAAAAGCCAGAAAGTTCTGGACAGGGATTATTCAGACACCAAGAAATCATGGATGCCAGCCCAGACTACTACATCCAGCAAAGCTTTCAGTCACCACAGATAGAGAAGACAACATATTCCAAGACAAAACCAGATTTAAATGATACCTATCCACAAATCCAGACCTACAGAGAGTACTAGAAAAAACAACTCCAATCCAAGGAAGTTAGGTACACCCAGAAAATCACAGGCAATAGATAATCCCACACAAAAAATTCTGAATAAAGAGAGACACACACATATAATACCACTGCCAACAACAATAAAACAAAAATAACAAGAAATGGTAATCACTAGTCATTATTATCCCTTAATATCAATGGACTCAATTCACCTATAAAGAGACAGGATAACATATTGAAAACAGAATCCATTCTGCTGTTGCATATAAGACATACACCTCAATTACAAAAACAGACATTACCTCAGAGTAAAGGGTTGGGAAAAGATTTTGGTTGCATGGTCCTAACAAATAAGCTGGTGTAGCTGTCCTAATATCTAACAAAATAGACTTCAAACCAAAATTAGTCAAGAGAGATGAAGAAGATCATTTCATATTCATCGCGATGAAGCCTCAATCCTGAATATATATGCCCCAAATACAATGGCACCCACATTTGCAAAAGAAACATTACAAAAGCTTAAATCACACACCACGCCCCACACACTAATAGTGGGAGACTTAAATACCTCACTGCCACCACTGGACAGGTCTGTTAGACAAAAAAAAAAAAAAAAAAAAAAAAAAAAAAAAAAAAAAAAAAAAAAAAAACAAACCACAGCAAATGGTATAACTCAAATGTGTATAGCAGATATCTATAGAACATTCCACCGAAACGCAAAAGAATATACCTTCTTCTTGGCACTCCATGGAACCTTCTCTAAAATTTACCACATACTCGGTAACAAAGCAAACCTAAACAGACACAAAAAAAAATTTGAAATAACTTCCTATATCTTATCAGATCACCATGGCTTAAAGTTAGAATTAGAAAACCCATAAACATATGGAAACTGAACAATGCTCAACTGACTCACCACTGGGTCAAGGAAGAAATAAAGAAATTAAAGACCTCCTAAAATTCAATGAAAATGATGGCACAACATACTCAAACTTGCGGGACACAATGAAAGTAGTGATAAGAGGAAAGTTCATAGCACTAAATGCCTACACAAAGAAACTAGAGAAATCCTATACTATAATTAATGGAACAACTGAAATCTGTAGAACAAAAAGAAGTAAACTCACGCAGGAGGAATAGATGGCTAGAAATAAATAGATGGATGAAATCAATGAAATAGAAACAATACAAAGAATCAATAAGACACAGGGTTGGTTGATAAAATCAACATGATTTTATAAAAACTTTATCAAAACTAACTGAAAGACAGAGAGAGAGAATATCCAAATTAATAAAATCAGAAATGAAAATGGGGACATAACAACAGACACTCAGGAAATTCAACAGGAAAATCATCAGGTTATACTTTTAAAAAAACTGTACTCCATAAAATTGGAAAATTTAAAGGAAATGGACAAGTTTCATGATAAATATCACTTACTAAAATTAAATCAAAACCACATAAACAAATTAAATAGAACTATAACTTCTATGGAAATAGAAACAGTCATCAAATGTCTCCCAAACAAAAAAAGTCCCAGGCCAGATGGTTTCAGTGCAGAATTCTTCCAGAACTTCAAAGAAGAGCTAATACTAATACTTCTCATACAGTTCCACACAATAGAAACAAAAGAAACACTTTCAAACTCCTTTTTTACGAGGCTACAATTACCCTGATAGCCAAACCACAAAAGGACACAACTAAGATAGAAAATTACAGACCAATCTCAGTCATGAACAGTGAAGCAAAAACTCTCAATAAAATACTGGCAAACCGAATTCAAGAACACCTCAAAAAAAATCACCCACAATGACTTCATCCTAGAGATGCAGGGATGGTTCAACATATGACAGTCTGTCAATGTAACCCACCATATAAGCAAACAAAGAAAAAAACCACATGATAATCTCATTAGATGCTGAAAAAGCCTTCAACAAAATTCAATGCCCTTCATGATTAAAAAGAAAAGGGCTTGGAGAGCAGAAATATAAGGAACATACTTAAACATAATAAAGACAGTATACAGCAAGCCAACAGCTAATATCAAACTAAATGGAGAGAAACTCAGTGATCCCACTGAAATCAGGAACAAGACAGTTTTCCACTCTCTCCATATCTATTCAATATAGTACTCGAAGTTCTAGCTAGAGCAATAAGACAACAAAAGAAAATTAAGGGGATACAAATTGGAAAAGAAGTCAAACTTTCACTATTTGCTGTTGATATAGTATCTATAAGTTGATCCCAAAAATTCTACAAGGGACTCCTACAACTGATAAAAACCTTCAGTAATTTAGCAGGATGCAAAATTAACTCAAAAAATCAGCAGACTTCCTATATAAAGATGATAAAAGGGCTGAGAAAGAAATCACAGAAATCACCCTTCACAATAGCCACAAATAACACAAATTATGTTGGGGGTAACTCTAACCAAACAAGTGAAAGAACTATATGACAATCTTTGAAGAAAGAAATTGAGGAAGACATCAGAAAATGGAAATATCTCCCATGTTCTTGGATAGGTAGGATTAACATAGTAGAAATGGCAATCTTATCAAAAACAATCTGCAGATTCAACACAATACCCATCAAAACCCCAACAAAATTCTTCTAAGATTTCAAAAGGACAATACCCAATCCCATATGGAAAAACAAGAAACCCAGGATAGCCAAAAGAGTCCTGTATAATAAAGGAACTTCTGGAGGCAGCACCATGCCTGACTTCAAGCTTTACTCTACAATTATAGTAATGAAAACAGCTTGATATCAGCACAAAAAACAGACAGGTGAACAAATGGAATCAAATCGGAGACCCTAATATCAATCCACACATCTATGAACACCTGAATTTTAACAAAGAGGCTGAAATTATACAGTGGAAAAAAAGAAAGCATCTTCAACAAATGGTGCTGGTATAACTGGATATCGACTTGTAGAAAAATGCAAATAATTCCATATCTATCCCCATGCATAAAACTCAAGCCCAAATGGATCAAAGACCTTAACATAAAATCAACCACTATGAACCTCGTAGGAGAAAAAGTGGAAAGTAGCTTTGAACACATTGGCACAGAAGACCACCTCCTAAATATAACTCCAATAGTACAGATACTGAGAGCAAAAACTAATAAACGGGACCTCCTGAAACCGAGAAGTTACTGTACAGCAAAGGATACAGTCAACAAGACAAAACACAGCCTACTGAATGGGAAAAGATACCCACCAACCCCACATCTGACAGAGGGCTGATCTCCAAATTATACAAAGAACTCAAGAAATTAGACATCAAAAGACCAAATAATCCAATTTAAAAAATGAGGTGGAGAACTCTCAACAAAGGAATATCAAATGACTGAAAGACACTTAAGGAAATACTCAACATCCTTAGTCATCAGGGAAATACAAATCAAAACAACTCTGAGATACCAGATACCAGTCAGAGTGAACAAGATCAAAAGCTCTGATGACAGCCTATGTTGGTGTAGTGGGAGCTGCGGGCCGCTTCCCACCGCCCTGCTCTCGGCCACCTGGCTAGCTTATGCCCCCAAATAACAACAAACAAACTGTATTCATTTAAACACTGCCTGGCCCATTAGTTCCAGCCTCTTATTGTCTAATTCTCACATCTTGATTAACCCATTTCTAATAATCTGTGTAGCACCACGAAGTGGTGGCTTACCGGGAAAGATTCAGCATGTCTGACCTGGTGGCTGGCTTCATGGCGACTGTCCCAGAGAGGAGAGGCATGGTGATTGCCTATCTTCCCTTCTTCCCAGCATTCTGTTCTGTCTACGCCACCTATCTAAATCCTGCCCTATCAAAAAGCCACAGCAGTTTCTTTATTAACCAATCAGAGTCCTCCATCATGTTGGAGAGGATGCAGAGTAAGGGGAGCACTCCTTCATTGCTGGTGGGAGTACAGTCTTGTATAGCCACTTTGGATATCAGTATGGTGATTTCTCAGAAAATTGAGAATCATTCTACCTCAAGACCCAACAATACAGCTCTTGGGCATATACCCAAAGGATGTTCATACCACATGAACATTTGATTAACTATGTTCATAGTAGCATTATTCATAATAGCTAGAACTTGGAAACAACCTAGATGCCCCTCAACCAAAGAAGGAAAATGTGGTACATCTATACAGTGGAATACATAGCAGTAAAAAATAATGACATCTTGAAATTTTCAGGCAAATGACAGGACTGGAAAAAGCCATCCTGAGGTAATCCAGACCCAAAAAAATAAATATAATATGTACTCACTCATAGGTAGATAATTGGCATAAAGTAAAGGACAACCATCCTACAGGCCACCCAGAGAACCAAAGTAACAAAGAGGACCCTAAGAGAGATACATTGATCTGCCTAGGAAGGAGAAAAACACAAGATCTCCTGAGTAAATTGGGAGTGTGGAGGGCAGAGTGGTCGTGGTGGAAAATGTATAGCACATTCATATCCAAACAATTAAAATGAGGATAAAAAAAGTGAGCTGAACACCAGCATTCACCTGTTTTCTGACTGCAGACAGCATATGATCATCTATTTCACATTCCTGCTGCTAGACCTTCCCAGCCTTGATGGATTGATTGCTCATCTTTTACACCAGGAGCCAGAATAAACCCTCCTCCCTAAGTTGATCTCTGGTTGGATATTTTGTTGCAAGAACAAGTAATTAATACAGGAATGAAGCTCAGTGGTAGAACCTTTGTATGACAACTCAGTTCAGTCCTCAGCACCAAACACACACACACACACGAGAGAGAGAGAGAGAGAGAGAGAGAGCCTGTTAAATAGCTTTCTGTATTAGTCTTTTTGTGACTTCCTGTATCAGTTTCAATGGTACACACAGGAATTTGTAAAGCTTTAATTAGATTTAAATAATACACTAAGGTTTATGCTTTTAGTCAAGTACTGCAGTTAGGCAGGATGTAAAGTCGTGTTACTAAAAATCTCCAAACAAGTATTATTCCTGCATTATGTTTCCTAGTATGTGTGATATGCTGGTCTGAGTGGTTTACATAAAAACACATTCATTTACTAAATTCTCAAAGTCACCACATACTTTTTTTCCAAACAGGAAACAAAAGTAAAATAAAATAATGTGCCCAAGGTGAGTGTCACAGGCTTTCTATGGCTGTGATAAAACATATAAAATATCATGAGCAAAAGTCACTTAAAGAGGAAATAATTTATTTCAATTTACAGTTCCACATCACACAGTACATTACTGAGGGTAGCAAGAGCAACAGGACAGGAAGTAGAGAGAGGAACTGGAGCAGAGGCAAAGGCCACAGGAGTGGTATTTACTGATTTGCTCAGCATGTTTTCTTATAGCACTCAGGGCTACTAGCCCAGTGGTGGCACTACCCACAGAGAACTGAATTGTCCATCAAACACCTATCAGTCAAGAAAGTGCACCACAGGCTTACCCACAGACAAACCAGGTAAGGGCATTTTCTGAATTGGGGTTCCTTCTACTAAAAAGGACTCTATCTTGTGTCAAGTTCACACAGAACTAGCCGACAGAATTGGCTGTTTTACAAGAGAACAGAGCCACTAATGTTAAATCTTTTGTTTTGCTCTGACAGTTTATACTGTTCAACTGAAGTTGAGAAATCAGCAGTGATTAAGAAGAGACTGATATCACTGAAGTGAAATCTGGAAATCTTTCCTCTGTGTTCCGGAGCCATCCAGGAATGTATCATGTGCTGTTAGCTGATGTTGATAGTGTAAGGGTCACTCACTGGTACTGGTTTTAAAGGCATGAAATGTTCATGGAGAGCCGCTGAGTCTTGGTACCGTGTGGTAGGGCTACAAACCCTAAGGAAAGTCCATTGGCCAAGATACAGACTTAGTTGCTATAGAGACCCAGGTAGAGGGCTCATGGAGAGAAATGGAGGCCTGGCACTATGTGACAGAGTTGAAGTCCTTGAAGACAGGCCATGAAAGGCTACCAGCAAAGTTACAGGCCATTTGTAGAGACCCCAGTATTTTGGAGATGTCAGTACCATGGGATGACCACCAAGAACTTGCTGTAGAGTGGAGTCAGCTTGAACCCATGAGACAAGCTGTGTGTGCTGTAGATTAGGCAATACACTTCATCAAGATAATCCCTCACTTTCCCTATATGAAGCCTATATGTGACATTGAAAAATGAGACAGAATATCACAAGAATGGTACAATGCAAAACTCTCTACTAGGTTATATTCACACACATGGCACAATATAATTTTTCCCCTCGGCAGAGTATTAACTGGAACTTTTGAGGGCAATTTGTAGACACACTTAACTGATTCTACAACAAAGTAATAAAATTCAAAGCAGCAAGTACCTCGGTCCTGTTAACGTTCCTAAAAATTATGCCTTAGCATCGCTGTGTTTTCTGCTTGAACCATACCATCACTAGTATAAAGTCTTAATTCTAAATAAATTTCTCTCAAAAAAATCCTAATGAAACAAAATATGTCATGTGTAAGTTTGAAGAGTTTTATGTTTTAAACGTGCTTGCTGGGTCAGTAAACTGGCTCAGCAGGTTAAGGACACTTGCTGCCAAGCCTGATGACCTGAAGTGATCTCCAGTCTCACATAAAAAAGAAGACCAACTCCTGCAAGTTGTTCTCGGACCTCCACATGAAAACACACACAAAATATAAAAAGTATTTTTTAATGTTTCTTTTGAAAAAAAGACTATTGAAGCTGGGGAAGCGACTGAGTGGGTAGGAGTACTGATGTGCAAACGTGACAACCTGAGTTGGTTCCATAGCATTCACATTTAAAAAAAAATCAATGCTCCTTAATATTGTGTTAAAGAAAATGCATCTACCCCAAAGGCTCCGTTCTGCCAAATGTGTGGAGGAATCGTTTGTATGTACATGTTTGTTTTTCCCCGTGTAATATACATCCCACAATACAGGTTTCAGAACTGACATTAAGGGAGTCAGGAACTGGCTCAGAGGCTAGAGGGCCTGCAGACTGAGCATACGGTCCCAAGTGTGGTCCTCAGCACCCATGTGAAAAGCCATGTTGGTATGCTCCTGCTGTGCAAGCATACAGTCAAGTGTGGGTCCCCAGCACCAGTGAAAAGTCATGTTGGTACGCTCCTGCTGTGTGAGCATACAGTCCCATGTGTGGGTTCAGCACCCGTGTGAAAAGCCATGTTGGTAGCTCCTGAAATCCCAGGGCTCAGAGGCAGAGTCAGGAAGATACTCCTGACCAAACAGTGAGCTCCAGACTCAGTGAGACCTTGTTAACAAACGTAAGATAGAGGGAAGAAAGTGGAAGACACCCATACATATACTACACATGTGTATACCACAAAAAAGGCTTTCTATTAAAATTTTTGAAAAAGATTATCTTGGTAAGAGAAACTTAATGGGCCAAGAAAAGCTTTTATAACTATGTTTACCCTTCTTTGTGAGTCAAACAGCAGGCAAATTTATAACTACTGCAAAGGAAGTAATACAGCAACTTAGATCTAAGTGAGATTCCAGAACCAAATGTCCATAGTCCAAAATAAATAAGAGACTCACTGCCAGGCACATCAGAACCCTCCAAGGATTGGCTACCAATGAAAACTGCTGCAAAGTCAGTGATTGAGCAAAGTTTTATGTTTTGTTGGTTTTTTAATCATAAAATAATGGCTTTAATGGTGTATTTTAAATAATTTTAAACATCACTAAGATTACACAAATGTGGGAGCACATTGTACTTTACAAAAAATAAAGCTAAGCATTTAAATATACAAAACAACTTTGGGTATAGATTTCTTGTTAAGTTACTTTTTTAACATATACATAATTTATGGCATTTTACATAACTTGCTAAAACAAAAACTGTGGCCAATTAAACTCTTATAACAATATAGAATATGGCCATAACAGATACTGTGGGAAGAACAGAATGGATAGTGATATTCTAGAGGTGTTTCCCCTGAATTTTTCCCCTAGTATTTTCCTTTAACTATCTTCTGGGAGGGTATGGCATTCTTTTGGTATGTGATTTCAATTCCACTATTATTCTTTTGTCAGCTATAATTTACATAGGTAGATTTAAAAAATAGAGGGGAGGTGTTTTGAATATCGGATTCCTCCGTGCAGAGTGGTACATAATGTGTTGCTCACAGAGCCACAACCCCAAGGGTGAGACACTGAAAGCACCTCTTAGACAACCAAAGAGTGTCCTAGAATGTTCTTGCCAGCAGTTAGAGGTTTTGAAAAGCACTAGATACTTAAAACATAATGTAACTGGAAGATTCTTTACAAAAGAAAGAAAGAACTCCATCTTGGGAAATAAGATAATACAAAAAAAAGAAGCATCTTTTGAAATACTGTAACTAAACGTTTGCCAGGTTTTCTTCTTTGACTGACCTATGATTTTTCTTTCTTCTTCTTCTTTTCTTTCTTTCTTTTTTTTTTTTTTTTTTCATCACCAAAACAAGAACCAGCTTTGTCATTCCAAGTGCAGTCACTCTCCTTGGGCACATGGTATACCTATCTGTTTCATATTGCCATTTTCATTTTTCCCTTGTCAATTTGAATGCAAGGCCTCATATTCTTTCCAGTATTTTCTAGTTTTTCCATTTTTCAGTGAGGTATATCAGTAGCAACTCAGCTTTGAAACTTAGCTGACAAGGATGCCTCACTAGGTATCATAAACAGTGCAGTGTGGGGAGCCAGAGAGACAGCAACCTCAGGCACAAATGGTCCCATCAGCTGTGTTTGTAATTCTAGCTCAGCTAATCCAAGTCGAGAGTGACCCTATGCTGTGGCTTGCCACATGTCGACTTCAGAAAGTACCTATAACAGTTAGCTACCTAACTTCTAATTGCAGACATGAAATCTAATACTAGGAGACTGGTTCGGTATAGGATATATTCTGACGCTTCTTTTCTCCTACATCTAGATGCAGTCTGTATCAGAGACGGGTACCTTATTGCTATGGTGTAGAAAAACAAAACAAAGAGAAAACGGAGATGGTAAGAGGGAGCCCCTAGCTGCTGTAATTGAATGCAGGTGGATAGGTGATACTTCTATATAAGTATACTTTATATACTTCTATATATAAAGTATACTCTAAAGTACTGACTTTCAGAAAGCATCTGAATTGTCATCTGCAAAAACCCACAGGACATACAGACAAAATGTAGCTTAAAAAAAGAAAAAAGAAAGAGCGAGCTTGTCAGTGTAAACTGTGGTCTTCCATACTGGTGACTATTTTCCAGAGTAGATTTCAGGACAGTGCAACAGTGCTCTCTATATCTTCTTTGGCAGTAAACAGTGAGCATCTGGATGGATGGACAGAAGGATGGAAGGATGGATGGAGTGATCACTTCAGAAGGGCAAGGTATAGGGCTCGAGAATACTTCATATCTCTTTCCTGTTCCATACAGAATATCAAGTCCCTGAGGCAGATTCTTGTGATTCTTGGTCGAAGCAATGGTTTGGTGGCTGTTAGGCTGGCCGTCCCAGAAGCAGAAGGGTTATCTTTGAAGCCCTAAACAGGTATAAGGGAAAGGGGAGGGGGGGAAAGATAGAATTAGTTTTAAAAAAGGATTCTCATAAAGGAAAACCTATTTCTTGTGGCACATAGGAGCCCACTGTCCATTGGGAAGGTATTACCCACTGAGGTCATGACATCATTTACTTCTCTCTCCTGGCCTGGCAGGAAACGGTTTGATTTCTCTGAATGAAATGATTTCTTCTCTTCTAGGTGCTCCTTTGCTCTACTCTCCTGCCCATCCCACTTAAAAGATTTTACAAAAAACTTCAAAGTAATGGATAAATTTATTTTGATCCTAGGGCTGATGAAGAATTACATAGACATAAAAATCAATTGCCTCAAAGGACAGCAGGTTTTTGTGCATCAACAGTAAAACTAAACATAACAAAAGCCCATTATGGTTCAAATTTCATCATGTCACAGTACCAAAAAAATCTTAATAGCTCCCCAGTAGTCAAGAGCTTCACTTGACAATTTGTTTCCTTTCTTTCCCACAACATTGCAGCAAAGTGTGTGAGGGCTGTTTCTATTGCTCAGATAAGACAGGAAAATGACCTTAGCCTTAGTCATATGTCCTGAGTCTCACAGCAAAGGAATAATAGAACTCAGTTTTTAATCTGATATGAAGTTAGTCGCTATGTTATGCTGTATTATTGATGGTGCCAGGTAAGCACTCACCATTCTGGTTGCCTCCAAGCATACATCCCACTCTTTAAAAAGAACCTTAGCTACATCTTTCTCTGCAAGAGGATGCTTCCATACCATCACTAACCTGCTAGACCAGACGCTCTCTAAGCACAATGACTATTATTTATAGCCCCTCCAGAACTTGTCAAATCGTGAACAAACAGCATGAGTATCCATAGTATTTTCTTTTGGAAAAGGGTCTCACTATTTAGCTCTGGTTGGCCTGGAACTCACTGTGTGGTTAGGCCAGCCTCAAACTCAGAGATCTACTTGCCTCTTGCTCTGAAGTATTGGCATTAAAAGCAAGGTACTACTACCATACCCAGTGTAATATTTTCTTAACTGAATTTACTGACTATGAACACAACAACCAATATAAGTTTCAAGTTCATCCAAGAATAAACTGAAACCCAGTACTCCTGCATTAAGATCACTTCCTGAACAATGACATCTATGTACTATTATGTTAAATTATTTATTTATTATTATTATTTTGTGAATTATGATGTGGGACTGGGGGGAGGCACACACATGCTATGGTGTGGATGTGGAGGCCAGAGAACAACTCTGTGGAATTGGTTATCTCCTATATATATGGGTTCTAGGAATCAAACTAAGGTTGTCAAGCATTTGTGGCAAGTACTCTATCCACTGAGCCATCTCAATGTCACCAATAAGTAAATAATTAATAAATGAAGACAATCAACAGTCTTACCCAGCTATAACATTTATGAACCACATAGGCAACCAGAATGGCATGATTACCCTTTGGGTGCAGTAACCAACATATCTTTAATTAGACTTAAGACCCACTCAACAAGAGGCATACCATGCCTGGTACTGGAAAGCTACCTAACTATTCAGTACTAGTGAAATCCTGGTTACTGGAGGAGAATCTACAATCATAATTTTACTAAACTAACATATTTCCTAACCATAATCCATTAAGTATTTGTCCTTATACCAAGAGATAAGAGTAGTCTTTAACCCTCACCAAGGAAACCTCTCTTTGTAACAGCCAGAGACCATTATAGAAAACTATAACCAATAAAAATGCAGAGCTGCAAAGTCCTGTTCTGACATAATCCACACAATACAACTACAGCTCCACCCAAGGCTCAGAGATCATTTCAGAAGAGGGATTAAGTTTGCTGTAAGTTTGAGTCTTCTATTAATATCAGAAGCTACACATATAAAGTCTCACCAACATGACCACACAAATGTGAAGGAGAAAGACACCAATGAACATGCCAAACTGAATAGGGAAAAGCCAATGAGGCCTCAACCCAATATAAACTATAATCAACTGAGGAAAAGGCACAGCAATTAGTTGTCCAGTGCCAACCTGAAAAATTTCATTTCAAGTCAGCCTTGAAAAGATATATACAAGTAATACATGAATTCAACAGACTATATTTAGGAAGACATATAATGTATATACACAATATAACATACGTTTTATATGACGTATACAAATACACACATACATATGCACAAGTGACAACAATTAGTGAAAAAAAGAGGCCATTAATATATCAGCAGGCTTGAAGGGAGGAAAGATAAGGAATATAATTAAATTATAATCTCAAAAATTAAAAAGGAAGCCAGGCAGTGGTGCCTTTAATTCTACCACTCAAAGCAGAAACAGATGATGGATCTGAGTTTGAGGCCAGCCTGTTCTACAGAGCAAGTTCCATGATAGCCAGAGAAACCCTGCCTCAATAAACCAAAATAAATAGATGAATAAGTAAAATAAAAATAAATTTAAAAGGAATTTAAATTATTATTATTGTGCATGTGTGTATGTTATATATGAGTGCTGGTGGACATATACCACATGAAGTGTACAGATGTCAAAGGACAACTTTGAGAAGGTTCTCTCCTTCTACCATGGATTCCAGGGATCAAACTACATTTATTGAACTTGCATAGTAGCACTTTTACCCACTGAATAATCTTGTTTGACCCAAACAAGAATTACTTTAAAAGATAATTGTATAAAAGTGAAACTCTTGATGTCATTTTATGTGTGCTGGGGAGGGTATTTTAGTCAGAATTCCAGGTTACGGTCCATCATAGCAAAGAAGCCACAGTAGCAGGGCCTTTAGAAAAATGGGCATATTATATCCACAGATAGAAGAGAGTCACAGATATGTCCATGCTTTCACTCAGCTTACACTAAGCATTATACTCGTGCAAAGCTCAGGATCCCTATAGTAGGGAATGACGATGCCCACATTGAGATCTAATCTTCAATAACATAATCAAAATAATCTTGCACAGACAGGTCAAGTTAATCTAGACAATTATTCATTGAGACTCTCCAGATCATATAAATCTTTTGCCTTTCATTTTATTTTAGAACTATATTTTGTTTTTGAAAAGTATCTTCAGGGCTGGCGGGATGGCTCAGTGGTAAAGGCACATTCAGCATAAGCCTGGAGACCTGTTTGATCCCTGAAACCCATGTAAAGGCAGAAGAAGAAAACTGACTCCAGAAAGTTTTCTTGTGAAAACCAACACACATGCATCATAAATGCATGCATACACATTAATAAATTAATTTTGTAAAATCTCAAAGTAAAAAGAAAAGCATTTCGATTCATCCTCTCAAGACTTACACAAAGGTACTTAGGTAACATGGGAATCAAATCTTCCCATTCTGTTTTAATAATACTGAATATTAATTATTCCCATCACAATTTTGGTTTGACAGTGCAGGGCATGGTGTGTAAAGTCAATAAAATACCACAATCAAATCAGCCAATGTAATTTAATGAACATTCATAGCATGACTTTGGGGAGGCTTTATCTAGCCAAACAAATTTTCTTCTAACACATTCAATTTTTGAGGGCTATCTTAACCATCTTAACCACATCTTTTCTTCCATTACATTAATCTTGTTCATAGGACAGTCCATAAAGAAAAGGATTGTTCTCTACACCACCTACAGTTCAGAGCTCTGACAGGTGTAGAACATGATCTGTCCATTCCAAGTACTGAGCTACAATCAAATAAGCATGGGAATCCGGAGCGAATCCTCTGGTGTCTTTCTTCTCTGCAAGTCTTGCTACTCAGGTGTGCAATAGATGACATCTTACTACTGCCAATTATTACTGACAGCCAAAGAAACCCACCCAAACCCTCAAACCAGAGCCAGTGAAAAAAAGAAAATGACTGTCCAACCTTGCCCAGAAAAGATAGAATGGTCCTTCTAAAACCCTGCTTCATAGAAAAGTATGTCAGTTATTCTAGGTGTGTAGGTCAAAGGTGGACACCCCAAACGTTGCAGAGGAACTATGGGTGACTGTCCAGGCAGTCAGCTGTTTCTGTCATTTCTTATATTTTTTGGAAGTTGCTTGTTTGCACTTTCTGATTACTTAGTTAATATTATTTCCTTCTAGGGTCTCTGAGGTACCTGAAGATTAGACAGTTATAGTTATCATTTTCCTTGTTTACATGACTCAGAAAAGAAATTCACTATAGCAATATAAAGTACACAAGGTTGAGAAATATCAAAATGTAGTTTTGCATGGTAATACAAGTTGTGGTAGAAAATAAATTAGGTACAAATCTTTAGATTTACCAAGATCAGATAGATAATAGAGTATTTTCTCTGAATTTGTCAAATACAAATGGAGGAGAGACATTGTTGATGTACTTATTGCCTGGATATAGTGTATATAGTTATTTTACTTAATGTATATAGCTTTTATTAGTTATAGCCTTTTTATGTTAGACAAAAGGAAAATATAGTGATATTTTTATTTATGTTTTAACAAATAAAGCTTTCCTGAAAATCAGAGGGCAAAACTAAGCCACTAGAGGTCAGGCAGTGGTGGCACATACCTTATATACAGGATTTAGGAGACAGAGGCAAATGGATCTCCGTGAGTTCAAGCCCACTCTGCACTACATAAGATCAATGCAGAAACAGATCCAGGTGGTGGTGAAGCACACATTTAATCTCAGTACTAGGGAGTCATTCGCCTTTAATTCTAGCACTAGAGCGGAATATAAGAGGGAAAGAGACAGAGGCCTAGGGCTTAGTATGCAGTTGCCCAGTCTTGGTAGAGGTAAGACTTCTCCAATGGCTTGAATGTTTTGCTTTTCTTCCCTTCAGCTTGAACCCCAATATCTATCTCTGGGTTTTTTTGAGATACAAGTATGTACTCTAAAGAATTAAAGTACTGCTGACTGATTCTTTTTCTTTTTTTTAAATATTTATTCATTTATTATGTATACAATATTCTGTCTGTGTGTATGCCTGAAGGCCAGAAGAGGACGCCAGACCTCTTTACAGATGGTTGTCAGCCACCATGTGGTTGCTGGGAATTGAACTCAGGACCTTTGGAAGAGCAGGCAATGCTCTTAACCACTGAGCCATCTCTCCAGCCCCTGATTCTTTTTCATATATAAAAGTTTAGGTTTGTGATTCCTTTAAGATTCCCTTTCAAGAAGTAATAAAGCAATTGGCCCTTTCTTTATAACTGCAAAATGCAGCTTGCTAGTAAAAGACATGACTGAGAAGAATAGCTTCCTTGCCTACATGGTTAATTTATAACAAGTTGCTAGATTATGTGGGTTCTTAGGGAAATTTGTTTTTCACCTGTAATATGTAAAGTGTTTTATCATGTAGTAAATATGAAAAAGATGTTTTTTACTTGTATTCATTCACTTGAAAAACAGAATGAAACCACATTTTAATTTTTATAGTGCCTGAAAGATTCTGCTAGGATATATAAGCTGTAAGGGAAAAAATATTTAAGAATTAAATAAATTAAGTTAAAAATGGACTAGAAGGAAAATACCAATGAGTGAGTTAGAAGGAAAACATCAAGAATAAAGATAGGTTAGAAAGAATGCATCAACAATGAAGAGTAGAAAATCACTGGGAAAAATAAAGAATAGAGAATGCAAAAGAAGAATAAAGGCTTTCCTTTATTCTATAGAGGTTTCTGGAGCAAACCATCAAGAAAGTATGTGAGTAGTATTTTTTCCCCTAACCCCCTCGGATAGAAAAGTCTAGTATGCAGTGACACTGTGAATTTCCCTTTGAGTCCTGTGCTGCCTGGAGGCTGGTTGCCTAGACAGTGATAATCTTGTTTATAAGAGTTAGATTTATTTAAAATGTTAGTGCATTCTAAAGAAGTACTGATACCAGGCATGGTAGTGCACACCTTTAGTCCCAGTCCTTGAGAGAAGAGGTAGGTGGAACTCCACATTCAAGACCAGCCTGGCATACAGGATAAGTTTTGGGACAGCCAAGGCTACCCCAGGGATACAAAGGAAGGATGGAAGGGAGGGCGGGAGGGAGGGAAGGAGGGTGGAAGGATAGATCTCACCTAGTTCAGGTTATTCCCCAAATGACCTTGCAGCCAAGGATAAACAATGAACTTTTGGCTCTCTTGTCTGTCTCTCTCACGTGTTAGGATTACAGACATGTGACACCATGCCTGGTTTATATAGTGGTGAGGATCAAATCCAAGGCTTCAGCAAGCTGTACAAGGACTTTACTGTTATGTGAATTATTCACTGGTCTTAGTAATAAAAACCTGGAGTCAGATATTAGAGGGTTGAAAGCCAAAGCATCAGAGAAGCAGAGCAGTCATCCACTAGTTGTTCTTACCTCTACGAAATCCACAGACTGAATGGGGTATCCTGTCTCTACAAGTCCTCAGCATTAATGTTGTCTCTATGAAACTTCAGAATAAATCCAGAGCTTCTGTCTCCTCCTGCCTTATATTCCTCTCTTCGCCCAGCCATATGACTTCCAGTCTCTGCCTCCTTAATGCTGGGATTAAAGGTGTTAGCCACCACCACTTGGTTCTGTTTCCTTTTTAGATTGATTCAATCTGGTATAGACCTGAGCGATCTTAAACTCACAGAGATCCATCTGTCTGTGCCTCTCAAGGACTGGGATTAAAGGTGTGTGCACCACTGCCTGGTCTCTATGGCTAACTAGTGTGCTAGCTCCACACCCTCATCTTCAGGCAAGTGTTATCTGTTAAAGCACAAACCAAGTATCACCACATTTGACCTACCTAGCGACACTTCCAGCTCAAGGCAGAGTTTTCTTCATCCATAAATGATATATTATCGACGGTTCTAAATCTATACATATTTAAGTGTTCACACCAAGCATCTTCCTGCAACAAAGTTTGTCATGTTATATAAATTTTAAAATGGCTCAGAAATTCTGTCTTTATGAAAAGACAGAAAAGTCATTTTTAGCAAAAGTCACATATAGTGAAGTAAACTATAACAACTGAGAGAACCCAGGACACAAAAGAACTGTGTGGTTCTATTTTTGCCAAGTCTCCATATAAGCAAGGCTCCAGAAATCAGGTAGTGAGTTCTTGGGGAACAAAGGAGCAATTAGAAGAGTACAGTGGTTTTCTAAAGTTCCCATGATGCTTCCCTTTTATTCTGAGCACTGATTAGGTGGGTATGTTCCCTACATAAAAATTTAGTCAGCTTATGATTTGATTTTTGTTCCTTCTGCACCAATGCTGCATTCTGACAGAATATAAAAACTACTAGCAAAAACCCCATCTCATCTCTGTAGAAAATTAAAAGGAAAGTGTAATAAGGGAACAAAAAGAAGATACGACTATTAAATGTAAAGAATATAGAGGCCCAATCATCTAGATAAGGAACAAAGGGGGTCACAGTTCATGTCTGTCATGTGACAAGCCTAAAGGATCCAAGGGAAAGAGCTACATTATAGCTGGCAGTCCAGGGTTGAAGAGGAGGTCATTCCAACAGGAGGCAGTAGAAAGCCTGAGGCAAGGTTATAAATCATACAAACCCCAAGGGACATTCTACAATCCATTACAAACGGCTTTCATAATTTACAACTTCCCAAAGGTGATAGCATTCTCTTCACCAAAATCATGACCGATGTAGAAAGCCGAATTCTTGAATCTGTATGCAAAATAAATTCCTATCATTTTTATAATTGGGATAGTTAACAACAATTCTGACTGGTTAGAAACTAACAATCTAACAAATCCTCTGTGGCCACAATAAGCAGGCAATTCTTGGTCATCAGATGACAGCTTACATCCATCAACACCAAACCTGCCTCTTCCCACCACTTTTCTTTTTCCTCCATGCCACTAGCTCATTCATTCAGTTCTACAGTGTCAAGACTAAATCACTAATGTAGTTCAGGGAGCATAAACAAGAAAAAACAGGCTTTTATAAAGAACACATTGTTTATTTCTGAAACAGAGGGATTCCTAATCCACTTCTCACATAAGGATATGCTTTTATATGGATTCCTACTAGAATGAAAGAGTAAAATGGAGAAGCAATCAACTCTTCAAATGCCTAACCAAACCTACTGTCAGCACCCTCTAGAACTACAGACCAAGTAAACTAGTTGTTAGATTGTTTCATTGAACAAAGTTTCTTATTTCTATCTAGAAAAAAAAAAGAAGAAACTCTTTTATTCTTGTAAGGAGAAAGTGAGTACCAGTAGTTAACAGCTTTAGATATAAGCTACTTAGCAGTAACTAAAAAACCGTCATTACATTTTATTCTCATCTACATAATAGAGCCAGTAATATAAAATAAAATCTTTAAAAGCCTTTCAACTTTTCCTTAAGTTATATTACTGCTATACCAAGTTAGAAGCCAAAACAAGAGCTGTGTAACCCAAGTGGCTTCAAGAATTTTGCACAGGTCCCTCACTTCACGTGGACCTATATTTATCCAAACGTCAGCACCCTTGTAGAAGAGGGGCAGAAGATTCTAAGAGCCAGGATTGGGAGAACTTGATGAGAACAGTGTCTTCTGGACATGAGAGGACCACTGCACTCATAGACCCACAGCAGTCAGCAAAACAGCTTGTGTGAAATTCAGTCCAAAACAGCTAGTCCAGATCCTAGCATGGAGTAGGGCATGGCTTATGAGCTACTTTCCACATGCTGAGAAGCTACTGACAGCTGATGACTTCTGAGGGAGGGAAGAGTCAGTGTTTCTTAAGGGTGTGGACCTGGCAATCAACCATGCTCCAGTGGATGGCCCTGCATACATTAGTGGGATGGGCAACACAAACTGGACTTGACTGGATATTAAAAAGGACATCAAGTTAGGAGGAGGCAGGGAGTTGGGGAGTGAATCTGAAAGAACTAGGGGGAAGAGTCAGCATGAACGTAATCAAAATGTAGTATAAGAATTCATAAAATTATAGAAGAATAAAAATATTCCTTTAAAAACCTGTAACCACCCAAAGTAACCTGGCTCCATGCTAACCCACAGCCTGATCCAATTCAAGTATCGTGTCACAAGATACTGAACAGAAAAAACACTAGTTGTCAACTTCATAAACAACCTCAACCTCTACTTCTCTGTGCTTTAGTTTCTTAAACTGCAAACAAGGATACTAACAACTAGTATCGTTATGAGAGAGGGTACTAAAAGATCCATATAAAGATTAAATGAGAACAACATTTTGGACACAGTATGCGATCTCTAAGTGTTGGCCTTTATCAGTCACTGGGAGTCATGGATTGTTTGCAAACAGGAAGAATATAACTTTACTCCAGAAATTTCCTCCTAATTAATTTTACCACGGGTACCCTTGCATCTCAAGTCCTCACTAAATGGCTGACCTTCTAACTTTAGAGAAATGATAAATACTGTTAGGCTTCTCTTGTTTCTTGGTAAACTTTTTTAATTTCAGGGAACTTTCAGTGCTTAAAGTTAAAATGAAGACTAATGGCCACTTCTATATGGAGCTGCTGGACAATGGATACTTCCACAGACATCTTTCCTACACTTCTCAATAAAACCACAGAAAAGCTGCTGTGACCTTATCAAACACGGTCTCTAGCTGACTCCACTGTTCCCTGTAAGACTGAGAAAACACAAATGTTCTCTGAACCTTAACAGTTAATCAAGCACAAAAACTGGGGCATTTTTAATCGAGAGGAACTGGAAACAATGGTTCACCACATTTCTCAGGTGCTCTGTCCAATTTATACCAAAGCCCAGTGCCAAGCCATTCTAACATTCTAATCTTATGGTGGATCTAACTTTTCTTAAACTTGAAGGATGAAACAATGTTAGCCGTGGGATTTAGGGATCAGGATGACACCTGGTTCCAGGATAAAAACTCAATATTCTCTAGGACCCAGAAGCAAGGATAAATAGGCATACTGGGGCTGGCTCAGAAGACAAGAGCGCTTGCTGCACAAGCGTGAGAACCTGAGTTCAGATATCCAGAAGCCACATTTTAAAAGTTGGGCATGATCAGGTATATATACTTGTAACACCAGCACTATAGGGAGGCATCAAAATAGGAGAATTGCTAGGGTTGCAAGCTCCAAGTTCAGTAAGAGACCATGTCTTGAGGGAAGAAAGTGGAGAGTAACAGACATCCATCATCTTCTTCTGGTCTATCCATGCACACACGCACAGGTGAACACACTTGCACAGGCATATATCACAACCTCAAATAAATAAATGAAGTTTCTGCCTGACCTAAGGCAATAATACATAGAATCTATACTCAAAACTCTAAGCTATTGGTTGGAGACACAAGTCAGTTGATAGAGTGCTGGCTCAACCCTTAGCACCACACAAACCAAGGACGATGGCTCCTATCTGCGAATTCAGCACTTGGATGGTGGAGGTAGGGCGATAAAGAGCTCAAGGTCAACCACACTGACACAGGGAGCTGAAGACTACACTACACAGTACCCTGACTCAAATCAAAAAACAAGACTGTTTTCTAAACCTTAAAGAAAACACAGCAGAACATACTGAACTTTAAGACTGACTGCCCTCTGCTGGTCAAGAAGCAGAAGTTTTGAAGTTATAGGTCTCTGACTCACACTCAATATCCTTGAGAGTTATAGCATGGCACAAGCAGTCTGACATGTCTGTCTCTGCCCAAAAGTTCTGTCATTCCTAAAGGTGTGTTTCAAAAGAAATGAAGAGACTTCAGTGACACTGAGCCACAGGCTGAGAACTCTAACTGTAGTTCTGAAATTATGTCAGCTCCAAAGGAAACACACCGACCCTTATCTTTACTTCAGGCCCCACTGTTCAATTTTCTAGAAAAGCTTCCAGTATAATATCCCACATTCAACATACTTTGAACCGTTATTATTTCCCTTCTTCCTCTTCATTTTATTTCAAAAAGTATAAATGTATGTACAAAAAATGCCCAATCCAGAAACCTGGACAAGACTTTCAACCTTTCCTTCCACTATGATTTACCTGCTTACTTCTTTCAACATTTTTACTTTTATTACCTACTATTTGAAAAGCTAATAATTTTAAACAGTCTATCTACTGTGTTACTATTGCTTACCCTGAAGTGTGAATGACTGTTCTAAAACAATAATCTAGCAATATGGTTTGCCTGCTTAAAATGCTCCAATGACTAAAAATCTACCGGACCAAAATCAAACACACAAAGGCAGGATATGAATAGTCATTTACAACCACAATAAAGTCAGTCTTGTCTCTCATTTCTTTATTGCTATCAGAAACTACTGATCATAGAAGAAGTAACTTCTCCTTTTGATGCAGCCAGTTAATGGCAAACAGTATGCTTTCTTCCTGAAAGGACATTCTACAGTCCAGCTACCGTATTCTCAAGTCCCAACACTGAAATGTTTAAGGCTTCAAGTCAGGTATGTTCCCCATACCTGTAGTTGGTTCCTACAAGCACCAACTAGTCCAGTTCTAGACTAGGTGCACTCTCATGTACTTTCTTGGTGTTCTTCTAAAACTTCATACCTGCTCTGCAATTATCTCTAACTCATCATTCACTGTACTTTAGAGGATGTCTGTGACCTATGAAGATTTTTACAGTCATGGAGAAAGGATCTGATCAGTATGTGTAGGTTGATTCCTGTGCAGAATCCAGTTATCACACAATAATATAACTGGCATGAATGAACAGTGAAATTGAGCTAATAACAATCCTTGGCCCTTCTGAGTCAAAATAGTGTTGCTAGTCTTAGCTTTAAGCCAAATAAATCTGAGAAGAAAATGTAAAGTTCTTGACTGGTATATTTGTAGAGTATTATCTAGACCTCTAAAAAGTTTTTTATTTATTCACTCTCACCAAGCTACTATCAGGTAGAATTTATTCAAAACAATGGTCTTTTTAAAGTTTTCCCCCTCCAATATTTTCAAAATAGTGAGAAGACATTTCAGCAGCTGGCCAAGTAATAAAACACATAAGAATATCAAATGTCTAATTCCTTGAGTTCCTTATATTATTTTGGGTATTAGCCCTCTGTTATATGTGTGTTTTGTGGAAATCTTTTTCCATTCTATGGGCTGGCCCATTAGTTTCAGCCTCCTCCATCGGTACATTTACACAATGGAGTATTACGCAGCTGTTAAAAGCAATGGCATCTTGAAATTTGCAGGCAAATGAATAGAACTAAAAAAGATCATCTTGAGGGAGGTAACCCAGACTCAATAAGAAAAGGAGAAACAAGCTACAACCCACAGACCCAGAAAGCTAAGTAACAAAGAGGGCTGGGAGGTAGGAAAAAGAGGTGTTTTCCAAGAATCTCACTGTGATGGGAAAAGAGAATAGGACATTGCCAATAGGTGGGGGAGGGGCCTGGAATAGGGAATAGGGAATAGGGAATAGGTATGAGGATAGGAAGGGTCAGGTGAGGGTGGGGAGAATGTAGGGAGAGATAAAGGGAATTGGGCGGCATGTCTGGAATGAGTTAGAAACCTAGTGCAATGGAAACTCCCAAGAGTCTATGAGAGTGACCCTAGCTAAGACTCCTAGTAATGGGGGATGTGGAGCCTTAACTGGCCTTCTCCTATAACCAGGCAAGACTTCTAGGGAAGGGATTGGGACACCAACCCAACCACAAACCCTTCAACCTACAATTTGTGCTGCCTATAAGATGGTGCAGAAATTGTGAGACTGATCAACTAACGATGGGCCCAGCTGGAGAATCATACCCTAGGAGGGCGCTCATCCCTGAAAATCAGAACCCAGAGGCAGGATAGCCCAGAGACATAGGATAGACCCAAACAGCGATGACAAAAACAAACAAACAAAACCCTGCTATTCTCATTGATTGGTACCTAGCCCAATTATTATCAGAGAGGCTTCACCCAGCAACTGATGGAAACAGATGTAGAGACCAACAGCCAAACAATTTTTGGGGGGACTTTTGCAAAAGAGGGGAAGGAAGGGTTGTAGGAACCAGAAGACTCAAAAAACACCAAAAGAAAAACACACAGAACCAATTAACCTGGGCTCATAGGGGCTCACAGAGACTGAACTGACAACCAGGGAGTCTGGAAATGACTGACCTAGGTCCTCCTCACGTATGTTCGAGTTGTGTAGTTTGATCTTATGAAACACCTAACAGTGAGAGCAGGGGCTGTCTCTGACATTGATAACCTGCTTTTGGAGCCTAGTCCTCCTACTGAATTTCCTCATCTAGCCTTAACAGAAGACAGGCGTGGGTGCCTAGTCTCACTGCAACTTAGTATACAGTGGCTGGTTGATATCCATGGGGCAGGGGGGTCCACAAGTAAACGAAATGAAACGGTAGAGGAAACTTTGGTTGGGATATACAAACAGAAGTAAAGAAACAGTTGTGCAAAACCCCACATCACATGGCCAAACAGCAGCCAACTCTAAAAAGACATAACTTGACTGCCTCCTGTGGCCAAGGAGAAAAATACAACTTGGGACTTTTCTAAAAAGCATTTGAAAAGTAAGAAAACTCATATAAACTATATCTAGATCTGTTTTACATTTTGTTAAAAGTTCTTCAAAGGAGCCAGGTAGTAGTGGCACACTTTTAATCCCAGTACTTGGAATGCAGAGGCAGGCAGATCACTGTGAGTTCGAGGCCAGCCTGGTCTATAAGATCTAATTCCAGGCTAGGCCCAAAGCTACAGAGAAATCCTGTCTCGAAAAACAAAAACAAAAACAAAAAGTTCTTCAAAGGACTGACAGTGAAGTCACTCTAGTTTCATACTTGGAGAATCATGAAGGGCACTGCAGAACAACTAAAGGTGGATTTATTAATAGCTTTGAATGTATTAACAGTAGCTTCATTTGTAAGTTTAGGAATTATAGAGCTGCTGAGCTGCACACAGGATGGAAAATGCTCCAAGAAAAGCCTCTGGCCTGACGGGAAAGGTGAGAGCGCAGTGGCAGCGGTGCTTCCACTCACGGTGAGGCTAAGCAACAGCGCGCATTACAGAGGCAAGTCACAGCACAAAGGACAGAGGCATATGGGTAGTGGCTCAGAAGACTCCTACATAAGATGAATGATACTATCTCAAGATTGGGACCAGTCAAAAATAAATATTGTATGCTTAAACAGATAAAGACGCCTCTAAAAAGACAAACAAAAACACAAGCACAACTAAAAAGGTTAAAAAAAAACCGACAGAGGACTCAGAGTGAAATTGTTAAATATACTTGACTAAGGTAAATGGTAACATACAGGAGAAATAAAAAATTCAATTTATATGGTATTCTTAATGACCAATTATAAATCAAGTTAACTTATAAGTGTATGTGTGGAAAAAACAAACCATGCAAATCCTAGGCTTAAGAAAGCTACCTTAGCAACAAAATATTAAAGGAAGCAGGCTTCCAAACAAAGACTATTTCTAGAAATAAAGATCATTTCATAATGACAAAAGGACAATTTTATCAGAAAGACATAATATATTGCACCTTCAAACAAGTCTTCGTATAACAGAAGAAAATTAAAGTATATAGAAGAAATTTAAGTAAAAGTAGGTGGGCACATAATCATAGACGCCTATACCCTGTCTCTCAGAACTTTATGGAATAAGCATCTCCAGTCCAAAATAAACTAGTTAGAAGACAGAGGATTAGAGTCATCCTACTGACAGCGGCAGGATTTATATGTTTCTAAACACTTATCCAAAGCAACCAAACAGAGAGGCATGGTTCAACAGATTTAAAGGACTGAAACCATATACTATGTTCTCTGGCCACATGAAAACAAAACCAATGCACAGATGTAACAACACACTTTCAAAGAGCTGGTATGTGAAAACTATCAAAAAAGAAATTAGAATTAATACTATAAGCAAATTACATCCAACATATTGAAGTTTGCATAGGTGAAGCCAGAATAGAAAGATAATGAAAATTTAGAGTAGAAACTCAAATGTTCAGTTGGTAGAATGCTTGCCTAGCATGCACAAAGCTTTCGTTCAATTTCTAATACCACAAAAACTTGGGTAGTGGTAGGTGTAGAAAGCTTCAATTTCTACAACTCTCAGGAGACAGAGGCAGAAAGATCAGAAGTTCAATGTTATCCTTGACGATATGGTAAGTTTTAGATCAGCCTGATCTACATGTTATCATATCTAAAGAAAATGTTAATAAGTTCCAAATTAGCATTTAGAGAGATTAATTTTAAAAAAGCCTTTATCTAAACTAACCAAGAAGACATTATCACAGACATTAAAAGAAATAATAAGATATGATGAATAATTTCCTACTAACAAACTGAACAACTCAGACAGACAGTCTCTTTAGCAGAAAAAGTACAGTGGCAAAAACAGGAGATGCTTGCTGGACAACTTTCATTCAGACTCAGAGGAGAAGAGAGTAAAGAATGTACGTGCTCAGCTAGCCTTTCCTCTTCTATGCAGTCTTAAATCCAGCCCATGGAAAGCAACAGCCTAATTTAGAGGAGTCCTCCCACTTCGATTAATCAAATCTAGATAACCCGCACTGTTAGGCCCAGATATTTGCTTGTTGTTTCTAAATCCCATCAAGCTGACAATCCAGATTAATCATTGCAAGTATAAAAACTGTTTAAGAAACATGCTTTTACCAAGCAATATATATAGAAAATCCAATGCTGAATTTTCTCCACACAGAAATGTCTATAGACCTGGATTAAGAGATGTGAGCAGTAGCCTGAATGCTATCCAGTCTTGAAATTTCCTACACCAAAGAAATCAGTCCATTACTCCTGTATTCAGCCTCAGCCAAGTTCACAAGCATGGACAGAATGCAGTCAGAATGTCACACAAACGGCTGCTAGCTCAGTTCAAGAAAGAGTTCTTATTCCCTTCTAAAACCTCCACGAGCTTGGATTATGTTTAATATCTTTCTGCTACACTTTTTGTTCTTGTGTTCTCTCTTTCTCTCTGCCTTCTCCCTTCCTTTCCTTAGATGAGAGCAGTAAGTAGTAACCTTGTCACTGCACTCTGGCCTGAATATTATCCTGTCTTGAAATTTCAGGTGTGTGTGTGTGTGTGTGTGTGTGTGTGTGTGTGTGTACGCATGTGCATGTGCACACACAGGGATTAAACCTAGGGCAGGCAAACACTATACGACAGTCATATGTCCAGCCCACTTTTTTTCATTTTGGCACACTATTCAGTAAATTATCAGGATTGGCTTTGCTACTCTGTAGCACAAGCAGGCCTTGAAAGTACCGTCCTGTGCCTCATACTCTCAGGGAGATGGGATTTAAAATATTCTTATCAGAAGCATCAAACACTGGTACTTATGAATAAGTGCAGTGAATGGCATAACAAACTTAAAGGAAACTAAAATGATGATGGATATAAATTAAGAAATCTATAATACTCATAGACTTAAAAGCTAAGATGTCCATTGCTCACAAATTATCTCTAGATTCAATGTCAGTCTAAATGAGGAAAGAGTCCCACACAGGCTTTTTATAACACTGACTAGATAAGTATAAAACTCATGTAAATGCATATAGTTCACATAAAAATACCTGGGATAGCTTTAAAAAAAAAATCAGAAAATCTATATTGCCTGATTTCAAGTCAAATAATGAAGAAAAGCTGGAATATAGTAATAGATAAAGAAAATCCACCTACAGAGACATTTGAGATAATCAACTAACAAATAGAGAAAGGTTTGATTGGTTCATAATTTTGGAGGGTCCAATCTATCATAAGTTGAACTGGCTAATTTGGTACTATAGCAAGGCCATATGCCAATAGTATATGATAGAGCATAATTCTCTCAATTCATGGTCAGGGAGCAAGAGAACAAGGAGGGTCAGGGGTCTCCAAGTCTCCTTCAAGCCACACCATTAATGACTATTAGGTCATTTCTACCCAAGGCTCCACCATATCCCTGAAGTAGATAGACTCTGAAGATGATGGGTCTTCAGAAGATATTCAATCTATAGTTAATGTCAAATGATTTGCTTGCAAAGACTATATGGCAATGAAGAAAATGCAATGGGGTAAGTAGGGTACAGTTAAGCTACCTCTGTTTGAAGGAATCCAACCCACACCTAACACTAGACAAGAAAATAGCAAGACAAGTCAAAGATCTAAAAGAAAAAAGGTCAACCATAAAGTTTTAAAAAAACAAAGCCTAACATAGTAAAGTTTTATGAATATGGAACAAATCATTTTATTTTATTATATAAAATTAATAATCATTAAAAGCATGAACTAGATTTTGTAATAATTGCCCTCACTATTTCCAGGACAACAAAATCAAAGTATATTCCTCAAAGGAGTATAAAGTAGTTAGTGTAGTAAGCTGGAAATCAATACAAACTCATTCGAAAGTTAACCATACAACTTTTTTTATGCTCCAATCCTTTACATAAGAGAAATAAAAATATATCCACAAAATTGCTTTTATAAAGATGTCCATAGCCACTTTATCTGCAGTATGCAAAATCTATAAACCAACCAACTAGTCAACATATAAGCAAATTATAGTCTTCATATACTATACAGCTTCTCAGCAATGACAGTAATGTACTATTACAATGGTTAGTATAAATAAATCTAAAAAATATTATGCTAAATGAAACTACTCAGACATAAAAAGAAAGTACATTAACCTATGATTTTCAATTACACAAAATTCTAAAATAGGCAAAACTAAGTTATGGCAATCAACATTAAGGTACTGGAAGCTCAGCAGTTGACAGTTAAGACTACTTTTGCAGAGAACCTTAGTTCAGTTCCTACCACCCACTCAAGGTGGCTTAAAACTGCTTGTAATTTCAGCTCCAGATGATACCTTCTTCTGGCCTTAGAGGGCACCTGCACTCACATGTGAATGTACACACAAACATATGCATACATACATACATACACACAATTAGATAAAAATATGAAAAAAATAAATTAAAACAGTGATTGCAAAGTGGGTAGAGTTTTGCAAAAAGAATGCATAGTTAAACTTTCTGGAAGGATATAAAAACACCTTTATATCTTGATTTTAAGAAATAACTATAATAAAATCCAGCACGCTTTACTGTATATAAATTATGTCTCAAATCTAATAAATAAACTACCTTAATGGTAAGATTTCAAAAGTATTCTGTCAAGATGTGCCAATGGAACATGGTAACTCAACTGCACAGTATGGTGCCCTTTAGTATAAAAGTCTGAGAAGTTGGTGACGGTAGAATTTTACATTCACAGACACAAAATCAAACAAAAAACATGCTGACTCCAATATCTGAACAGAAAACTTATAAACTAAGAAAGGTATGTGGAAGATGTTATAAAATCCTAGAGTGTAGGCTGGGACTGTAGCTCAGTTGACAGAAAGTTTGCCTAGCATACACAAAACTCTGGGTTTGATCCCTAGTACTGCATGAACTGGGGATGGTAGTGTGCATCTGTAAAATCTCAGCACTCAAGAAGCAGGAGGGCCTTTTGTTCCTGCGGTGTCGTTGGGCTACCAGGAATCCCTGATCCAGTGCAGTGGAGTTCCATCTGAAGGGGTGTGTGCCACCCTGGGGCGACCTGCCCTGGAAGAGAGCACAGTCCCCTCCCCCAGCTCCTGGTGCAGGGGTGTCTTTGGAACACACATCCCTGCCACTCCCAAGCTTCCCTAGGGTATTCAAGTGTCCTGCTCCTGTATACTAAGGCCATCCACCCAAAGGGGTGAGAGGCTGCCATCCAGGCAGGTCTGAGGATTCCTGCAAAGGAATGCGGGCTCCTTCAGATTGTGCTGCAAGGTTCACTGAGTGATACTCCATCCCGCCCTGCCCCCACCTTGGCCCTATTGTCCCTGCAGCCTCCCTGGGCTACCAGGAATCCCTGATTCTGTGCGGTGGAGTTCCATCTGGATGGCTTTCCCTAGTGTATTCAAGTGTCCTGCTCCTGCACTAAGGCCATCCACCCAAAGGGGTGAGAGGCAGCCCTCCAGGCAGGTCTGAGAATTCCAACAAGGTAGTGCGGGCTCCTTCAGATTGTGCTGCAAGGAATAGCTCCTGCTCTGGCACTGAGGAGATCCAACCAGATTCAGTCACAGCAAAGATTGGTCTAAAACACTAAGACCCTCCTGGCTCCATTTGAAGGAAGAGATGGGCAGACACCAATGCAAGAACTCCTCCAACAACATGAAAGGCAACATGACATCACCAGAATCCAGACATCCCAAAACAACAAGAATTGAACACCCTACTCCAGAAGAAATAGAAGAAATCGACCTTAAACAGTACTTTATGAAAATAATAGAGGACCTTAAATAGGAGGTAAAAAACTGCCATAAAGAAATGGAGATGACAAACAAAAAGGTAGACGAAATAAATAAATCTCTCAAAGATACCCAAGAAAACAAGAAAAACAAGAAAAAGCAATCAAACAGGTAAGGGAAACAGTGCAAGACCTGAAAAATGAAATGGAGGTAATGAAGAAAACACAATCCCAGGGAAGACTGGAAATGGAAATTCTGAGTAAACAAACAGAAACTACAGAGACAAGCATTTCCAACCGAATACAAGAGATGGAAGAAAGAATTTCAGACTCTGAAGATACTATAGAGGAAATAAACTCACAGATTAAAGAACAAAACAAATCCAACAAATTCTTCACACAAAACATCCAGGAAATCTGGGACACCATGAAGAGACCACAGCTATGAATAATTGGGGTATAAGAAGGAGAAGAATTACAACTCAAAGGCCCAGAAAACATATTCAACAAAATTATAGAAGAAAACTTCCCCAACCTAAAGAAGGATATTCCTATGAAGGTACAAGAAGCCTACAGAACACCGAATAGACTGGATCAAAAGAAAGCATCCCCACACCATATAATAATCAAAACACAAAACATACAGAATAAAGAACAGATATTAAGAGCTGCAAAGGAAAAAGGTCAAATAACATATTAAGGGAAACCTATCAAAATTACACCTGTCTTCTCAATAGAAACCATGAAAGCCAAAAGGTCTTGGATAGATGTGCTGCAGATACTAAGGGAACATGGATGCAAGCCTAAACTACTATACCCTGCAAAGCTTGCATTCACCATCGATGGAGAAAACAAGATATTCCAGGACAAAAACAGATTTAAACAATACATAGCCACAGATCCAGCTTTGCAGAAAGTAATAGAAGGAAAATCACAAATCAAGGAGACCAACAATGCCCACAATAACTCAGACATCTAGCGACCCTTCACCAGCACAACCCAAAGAAGGGTAACACACAAATTCTACTACCAGAAAAAAAAAATGACCGGAGTTAACAACCACTGGTCATTAATATCACTGAATATCAATGGACTCAATTCACCTATAAAAAGGCACAGGCTAAGAGATTGGATACGAAAACAGGATCCAACATTATGCTGTTTACAAGAAACACACCTCAACCACAAAGACAGACATCTACTCAGAGTAAAGGGTTGGGAAAAGGTTTATCAAGCAAATGGTCCTAAGAAACAAGCGGGTGTGGCCATACTAATTTCTAACAAAGTTGACTTCAAACTAAAATCAATCAGAAGAGATGGAAAGGGACACTTTATTCTCATAACAGGAAAAATCCATCAGAATGAAGCCTCAATCCTGAATATCTATGCCCCTAATATAAAAGCACCCACTTAAGCAAAAGAAAAATTACTAGAACTCAAGGCAGCCATCAAACAACACACATTAATAGTAGGAGACTTCAACACTCCTCTCTCACCAATGGACAGGTCAATCAGACAGAAACCTAACAGAGAATTAAAAGACTTAATGGAGGTAATGAACCAAATGGAGACATCTATAACATCTTAACAGACATCTATAGAACATTCCATCCAAATAGGAAAGAATACACCTTCTTCTCTGCGGCTCACGGAACCTTTTCGAAAATTGACCATATACTCGGTAACAAAGCAAACTTCCACAGTTACAAAAAAATTTTAGTAACCACCTGTGTCTTATCGGATCACCATGGATTAAAATTAGAATTCAACAACAATGCTACTCCCAGAAAGCCTACAAACTCATGGAAACTGAATAGTCAACTACTGAACCACACCTGGGTCAAGGAAGAAATAAAGAAAGAAATTAAAGTCTTCCTTGAATTTAATGAAAACAAAGACACAACATACTCAAACCTATGGGACACAATGAAAGCAGTGCTAAGAGGAAAGTTCATAGCACTAAGTGCCCACTTAAAGAAAACGGAGAAAGCACTCATTGGAGACTTAACAGCACACCTGAAAGCCCTAGGAAAAAAAGAAGCAGATTCACCTAGGAGGAGAAGACTGGAAATAATCAAACTGAGGGCAGAAATCAACAAAATAGAAACACAGAAAACAATCCAAAGAATCACTGAAACAAAAAGCTGGTTCTTGGAGAAAATCAACAAGATTGACAAACCCCTAGCCAAACTAATCAAAGGGCAGAGAGAGAACACACAAATTAATAAGATCAGAAATGAAAAGGGGGACATAACCGCAAACACAGAGGAAATTCAGAGAATCATTAGATCTTACTACAAAAGCCTGTATGCCACAAAATTGGAAAATGTAAAAGAAATGGACATTTTTTTAGATAAGTACCACATACCAAAGTTAAACCAGGACCAGGCCAACAATCTAAATAGTCCTGTTAGTTGCGAAGAATTAGAAACAGTTATCAAAAACCTCCCTACCAAAAAACGCCCAGGACCAGATGGTTTCAATGCAGAATTCTACCAGAACTTCCAAAAAGACCTAATACCTATACTCCTTAAGGTATTTCATAATATAGAAACAGAACAGTCATTGCCAAATTCCTTTCATGAGGCTACAGTTACCCTGATACCTAAACCACACAAAGACTCAACCAAGAAAGAGAATTACAGGCCAATCTCACTCATGAACATTGACACAAAAATTCTCAATAAAATACTGGCAAACCGAATCCAAGAACACATTAGAAAAATTATCCACTACGATCAAGTAGGCTTCATCCCAGAGATGCAGGGCTGGTTCACCATATGAAAATCTATCAATGTAATCCATCATATAAAAAAACTGAAGGAAAAAACCATATGATCATCTCATTAGATGCTGAAAAAGCATTTGACAAAATTCAACACCCCTTTATGATAAAGGTCTTGGAGAGATTAGGGATAAAAGGGTCATTCCTAAATATAATAAAGGCTATTTACAGCAAGCCGACAGCTAATATCAAATTAAACGAGAGAAACTCAAGGCCATCCCACTAAATTCAGGAACACGACAAAGCTGTCCACTCTCTCCTTATCTCTTCAATATGGTGCTTAAGGTTCTAGCAATAGCAATAAGACAACATAAGGGGACCAAGGGGATTCGAATTGGAAAGGAAGAAGTTAAACTTTCGTTATTTGCAGATGATATGATAGTGTACATAAGCGACCCGAAAAACTCCACCAAAGAACTCCTACAGCTGATAAACTCCTTCAGCAACGTGGCAGGATACAAGATCAACTCCAAAAAATCAGTTGCCCTCCTATTTGTAATAGCCAGAACCTGGAAACAACCTAGATGCCCTTCAGTTGAAGAATGGATGAAGAAACTGTGGAATATGTACATATTAGAGTACCACTCAGCAGTAAAAAACAATGACATCTTGAATTTTGCATGCAAATGGATGGAAATAGAAAACACTATTCTGAGTGAGGTAACCCAGACCCAAAAAGATGAACATGGGATGTACTCACTCATAATTGGTTTTTAGCCATAAATAAAGGACATCGAGCCTATAATTCGGGATCCTTGAGAAGACAATAAGAAGGTGAAACCAAAGAAAAACATATAGTTATCCTCCTGGATATTGGAAGTAGACAAGTTTGCCGGGCAAAAATTGGGAACTTGGGGGTGGGGTGGGTTGGGGACAAGGGGAGATGGGGAGAGAAAAGCGTGAAGGGGAGGATAGGGAAAGCTTGGGGGAATGGGATGCTTGGGATATAGGAAGGGTGGATATGGGAGCAGGGAAGCATATATCCTAATTAAGGGAGCCATCTTAGGATTATTAAGAGACTTGACTCTAGAGGGGTTCCCAGGTATCTAGGGAGATGCCCCCAGCTAGTTCCATGAGCAGCTGAGGAGAGGGAATCGGAAAAGGCCAGATCCTATAGCCATACTGATGATTATCTTGCATATCACCATAGAAGCTTCATCTGGCGATGGATGGAGATAGAGACAGAGCCCCACATTGGAGCACCGGACTGAGCTCCCAAGGTCCTGACGAGGAGCAGAAGGAGGAAGAACATGAGATAGAAAGTAAGGACCGTGAGGGAACCTTCATCTGGCGATGGATGGAGATAGAGACAAAGCCACACATTGGTGCACCAGACTGAGCTCCCAAGGTCCAAATGAGGAGCAGAAGGAGGGAAAACATGAGCAAGGAAGTCTGGACTGCGAGGAGTGCTCCCATCCACTGAGATGGTGGGGCTGATCTATTCGGAGCTTACCAAGCCCAGCTGGACTGGGACTGAAAAAGCAATGGGATAAAACCGGACTCCCTGAACTAGGAGGACAATGAGGGCTGCTGAGAAGCCAAGGACAATGACACTGGATTTGATTCCTACTAGGCATACTGGCTTTGAGGGGGGCCTGGCCTGTTTGGATGCTCACCTTCCTGGACCTGGATGGAGGGGGGAGGAACTTGGACTTCCCACAGGGCAGGGAACCCTTACTGCTCTCTGAACAGGAGAGGGAGGGGGAGTGGAGGGGGATGGAGGGTAAATGGGAGGCGGGGAGGAGGCGGAAATTTTTAATAAAAATAAAAAAAAGAGGCACGAAGATCCAAAATTCAAGAACATCCCTAATATATACCAAGTTGGAGGCCAGCCTACACTACATGAGACCGCTCTTTAAAAACAAAACAAACAAAATCCAAACTAGAATATGGCTAACTCCTCCAAGTGTTATTGAGAAATTTACCTACCTATTTCTCAGTGAGAATAACAACAGAATTTTGGGTAGTTTTAAGTGGGTGAACTTGACCCCTCACATTGTTCAAAGCTTAGTGGAACCCAGCTACCAAATTCTAATAAGTTTGAAGGCAGAAACAGTATCACAGTGACAAAATAACATTCACAGTTGTGGTGTCAAAGTGACATTCCACACATTTCCAAACACACCACAGAAGGTACTGCCCATAGTTAAGAATACTCTAGGCTAGTACTCTAACCAAAAGCACATGCAAGCAGCATTTTTTAAAAAAATCCAATTAGTAGATTTAATCTATCTCACCATTCCAATTCTAAAATTGATGATTTACCCAGCATTACCTGCTTAATCTCGAAGGGGAAGAAAATACATACTTTTATTTGCTATGTCTAAGACTGACTCAAGCAAATGAGGAGTACTAGTTTTACTGACATTTCTAAACAGAGAAATTAAAGAAAACAAATAAAAAAGAAATTCCACTGGAAATCAAATTACTGAGTGAAATAATAAACAAGACTTTCTGAAGGAAATGCATGTGTAGCACTGGCTCAAATATACAATGGCTCAAATACATGGTATTCCCAGATAGCAGTACATGGTGAACAACTATAATCTCCTTGAATAACACATTCTAAACTAAATCAAGCATAAATTACCTTCTCTATGGCTCCTAGTTGGGTAGTACACCTTCAGGAAATTCCAGGAATCTTTAGATGAAATGGGACCGAGCTGGAAAATTAGGTTGCTGAGGGGCCAGCCTTAAGTTGTAGCCTGTCCTAATTTTTATCCCAGTTTCTGCTTCCTGGTAGGCATCATTTACAAAACAACAGCCATTTATTATGGCACTAAGTCCTCTGCAGTGCCTACCCATTGTAAAGGACACTAATCCTCTAAAAATGTGAGCAAAAATCTATTTTCCCTCTTTTTGTTTCTTTTGGGTATCCTTGTCACAGCAGTGAGAAAAGTAACACACACTGACTAGCATGTTTAACAGTATTAAGATGGCAAAGTTAA
Source organism: Arvicola amphibius (assembly GCF_903992535.2). Classification (NCBI taxonomy): domain Eukaryota; kingdom Metazoa; phylum Chordata; class Mammalia; order Rodentia; family Cricetidae; genus Arvicola; species Arvicola amphibius. The sequence continues at coordinate 94,125,365 of NC_052051.1, forward strand.
TTTAAGTCCTATGAAAATATCACATTTTTGGGTGAAAATACCAATCTGATTCTAAAATATATGAAAATTTAAGAGATCCATCATAGTCCTAACACTTCAGAGTAAAAAAAAAAAAGATAATAGATTGACATTTCTCAATTTCAAGATTTACTATAAAAGTTACAGTAATGAAGTAATCAAATGCAGCATAAAGATGAATGGAGTAAAACCAACAGGCAAAAAGTAACTTTGACTATCAACTGAGTCTAAGAAGGTTGTTGAGAACCTTCAATGGGAAAAAAAAAAATTGGCTTTATAATACTGGTGCCAGACAACTTGATGCCAGCAGCCAGGGAAACAGATAAATTCCTGCTCAGCCATCGTCAGAGAAATTTCTTCCTGAAGCAGATGGGAACAAACAGAGAGACCCACAGCCAATGTGCAAAGTGTGAGACCTTGAACATTGAGCCCTAAATAGAGTGTCTCTATCAAATCCCTCCCCTCAGGGATCAGGAAGGAAACCCTGAGAAGGAGCTAGGAACAGTGTTAAGACTCAGTGGGATGGAGGACACAAAGGAAACAAGGCCTTCTAAACACAGCAGGACAGAGACATATAGGAATTCACAGAGACTGTGGCAGCATTCTAGGGTCTGTAGCAGAAGAGGTCCTAGCACTGAGAGGGGAAGTGAACACATGTCCCAATCCTTAATCCAGAAGCTTGATAGTGAAATATTTTTCTGAGAAGTCTCAATGCTGCAACCATTCTTAGGAGCAGACCCAATACTCAGAAGGAGATGACAAACACAAAATGAACTCAATGGTATCTTTAGAGGTTCTTTGTTGGGTGATGTTGTACCAGGGCTTTTTTTTTTTTTTAAAAAATATATATAAACCTTACAGGTCCTCTGCATATATTATAGTTTCTAGTGTTGTGTTTTCATAGGATTCCTAGGTGTGTGAATGTGTGTGTCTCTGTTTCTCTGGCTTTTTCTTCTGTTTGTTTTGTCCTATTCCAATTTGTTTGTTTTTGTTTTATCTTATTTTACTGTATCATTCTTTAGATGCCTGTTCGAATTCTGAGGAAAGACAAAAAGGGTGTGGACTGGCTGGGAGGTGAGGTGGGAAAGAACTGGGAGGACTGGAAGAAGGGAAACCATGATTAGAGTATACTATATAAAAAAAAAACCTATTTTTAATAAAAGAAAGAGGAATTGGCTTTTTAAAATTATTGATTGATTCATTCATTCTGTTTATATGTGTGCGTATAAACACACCATGGCACTTGGTTGGATGCTAGAGGACAACTCAGGGGGAGTGAGTTTTCTTCTTTCACCGAGTGGGTCCCAGGTATTGAACTCAGCTCATCAGGCATAACACACCAGCTGAGCCATCTCCCTAGCTCAGAATGAATTTGATGTGACTTACAATAAGTCAAACAAATCAAAGATAGGGTAAATATGAGGGCTAGAATGTGCTAACCTTTAAGAAGTTAAACATAGATATAAGTCTTTATAGAATTGCATTAGATTAGTTTCTTGGCTATGATCCCCAAAGCATAATCAAAAATTAACACAAATAGAGGAGAACCCTGGCCTCTGGAGTTCAGCTCAGAGACTTCGTTGCAGATCGCTGGCTCTACGCATAGATCGCAACCCGAAGACTTAGTTCCTGCCTTTGGTCATTGGCGGGTAGTACCATTAACTAGAGCATCCTGGTTACATATTCTGGTGACTCCATCAGACAGCTTGGGAACCTTCTGATCCATCAAGATGAGCTTCCAGGCCACACCCACACTCCTGCATCTGGCAGTGCGGAGCCTGCTGAGGGACGAGGCCTTGGCCGTCTCTGGTCTGCAGGACCTGCCCGTGGAGCTCTTCCCCCCCGCTGTTCAAGGAGGCCTTCACCCACAAACGGTTCATAGTCCTGAAGGCGATGGTGCAGGTCTGGCCCTTCCCTTGTCTCCCACTGGGAGGTCTGATGAAGATGAAGGCGTCCTACCTGGAGACCTTACAAATCATACTGGATGGGATTAATATACTGCTTGACCAGAAGGTTCACCCCAGGAGCCACAAACTGAGAGTTCTGGATTTACGTGCTATGCACAAGGACTTCTGGAACGTATGGGCTGGAGATGAGGCAGCTGCTGGCTCTCTAGAGGTCAAGCGTAAGAAGAAAGCACAAGACAGAAGTACAAGGATAGTGGCCAAGCAGTCGTTGAAGGTGTTGATAGACATGTGCCTCAAGCCAAGAGCCCTGGATGCATGCATGTCCTACCTCCTGCTGTGGGTGGAAGGGAGGACAGGCTTGCTGGGCTGTAAGAAGCTGAAGATCTCTACGATCGCTCTCCGGAACATCGTGAAGGTTGTGGAAATGCTGGACCTGGACTATGTGGACGAAGTGGAAGTGTGCTGCACCTGGAAACTGTCCACCCTGGCCAGTTTTGCTCCCTACATGGGCCAGATGCGCAATCTCCGCAAGTTCCTTCTCTCTCATGTCTGCATCCCTGTCCCCATTTCCCTCGAGGAGAAGGGGAAGTTGATCGACCAGTTTACATCGCAATTTCACAACCTGGAGTACCTCCGCGAGCTCTCGTTGGACTCCATCTCCTTCCTTGAAGGTCAACTGGACCGGTTGCTCAGGTGCCTGAAGGTCCCCTTGGAGACTCTGTCTATCACTGACTGCCAGCTTTCGGAATCAGATTTGAAGTCCCTGTCCCAGTGTCCAGGCATCCGTCAGCTCAAACATCTGGATCTAAGTGGTGTCATACTGACCAAGATAAGTCCCAAGCCTCTCCGAGTCCTGCTAGAGACAGTCGCAGCTACCCTGAAGACCCTGGACTTGGAGAACTGTAGAATTACGGACTCCCAGCTCAGTGTCCTCCTACCTGCCCTGGGCAGCTGCTCCCAGCTCACCACGTTCAACTACTTAAGGAATCCCATCTCTGTGGCTGTTCTGGAACGTCTGCTCTGCCACACTGCCAGGCTGAGCCGCTTAACCCTGGAGATGTATTCTACCCCGTGGGAGATTTATGGTGCCCAGGGTGCTTTCCACCACAAGAGGCTAGAACAGCTTCGTGAGGAGCTGAGCAGGACAATGGAGCCCCTGAAATACACTAGGACAGTGTGGTTCAGCATCATTCCCTGTCCACCTTGTGGCCACTAGGCCGTGTGAGTCAGAACCCAAGCTGCACCAGGGCTCTGGTCCTATCCAGCTGGGTACCAAATTCCTTCTAGCTCTTAGAAGCAGGTTCCTTATAGTATAGGTGAATCCCGAAGAGAACACAGAACCTGTGGTCTCAGTGTGTGTTGGGGGGCGGGGGTGGGGAAGGGATGGGTCTAGCAGCAAAGGCTACCTCAGAGAGAGATGTTGACCTGGGAATTGATGGGATCTTTAGGACACATACATTCAGAAATAAGAGGTGAGGTTTCTAGAATCTAGATGAAGAAATACTATGGTGTGGGCCTGAGTGAAGAAATGGCCAGTGTATTCTTCTCTCCTTGGTGTTACGGGGTGAGTGCAATACACTGTGATTGTTGTAGCTTTGCAGGCCTCAGTAGCCACCAGCAGCAACCACAAAGTAGCAAGGGATAGGCTTGAACTTTAAATAGGCAACAACCATACACCATGCTTGAAAATCAGGAGGCTGAGGCAGGAAGAGCTGAGCGTGAGTTTACCCTGGTCTATAAAATGAGTTCTAGGACAGCCAGGGCTACACAGAGAAACCCTGTCTTGAAAAACCAAACAGATAAACAGTAAAGCCGACAGAGTAGTTAAGAAACATCTGTGTTAGTCTAAAGGTACCTAGGTCACAGTTGACCACCAACAGATCTGTTCTTCATCTGACCTGTGTTGGGTCTACAGCTGTTACAAACCTCTTGACTAGTCCTACTGCACTGTGGGTGGGTGGTTATTAGTAATACTACTGGAGGATTAAGCATAGGACTCAACATCCTGGGCAAACGCTCTATCGCTGTGAACCTTTAAAGCATTGCACTGCTCGGGGTATATGTTGGATTTGGGAATTTTCGTTGTTTAAATAAATGTGTGTTAAAGAAAAAAAAAAAAATTAACACAAATAGATGAATGGTCAGTAGGCACATGAAAAATATACTTACCATCTTTAGTCATCAGGGAAATGCAAAACAAATTCACAAGTGAAATACATTTCACACTCACTAGGATAGTCATGGTTTTTAAATACAGATGATAGTAAGGGGTGCCAAGGACTATCCTGCATTGTAAATAACATGTACAGTCACCAGGAAACACATTTTGTCAGCTCCTCAAAATACCAAACATCAAGTTCCATTTGATTCTGAAAGTCTACTAGAGATATACCAACAGAAAGAAAAACCAAGTACACATGAACTTGTATATGAACATTCAAAATGACATTCTTAGTTCTCAAAAAGTGCAAACAAATGTCTAAAAGCTGATGTAAGAACAAAGTGCTGTCTGTGCATTCACAAAATGGATTATTCAAACAAAACAGAAATGACAGCTGATATATAACATGTAGCACAGTAAGTAAAAGAAGCTGAACACAAAAGGATAACCATCACACAATTCTACTTACAGGTGTGCCACCATAGCCAGTTCAAAGGGACAAAATTTTAAGAAAAAGCCCCAAAGCTGCTGATTAGCTGCTAATAGCTGAACAGATCATGGCTACTGTTAGTTGTGACAAATATGCTCAAGGATTAGGGTGGTGATTACCTGAACTGTGTGGTGCAAATACTGACAATTACTGAATTGTACACTTTAACATGGTGAATCTACCCCCAGTCCATCAATGCCTGAGGCAGGTGGGAGAACTGGCCCTGAGGTCATAAAAGCAGGAGAGCTGGCCATGCCTGCCACCAGCCACATCACTCAGGAGAGCAGGCCCTCCACCTCGCAAGGGCAGCACAATAGAGTCAACCCCACTGGTGGAGGTAAGGGTGAGCCAGCCCTAAAGTTGTGAGCATTGGAGAGCTGTCCCTATTGCCCATCTATCATGTGCCATCATGGGTTGCAGAGAGAAGCCTCCCCTACTCTATTAACTTCTGAGGCTGGTGGGAGAGCTTGTCCTGAGGTCATAAGGTAGGGAGAGCAGTCCCTGCGCCTCATCAGTTGCAACACTTGGGAGAGTAGCCCCTACTGCATAACTGGGCAACACTGTAGAGCTGACCCTGAAGGTGTAGGTGTGGGACGAACAGACCCTGAGGACATGAAAGGAGGAGAACTTATCACAGCAAGGGGTAAACTCACCAAGACTACATATGAGAGCCCACACTAGTAGTGAGGACAAGGGAGAACTGGGGGAGGGGGGGCTAACCAACCCTGCAACTACCCAGGCCCAGGAATGGGGTTATGTGTTGGTCTACCCCAATATCCACCCCATCTGTGATCTGTTTGAACACATGATAGTACTGGTACTGCAAACCCAAAGCTGCAGGATCTCTATGACAACAGAATAACCAAGAAGAGTTCCAATATTGATAATGTCACAGAAACCAAAGGCCTTGAACCAGATTAACGACTCTTTGCAATGAACACTCGCAAGTAAAGTGATGTAGGATGCCCTCTGTATGCTATGAATGTTTTATTACCATTGGTTAATAAATAAGCTGCTTTGGTCTATGGCAGGGCAGAATAGAGCTAGGTGGGAAATCCAAGCAGAGGGCTTGAGGGAGAAAGAAGGCTGAGTAGGAAAGATGCCAGCAGCTGCCAGAGGAGTAAGATGTCAGAGCATTAATGGTAAGCCAAGGGCATGTGGGAATACATAGATTAGAAATGGGTTAATTTATATGCAAGGACTAGCCAATAAGAAGTCGGAGCCCCCAGCCACCACATGGTGGCTCACAACTATCTGTAATAAGATCTGGTGCTCTCATCTGGTCTGCAGGCATTTATGCAGGCAGAACACTGTATATATATAACAAACAAACAAACAAACAAAACAAAGAAGTCTGAGCCGTCAGCCAAGCAATTATAATCAATATTAAGCCTATGAGTGATTATTTATAAGTGGCTGCAGGGGTCAGCAGGTGGGAAGAAACCAGTCCAGTGTGACCGGACTGGACAGAGAAAATCTTATGGTTACAATAAAATACAGATAAAGAACCCTTTTATCCATAAGGGTTTACGAATGACTCACTGTGTCACTATAGCTTCCATGATGATTAATTTTTCCCTTCTCTCTTTTTTCCTTTTCTGTCTTAAATTTTATTTTATTTTATTTTGTGGGGGAGGTTGCAAGGCCAGAGGATGAATACAAAGGGGTAAAGAAATGAATGGGATGGACATGCATGATGTGAAAGACACAAAGAATAAATAAAAAGAAGGGGGAAACGGTGCCTTTACTGTTCATAAGTATCAAGAACCCCCTCAAATTAAAAATTTGTAGGTACTAAAAGTCCAAAAAAAAAATAAGCTGAAAACATTAACTGAAAAACCTGAACATCTAATTTGGGCAAGAAACATAGGGAACTTAACTGTCATTTCAACTAATGAAAGCCTCCTATAATCTTCTGACAATAAATGCTATTTGTTGTTAATTAGCATTTACCTATCATTTTGGAAAGTCCTCTAAAAGCTAATACTTAATACAGATAATCCTATATAACAAGCAATTCGTGCTTTTTAAAATCACTAAAGTGCCAGCCAAGTAGCTGTATGAGAGTCTAAAACAAAGCAGTAAGAAATACAACAACACAGTGAGTTAAGTGAGAATGCTACAGCACGAGTAGTATTAGTCTAAGTTACAGAAGAAGCACGCATATAGTAAGATAGATACAACATTTCAAGAAATGCTTCTGGGATCCTGAAAGCTCACAGAAATAAATTTAAAGCTATGCAATTTTAAGTAAGCAACTTTCTCAGGAAAAGCTTACCTAAGCTAACCTTAATGAACATACTTTCAAAGAAAAAAACTGCAATGTTAAAGTCTTAAACGTTACATCTAAACACCATGTGCCCCCCAGGAGAACCTTACCCAGAACACTTAATGTAGCAACAGAGTACTAACAATGGAACATTCAAGAGCAGAAACGGTTCCTAAGGGCTCACAGACCACTCCAAGATGTTTCAGCTTTTTTTCCCCACATCACACCAATCTTCAGTTTAATCATAAGCCTCTAATGGTCAACTGCTAAAAAGTAACATAATACTTTCACCATTTGTCTGTGTCCAAGTCACAGTTCTGAATTAAAACCAGGAAATGTCAGAACACAAATCCAGCTCTGCTTCAAAAAAGAAAACTCGCTTTTAGATGATTACCTTCCAAGAAAATGGAAACCTTGTTATGGTCTTCTCATCGTTATACCTAACATATCTTTCCCTTTTCATTCAATCTGTCAAGCCCAAGCCACTCAATTTTTAAAACTGTATTTATTTGTTCATTCATTCACTCGGGGGGGAGGCATGCTCTGGTGTTCCTGTGGAGGTCAGAGGACAAATTGCAGGAATAGGTTCTCTCCTTCCATCATCTGGGTCCAGGGAATTAAACTCAGGTTATCAGGTATGACTGCAGGCACAGTTACCTATTAAGCCAACTCCTTGTCATGAAAAAATTAATAATGAACATTCATTTTTACTGTTAATTCTATTTTTAATATTTAAAAATCAAAGCCACATCCAAAAATTTAAATACAAAAAGGATCACACATTATACTAGAAACTAAATATACTTAACAACACAGAGAGGGGTAAATTATAAAATGAAATGTATAAAGAAGCATTAATGACTTGGGAAGTGTATAGATCCAAAGACAACAAAATGGATTTTGTTGAGTCACAAAAGAAGCTGAGAGTGGTAGTATAAATATGCCTACAGCACTCAGCAGGTGAAGGCAGGAAGACCAAACACTTAAGGCCACTACACTTACATAGGTTAAAGGTTAATCTGGGCTACTCTTAACTCACTACAGATTTTAAAATAGCAAGTATTCAATACTAACTTGCCAAATCAATGTTAATTATTTTACTCAGCTATCTCAACAGGTCAGGAACTAATAACACTAAAGGAAACTTGTCCAACATACAATGCATTTTACTACTTTTATATTACTTCAACACTGATTTATAAGTAACTTTCAATTTTTCTTCAAACAGGATCAGTTTACTTTTTATATATAAAGAATTGTGTGCTTGCCCCTTTAAGACAGTGGTCACTTTCAAGTAGCCAGATCCTACAGACTACAGAGATCAGGCCATTCTTCCCTTGCAGGCTCTTCCTAACACAGAATTAAGAAAGCTCTTTGTCCTGTATCCTAACAGCAGCCCCCGATTTATGTTACTAACCAGGTCCTGGCTCTTCCATGATCCTGTTTACATACTTTATGTTGAACTAAGTCATGCGATGTGAAATTTCCCACCAGACCCTACAAAACTTACATTAAAAAATCTGATACTTCCCCCTCTCTTCCCTCCTATTTTCTCTTGTTCTTTATGAAGCTACTTGCCAGGCTTTCAGATGGAGCTGCTGTTTTCATTTAAGACCCTCATCATGTTTTGGCCTTTCTCATATATTGCGCCGTTTAATGTTTAATGCTTTGCCTCCCACCATGAGGCCCCATCACAGCCTGGAGGCCCTTTCTCCAAATAATCCTCATTCCTGAAAGAAATCATGCATTAGCTTTCTCTTTCCCTGGACTGACTGCTGTTGTTTTATCATTATTTCTTTATTATTATATTTAACATATAACAGATGCAAAATAAAATTCTGGTGGACTTTAGAATCCTGGTGTATCTTTGTATTTTTTAGAGTCTAATAAGATCACCTAATTCTCCATAGGACTAGAGGTGTTTAGTAGAGTAGAACTATGACTTTGCAGCGCATGTATGGGGACCCAAAAATGACAAAGACACATGAAGAAAAAAATTCTTAAATGATTTTTATAGCATCATCATTTATTTATCCTTACTTTTATTGCTGTTTCTTCATTCATATTCTTTTGAAAATTCTCTTCCTCCTCTCCATGCTATCACTCCCAAACAAACTACTCTAAAATAACTTGAACAAGTCAGTTGGGAGAAGATAAGCTACTACAATCCCTAATATTAATAGGACCCTAAGTTTTATTGTAAAATAAATGTGAATACCTACAACAGAATGTGCTGGGATAACTTGTAGTATAAAATGTTTTTTCAAAAAAGATTATCTTTTAGAAAGTAAAAAATTAGTATTTTGCATTTTAATACTGGTAGACAGTATTTGTGGTTTTCCTCTGAGTGATATTGCCCTCTTGGACTTTATCCCATTGCTACAGTTAGTAAAGGGAGAAAAGGCAGGTATGAATCCCTACGCTGGAATTCCAGCTACTATCCCCTCCCACAGGTGGGGCATCTTAAAGGATACTAGATCATAAAGCAGTGTAAGGACGAAAGAAAGATGGCTTCAGGATGCAGCTTCCAGGCAAAGGGTGCCATATGAGGGGTAAAACTTTTGAGATAATGTAGCTGTTTCAGGCCGCCTGTAACTCCTCACCTCAGCGTGTAAGCAAGCCCTTTAAGCTCATTAGTCTCAACAAGCTGGACTCTGGTGACTACTGTACTTTGGTCTGTGGTTAGTACCCAATTGGAGTAGACAGATACTTGTGTCTCCCCAGAAAAATTCAACACAGACAAATCACATAAACTGACTTTCACATTGGAACATAAAAGACACATTCATTTCTTACCAAATACCTGAAGACATAAATACATAATGAAGGAAAGGCATGTAAACTCTATTGCGGCTGGAGAGATGGCTTGAGTGTTAAAGATGCTTGCCATGGAAACATGGAGACCTGAATTCATCCTCAGAATCAGTATAAAGGTGGAAGAAAGGGCCAACTCTATAAAGCTCTCCTCTGTTCTCCACAGGCATGCTGTGCCATGTGCACATGCATACACACATATACTAAATAAATTTAAAAATAAATCTTACAAGAAATCAGGATTTTATATCTCTAAAATTTGCAACAAAGTCAAAGGAGACTAAAATGAAAGCCTAGAGTTCTGGTTCTTAACCTGTGAGTCATAACCTCTTGAGTCTTAACCTGTTGAGTCAAATGACCCTTTCATATGGGTTGCATATCAGATATCCTGCATATCAGATATTTGCATTATGATTCATAATAGTAGCAAAATTACAGCTACGAAGTAGCAACAAAATAATTTTAACGTGTATGGGGTAAGGTTACCACATGAGGAACTGTATTAAAGGGTTGCAGCATTAACAAAGTTGAGAACCACTGCCCTAGACAGTTTAATGGTAAGCACTTCAACTCTAAGCCATTCAAACTGAAACAATGATATTTCTATCATAATGACAAAGATAAACTATCAAGCATTTACTTAATAGTAGAACTTATAAAAATCCATCCATAAAACATGGCAAAGTAAGCGCTCTACCATTTCAACCTACTGGGATAATTGAAGAATGAGGCTTAAAGAGAGTCTCCAAATTTAAAAGTTTACCAGACTTAAGAATCAAGCTTACACCTGTACATGTACTTATTTATTACCCCATGTGCTGCAATGAGTTCTCGCCATGAAAAAATCTGACAGACTATGTTATATAATGTCAGTAGAGTAAGAAAGTTGGTCAGGAGTTTATAAACCATTCTTAAATGAGTAACAATATTAAACACAGTTACTAAATACGTTTTAAAAGTAAAAATATGGTAAGAAGACCTGTTCATAGTCATATTCTTGATGAAATATCATATTCTATCTTGACATTTACCCAGATTTACATACATATAGACAAAAAACAAAGGGCATTGGGTTTTCCAGTGCTAGGGAAGAAGAAAGTAACTTCTCTGATGAACCAGCTTTATCACATTTTTAAGTATATTTTAGGATTTGAAACATTGAAGACATTATGCTAAGTCAAATAAGCTAGTAGTGAAAGAGAGAATAATAATTCCACTTACATGTGATATCTAAGTAGTCTAATTTATAGAAGCAGAATGGTGTAAGGTTTACAAGGGGCTTAGGGAATGGAATGTTTAATCAGAACAGTGTTTTAGTAAAGATGTAAAAGTATGTAAGATTTCAAAAATGTGAATATGTTCAATACTAATTACCTACACACTTACAAATGTTCAGATGGTATTTAAAAAAGGTTTTGAGAATGAAATATTAATAGATCTTCAAGAGCCAGGATACATCTTGCTGACAGACTATGTGCGGCTCTCAATGTAATCCACAGAACTAACAATAATAACTAACAAACTAAGATATATGCCAGAATAAGTCTTTTTGTGTTGCCCAATAAAATAGTCAGAAGCCACAAGTGAATATTAAAATTTCTGTTCACATAAAAGTTGAGAATTTCCTCCCTTATACTAGCTTCATTTCTGAACTAAACAACAAATGCAACAGACACAAAATATTTTCATACTCATAGCAAATCTATTAGGACAGGTTCAGTGTGCATAAATGACACTAATACATATGGATTCAATTCAAACTTGAATTGTGATAAAGGTGACATTTCAAATCAGTAAGTAAAGAATTATTGAGTAAACATCATTGACTAGTTATTAGGATCAAAGAAATAAAACTAAGTATGTGTTAAAACTTTCCCAGCCCTCTGAGAAAATGTCTCACTATATACTATATACCCAAAACCTGGTTCAGCCTTGCTATCTAGGCAAAGCTGGCTGTGAACTCCTGGCTTCACTGATATTGTAAGGATGCACGATTACCATGGCTAATCTATATTTCAGCTCTAATTTAGAGACTTGGGAATAAACTTAAACCAAATTTATTAATTTTTGGGGAGGTAAGATTCATTCAGTCTCACAGTTTCAGAGAGGTCAGTTCATCAAGACAGGGAAACCATGGTAGAGCAGAGAAGTTCACTATACTGAGTCAGAAAGAAACACTACATAAGTGTGGAAGGCCCTGGGTTCAATACCCACCACCATAAGAAAAAGTCAGACAAATGTAAAAACTATAGACCTAAAAAGTACAATGTGAAAATACTAAAAGTATTAGCATGTAATTCTAATTAAAAGGGGCTTCATAGCCATGTTGGCTACAATCCCTGAGTTTAGAAGCTGAGACAGAAGGATCCACGTCAAAGGCTGGCCTGAGCTACACAGTGAGTTAAAAATAAAACTAAAAGAAACAAAGCAGATAGAGAATTCTAATAAGAATATAAACCGAAAAAACAATAATGGAAGCCTTATTTAAAAGAAAATTAAAGTTTTCAAATGTAAAAGCAAAGCAAACAAGTATACTTTAGATGAATAAAGACAGAAAAACAGAAAAGGAGAGGAAAGGTGGGAAAAAGAAAAATTGAGAAGTGACAAGTGATGAGAGTTCAGTCTAGTCATTTCCTATTTACACTTTTAGGAATGACCAAAAAAAAAATGAAGAAATATTATTACCGACTCTTAAATTGACTTTACAACAGCCCAAAGAGTAAAAACCTTCCTAGTCTGATAGTTGATATAGGCATAAATAAAACACAGTAGGCAAAAGTGATAGTTGACAGAGTAGAAAGAGGTAAGGTAGACAGGAGTTCATTACACCGCTCTCTACCTTTGTGTATGCCTGAGTATTTCTAGTAAATTTTTTTTTCCAGATACGGATATTTTTTAACCCAACCAAGTATTTCCAGGACTTCACTTACACAACAATTTAAGTAAAGGAAATCCCAAGAAACACTAAAAGCAAAGGCCTGAAAATGACCTGAGTATTTATTGGAAAGTGGTTGAATAAATTATGATTTATTTAAATGCAGTACTGTCATATAACTATGTTAAAAGGTTTTAGGATATAATGATACATGTTTGTAATTCCAGCATTCCTAAGGAGAAATGGGAGGTGGAGATGGGATTATCACCTGGAATCTTGCAGGCCTGAAGTGAGCAATACAGCAACAAAAACAAGAAAAGACCATGCCTTGAGAAAACAGAAAATGGGAACTGAGGCTTGCCGGCTGTTTTCTGATCTCCATATGTGCATTTTGGCAAGAGTGTGTATAATCCACTCACACACACAAATGTGCACAAAATAATTAAAATTCTAAAAATGGTATTTAGGAAAGAATAAAAGAATCATTAAGCCATATAAACACATTTTGTGCCCAGGTGCAGGGGCAGATGCAGTCTTAGTAGTGGGGGATTATATAAAAATATTAGAAGGGGCCTAGAGTTGAAGTCCTTAAGAGTATATACTGCTCTTGCAGAAGAACCAAGTTCAATTTCTAGCACCCATCTCAGATGGCTCAAAACCACATGTAACTCAAGCTCCAGAGGATCTAACACACTCTGTCCACTGTAGTCAGCTATTTTCACAGGTGTTCGCTCACACACACACACACACACACACACACACACAGAGAGAGAGAGAGAGAGAGAGAGAGAGAGAGAGAGAGAGAGAGAGAGAGAGAGAGAGAGAGAGAGAGAGACTAAAAATAAATGTTTGCAAATGTTAGAATACAGAGCTTTTAAAAATGGAAATGGTGATATTCAGTATACCTGGAGATAGTGACTAGAAAGAACAACAGAGTATGTAAGAATCGAGTTGAAAAAAATGGCAAAATCTATTTTATAAAACTGTCAAAGAAAAATTTCAAGAAAAGTTTGGCAGCATGTAGAGCAGGATAGACTATTTTAACGCCTTGTGTTTTTTGTTTTCTTTTTGGCTTAGTTTCTGGACATTAAAAAAAAAAATTACAAGCACAATTATCAGTACCTCATTTCCTGATTCTAGTGATCTCTTCTTCCGTGGTCCAATAGCTGCAAGAGCTGTGAGATTCGCATCTCTGTACTGGATCTGGGCGAGCTCCAATTGCTGCAACTAGAAGACGGGGGAGAAAAGAAAGTCCACATTTACACAGATGCTCAGGGACAAAGAAAATATCATTAAACCAGTTTCTGTATTTATTCCCAAATAAAATTATATAATAAAATGAATACTGACTCCCTTGCAGCCAGGGGTACATTCCTGATGTCTTGACTCCACTAACTTGTAGTCCCTAATCTTTACAAAGAAGAGACAAACTTCAGGGAAGAGGAAGTGTAGACAAAAGAAGAAAATGAAATCAAACAGTGCTTGTACATTACAGAGCTCGTCCTAGTATGCTGTATGATTTACAAACTACTCTCTTAACTTTCACGAACACACTGAAAGGGTATTCACTGACTGTTCAAACAAAAAAAAATTACTCAGTGAGGGTCCAAGAGATTAGGGCAATTTCACAGAAATCACCCAAAAAAGAGGTAGAACCAGTACTCAGAGATAAATGTTCTCACTACAAACATGTACAAATAAGATTCATGGATTTACCTCTTGTCTTCATGGTAAAAATCTTGAGTGATGTAGTTTAGTCCAGAAAGGCCTAAACTACAAGGTACAATTTTTCAGTCTTCAGGAAACAGTACAGAAGGTAACCACAAATTATATCTTGTGAAAAAGGATTTCATCAAAGTGATTATGCATAAAAATAGTTATGTATTTTGATAAAGACAAAGTAAAAATAAAATACCACTGCATAAGCCCCTCAGTTTTTCTAGAAGAGGAAAAATGTTCAATTCTCAAGAAAATCTTACTGCTATATAAGGCAAAAATGTTGTTGAGACTGAATGATAGTTACACTCCAATAGGATCAAGACAGTTCACAGAGAAAAACTTACACTGGAAATATTCTTGGCGGGGGCGGGGGAATAACCAAAGTTCAAACACATTATAAAAGAAGGATGACAGTACATGAACCTTCATCTTAGATCTCCTAGCTTTGAGCTGTGGAAAATAAAATCCTATAATATATAAGCTACTCACTAAGGGGTTTTTGATATAGCAGCATAAATATATTTAGACAACAATTAATCCAAGTACATAAACTAAGAATTATATTCTATTTGCTCCAAAAATCACAGGACCGAAATCCTTTTGAAGCAGTAGGCTTTCTTATAAATATATTGTTTGGTAAGGGTTTTCAGAAGTTGTAAAATCTTTTGTTGCTGATGACTTCTTAATAAAAACAATAGTCAAGAGTCTGATGCTAGCACAATCAAGAAGTTTTTCTATGTATCAAAAACAAAAAAGATTTTAGTTAACCTACAGCACAAATCAAATAAAAGTATATTTTAAAGGCCTTTCCTATAAAGAGATATGGTATCTTAATGACAGTCGTATCAAATGAGGACTCCTTCCCACCCACTGACAGAAAGGTTTTTAACCTGACTATGTAAATAATCCTTTACACATACTATTCTAGAAAAATTTCCAAATAAAACCAAGCTAATAAAAAAAACCTAGAAACTGATCATAATAACACCTTCTCAAAACCAATATAGTTTAGCCAGTACAAAGCAAAGAAACCAGACACAACTGGAAAAAGAGGAAGTTCTGGCTATTAATACAGATTTGATAGAACTGTAGTTGAAACTGATGACAACATAAAGCTCAGAAAAAAATTTCAAGAGGACTGCATAATTATCAATGCAGAAAAGTTAAATGAACTATGAAATCAGCAGGAACAACCCTCCCCTCTACACACACACAACAGAAATCATGACCAGCAGGCAAGATAAGATGGCTTGTGAATGGGTAAGACGCCTGCTGAGCCTGATGACCTGAGGTTCAATCCTTAGGACCCACATGGTTAAGAAAGAGAACCAGCTTCCCAAGTTGTCTCCTGACCTCCACATGTGAGCTGTGGCTTGAGAGTATGTACACACACACATACTCATATACAAAGAAATTTAAGACAAAACAAAAAAAAATAAAAACAAAATTGAAGCACGATTATAAAAACTCAGAGAGAAATTGGGGTTCAACCTGAAGATCTGAAAAGCAAAGCAGCCAGACACAGGCTTATACCTTGACCTCAGCCAGAAATGTCGATCCTGCCTTCAGAAATCTCAGAATGAGACTGAGACTGAGAGCTGTCTCCTACCATTTTATAATCTTCTCTAGGGCGTGGATTATATAGGTGTGTACCACTGGGATTAAAGGCATGCATCACCCAGTATCTATGGCAACTAGTGGGACTACTGATATTTTAAAAGTGTGTGTTTACATTGCCTGGCTGTAAGGCTAACCAGTGGGGCTGTTTTACTCTCTGATCATCAGGAAAGCTATATTTATTAAAATACAAATGAAATGCCACTATACAAAATCTCCCTGATTCTAATGAATGCATTCAGCAAAACTACAAGATACAAAGTTCTCACAAACAATAATAATCATCTACCCAAGCATCAGTGAGAAACAGGTGAAAGCAGACACACAGAAATGAAATACCGGAGGATAAACGAAGCCACAAAATAATCACTCAAGAAAAACAAATGAAGAGACATGCTGTGTTCATGAATTGCTAAGTTGGACATAATAAAAGATTTTGAAAGCTGAGGTTATAGCTCAAAGGCAGAGCACCAAAAGAGTTTTCTGTAAATTGACTCAAGGATCTAACATAATTCCTGGTGAATAGGGACAAACTGATTTTAAGGTTTATATGGGAGATAGACTTACAATTCAGGAGAGGGCACTTGCTCAGCATACATGGGAATTACTCAGCACTGCAAAAGTAAGTGCAGCTATGGTCCTCACCAGCGCCCGGGGAGAGCCCCTAGAAGGTGGGTGCTAGGGAAATGACAATAAAGGACTAGAAATCCTGTAAAAACTGCACATCTGCCTTCCAAGCTTACTCATCCACTTTCTCCTTGGGAATGTGCAATCCCCCACTTTTAAATAAAGTACTTTCTTTCATTACACACATACAAAATCAGCCCTTAGCACTTGAATGTCTAGCATTATGTCCATTCAAGAAATGGAGAAGTGGACATTCATTTATAAAGTTTAAAAACATTCAACCTGGACCTGAACTCCAAACGTTATAAAAAAAATTAACTCAAGGTATAAAAAGCATAAACATCCATAAAAAGCATAGAGAAAATATTCATGAGTTGGGAGTTTCAAAAAGACCTCTTAGATATGGCATATCTAGCCATAAAAACATTGACAAACTGATCTTCATCAAAATTAAAATCTTCTGAACTGTGACAAATACACTTAAGAAAATGAAATGCTAGTGTTTTTTTTTTTTTGTTGTTTGTTTTTTGTTTTTTGGTTTTCGAGACAGGGTTTCTCTATAGCTTTTGGAGCCTGTCCTGGAACTAGCTCTTGTAGACCAGGCTGGTCTCGAACTCACAGAGATCCGCCTGCCTCTGCCTCCCGAGTGCTGGGATTAAAGGCGTGCGTCACCATCGCCTGGCCTTGAAATGCTAGTTTTTATGTTGACTTGACAGACCTGGAGTCATTTACTGCCGCCACCAGATTGGATGTGGTGCATTTCCTTAACTAGTGATTAATGTGGAGAGCACCAGTAAATATTGGGTGGTGCCACCCCTGGTCTGGTGGTCCTGGGTGCTATAAAAAAGTTGGTTGAACAAGTCATGAAGAGCAAGCCAGTATGTAGCAATCCTCCTCAGTCTCTGGTTCAGTTCCTACATCCAGTTTCCTGTCTTGAGCTCCGACCTTAAATTCCCTACATGACTGTGATGTATAAGCTTAAATAAATCCTTTCCTCCCAAGCTGCTGCTTATGGTCATGATCTTACAGCAATGAAAACCCTAAGACAGAAATTAGTACCAGGCCATAAGGTATTGCTACGACAGATCTGACCTTGTGTTTTAGGGAAGATTGTGGAACTTTGGGCTGGAGAAAGCAATGACGCTTAATAGGATGTTGCTGTAAGCAGTTTGGAAGATAAGAATGCAGTGAGCGCTGCAGACAATGGAGGCCTGACTTGTGAAGTTTCAGAGGAAAGTGAAGATTTTGCTGGGAACATTTATGTGCCATGTGAAATAATCTGTAGTTCTGGTCTGAAGAATGAGCCATGATTAACAAGAGACCAGCATCACTGAAGTGAAATCTTTGCTTCTGAAATGAGTAGTGATTAACAAAAGACTAGCACTACTGAAGATTAAATCTGAGAGTGTTTACTCATATATACTGGGGGCTGAGGCTGTATCTCCTGCTGGCAGTCAAACTTGGTAATGTGTAAGAATTACTAAAATGGTCCAGGTGTAGTAGCCGCCCATGCCTTTAATCCCAGCACTGGAGAGAGGAGCAGATGGATCTCTGTGATTTCGAGGCCAACCTGATACGCAAGTTGCTAATCTACAGTGAGTTCCGTGAAAGCCAGAACTACATTGAGAGACCCTGTCTCAGAAAACACACACTCTCTCTCTCTCTCTCTCTCTCTCTCTCTCTCTCTCTCTCTCTCACACACACACACACACACACACACACACGAGGGGGGGAGAGGGAGGGGAAACAGAAAGAAAGTAGGAGAGGGAGGGATGGGGGAGAGAGAGAATATTACTTAGATGGTACTGGTTTTGAAGGCATGAAAGGGTCATGGAGAGTAGCTAAGGCTTATAAGGCTTGGTACTATGTGGAAGGGCTAGAGTTCCTGAAGAGGCTACCATGGAAGGTAAAGCCCAGCTACAGACTCCTCGGGAATTTGGAGATGCCGGTAACATGGGGCAATCATCAAGGACAACAGCAGCTGTGGAGTGGAGCTGCTCTGAGCCCACAGAGAAGCTGCACATGCTATTAACGGCAGAATCAGAGAGGTATGAATAGCAGACATTTGACAGTGAGTAATTAGCCTGGTTAGAGTTTAGTTTTGCTCTGACTGTGACTGTGCCCTGGTTCTTCCTTCTTGGAATAAGAAGGTATGTCACCATTTTTGTTGTTATTTTATAGGCACCCACAGTTGAGAGACTCTGAACTTCAGAGAGATTTGGGGATTTTAGAGACTTGGATATTAAGAGAACACTGTATGTTTTGGAAAGACGTTCAATATTTTAGAGAGCCTTTGGATATTTGGGAAGTCTTTGGATACTTTGGAGAAGCTTTGAACTTTGAAAGAGATTTTGGGTATTTTAAAGAGAACTTTAAAGTGTTTGAATTTTTAAAAACTTTGAAACTTTCAAACCTTGGAATATACTTCATATTGTGATATTAATATGACATCTTGGGAACAACAAGTCAGAAAAGGTTATGGTTTAACAGTGTCGACTTATGTGTCAAGTTGACAAGGAGTTAGGTGAGTTTGCTAGTTTTATGTCAGTTTGAAAGAAGCTTTAGTTATTGTGGAAAAGGGAGCCTTAATTCAGAAAATGCCCCCTTTGGAATGGACTGTGGGAAAACCTGTGGTGCATTTTCTTAACTGATGATTGATGTGGGAAGGCCTAACTCACTGTGGATGGTGCCAGCTGGGCTGGTGATCGTGGATGCTCTAAGAAAGCTAACAGAGCAAGCCAGTAAGTAAGCAGTGATCTTCCACAGCACCTACTTCAATTCCACTCTCAACTTCCTTCATGACAGATTGTGACTGGGACATGTAAACTGAAAACCTTTTATCCCCAACCTACTTTTGTCTTGGTGTTTTATAACAGCAATAAAAACCCTAACTAAGACAATTATATATTAATTTTCAAATATTAAAGCTACTTTACATTTCTTGGGTTGATACTATATTGTCTGGTCTACCATTCTTTTCTATATGTTGATAGACTTGACTATTATTATTCTGTTGATGTCACCATGGGAGATACTGGATGTCTTGTTCTGAAATATCCTTCTGGTTTTGAATATAAGGTTTATGCTTTTCTTTTTTTTCTTTCTTTTTTTTTTTTGGTTTTTCGAGACAGGGTTTCTCTATGGCTTTGGAGCCTGTCCTGGAACTAGCTCTGTAGACCAGGCTGGTCTCGAACTCACAGAGATCTGCCTGCCTCTGCCTCCTGAGTGCTGGGATTAAAGGCGTGCGCGTCATGGCCTGGCCTATGCTTTTCTTGATAAATAAACTGGAGATATTACTTCTTAGATTTTTTTAAAGAAATGGTATAAAAGTGGTATCAAATCTTATATAGATAGAATTTACATAGTAAAATGATCTGCTCTTGGGTTCTAAGAACTAATACAATTTACTTGATAAATATAAAACACTTGAGGACTCATGTTCAATTCCCATCACCCATATGACAACTCACAACTATCAGTAATTCCAAGATCTAACTACCTCACACAGACATGCAGGCAAAACACCAATGCACATAAAATAATTTAAAAACATGCTTTTAAAAACAGTGAATAAAACATTGATTAAATACACATTGGTACAGTTCAAATATGAAATTTTCCTCAAGAGGCTAAGGTACTGACAAGATAGGCCTCAGCTTTTGGCACTAGGTAGGAAGGATTTGGAAACTTTATGAAGGTGGAACCTAACTCTAGTAAGTTAGCTTGTTTTATGAGGCTAATCTTGTCCTGAACTTCTCCCTTCTCTGATTTCAGTTTTGCATGGCTAAGCAGCCTCTACCACAAATATACTGCCATTATGATGTTCTTCTTGCTAGGGGTCTAGAACCAACAGATTTTCTATATACTAGAACCTAAATTCAAAGACCAAAACATTCTTCCTTTCCTACATTGTTTTGCTAATGTATTTGGTTAAATCAAAAAGAAGTCAGACTACAACAGATACGGTCGCCCTTACTTAAACATAATACTTATGAACTGTTCGGGATAAAAATGTGCTATAGTTATTCTAGTTTATCCTAAATAGCAATCCATTCATCTGCCCCATTCTCCCCCATAGTTCTTCATCCATATACTCCTGCCTCCCCTTTACTTTTGTGTCTTCTGTGGGGGGGGGGGGATTAAATAAAATATCCAGGGTTAGTCTGGGCCTAATGCTAAGACTGATGGCAGAACGCTACCCTAACTGTTCCTTTGGCTCATGGTTCTAAGCCTTTACAGCTCCATCTTTCCCTAAGTTATGACTGCCTGTTATAAACAACACACTATGCTACATTTAAGTACAAAAGTACAAAAGAACAAAAGTAAGTTCAAAGTGAAGCAAAACACCTGAGCACTAGATCCATATGGAACTCACAAGTCCTTGACAGCTAGCTCACAGCTATTTCTTTTATGAAATGTACCTACCTCTTCCAACAAGAGACCACTATGTCTAATATACACAGATCCTACATCTCAAAACTAAGAATTTGTGCATCCTTCTGGAATCTCTACTCTCAGTAAAGGTCTTCTGTAAAAAGATCACTTGAAAAATTTTGTGGTGGCTTTCCTGGTCCCCAAAGAAACTTACAGAGGGATCACTGGATGATAATCCAATATTGCCAATTCAAGATCCTAAACCTTCAAAAGGGAATAGGAAAATAATAAATTTTAAAACATCCTTCTTTCTCTTCCTAGATCAATGATTCTGTGGGCAATCTGCTGAGCAGGAACCTCTGGAAATGCACATTTCCAGGCCCAACCCCACATCTACTCTATCATAAACTTCTTTACCCCGGGACCAGCAACTTGTATTTCAAACACTCCAGATAACATTCATATACATTAGAGTTTGAAAGTCACATTCTGAGACTGTCAGTGCTTTGAATCATCTCTTTCACTGCGATGGCATACACAAGTTCTTTATAACTTGTCATTTTAAGAATGTCTTCATCATGTTATTTTGATTTCTATAATAGAACATATATATAATATACTTTTAATAAAAGATTTTTATAATATACTTTTAATAAAAGATTTGACTGCCTTGATCAATATTCCACAAGTCCTTGTCACATGCAAAAATAGCATTAAACATGTACAGTTACCTTTAAGTATCTATCATGTTTCATTATTTCATATCTCTTCAATTTCCACCACAAAATGTGTCAATGCTGGGCATGGAGGTTCTTATTATTTCACCACTTGGGAGACTGAGGCAGGATTAACTGAAATTCCAGGCTGACCTATCTCATATAAAAACTGGGTGTGGTATTACACACCTTTAATCCCAGCACTCAGGAGGTAGAGGCATTGGATCTCTGTGGGTTTGAGGCCACTCTCGTCTACATAGAAAGTTTCAGAGCAACATATGGAGACTCTATCTCAAACAGAACAAAACAAAGTCCTCCAGGTATAGTGACACACACCTTTAATCCCAGAATTTGGGAGGCAAATGCAAGAGGATCTCTATGAATTCCAGGCTAACATCCTCTATACAGAGTGTACAAAGGCAGCCAGGGCTAAATAGTGAGATCCTGCCTCAAAACAAACAAACAAACAAACAACAAAAAAGTAACAACATCAAATAACCAACTAACAAATCCTGCGCTGCCTTTCTTATATTATACTTTCTATTGAGAAATGAGGCCTTTTATGCAGTACTCTATTAATTACACAATAATGGTCACCGAGAGTTGCACCCTGAGTTTTCAGTTCATAATCTATTTAGAAAAAAAAACTTATTTCAGAGTATATTTCTAATCTGCTATGCATTTTAATCCCCCACAGGTTGCTATGCAAAGTCAATGTGCCAACACATACATTATTGTAGTTCTTTTATTTCCCTTTATTGTCTAATACAAAAATGAAAGTGAGAATGCATTGAAGTGTCAAAAAGAAAATGAATGAGTTCTTTGCTTCACTCTGCACAGACCTACTAAACTCATATTTCTCAAATGAGAAAAAGAAATCCAAATGGATATAAGGATATAAAAACACATTTTTAAAACTCTTAAGAAATCAGGATGTTTGAACTTCAAAGTCAGAAGGCTTGCACTGCAGAATTTGGGGTGATGTGTTAAAATATTATTTTAAGGTGTGGTTTTTTTTGTTTATGCTGCATTTGTTTAACTCTGTGAAGCTGTAATTCTTTGCCTGTCTGAAACACCTGATGGTCTTAATAAAGGGCTGAACGGCCAATAGCGAGGCAGGAACAAGGATAGGCAGGGTTGGCAGGCAGAGAGTGTAAATAGAATAAGAAACAAGGAAGAGGAGGAGCAACAACAGAGAAAGGAGGGGAGGACCACAGGGATAGGGACCAACCACCCTAACACCCAGTCAGCCACAGATAAAAGTGAAAGTAAGATACACAGACGTAAGAAAAGGAAAAAGCCCAGAGGCAAAAGGTAGATGGGATAATTTAAGAAAAGCTGGCTAGACACTAGTCAAGCTAAGGTCGGGCATTCAAAACTAAGATTAAGTCTATGTGTGTGATTTATCTGGGAGCTGGGTAGTGGGCATCCAAAAAGTCAAAAGAGCAAAACATCACAACAGTGACATACTAAGGGAAAACACTGAGGGCAAGATAAGATGTTATTCTACAACACACATTTCAGATAAGTCTGCAGTTGTACTAAGCCTGCTTATTTGGAATTAGAATCTGGCAACTAGCAATGTTATTTCAAAGCTTCACAAATAGAGGGTAAAATGGAAGACTATCACCATACACATTTTTTAAAAGTATCTATTTACCCCTAAATTGCAGCTGAAAAAACTGAGTTTGAAGCCAAAAATGAAATTGTTTTTAGAGAAAAAACAAAAAACACACTGAAAATGAGAGAAGATACCCTTTGAGTTTAAAATCAAATGTCTGAATTACAGGAATGGCCCCAGACATTTCCAGACAGCAATAAGGTTTTCAAATGGATAACCTGTAGGGTCAATGGCAACGGTGTGCAGCAGGAGACAAGGCTGGAGACAAACCCAAAGGCAACCAGATGAGAACTGCAACAGTTGAAAAAACACCTACATAAAAACCTGCCAATTTAACAAATTGCCCATATAAACTGAGCATAAAAAATAAAGTTTCTAAAACTATTTTTTTAAAAGTGAAAAATCCCAAGAGAACTATCAATATCAAAACTGTATTCATTAACAATTTAAACTCCAGAGTCAGGCATGATTTGAATCATGAGAAAGACCCCTGCTGAAATATCTCCAAGCATAAACAAAGCCTACAACTTCTCTAAGCAGTTCTTTTGGACTTCGGCATTTATAATGTTGTCATTAGTCCACTTGTCCTGTGACCGGTTTGTAAAAGGAGAAAGCTGTGCTACTAGAGCAACCACTACAAAACAGCTCTACTTAGTACAGCAAAGTTACATCTCCACAGGACAGAAGGAAGACAAAAATGACATTATTTAACTTTCAATCTAACAACAACTTTGCAGCCAATAACGCAGAATGTCTCTCTTCTTGAACCCAGGACAATAAATTTCATTCTTTTTTGATCCTAAAGGGCTTACAGTAAAAAATAAAAATAAAAAACAACTAACAGACTTCAAAAAAAATGGTTTGGAAGGAAATTTTATTTTCTTTTAACCTTTCTTTAAAAAGAAGTACTAAATAGATGTGCAAAGAACAGATAAAAAGCAGGTTTGCTATCAATCATTTTTGGTTAAAAAAAAAAAAAGAAAGAAAAAAAAGAAAAAAACACACATCCTACCCCACAGTATTGTTTGAAGACTGCTAACTATCTTTGATTTCATGAACAAACAAAATATATGAAACTAATAAAACCACCTCTTTCAAAGCTGAAAAAAAAATCTAAGTAAGCAACAACACACATGGCAAGATAATTAACTTTCTGGGAGATACTTTCTAAAACAAGAATCAATTAAAAGAAAAAGATATAAGTATCCAATCAGTCCTTAATTAAAGAAAGAACAGACACCCAGGATTCAGAGCTTTGACAAGTGGCACAGCTGCAAATACATACCTATCATTAATCTAGGTGTGCTTAAAAAAAACTCAAGACATGAAAAGAAATCTCAGGTTAACAGTGTTAGATAAAACCCAGAGGAAGGAAATTAGAATAAGGAACATTTTGTTTAAAATGAGTGATTTTAACATTTTAATGTTCTTCCTTTCTTGCCCTGATTTTTAAGCCCTTCTACCCAGAGTATTTTCTTTATGTTAAAGAAAATAAAATACGTTCATTCTAAGAATCTTACTAGATGTCCATGTGTTTTGCCCCAGCTCCTACATTAATCCAAACAATAAGGGCCTTTAGAACATTAATAAATAACCTCCTGCTGCTGGCACCTGGATGCCAAGTACAGCAATGCTGAGGACAACAGATTTCATAGTTCAAGAGGCACAGTTAGGAAAAAGTTGCTCAGGAAATCACTCTTATTTAGCACAAAGATGCTTAGAAATTGCATGAAGTCAGTCACGTAACTATAGAAACCGATTTCTTCAGCTCCATCTCACACCTCAATTGTCTTTATTACCATCTGCTGTCAGATCCTTACCCAGGAATGTGAATAGGCTTGATGATTTATTCAGAAGGGAAAGAATCTGTAGGTCAAGGGAAAATTCTCTCTCTCTCTCTCTCTCTCTCTCTCTCTCTCTCTCTCTCTCTCTCTCTCTCTCTCACACACACACACACACACACACACACACACACACACACACACACACACACACACACACAGCCACACGCACGCAGCCCTTCAACCTTAGGTACTTTCATTTCATTCTGTTCTCAGTAGCTCTGGGGGTAACTCCAGTGAGATCCAATATTAAGGCTCAATTAAAATAAGCTCCAATTAGTGGAGCTTTTTTCTCTGAGGCTAGAGAAGTCAGGAAATGGATATTGGGAAATGTAAAAAGTCAGCTACTGAGAGGAGGCTGCAGACATAAATGAACTTATTTGTTGATTTCTACAGTTGCTATGCAGAGGCCTCTGGGAGTAAAAGCTTAACCAGTCTAAGCTATAAACTAAAACCCCCGCAGCTAAACATGAACTGTGTGAAACAAGGGCTCCATTCCAGAACAGAAAACTGCTGGGCCCAGAAAATTAAAAGCCAGAGGCATTTTCCATTTAAAACTAAATCCCAGTACCGCCTCCCAGCCAAAGAATTATAAGCAGTATCAGATTTACAAAACGAACAATTACCCTGGAAAAATGTAGCCTATTGTACAGTCCCAGATGCTAAATCTCAAAGTTTCTTTCTTTCTTTCCTTTAATCCCACGCTGTATTCCTCCAAGTATATGACGGGAGTTTACAAAGAGTCATTTCCAGACAGGCCTAAGCCTTGAAAATAAATTTTAAAAGGAGAGCACATAGCTCACTGACCTCATTTGAAGTACTGCCCTTGCCTTCAGCAGTTCCTGTCCTTCCCCAAGGCTTTTGCAAATGGTATGCAACAGTAAAATAAACCCTGACCTAATTGCCAAGAGAGAGGCTGCCAACCTTCCCTCAAACACAAAGACCAGAACTGTAACTTGAAAGTCCTACCTCTTTGGCCTTCTGCTTTAATCTCAGCTGTTCTGGATCTTCTTTATTGGAACGGCTCTGTCAAAGGAAAAAAAAATTAATAGAAATCATCTAAATACTAGCATTACTGTTAAATATTTAATAAATGATGATTTCTCCTGTGATTGAAAACCCTAGCTCCAGGGGCAATGCCTCAATCCAGTCTAGCTGCACTCCAGCCCTGGCCCCCTCCTCAGCGTCTGGGCCGGCTGCTGCGGCTCTAGCCTGGAGGAAACACATACTGAAAATGGTGCTAACAATGTCAGTCAGGTCCAGTCAAGGCGTGACATTGTTCTTGCTGGAACACAGCAAAATGAAAACTGGCCTGAACAGAAGAAAAGGAAAAGAAGTGTGTGCTCAAATGAATGAAAACAAACAATACTGGCTCATCTTTAGGTAAAGCCATTTTGCCAAAGCATATGTTATTTCAACAGCTATTAAAATCAAGAACTCAACTAGCCTTGAATTAAATATCTTAAAAACAGTAATTTCTGAAAGCAAAAGTATTAAGCACATTCTAATATTTTTATTAGTTTTAGATCCTCTATAATACTTAATGAACTAATGCTACATACTATAAACAAACATAATGTAGTAAAAATGAGCATGAGGAATGTGGTAGGTACTTCTCTAGTAGTACAGTAGTGGGATAGACATCTATCTCTGATATTAACATTTGAATAGAAGTCTGAATAACAAGAAATAGCCAGTCACATTAAGGCGTTATGAAAGAGAATTCAAATAGAAGATACAGTAAATACTAAAGCCTTAAAATGACAGCAAGCCTGAGAAAGACAGGATGACCATGTGTCTAAAGCACATAGAAAACATGAAGAAGAGAAAGGCGGTTAATGTGTTGCCCTGTAGCCATTTTAAGAGGTAGAACATAGTTGAGCAAATGCTTTTGTAATATGATTGGGCATCTCTTGGGTATATTCCCAAAAGTGGAATTGCTGGGTCCTGGAGTAGATTGATCCTGAATTTCCTGAGAAACTGCCACATTGCTTTCCAAAGTGGTTGCACAAGTTTGCATTCCCACCAGCAATGGATGAGTGTACCCCTTACTCCACATCCTCTCCGGCAAAGGCTATCATTGGTGTTTTTGATTTTAGCCAATCTGACAGGTGTAAGATGGTATCTAAAAGTTGTTTTGATTTGCATTTCCCTGATCGCTAAGGAGGTTGAGCATGACCTTAAGTGTCTTTTGGCCATTTGAACTTCTTCTGTTGAGAATTCTCTGTTCAGTTCAGTACCCCATTTTTTAATTGGGTTAATTAGCATTTTAAAGCAAAAAAACAATGACATCTTGAATTTTGCATGAAAACTATTCTGAGTGAGGTAACCCAGACCCAAAAAGATGAACATGGGATGTACATGGTTTCTAGCCATAAATAAAGGACATCGAGCCTATAATTCGTGATCCTAGAGATAAATAAGAAGGTGAACCCAAAGAAAAACATATAGTTATCCTCCTGGATATTGGAAGTAGACAAGATTGCCGGGCAAGGGCAAATATTGGGAACTTGCGGGTGGGGTGAGATGGGGGTAATGGGAGATGGGGAGAGAAAAGTGTGAAGGGGAGGATGGGGAGAGCTTGGGGGAATGGGATGGTTGGGATATAGGAAGGGTGGATATGGGAGCAGGGAAGTATATATCTCAATTAAGGGAGCCATTTTAGGGTTGGCAAGAGACTTGACTCTAGAGGGGTTCCCAGGTGTCCAGGGAGAAGCCCCCAGCTAGTTCCTTGGGCAGCTGAGGTGAAGGAGCCGGAAACGACCAGATCCTATAGCCATACTGATGAATATCTTGCATATCACCATAGAACCTTCATCTGGCGATGGATGGAGATAGAGACAGAGCCACACATTGGAGCACCAGACTGAGCTCCCAAGGTCCAAATGAGGAGCAGAAGGAGGAAGAACATGAACAAGGAAGTCAGGACTGCAAGGGGTGCACCCACCCACAGAGATGGTGGGGCTGATCTAATTGGAGCTCACCAAGGCCAGCTGGACTGGCATTGAAAAAGCACGGGATAAAAAACGGACTCCCTGAACATGGCAGACAATGAGGGCTGCTGAGAAGCCAAGGACAATGGCACTGGATTTTGATCCTACTACATATACTGGCTTTGGGTGGGTGGGTGGGGGGGCTAGCCTGTTTTGGTGCTCACCTTCCAAGACCTGGACTTCCCACAGGGCAGGGAACCCTTACTGCTCTTTGGACTGGAGAGGGAGGGGGAGGGGAGAAGAGGGAGGGAAATGGGAGGCGGGGAGGAGGCGGAAATTTTTAATAAAAATATAATATAAAAAAAATCAAAAAAAGAGAGAATAAAGTGCTTTAAAAAAAGAGGTAGAAGCGTTTAATTGTAGTTTTAACAACCAGCCACTGATTGTTAAAGGAAGACTATTGTAATAGGAATACTATTATTACATAGCACAAGAATGAGAATACATTGGAGCAACCCCTTAGAAAGGGGCTCCAGCAGCATACAGAGTGTTTACTACAAAGATCTATGACTGAAGGCACAGGTGCCCACATAATTAAGAAAATTTTGTCAAACAACTGCTATGAATAGAGGATGGCTGAGAAGACAATGAATGCAGTCTAGAACAGCAGTACAGCATCGATGACCATGACAAATAAATTCAAATCCCATTTTGCATGTAAAGCCAACCAAATTTGTGGTAGACTAGATACAGGATACAAACTAAAGAGGAAAAAATAATATCTAGATTCTGGCCTAAGCAACTGAGAGGAATTCTAACTTATTAGGGGAAGATCTAATGAAAAGTACACAGTAACAAAAGAAAAGGATCAACTGTCAGTTTTAGATGCCAAATCAAAGGTGAAGTGTCCTAAGTTGAACACAAGCTTGGAACAGACGCGTGAGCATGATGAATGGAATGAGTAAAGGAGTGTCAAAGAGAAGTCACGTACTAGATAATGTAAGGCCTTTTTTCCAAGTCCTGTAAGAAGTTTGGATAAGTACAACCACCACCACCACCAACAACAACAACAACAAAAAATCAGTAAAAGCTATGTTTTATTTTGAGAATATCTTCCTGTCCCATCTCCCTGCCCTTCTCAGCAAAAGAGTCATTTTGGGGCTGAGACAGCAAGGCAGTGACAACGCTATGATGCGCACATCCTTGTGGAAGTTTGGGATGTCTCAGGAAGACACAGACCAGTGGTCATAATGGTAAGGCCAATAAAACACCATGAAGGAAACAGGAGGTAAGAGTCAGTCAAGCTGTTGATATATGAATATCATTGATATATACACTGAAGACATAAGCGAAACATGCTAAGGATAATAATAACAAAAGCAAACTTTCTGACTCCTGGAGAAAAAAATTCTGCAGTTATTTAAAGGTAGAGAGGCAGGCAGAAAATACAAATGAATGAATGAATGAATGAATGAATGATGAATGAATGAATGAACCCACAGGTTCATTATTCATAAAAAGGGAGAAGAAAGCCTTTCATATAACAGAGGGTTAATATGTGAAGGTAAGCTAATGGGAATAATCAGTGTAAGGCAATCCCCACAGAAGTGGCTGATTCAGGAACTTGTTAAGGCTGATGCATGAAAATTAGATAAGGAAAAGATGTTGATATAATTTATGAACATGAAAATAATCCATGTAAAACTAAAAACTTTCAAGGGAAGATGGTCAATTTAAAATGGAAAGAACTGGTAGACAACTACACGCTCAGATTATCAGGTTGCCTTTTGAGGTCATTAGCTCAGAAAAATGTATCATCACCTCTGTGTACATCTGTCAGAAGTACATGGCTTACATAAAGTCCTAAGAAAATACCAAATGAATGCAGGTGAAGGTCATAACATAGAAAATAAGTTGAAAGTAAGATCTTGTAAGTGCTAAGGGAAAGAAGTATATAAGACAAGTTGAGACTGTCAGAAGAAATGTGAAAAGTGTGCACTACTAAATGAAATACTTATTTCTGAAAAGAAAAATGGAACATGAAGAAAAGAAACAAGATGTCTAATGAAATATGAACAGGAGTTTGTGCTATGCACAACAGTGTTATACTGCTAGCATCATAAAAAGACAAAATGTTCTGATTTTTGTAAATACACACTAGAATATTTAAGGGTGATAAGTCATTATGTCTCAGAACTGCTTTCCAATGAGTCTCTGAATTGTCTAGTAGAGTTACATAACTGTAAATATACTAAAAAAAAAAACCTCCCAACTAAGGTTAAAGGGAAGGTGGACATACTGACAAACTAAAGTTTGTGTGTATCAGGTGCATACAAAGGGTCGGGGAATGAGTAGAGATGAACAAATGCCAGAAAATGACAGGATCTTAGAAAAGGGCAAAAGTATAGATAATACTATAATGTAAGTATAAAATTATTTTAAAATAGATCAAAGAAGCAATTAGAGCCAAGTATCATGATTGACCCTTGTAAGTCACAGCACTTCAGAAAAGGCAATCGTATAGTGAGTTCAAAGACTGTATGGGCTACACTAGTATTAGCACACAGATCCTGTCTCATCACAGGAGACTAAAAGGGTTACAAACAGTAGTTGGTGGGCTGGGTGTAATGGTGCAGGTCTTTAATGTCTGCATTCAGGAAAAAGAGGAATGCTGGTCTCTATGAGTTCAAGGCCAACCTAGTGTAGGGGAAAAGTTCCAAGACACCCATGTCTACATAATGAGACTGTCTCAAAAATAAAAAAGAAAAGAAAAGGGGAAGATAATAGTCTGTAACTAGGAAAAAAATAAATCTTTCAGGAACATGAGAAATTAAAAGAAAGGTCCTCAAAATAAAAATTAAGACTCTGGAGTTCAGCCTTTACCATTTCTCATGAAGCTCCAAGTCTGTCTGTGAAGAACTGTAGAGGTGCAAAATGTAACCTGTAGTAGAACTGAACTACTAGTCCTAGAAAACAACTTAAGAGGAAGAACAGGGTCTGCCTGTCACTCCTGTCACTTTCCCTCTCTAACCCCTTTCCACCAACTTATACTTTTGTTCCATATACTCCAAATTACTCCTAATACTATCACAATCTTCCTGTCTTTTAAAAACTGTTCCTGCTGCCGGGCGGTGGTGGCACACACCTTTAATCCCAGCACTCGGGAGGCAGAGGCAGGCGGATCTCTGTGAGTTCGAGGCCAGCCTGGTCTACAAGAGCTAGTTCCAGGCCAGGCTCTAAAAAAGCAGAGAAACCCTGTCTCGAAAAACCAAAAAAAAAGAAAGAAAAAAAAAAAGAAACTGTTCCTGTTAACTTTAACTTGTATATACCAACTAGTAGCTTAAGAATCTAAAATGTGTATAGAAATTTAACATGACACTAGGGATAGATGGATAGGAATGATATTGGGTACACCAGAATATGAATTGGGAGGGAGTAGACAAAAGATTATGATTTATTAACTAAATTAATGGAAAGCTACCACTCCTTACCACCTTGGCTATGAGACACCGTATTTGTAATTTCATTTAAGGATATTCTCAAGAGAAATCTAAAGGTTTAATAAAAGCAAGACTATCAGTCAATGATGAAGCCAATTATGATCACATCACCAGGCCACATTCCTGTAAGTCACACAGTGCTTTACCTTGGCTGCTCTTAGTAACATCTCTCTTTCTTCTAGATCCTTCCTCTGTTTCTCCAATTGATCTAGCTGTTCAAGAAATTTGAGTTGTGATCTGGTATCAGTAGACAAGATGTAATTTTCACTTCCCTAGGGAAAAAACAGTCTTATGATTCTGGGCAATACATTTGCCTTAGACATTTTGATAAACAATACAGAAGAATACCTGATACACAAAGAGAACTACATTTTTCAAAGAAGAGTATTTTTAAAATTTTGTTAAACAAGCAAACAAATAAAAGCCAGAAACTTTAATCAGCCATAAAATTTGAGAGATGATTAGCATTTACATTTCAGAAAGATTTCCTTAGTAAGCCTACTACTCAAGAGACAGGAAAAGTAATTAAGTCAAACAGATCCTATCAATAGGAAAAAGAATCCAGTAGAATATAACATTACGTATATTTCAGTTTCCCTTAGTCAAATTAATTCCTATCTACTGACATAAATATGAACAATTAAATTTTAGATGAAAAGCAAGAAACAATCACCTCACTGAAAAAGACAGCTAAGAAAAAGAAACAGACTGGCTTAATCTTAACTAAAATATTAATTAAAATAAACTAAAACACTTCTATCCTAATAGAACATAAAATGGGAAACATTAAAATCACAAGTCAGGAAGTGGTGGCACATGATTTAATCCCAGCACTATGGAGGCAGAGGCAGGTAGATTACTTCAGTTAAGGCTTCTAGGACAGCCAGAGATACACAGAGAAACCCCGTATCTCCCCGCATCTCCCACAAAGTGATGGTCTTGTATATAATTTGCTTATTATTTAATTATTTAATTTATTTATTTATTTGTTTGTTTGTTTGTTTATAGGCAGGCTGTCACTATAGAGACCAGGATCTCCTGGAACTTGAAGTCATCCTGCCTTAGCTTCCCAAGTAGTGGGAAAACATATAATTTACAAATGAAAATTGTTAACAAAAAAACTCTACTTTCTTAACTTCAGTATTCCATAAAAATGACAAAATTAAAATTATCTAATTCATCTGGGTATGCTAAAGTACAATAACAGTGCCTTCAAATCTTAGTATTTTCTAGTTTCTTCACCTATGGTCACCTAGCGCCCTCTATAATACAAATATCCATATGTGGGTTGTTGTGGGCAAAGCAGAAAGGTTTAAACAATCAATACGTACCCTGCCATCTACTAATCTTAGCAGTCAACACTTGAGGAGACTCTCACTGCCAAGAACTCACAGTAAGCGCCTGTCTGGGAACCCAGCACCATGCTACTTCCATCTCCGTCTCCACTTCATCCTCGTGCTCATGACTGCTTCAATTAGCTTAGACTAAGAGATTTCATATGCCCAAGATTCTTTTTAAATTAAATTTTTATTGTTGGCATTTAACTAGATCAAAAGAGTATTACATGGTTTAAGGAAGAAGGATGTATTAGTGCTACTTATTTTACTTAAAGTTTAATACAAGAACTCCCAAATGGTCTTTAAAGTTAAATAATACAGGATAAAATGTGGAATACATTATAGGCCAAGTATAGAGGTTAAGCACAATAACAGCAGTTTCCTAAATACTTCATCTTAACCATTTCTGTGTTCAGAAACTCCAGAGACAGTTTACAGACAGAAATTTAATTTAAAAGGGACAATAAACACTAAATTAAAAAGCACTGGCATTCTAAAATTTAACCATATCACATTCTCATTCTGTTTCCTTTACCAATTCAACTGCCTGTGGCATAATTTCTCCTTTTTCTTCTAGCTACAGTAAATAAGTATCTTTCTCTAACCTACTAAATCCCTACCACCTCTGTTAAATAATAGGCAACCCCAATATTATCATGTTCCTTCCTGTCTCTGTGAACCAACTAAAAGTATGAAAGCCACTAGATATCCAGACTCAAGTGATAGCACCACCAGGTGACCCCACCTAAAGGAACCATCACAGTACCTTTCAGGTAGAGTGAAACTTCTCCGTGGCCACAGCACAGACTGAAGCTTCAGTGCAAAAACAACAAGCAGAGCTGGGCGTATCTCTGTGTTCAAGGCCAGCCTGGTCTACAGAGTAAGTCCCAGAATAACTAGGGCTACACTGAGAAACCTTGTCTTAAAAAAACACTAGACTACATACTAGATTACTTCTGCATTTTTATTTAAATTTCAGCTTATGACCAATGATTAATTAGAACATTATACCTAAGCAAGTAAAAGAATTTCAAAAGTAACTAATATTTAGAATAGGAAAGATGGTAGAATTTTGATCTTAATAATGGTAGCTCGTTTTTTTAATAGTTTGGAGTATTTCTTTTTTTGTTTTTTTGGTTTTTTGGTTTTTCGAGACAGGGTTTCTCTGTGGCTTTGGAGCCTGTCCTGGAACTAGCTCTTGTAGACCAGGCTGGTCTCGGAGTATTTCTTTTATTGTATAGATAAAAATAAATCTCAAGAGGCAGAAGGACCAGGCCAAATCTTTGATACACATACTATTTTTACAATTAAAGTCCAGAAAATAGTGGTAAGTTTTAAAGTATGTTCAAATGCAATTAGGTGGTTTTTATTTCTTCTTAAAAGATAATTTTATCTTTCTATATAACATTCAGACAGCAATACTATCTATGCTAAAGAACGAATGTAGGGAAAAGGGTGCAGGATAAACCAATAGAAACAGTAAACATATAGCACAGTGGTTCTCAATCTATCGTCATGATCCCTTAAAGGTGTCGAACAACTCTTTCTTAGAGGTTCATACCAAATAGTTACATTACGATTCCTAACAGTAAAAAAATCACAGTTATGAAGTACCAACAAAAGTAATTTTATGTTGAGGGTCACCCCAAAATAAAAAACTGCATTAGGTCACAGCATTAAGAAACTTGAGAGCCAATGGTATAACAGTAAGTTAAGAAGGTATTTATTTTTAAGTTAAATGATTAAGGTCTTTCAAATAGGGTAAATACTACACATTTTCTATGGATACCAAATCCTAGTAACAAGGTAATTGATACAATAGAAAGATTCTACCTGAAGATTATACAACAAAGTTTTGAATGGCACTCTGAATGGCACACTGAAATGAAATCTATCAGGAGAATTTCCTTGGGGTTAGAAGCTGTGGTCCAGAGTAGGCCAAGGCTGTATCTCATGCTGACAGCCAAACTTGACAATGTGTAAGATTCAGGCATGAAAAGGTCATAGAGTAAAAAGGTCTGTATGCAAGGGCTAGAGTCCCTAAAAAGATGCCAGGAGAAGCCATCAGCCATTCTCTTCGAAGGTAGAGTCTCAGTTGCAGTGGAGACCCCAGGATTGAAGGCATAATGGAGAGAGACTATTGATACCATGTGGTAAGGGCAGAGTCCCTGAAGAGAGCCCAGGAGGCCAACGATGAAGGTGCTGCCCGTGGACACCCCAGTCAACAAGAGATGCCAGGACCATGCAATGACAACAAAAGACAGCAGCAGCTGTGGGAAAAAGCTGGATTGAAACTTCAGGATAAACTGGGTATGCTGTAAATGGCAGAGCTGGTGAAAGGAAAGCCTTTGGAGCCCAGAAGACCATGAGTGTCACATACTGAGCTATTTATACTGATGGACTTTGCTTTGATTGTGATGGACTAGGGCTTCGCTTTGATTGTAACTGTGCTCTGGTTCTTTCCTCTTAAAGTAAGAAAGTATATAATTTTTCTTTAATTTATAGGAGCCTACAGTTGAGAGTTTTTGGACTTTTAAAGAAAAGTTAGACTTCTGAGTGATGGGTTCTTTTAAAGTCTCTACAACTTTTTAAATTTAAAATGTTCTATGATTTGACTTAAGGATCCCTCCACGAGATGAAACCCATACTCAAACACTGCTTGGGTGACCAAGAACCAGAGACTAGATAACCCAGAGACCTAGGGTAAAACCAAACACTACTGGCCTTTAAAAAAAAGTAATGATAAAATGATTTCTAATGATTTTCTGTTTTACTCATAGATCAGAGGCTTGCTCAGCCATCAACAGAGAAACAAAAAGTATCATCTGGTTCTTTGTAAGGATTAATAAAATAAAGAAGTCATTAACTAGAATAACAAAGGAAAAAAGGAAGACACAAGTAAGAATCAGAAACAAAATTACTACCAGTTGGCAATTACTACCACCAACTGAACTGACATAAATAATAGATAACCTACAAAAACGGAAAAATTTCTAGACTCACATAAAATGAAATATTGACACTGTTTTCCACAGCTGATTCCATATTTTTTAGACAGGCTGATAAATTCTCACAAAAATTTGAAAGTAAGGACCTTAATACCTATACATCTTCCAAAGCTCTACATGAAGCAGAATGTACATTAGATGGTTTCTCCAGCTAGCTTACTAGGAAAACAGCAGCAGATATTCTGGATTTCTTTTCATCTGTATGGCTGCCAAAGAATGATCCTACTGCAAACTTAAAACCTCATGAAGTTACCTATTTTCCAACATGTTGGAAATCTAGCTCTCAACATTTGTTAATAAGAAAAGGGTTGTTCCTTTTCATCCTATTATCTTTTCTTAAAATCCATAATCATTTAGTTATTTCCCTGCCTCTGAAACTACAATTCACAACTGATCTTACCCTAAAAGCCACGAAGCAATAAAAACTACAATTCAAATACACTAAGTATTTTCATCTTGGTAACAGCAAGTCATTTTGTTACACCACTAGGAATCAGACAGGCTATCCTTGCATTTAGTCGTTCATAGCAGCAGTCAGAACAGTAATGAGTGGCACTAGTATGAGCACTCACTGTCATCATGTAACTAACAGCCATATATCTGTTAGCAGAGTCCAGACCACAAAAGAGAATACCCACCACCAATATTCTACCCTAGCACAACCTCCTCCTTAATACAGTCCTGAGGAGGAGCCTTGGACAAAGCAGGTGCGTATTCCAATATGCAACACAAAACCTCCTTTGGACACTACTTCAAATCCTATTTTAATTTGATTTACTATATAAGCATACCCAAGTAAAGCAATTAAGGAAACTACTAACAGGAAATATAAGTCTCAATCTTCCTTCTAAAAATACATAAAGATATGGACCTTTGTCCATGAAACCACCTTCAGCATTGCTCAGGAGATGACAGTCTACACTTCCTTGATGATTCCCTTTACCTTGTAAACAGTCATTCGATGCTGAGCAATTGTAGTCAGTTTCTCTAGAAGGCCTCGTAATCTCTCCTGTGTTGCATGGGAGATCAAGTTCACAGCATCAGAGTTAAGTTCCGTAATGTCATGCTTTTTACCTGTAGAGGCAGGGAAAATCCATTACATGTTTTAGTAGTGGCTTATAATTGAAATAATTAGCACAGCAGGTATTCAGTTCCCCCTGGAAGTCATACCCATTATGAATAAAGGTTTGGAGATTATAATTTTCCTGGTAAAGTCACAACTTCAAAGATCTTAGACATTACATTAATAAAACCTAGCCTGGAGCCTCAGAAAATATAGACATTGTTTCCCTTAGCCTCTAGAATCATTCTCCCTGCAAGGTCATTTATAGGACAAAGTTAATAAGAACACAAATCAAGTTTAGTGTTCAGGGAGGAAAATGGTAACTGCAGAAATTAGTGTTATATTCTGTTAATTTTAGTAATTAAAAAAATGGAAAGTCACATTTTAGCCATGTTTGACACTGTTAACAATTCATGACATTCATTTCAGTGAACTTAAATTATAAATCTGTTAATTCCTGGTCTATAAAAGTATCTTTTGTGTTTGTTACCAATTATATTTTGCACTACTCATGTTTTCAAAAATTAACCTATTAAATTACAAGTTGAAATATGCTCAAAAGCCATTATTTCACCATCAATTTCAATAACTTGTTTCTTTTAAGAACAACCTGTTTTAATGGTTTTAAAGGTTGTAATGAGGAAAAAAGTATTAGGAAAAGAATCTGAATGACAAACAAGAACAGCACCTCTCTTACAAACAGTCCTAACACTATCCAAACAGTGTTTCTCAGACAAAACAATAGATATGCAATCAACAGATATGCAAACCTAAAGAGACAGACAGTTAAGGAATCTATTTCAGATATATTTTTAAAGGCACCTGTGTGTTCTTTTTGTTGCTGTTGTGGTGGTGATAGTGCTGTGTGTGTGTTTAATGCTAGGGATGCAGTCTTTATACTTGCAGGGCAAGTGTTTTATCTACTGAGCCATTTCCCCAGGCCTCTGATGTTGTTTTAAAACACATTTATATATATCTTCACAGTAATTTAAAAATATTGTTTGATTTTTATATGCTAATTCATATAATATATACTCATATTTTCATCAAAGGCTGAACTACAGCAAAAACATAATTTAATTACAACTCAAATATACTTTGGCATTACTACAAAATAAATTTTAATTTAAAACGTAGTCTAAGTAAACTAACTAGGAAGAAGATTTAAAATTATCCAACTTATTTTAAACTAAGCCTTCAAAATCAAAATTTACTTCAAAATTTACTTTTCAAAACTGAGCTCATTTCCAATTCAAACTGAAACAAAGGGAAAAGAAAAACCCACTACAAATTCCCAACTACCTTTAAACACTCAACATGAATAATTAGTTGGGCCTTGTATACAAGAAACAGTAAACTTTCAAAACAATCAAATGGTTAAAATTGTAACTGAACATGGGTGGCAGAGATGGCTTGGTAACTAAGAGCCCCCACGCTGCTCTTCCAGAACCTGAATTCAATTCCTTACATACTTGATGGTGACTCACAACCTGTAACTCCAACAGCCTCCCATGTGCAACAGCACTTACATGCAGATACTCACAAACACACACACACACACACACACACACACACACACACACACACATAAAAACTTAAAAAATAAATAGGCATCACAACAAAACATAGGGTAGATATGGGAAGTCAAGTTATTTCAAGATTAAATAACATGGGAAGTCAAGTTATTTCAAGATTAAATTAAAATGACCATATAAAATTAGTTCTTGGGGAAGAGGAATTTGAAAACAACAATATACTTATAATGCTGAAGCAATTTATTTAAAAATCTATACTATCTATAGAAGGCTCTGGACTTGATTCTTAGCAAAACAGATAAAATATAATAATCGGTATTTATTTTTAAAAATCTATATTATTTTTGAAGCATTAGAAATGAAAAAGTGTTAATAAATAATTCCTGAATATATGCAACAGTAAATGTTCAAACTTATCTTCATTAAGCAACAAATCTTAAAGCACAAGTTAAAAACTATAGATTAATTCCCACTTTTAATACTTTAAAAGAAAGCCAACATAATTGATTAGGGAGAGTTAGTGCTTGTGTGTTTACTATTGACTTTATTGAATGTCTGCAATTTAATTAAGATAATTAGAGAAAAATGAAGAATACTGACATTTAATCTAACCTTCACAAAATGTGTAATTTCTATCTTTAGGAATGCCCTCAGTTGGTAACTATTGTGTAGGAAAAGAATTTTATTATAAATGGAAAACATCTCCAAAAATAAATGAACGTTCATTCACCCCTTGGCTGTTTCCTTTAAGTTTAGATAATTCAGAGAATTTTTAGTTTACATTTTGTATTATATTGTTTCTGTTTCATCATTAAGAACTGAAAACACAAATAGTTTCTTCAATTCTCCTAATGCAAACAGGGCTGCAAACTATAGCCAACAAGTCAAAACTCATCTCTTTCTAAGCACAAAGTTTTATAGGAATCTAATCAATGGATTAAAGGTTTGTTTCGCCCCCCAAACAGATGCAGAAATTCTGTTTGTGACTTAGTTATGACAACTAATGTGTAGCCCTTTGGGTATAATTAATCAAAAGGAATAGGGAAGAGTAGATCACATGAGGGTACAACATAAAGAGAGCTGTCCAAAGACCACCAAGGAGTCCCTGGCAAGGAATCTTGATGAGCATCCAGATCTGACGTCCCCACTTCAGAACTGTGACAATAAATACGTATCATTGAAACCTTCAAAGCTATGGTATTTTGCAATGGAAGCCAGAACCCCATTAAGATACAGTCCTGCTCATCTGTTCATATGTTGCTCCTGTTTGCTTTCTACCTGGAACAAGAAAGTTGAACGCCTGTGACAGAGATCACAGAACACAAAGTGGCAAACATCACCTGGTTCCATGTGGGAAAAAGTAGCTGACTACTATCTTAAGATGTCTTCAAACCTTAAGAAAATGATCATCCAGGGATCAAAAGACAGCTCAGTAGTTAGGAACACATACTGCACTTGCAGAGGGTTCAGACAGAGTTCTTAACATCCACATAGTGAAGCTCACAATGACCAGTAACTCAAGCTTTAGAAGTACTCTACACCTCTGACCACTGTAGGCAACCCCACTAGAGAATATACCCATATTCACAGAATCAAAAATAATATTTAATTTTAAATGTAACATTTAATAAAGATTTAAATCAAACTGATTAATATATGTGGAGGGTCAAGAGAACTGAGCCAATGCTCTGGATAACAAGGCATTATAGTCAACTGATGACAGCATTTTCTCAATAGAGACTCCTCTTCCCAGATAACCTACCTTGTGTCTAACCGACAAAAACCGTACCAGGAAAAACTATTAATTATAGTTGCTCACAAAAAAGAACATGGCCTTTTTTAAATTACAAAATAAAAGTGTTCAATACATCACAGCTAGAACATTCATTTATTATGAAGCAGACCAAATATGGTACAATTCATATAAAATCTATAATCTGTTTCTCATTACATTAAATATTCTATTTTATATTCTTTCACATGGCATTGAAATTTGGCTCCAAATAATAAGAGTACATTCTCTTCCATTTTCTTAAATTCACTGCAGCCAACTAAAGACGACCCTGTACCTAGAGAAAAATCTTAATATTCTAGCTCAGTTTTCTTCTCTGGTAAGAATAGAATTAAATTTTAGGACTGATACAAGGAAAGGGGGATTGGTTATTATTATGTATTCCCATAATTTATAAATACAGCATTTAAAATATACTTTTATTTGTATACACACATTACTAAGGACCAACAAGAAATAAGATTTTAAAAAAAGCACATATAAAATATTCATGCAAAATATGTAGTTCTACTACTCAAAAACAAAACATGAAAAAAGTATTAACTTTTACTATCTATCCCAAAAACAAAAGGTTGGAGTAACTATTTTTAAACTAAAATGTTTCATTCTATAATACTCAGGAAATCTCAGAATATTTCTAGAGCCTTATCTAGAAGAGTTTGGTTATATCTTCAAATAACATTTCTCTTCAACAAACATACATATCAGATCAATAATCATAATTCCATACTCACCAATGTCTAAGATTCTCTTTTGTAGAGCTCCAGGGAAAAGAAATGGTTCTTCTTTGCATGACTGAATGAGTGTGCCAACAAATTCAGAATGTGTTGCTAAAATGCAGGCATTTTCTTCATCAAGGTTGACCTCTGCCATGCAAGTCACATCATTGATGTCATCTTCACCTCTAAAAGAACAAAAAGTTATAGTTTGGATAGAGTGTATGTATGTTTGTGCATGTGTGTATGTGTACACACACACCTACACATGTGCATGTATATACACGATTTCAGAGTGTAAAGAAGCATATATGCTTCTTTAGGCAAATATGGTCTTAGGCAAATATGACAGTGCCCACTGTAATTCCAGTACTTGGGAAGTAGAAGCAGGAAAAACAGCAGTTAAAGGTCATCCTTGGCTACACAGCCAGTTCAAGGTCAGTCTTCGCATGGAAAAAACAAAAACAGATCTTTCTTATAAATAATATTATTTTATTGAGTCTATTCAATGACGTGAACTGAAGAAGACTATCTTTCTCCTTAAGATTTTAAAATTAGAAGAGCAAGCTTCCCGGAAGAGAAATCAGAACCTGATGTGTGTTCCAGAGTTTATCTTTTCCTCTCTGGTAGTTGAGACACACCAAGAGGAATTTGGACTTACCCCAGTCATCCACAAATCCTCTACAATGAAAGAAAAGGAAATGAAAACAGACTCTTCGCTTTCATCCCGGATTGTTAAAAGCCCCTCAAGATTTCCCCTGCGTACTCCACTATTCCACTTAATGGCAGCAGAAACACTAGTTCATAAAGTCACATCACATAAAGTACCTTAAGAAACTAATTATAAGCCTAGCTATTCTGAAATCAAATTCCTAAATTAATTTTGTTTTTATGATTCACATTTTTGCATACGTCCTCTATACCAAATGAATGCATTAAAACACACTCTCAAGCAACTGGCTACAAAGGGCCTATATTTAAAGTATAAATAAAATTGCACACATGCACATACATACACACAAAACCAAACTTGAAAATAGGTTTGGGTTCCTTGTTTTACATCAGTAAAATTAATCTTATAGGACTGTTATTTGTCTAGGATGTGTAGTTAAGAGAAATATAATACAACTCCCTCTGAGGATCCTATCCACCATATGTAATAACAGTCTAGTTACTGATCATGATTCACATACTAAATATACAAAAGTGATTATTATATTAAAAAGTATTCCATAAAAAGATGAGCAAATGGTACATGAGTCTATGTCAAATAGATTTAAATTACATATCCCCCAGTGATGATGCATTTGTGAATAATAATCATCAAACACTCAAGAAATGAAGAACCTTGGTGTACACCTTTAAAAAAAGCAGCACATTAATGACGAGAAAATAAAAATGCCCATACAAACATACAGAAATGAGCCAAATGAAAAAAACGGTGCCAGACACACAGTTTAAAGTTAAAGAAAGAACAATGGCTTTATCATCATGCAGGCTACTAACAGCTCAACATGTAAAGGTGTGCCTATAATAGCAGAAAAAAGAAAAAAATTAATATCTCAAATTACTACTGAAACATTCATAATAAAGAAAATAGAGCCCATTTATTAATATCGCAAAGTTCTCAATGGCTCTAAAAATCAACTTCCAACTGATATAAACCAAATGGAATGTCCAGATTTAAATATTTAAATACAATGCATCACATGCCAAAAATAATTACCAAAACAGGATCAGAGTCTAAGTTTTTTTTTTAAAAAAAAATTCTTTTTAAAAGGCCTAAGTAAGGGCTAGAGAGATGGCTCAGCTGTTAAGAGCATTGCCTGCTCTTCCAAAGGTCCTGAGTTCAATTCCCAGCAACCACATGGTGGCTCAAAACCATCTGTAATGGGATCTGATGCCCTCTTCTGGCCTGCAAGCAGACACACAGACAGAACATTGTATACATAATAAATAATTTTTTTTTAAAAAGGCCTAAGTAAAATACTTCAAAATGACCTAGCATCCCTGGGTACTAAAAGTTAGAGGGAGTAATGAGTTTTGATGTTCTACTATACAGTAAAGTGACTATAAAGAAAAATGACTGTATGTTGCAAAATAAAACAAAAGACAACGATATTGAATATTTTCACCAAAAAGTAATGGCAATTGATTAAAACTGCAAAAGTACTCTGATTTGAACATTATACAATGTATACATGTATTGAAACATAACACAGTATCGATAAATATATACATTATAGCTAAAGACCCAATTTTCTAAGGAACCATCATATTGATTGCTAAAGTAGCTATGCTTCCACCAGGAATGGAGGAGTGTTTCCCTTACTCCACATCCTAGCCAGCACAAGCTGTCAGCTTGTGTTTTATAAGATACAATCAATCTACCTCATGAACTAACTATATATAACACTCCTATGCATAAACCCAAAGGACACCCGGTCCTACCACAAAGACATCTGCTTAACTATATTTACAGAAGCTTTATTCATAACAGCCAGAAACTGGAAACAACCAAGATACATTTACACAATGGAGTTTTATTTAGCTGTTAAAAAATGATATCGTACCAGCCTGGTCTACAAGAGCTAGTTCCAGGACAGGCTCCAAAGCCACAGAGAAACCCTGTCTCGAAAAACCAAAAAAAAAAAAAAAAAAAAAAAAAAATGACATCGTAAATGTGCAGGCAAATGGAGGGAACTAGAAAAGAATCATCTCGAGTGAGATAACCCTGAACCAGAAAGATAAACTCTTATATGTGGACATTAATTAGCTATAAAGTAAAGGATAATCATGTCACAATCCATAGACCCAGAATGGCTAAATAACAAGGAGGGCTCAAACAGAATGCATGGACCTCCCTGGGAAGGGGAAATGAAATAGCTTTCATGATTGGACTGGGGACAGTTGGAATAAACACTGAGATCCTAGTCCATAAAGGTAAAAGACTAAACAGAATGTATTTATGTATTTAAAAATGTGTGCATGCATGGCCATTATTGGGGGGGAGGGGGGAGTTATGTAAGAAGGGCTGGAAAAAGAAAAGGAGGTAAATGATGTGATATAATTTCAAAAAATAAAAATTATAAATAAATTAAAGGTTTATGCAGCTGGAAAGATGGATCTGTGGTTAAGAGAACTTGCTGCTCTTGAAAAGGACCTACGTTTGGTTACCAGCACCTACATGGCAGCTTACAACGGTCTCTGGCCCAAGTTCCAGGGATTTTGACACCTCAGTGAACACTATATGCATGTGTTACACTTACTTAGCTGCAGGCAAAACACTCAAATACATAAAATAAAAATAAATGAATCTTTAAAAATAAAGGGTTATTACAGAGAACCAATTAAGACTGA
Source organism: Arvicola amphibius (assembly GCF_903992535.2). Lineage (NCBI taxonomy): Eukaryota > Metazoa > Chordata > Mammalia > Rodentia > Cricetidae > Arvicola > Arvicola amphibius. Next base: position 94,169,658 of record NC_052051.1, read on the forward strand.
ATGCTTATAAATGAGATTTGGTTGCAGGCCCAAGTATATATAGCATCTTGCTTTTCTGTTAGAGTTCCTGCACAGCTACCAGTAAGAATTCAAACAGTCTTTAGAGATCATAGAGATCATTTCCGGGCCTATATACTACAAGTTCAAAAACCAGTACTAGAATTTAATTCAAAGAGAAGCTCTTCCTGACAAATAAAAAACTAACTACCCAATAATTACTTTTTACCCACCTTGTCCCAACCTAACCATAATTCCTTCTGGTACAGCTAGCAGTAAGCACCACACAGGAGCAGGGAGGGCCTCTACTGAAAAAGAAAAGGGGCAAAGAAACAGTACTCAGGCCTTTAAAAGTTTCTCAGGAAAAGGGGGCAGACAGTAAGAAAGCAAAGGCAACACAGGCAAGGCAGCAGCACTCTCAAGAAAGGCAAGAAAGACTAAGACAACTTCAAGGCTATTATGCACAGCAATGTTTGTGATCCTGTATTGGTTTTATTTCCTTTTAAAGGTAAAACATGAAAGCCACTGAGCCCAAGTCTTTGAGTATAATGTAGGGCCTTCTAATGAAGGTATTATGCCATATGTCTATTAGTTTTAAAAAAAATTGAGAAAAGAAAATTTAGTACTTTAGTAGAAAAGCCTTCAAGAGTCTGGGGAGTAGCACATTATTCAAGTTAGATACCATCCATCTGTCGTGTAGTCTGTCTTCCTAAACTCCTCTATTGGTTTCTGATAAAACTAAATACTTTTTCAATGTCTACTTCCTTATATGTTCCTATTGTTAAACTCTACAATAGCATTAGATTAAGTCTTCTGAAGGAGATAGAGTTACATCCCTTTCCTGTTCATGTCTACAGAAGGAGTCTGGTTCCTCCCTCCCTCTATCTATTATCAAAAGCTCCTCCTGATCCTAGCCTCTATCTAAGTCTTGATTCTTGTCTAATCTTCAACTTGCCTTGCTCTCTTATTTTCAGGTAAAACCTGATCTATATGCTAGGTCAACTTCAGTTACGTATTTTTAAAACATCTGCCCAATTTCTCTTTAAATATTTCAATTCTCAAATTGGTACAACTTTTAAACTCCTGAGAACACATTTCTGCCCATTACAATAGATCTTACTATAGTAACTAATCTAACATTCAATGTAGTTGCCTCAGTTTACAACAAAACTACCCTTTTGACCATATTTTTAACAAAACAGCATATGACTTGCACATCGATATTTAAAGAATTTTTATGTGCCTTATAATAATGTGCTGATTGCCTAAGACAATTTAATGAGCAGCAGAGTAAAAACAAAACAAAAAATAAACAAAGGAATTCTGAATCACTATGCCTACCTTGTTATACTAACTCTGCCAAATACTAAGTAAAATAAAGTTTAATGTCTCTGAAACTTTACTTTTGACAAAAGGGTAAAATACTAGTCCCTACCCTTAGATTGAGGACTGAAGAAGGAATTTATATCATACAAATAGGGAGTCCACATGCTTTTCAACTTATGATGGAGGTGGCATTCCAAACAAGTCCTTTGTAAACTATAAGCTTCCTAAATTGAACAAACATTTAATATACCAAGCATCATAGGTTAGCTCAGCCTCCTGTGAACAGTTCAGAATACTTTGTTATACAATAGACAAAGTACACCATGGCAAAAAATATAGACACAGGAAAATGGTAACAGGCTCTGGGTTAGCATCCCAGACAGTGGAGCAAAAGCATGAACAAGTCTTACTTTTCTTGCTACTTAACCTTTTTAGTGCAAAATAGTATGCAAAATGCTTTACATTTTAGTCAAAAATCTTTTTAACTACCAACAAAATAAGCTAGGTATCATGGTAAACACCTAGTCTCAGCCACTCAGCATCTTCCCAGTGAGGTTTATCTTCCAAGTTCTTCCCCTAAGTAGTAACTCAGCTCAACTATAACATGTTCATAAACACTTATAAAACCTTTTTAATTTACCTATGCATATTTATATTTAAGTTAATTTCCGCATGGGAAATTTTCTTTAGTTTTGTATTAACTAAAATGTAGTATAACATACTAAGGTATTTCTCAGAATATAATTTTTTTAAAATTTATTTATTATGTGTACGAGTATTTTTGCCTGTATATACATATATACATATATATACATATGTGTGTATATATATACACACATATATACATATACATATATACATATATATGACTACCACATAAGTGCCTGGTGCCTGTAGAGGCCAGAAGAGGGTGTTGGGCCTTATGGAACTGGAGTTGTGGCCCTGATGGAATGCTGGGAACTGAACCACGTCCTCTGAAGGAATAAGTACTCTTAACTGCAAAGCCATCTTTCCAGCCAACTAATGCCTTTAGAATCCGCTAGAAAGTATATTTAAAATAAGGTCACACAATCAAAAACAACCATATATAGCACTCATGGCTTCTATAGAGTATAATGAAAACCAAAAATCTGAAGAGATTTTAGTTAAAAGATGTTGAGATTTTTATTTTATTTGTTGGTTTGTTTTTCGAGACAGGGTTTCTCTGTAGCTTTGGAGTCTGTCCTGGAACTAGCTCTTGTAGACCAGGCTGTCCTTGAACGCACAGAGATCTGCCTGCCTCTGCCTCCCAAGTGCTGGGATTAAAGGCGTGTGCCACCACTGCCCGGCTGATGTTGAGATTTTTTTTTTAAATTAATTTCTAAAATTGGGGTGGGGGGAGAGACAGAGACTAAGAGAAATATGGGAGGGACACGTGAGGTCAAAGAACACCTCTGTGGACTCATTTCTTCCTTCCACCTTCACGCTCCTGTGATCACATTCAGGCCATCAAGCTTGCACAGCAAGCACTTAACTAACGGAGACCCCTCATCACCAGCCCTGTTTTATTTCGTAAAAAGCATGCCTACATGATATAAGTCAAACATGGAAATGTACTAAGCTATAAAACTAAAGAGTACTTGACGTGGGATGATCTTCTCTCGGTGTTGTTTTTAATGGCTGATGAATAAAGCTGCTTCACCCAATGACTTAGCAGAGTACAGCCAGATGGGAAATTCACACAGAGCTAGAGGGCAACAGCAGGGGAGTCAAGAGCCTCCTCCACAGAGCCTCCTCCATAGAGCCTCCGAAGGAAGTAACAGCTTTGCGACAATACACAAATAATAGAAATGGGTTAATTTCTGGGTCTGGGTTACCTCACTCAATATGGTTATATCTAGATCCATTCATCTGCCTGCAAGTTTGTAGTGTGGGGGTCACAGAAGAGGGTAGAAGGGGAGGGAGGAAGGAGGGGGGAGCAAAGAAAAATGTATAGCTCAATAAAAACAACAAAAAAGTAAAAAAAAGGAAATGGGTTAATTTAAGATGTAAGAGCTAAGTAGGAATACACCTAAGCTGTTGGTCAAACAATGTTGTAATTAATATAGTTTTGGTGTGATTATTTGGCTCTGGGTGGACTGGAAATGAATATGCAGTCTTCATTTACAAATACTGGTTGCTAGAGCTAGAGACTCCAAGGTTTTAGACTCTGTCCTACAATTGTAAGATGACTGTGCTAAGTATGACTCGTCCCATCTCTACTCAGTTGTCCCATCTAAAAAACGACAATGAAACCATATCTATATAAAGTGTTCTTGAATGAAAGCCATATTAAAGCTAAAATTGTATTAGAAACTAATCATGAATATAATTTTTGCATAGTAAAATAATAAGCTTATCATGTTAAAAATAAATAACTTCAAATGTAACCAATATAAATTTTAACAATAATGAATACAAAAGAGTAGAATCTTGCCATCCTCTCTTTCATAAACCTCCCTAGAATACACTTTGAGTCTCTTACTCTCACATCCTTCGGTAAGATCATGTACTTGTAAATTGGAAAAGAGCTATTCATTCAGTTATTTAGATACTCCAAATTTAGATTACTATACAAAACTTAACTCATATTACTATCTCCAACAACTATATTAGAATATGCAAGTGCTGATAAGCTGTCAATTTTATGATGGTAGACACACTTTTCCCAAAATTTTAATTTAGCTTAAAATCTTAAACCTTATTGGGAAAAAATTATTTTACTTGTTTTCAATAAAATGCTAAATCTTCAGTCAGCATAACTGTAGTGTTTCTGTTATTTGTTCATTTAAGTGAAATGGTGTACCAGATGTTTCACTCCACCGTTTTAGAAGCATCAACAGGTTACACTGTGAAAAGGGACAGTAATATAACACCAATATCTTGTAACATCCTGAAAGAGTATGTTTTGAAATTATTTTCTTCAGACATTTGGAGAGATTAGGTACTTATTAAACTGTGATGAGTATTAGACGTACCTAAAAGGTTTCTTAAATAAGATTCCAGTCATTTCTAGTCTCCAGATATTTCATTCTGGGTAAGCCTGGAATCAAAAATTCAGCAAGTTCCTTAGATAACCATGAGATTGTTGATCTACATTATACGAACAAATATTAAGGCAGTTTCAAAAATATCCAGTAGCCTTTTCTATATTTTTATCTTTTTAATTAGATAAGTTCTGCTAAGAAATTTGAAGGATAGCCATACCAAAGATAGGCATGACCAATAAAACTAACTCCAGTCCACAGTTTTAAACTTCGCTCATAGTATATTCACCTCTAAGGTTTTTCATCAGTTTCCTTCCTGAAAGCAAGACAGAACCCCTAATCACAGACTAACGCAGGTTTATCGCCAGTGTCATCAAGACCCTTAGCTGGGGGGAGGCTGACTCCCTCCGCCTATGACAGAAGAAAGAAACAACAGCAGCTAAGGCACTGAGAGCATTGCCCCTTGAGAACAGCTAGAAGGTTATACTATCTTTAGGGGTGGTTACAATTTGTTATCATATGTTATAAAAATCCCTGCAATGGAATAAGAAACTGGAAGGTCATTCAAGGAGAGACCTCTCTGTTCTACCTGGGACTTTCAGTTTGTTACTCCAACATGACTGTATTACCAGGGCTTCCCCATTCATTTCTGCTGAAGTTGTAAATATCTGATTTGATGATGGGCACTACTTACTTTTTGTTCTTTTAATTGCCAAACACACAACAAATTCACTGACTCAAAATCAAAGGCATGGCAATCATGAATGATTCTCTGTACAGAATAGTGTTTAACATCTTTGAAAGACTTCAGGGTCTCATCTCCAAGTCACTATGTGTAGTAATGTCAAGCATCTAGCTTCCATATTTTAGCTGGATTTTAATACCATGCCTAATCAAAAGTGGGCTTAGCTAACATGAATATGTTTTCTCTGCCTAGTTACTTGTTCCAAGATGAGAGTCTGGTTTGTCCAACAAACATTTTTTTTCTCTTTTTAAAAACTCACTAACCTGAAATGATTAAACATTGTATCAGTAGCAAATAAACAATACATACTATTGATGGATTTGTATGCACAATACACAAAATAAGATGCATATGCATATGTTTAAACACATTTAAAATATATTAGAGAACTTGATTATCCTTGCAATACAGAAAAACTGAATTGCAAATTTAGCAGTAATACAAACTATGAAATAGCATTATTACCTTGTTTTAGAAGAAACCTGAATCTCTGGTGCCCTCTGGTGTCTTAAACACCATAACCTCTATAATAACACTATAACCTCTAATAATCACTGCAGATACACCAAGAAGCTAAATATAAAATAGGATTTTCTAGTGAAAAAGTCAAAAATCTACAATATAAATTTAGGTTAGCCAGATATCTCTGATGAACAAAAATGTAAGATATCACTCTGTATTAATAAATCCAATCTAGTTTAGATCAGACAGGGCCTAATGTCATATACTACTATTTTTTCTTAAGGGTCTGTTTTTTAGTTTCATTTGGATAAAGTAGCAGTAACAATGTTTCCAAAAAAGCACACATTTCTTAAACCTCCTGTAAGATGTGTAAGATTACATATGATCCAAATTACTAGAAAGTATTTTTAAAGTATCTTAGTGCAAAAATAAGACACGTGATTTAAAAAAAAATAAAGACATCAAAAATAAAACACAATGTAGCCTCTTCCAGGAATGGGGCTAGGAAAACAGATATATCCACAAATAGAAGAATGAAAATGAATCCATACCTCTTGCCCTCTAAGAAAATGAACTTGAAATGGATCAAAGACCTAGACTTAAAACTCTGAAACTATTAGAGGAAAATGTAGGGAAATGTCAGAAAATAATATAAATAGCTAAACAATGGGGTCTCATGAAATTAAAATTCCTGCACAGAAAAGGAAAGAGTTAACAAATAAGGACACAATCTACAGAAAAGGAAAAAAAATCTTTGCTGCTAGAGTATTAATACCTAGAACATTCAAAGACTAAAGAAAAAGAAATCAAATAACCCATTAGTTAAAGTAGCAAAGATATGAATAGAAAGTGAAAATGTTTTTGAGAATGCAATCTAGCTCAGGCACTATGAAAATCCATACAGGTTTATCAAATGTACAAAAGTGACTCAACTATCCTACTCCTGAGTACACAAAGGACTCCAAAGTCAAGACATCACGTGGCTGCTGGATTCAGTTCCTGTCTCCCACTCATGCAGTAAACTATTGATCTGTGAGTCTACCCCTAAATAAAAACTCTTTATTATGCTCCATTCTGAGCTAGTGTGGGACTGCTTTATTGTAATCATCTACATCTAGCACCCCACAAGAATTCCAACAAGGTCCCCACTACCATCACCTTCAACTGCCTGGCTTGATTTCAACTAAGTGGTTGTTTGCCAAAATCACGCTGCGGCAGAGCAACACTTTTGGCAGGCATGCCACACGGCAACTTGGCAATTTAACAATTTAGGAGACCCCCAGCCTGGTGGCTTTCCCTGTGGCCTGTTACCCATGCATACTTTCCTGTGTGGCAACTTGCATACCACCTGGAAGCACAGACTTCTCTGGTCTGCACTTGCAGATCACTGCCTGCCTGCAAGCTCTGAGTTCCTTGATATTCTAGTCAGTTCAACCCTTTTCCATATATAAAAGCACTGCTCTTAATTATCTAAATTTCTTAGTAATTAAATGCCAGGAAATTTAGGTACCGAAACCTGCCTTGCTGCTGCCGATTGCGAGCAACCAAAACAGTGACACTGCTGGTCAATAAATATTATTACACCTACAACAATTCACTGAAGACTCATAATAAAGGTAAGTTCATTTGATTAATGAATAAATCAAAAAATTTGAAAATTACATAACTGCAGGAATTTAATAAAGCTTTTGCTTATATTATGGGTGGTATTCTGCGAAGCTTATGTTGTTTTTTCTGATACATCCATTTATGTAACACTGGGGCTTAGCTTTGTTCATATCATACCCTTAAAAATGGTTTGATACCAGAGTCAAGAATGAGGCACTTTTAGAAATGATACAGTCATTACAGATTAATAATGAACAGCTACCTGACAGGATTTATACCATTGAAAATCAAAAGTTGGCTGAAAAAAAATTAATGTCATTGAAAAGGATACCAGCAATTTGACACACAAAATTCAATCCATGTCAATGGGTTATGAAACCTTACAAAAGGGTGTTGAAAATTATCTGAAATAATTAATACTATTAAAATTGACAATCAAAACCTGTTAAAAACTGTAAGTTAGCAGATAGAGTATCTCTCCAGAAAGGCAATCTGCATGTCATCCAAATAATAATCAAGGATGAGAAGTTATCATTAATGAAATACCTTGGGATCATATGTGTAGAATGAGGACCAGAAGTTATTTGAGTGGATTAAATCATTAGAAATCGTCACAGGTCAAGAGATTCAGACTTTACAAAAGACAGTGGTAAAAAGATTTGAATCAATTGAGGAAATTATCAGAACTGATGAGCAGGGAGAGAAGGTACAAGGAAAGGATTTAGTAATGCCAGTACATGTCAGAGTCAGAAAAGACTTACCAACAGTTTTAGCTACTTACCAATAATCACCTCTGATAAACCAAGTACTAAATACCCAGAAGGATTCAAAGAATGTGAATGGAAACCTATATGTATGAATGATATAAAAGAAATTAAGCAAGCAGTAGTATCTTATGGCTTGCATTCACCATTTGTTAGGAGATGGTAAAGACATGGGCTTCAAACAATATGGCTAGTCCACTGACAGAATTCACTTAGTCTTAGTGGTCCTTTGATGGAGGACTCTCATTGGTTAATAAAGAAACTGCCTTGGCTTTTTGATGGGGCAGGATTTAGATAGGTGGAGTAGACAGAAGAGAATGCTGGGAAGAAGGGACGTTAGTCAATCCCCATGCCTTTCCTCTCTGGGACAGTCGCCATGGAGCCAGCAACCAGGTCAGATATGCTGAATCCTTCCCGGTAAGCCACCACTTTGTGGTGCTACACAGATTATTAGAAATGGGTTAAGCAATATGTGATAGTTAGCCAGAAAGGGGCTGGAGATAATGGGCCAGGCAGTGTTTAAAAGAATACAATTTGTGTGTTGTTATTTTGGGTAATGCTAGCCGGCGGCCGGGAGCAGCTGGAAGCGGGCCCACAGCTCTCACAACAGTCCTTGAAGATGAGCCATAATTACAATGAAAGTGCTACTAGCAAGAGAAGGTTAAAATATTAGAACAAGAGGGAAGAGTCAAAGGATTTTAGGCTTCCCAACATCAAATTCTTGGTGAGGGCTTTTATGCTGATCCACAGGATCAAGCTCTTTATGATCAACATACCATGTCCCTATGTTATACAGTACCCTTAAATGCTTCCGACAGGATTCAAGAATCAAGAGGAAAAAAACTGATTCAAATATAAGGGTTAAACAAGGCCAAAGAGAACACATTAGTGATGTTTTACAAAGATTAACTAAGGTTGTACAAATAGAAGTAACAGACCCAAAAGACAGATAAGTACTTATTGAATCTCTGGCTTTTGAAAATGTCAACATAGAATACAAAAAAAAATACTTGGGCCTTTAAAGGTTAGATCAGCACCAATGGATGAATGGATCCTGAATACAATGAACATTGAGACATTTGACTATAGCACTGAAGCTTGGGTAGGAAAAACAATTTCGAAAGAGATGAAGAGACACCCAAATGCCAAATGTTTTAATTGTGATAACATAGGACACTGAGAATGAATTGTAGACAAGGCATTCCTAGAAATAATGTCTCCTCTGGGAATGACAAAAATATAAAGTCTCAACCTTCTGAATTATGGCAAAGACTGACATTGAACCAATGAACGTAGATCAACAGAAGACAAACAAGGCAATCTGTTATCATCGGGAAACTCTTTCGGGGGCCTCTTGCAGGCCCCCAGATTAAACATGGTCCAGTCATTCCAAGTCACTGTGGAAGACTTGTCTCATCGGGAAAATTTAAAAATTCAGTGCCTGCTTTAAAAAAACCATGCTGTTCTGGATGATGGAATAAACATGGAGAATGAATAAAAAATTCCAGTAGACAATAGGAAACATATTTTGGCAGACTTCTATAAATCAACAAAGATCAAAGCTGACAGTGTGAATAAAAAATATTAAAATTAAAGGATTACTGGACATGAGTGCAGATGTAACTATCATTACTCCAGAATCTTAGCATCCGAACTGGCCTCTTGAAGAGGCAGATGTTCAATTCCTAGGAATTGGAACCCTATCTCAAGTGAAACAAAGCATGAGATGGGTTGAATGCATGAGCCAGAAGGACAGAGAGGAAGACTGATGCCATATGTGGCTAATATCACAGTGAATTTATGGGGTTGTGAACTGCTGCAGCAATGGAATACCCAAATTAAGATTCCTACAGTCCCAGAAACTCATGTTTCTGGGAAGGATATTATAAGGTACTATAAAAAATGGTAACCAGTTATCCAGATTATACAAGAACACAAAACAACTAACAAACCTTCAGAGGAACTAATAATGGCCCTACCTTTAAAATGGTTAACTGAGAAACCAATATGGACTAAGCAATAGTGTTTAACAGAAGAGAATCTACAGGCTTTAGAACAGCTGGTACAGGAGTAAGTACATGCTCACCATATTGAAGAATTAATTAGCCCTTGGAATTTTCCTGCATTTGTTGTCAAAAACAAATCTGGGAAATGGAGAATGGTGACAAAACTGAGAGATGTAAATAAGGTGATTCAACCTATGGTCCCTGTACAATCTGTAATTCTTTTGCCTTCCCTATTACCTAATGGATGGGCTCTTATAGTTAAAGATTGTTTCTTCACTATACTTTTACAAGAAAAGAACAGAGAAAATTTTGCCTTCACAGTGCCTACTTATAATCTCATCCGAATAGAAGATATCAATGGATGGTTCTGCCAAAGGGAATGCTCAATAGCCCCACCCTGTGCCAATATTTTATAAGTCAATCATTGGAAATAATACATAAACAATTTCCTAAATCTATAATTTAGCATTATATGAACACCATTTTGCTATCTGACTCAAATGTAGATACTTTAGAAAGAATGTTTGAAGAAGTAGACAAAGTTTTACCTAAATGGGAATTATGAATTGATCATGAAAAAATACAAAGAGGAGAGTCTATCAATACCTAGGTTACAAAATAGGCTTACAGAAAATTAAAACACAGAAAGCACAAATTAGGATCCTAGAGACCGATTGTGGACTATAATGACTTTCAAAGATTGTTAGGAGACATGTTCAATCTACAACCCACTGTTGGGATAACACCTGATCTTAATAATTCATTTAAACAAAACCCTAGATGGTAACAAAGACTTCAATAGTCACAAGGAATTAACAGCTGAAACTGAGAAAGAATTAACAGAAGGAACATGTGGATTTGGTTGATCCAAAGCTTAACTGAATTCTAGTCATATTGCCCTCCAGAATTTCCCCTACAAAAAATTTTAATGCAGAAGGAAAATATTATCTTAGAATGGTTAATAAACCATACCACATAAACTGAATACAAAATTAAAAACTTATGTGGAAAGGTCTCTGATTTAATTATAAAAAAAATGGAGACTTTGTCAAATAGCAAGGATAGATCCAGCAGATATTATAGTGCCTTTTACTAGTGATGAATAAAAAAATTATGAGAAGACAATGAACCCTGGCAAAGAGCTTGTGCTAATTGTTTGGGAGAGATTAACAACAATTATTTCAAAAGCGATAGAATTAACCAAATCAAAAGAGCTACTTGGATCCTTCCCCACATTGTATGTGACACACTAATAGCTGAAGCCCATATGCTCTATACAGATGCAAATAAATCAGGAAAGGTAGGTTAAAAATCAGAAGATTTAAGTAAGGTGGAACAAAGCCCATATAGTTGTGTCCAAAAGTAAGAATTATGTATTATTTTCATGGTACTAAGGGATTTTAAAGAACCTCTCAATATAGTTACTGATTCACAATATGCAGAAAGTTATTTTGCATATTAAAACCAGTGAATTTATACCAGATGACACAGAATTACTTCAGTATATATTCAGGTTAAGGATATAACCGTGAATAGGAATTGTTCCATATACATAACATACATTCGATACCATAAGGGTCTGGCAGGTCCTCTGGCACAAGATAATGCAGAAATTAATCAATTATTGATTGGAAATGTGCTGAAGGTCTCAGAATTTCATAAAAACATCATGTCAATAGCAAAGGTTTAAAGAAAGAGTTTTCTATTAAACGGTAACAAGCTACAAGGAGATTATAAGGAGATGTCCTACTTGCTCTTTCTATAACCAAATACTGCTACCTGCAGAGAGTAACCCAAAGGGTACTCAAATGAATTAAATCTAGCAGGTGGATAATTCCATTAGAAATCTGGGAAAATAAAATATGCATACTACACCATTGATACCTCTTCAAATTTTCAATGGGCAACTGCTCTGAGCTCAGAAAAGGATGATCCTGTAACCACACATTTATCAGAAGTTATGGCCATCATGGGTATACCTGCATAAATAAAGACAGATGACGGTCCAACATATGTCTCTAAGAAAAGATAACAGGTTTGTTTGGGGGTTTTTTTGTTTGTTTTTTTGTTTTGGTTTGGTTTTTTTGCTTCTTATAATATATAGCATATTACAGGTATACCAAACAATACTACAAGCTAGGCAGTTTTAGAAAGATCAAATAAAACTATAAAGGATATGTTAAACAGAAAGGGATGGAAAATATTCCCAGAAATCTTGAATTGTCTTAATGCTAATGAGAAAGGAACAACAGCAGCAGAGAGACATTGGATAATAAAAAACAACTTCTAAATTAAATCATTGCTGGTGTATTTCAAAGATGTGTTGGCATCACTATGGAAACCAGTAGATGTGCTACGTTGGGGAAGGGGTTTTGCTCTTGTTTCCACAGGAGAAGAAAAGCTATGGATAGCATCAAAATTAATCAATATTCAGTTTGGAAAAGACAAACCTCTTGAGAAAGAGAAATAATAGCTCATCCTCAGAGATGACAATCATATAGGTGGTAAGGAAACCTCTTAAGGGTTGGGGTAGGGTTCTATACTTGTCTTTGCGGGAAAATACCCATCTTTAAAAAACTGAGAGACCTTGAATATCTGGAAACCTAAATAAAAAAAAAGATAACTATCCAGAAAGAATCACCAAGCAAAGAGAAATCTGACTTAGGCAGACATATCATCTGCAGGGTAAAATTTATTTAACATCTATCTATCTATCTATCTATCTATCTATCTATCTATCTATCTATCTATCTATCTATCTATCCTTACACACACACACACACACACACACACACTTAAAATTAAAACCTGGCTTTAGAGTTGGACAATGACTATCCTTCTCTAAACCCAAGCATGTTGTTAAAATAAAATTCAGAGTTTCTGTCTCATATCAGGAGCCATCTGGTATGGGACAGAAAGAAAGAATTTAGGAAAAATTTTACTTTTCCCCCTGAAGATTTGTCTCAGTCATACCTTTTGTTGAATATATGTCTATATGAATAATGTTTAAGTTTTCCACAATGAACAATGAATTTTCCTGCAGTAATCTTTGAACTTTCCGGAAAGAAAATAGGGCCCCACAATGATTCCACCTGGTTAATATGATATCATAATGGTGATAGCACTACTTTAAGATCAGTTTTGGGTACCAGTTGCACAAGATAATTCCAACTTGGTTAGTTGAAATGGTACACCTTCTTACAACATTCTGGTCAGACTTCTAATAAGAACTTCAGAAAACCCTACCAGCTACTCAGAAACTATTTGCAATTATAATAGACAGTAGTCTTGAAACTGAATCATCGTTTTAATTTTTATAGGATCCCATAGAAAGAACATCACTTGCATGAAAGCTGGAAGTAATTCTAGAAAACAACATCCCCTCTCCCAACAAAGTTTGCCCTCAGGGTTACGGACATGAATTAGGGGTTGAGTATAACTAGTATACAGTTAGGGGTTGGAATGGAAATTATGTAGGCTCAGGGATCTCTTTAAAAGGGGGGGGGGGTGGCGCACGCCTTTAATCCCAGCACTCGGGAGGCAGAGGCAGGCAGATCTCTGAGTTCAAGGCCAGCCTGGTCTACAAGAGCTAGTTCCAGGACAGGCTCTAGAAACTACAGGGAAAACCTGTCTCGAAAAACCAAAAAAAAAAAAAAGGGGAGGGAGTGGGGGGAAATTGGATGAGATAATAAGTCGATCAGTGTGAGCTTATTCACACTAACAATAGAGTAATAGAGTCAATACTTGTGAGCAATTATTTATAGACAATTTACATTGGTAAAGATTCTTGTTTGTATTGATACAAATTCAAATTATATTTGTTATATTGAATATGTTCCTATTTCTGTTTACAATATTTGTACAACTGTGCATAGTTATTGTCATATTGTATGCATGCATGTTTACTGATACAATTTTAGAATATATTTATCATACTGTATTATACATTTCTACCTCTGATCAAGATACTTACACATTGTTTACATTTTGAGGTTAGTGATCTCATTTGCTGCACATTTGTTTAAAAATTGTCTAATATTCTAATATGAAGTCTTAATCTTTAAGCTATATAGGTATTAAGGATTATAGGTCAATAGTCATCCATGTTTGTCATACTGATAGTTAATCTAATCAGGTTCTTTAGATACATAGAGACTGTATTCCACATAGATAGGTAATCTTCAACCACTTCAAAGAGCTGTAGAATATGGCATTTAAATAACTTAGGGTTCTGTTGAAGTGAGACACGATGGCAACATCGATCTATTCCCGAGAGAATGTTTCACTGAACACACTCTACTTGGAGCTTCTTTTCTTCTTGGCAAAATATGAACTTTGGACAATAAATAATAAAATAAAATAAGAACTGTCCCTGCCTTGACCACTGACAAAATGCACAATGTCCAGACTAGACAAGCATGATACAGAAAAAAAGACTGCCAAACCTTGCCAACACAGGATAAGATGGTTTTGAAAATTTTCCTACTTCTGAAAATGGTCTGTTAGTTACTCTAGGCCATAATTGATTGGCCCAATGTTGCAAATGAGACTTTGGGTGATTACCCCGGTTGTCTCTGTCACTTATCACATATTTTGGAAGTTGCTTGACTGCACTTCCTATTTATTCAAGTAATATTACTTCCCTTCTCGGGTCTTCGATGGGGTTGAAGACTAGATAGTAGCAGCTACTTTCCTCTCATCACTTGGTCAAGCCACTTCTAATATAAGACTTAGATTCCTTAGGATAGGACAATTAGTGAAAGATTTAGCTTATGTTTCTTGCTTAATATTGTTTATGCTGGTTGTAATTCTAATTTTTATACTTAATATTTGTTCTTATTGTATATAGTTTTGTATTAGGCTTAGAATGCTATTATTTGGACAAAACTGGAAGGTATTGTGGGAACTCCTTCAGCAAATAGTCTCTAAGATACTGGCACAGTCCATATGTACTATATAAACAGATGTAGAAACATGTGCAGCCTCTTTGTTTATGGATTTGGTTCCTGTTCTCTGCTCTCCATTTCTGCAGAAGACTGTTGATCTGTGAGTCTACCCCTAAATAAAGAACCCTTTATTATACTCAATTCTGAGCTAGTGTGGGACTACTTTATTGTAATCGTCTGAGAGCCGTCTCAGATAATTGCACTACTAACCAGGACGCAGAATATAAACATGAGAAAAATAAAGCAAAACTTTAATGGTCAGTATTTGAGCGAATTTGGCAGTTTTAAATGTTTAGATCAAGAAAAACCGAAGTTTAATGAACTAAATTTCCAACTTTGGAGGCTAGAAATAGGGAGCACCTTAACCCTCAATGTAACTTCCAATGTTAAGAATCAGATCAGTGGTAGTCTTGAGTCCAGGGTGTAATGTGAGGACTAGCTGTCAAAAAAAATTAAAAAAAAAGCACAAAAAACCTTGTGGGATATTGAAAATATTCTTTTTATGTTGATTATGGTACCTGGTACATCGGTTTACCCCTTTGTCAATACTTACTGAACTGGAAAACATTATTCCATAAATATCCCATTGTCTTTCAAGATTTCCTCCCAAAACAATACTAAACAATAGCTACAGCCTCTGTGTAGCCTAAATATCCAAACTACAAATTATTTCTAAATGAAAAATGGAAAGAAAGCTCAGGTTAAAGCCACTGATCTACGATGCCTGATATTTGTCCAACATGTCATGGGCACCCGCCTCAAGCCTTGTGGTAAACAGGAAGGGCCCCAGAAAAGAGAAAGTAGAGGTAGCAATGGCCATAAGGACAAAATATACTATCAGAGAATGGCTAATATACCCCAAGTCAGAAAATAATTACAAAGAGATACTTGACAAGAGAAATGTAAAAGGAAAAGTACCTTCTGAAGATTAAATTATAAACTCAGAGTACCACAAGAAAAAAGAGAAACAACTACAATAAAAAAAAAAACACAGATGTCAAAAAACATCTACCCCTGAAAAGATGAGCATCTAAGGACTTTGGAATTGAACAAGAAGTCCTAGAACCAAGACCTATGCACATGGTGGTTTCTTTTCTATAAACAGACATTTACAATAAACTTTAATCTATAAATGAGGCGCAGTAAGGCTAATTAGAATTAATTATAATAATATACGTTAACAAGACTATAATGAGGTTCTTCTCAGTCCTCAAAATAACCAGGACTCACCCTTTGTATGATGATATGAATAGAAAATAAAATGCCTACATAAGGAGATGAAGCAAAGTGAGTGACACAGGCATTTTGACAGTTGAACCTAAACTACCTGAACACATGCACTGACTCATTTGATAATTGTGGTGGCTAACAATTGACCAAGCAGTGGGTAGCATGTCAATTCTGGACACACGGAACAAGAGATGATTCACCTGCTGAACGTGATGACAACGTGTTTGTCATGCCATTCAGAATGACACATTAAAACATAAGGATTACTTCCAGAATTTTACACTTAATATTTTCATAACATTCCTGTCATTCCCTGAAACTACAGAAACAAAATTAGAAATAAAAGAAGATAATAGTAATAATATCTTATTTGTATTAAGTTCAAGAATAAACAAAAATGATCTGTAGTGCAGTGGCAAGCCTAAGAATAGGGCCTGGCAGAAGCATGGGAGGGAGCTAAATGACCTGAAGAGGACATGAAGGTGATAGCGGACATGCTTAGTGCCTGGGTCTAGACTACTACGCAGGCTTTTCCAATCCACTGAAAAAAGCACCTAAGATTTGTGCCTGATATTTGAAAATTATAGTCAGTATTTAAATTATAGTCAGTTTTTAAATTATTTATAATGTATGTGGTTATATTGCCTGCATACTGTATATACTATTTGTATACTGTATATTACAAAAATGCCTGGTGCCCTGGGAGGCCAGAAGAGACCACTGGATTCACAAAACGCTATGAATTGCCATGTGGGTGTTAGGAATCAAACCAGGGCTATTTCTTTCAGTATTTATAAACAACATTTGTAATCTGTTTATTTATACATTATTCTTTAACATCTTTTTCCCCTAAAACTTTACTTCCACACATCAGATCAAGTTTTAACTACTGATTTTCTTTACCTGAAGCGTGTTGCTCCATTCTCTTTTATTTTATTGTTATGAATAGAAGATGTATGAGCTTGAAGCGAGAGAAGTTTATTTCCAGGCAGAGTAATTTGTTTTATGATGGAAGCTATAAAAACAAAACAAGAAAGAAAACAGAATTAAAAAAAAAAAGCAATCATGTCACATCAGTAAAATTCAGGACAGCTGTTAGTACATAAATAATAATCAAAGACTATCTTAATCTACCACAGAATTATGTTTAAATTATAAAAAAAAAACCCTGAATGAAACACCTGCATAAGAAATCATCTTATTAAGACCTCTAGATTATGTTTTTATGTAGTATCATATTATCTTTAGAATTAGCATCATTATAAAAACATCATATACAAAGTGACAAAAAAGTTGATTTCATTGTAATATTTTTAATACATATTTACTACTAGAATGTTTGATCTAGTAATACAATACCATAAGCAGTTGTTTGTTTTAAAACAATATATACCCCTAAAGAGTGTCTCTGTAAATGTAATAACTATCTTTCAGACTTCTCTTGATACAACAGGTACAAGTCCTGTCATATTCCAGATTCACTGTGATGAAGCTGGAATGCCAGCATGTACAAGGAGGAAACTTACTAGTAGGCACTATAGTATTCGCTAGCATCTTCGGTCCACATTTCTGAGTGGTCAATGGTGATGAATGAGAAATGGTGGTCACTTGATCTGCATTGCCTCCTGAAGGCTGTTGAACTACCTGAAACAGTAAGAGTTCATTATAGCCACTCAAGAAAGCATGCTTCAGCAATGAACAAGAGTTTCCATAGATTTTCTCTATCTAACACAATAAGAAAGCCTATTTAAAATTTTCTTCAGGATGGCCTCTGAGACATGGAAATCCTCCTGCCTCGGCTTCCTGAATGCTACCTGCAATTTGGGTGTATACCACCACACCCAGTTTAATTTGGTTTTTTGGTTTTTTAAAAATATTTATTTATTTATTATGTATACAATATTCTGTCTGTGTGTATGTCTGCAGGCTAGAAGAGGGCACCAGACCCCATTACAGATGGTTGCGAGCCACCATGTGGTTGCTGGGAATTGAACTCAGGACCTTTGGAAGAGCAGGCAATGTTCTTAACCTCTGAGCCAACTCTCCAGCCCACCCAGTTTAATTTGTATGAAGCAAAATTATCTCATTCAAAACTGAAAAACATTATCGCATATATTAAACATTATTTTCTACAGCAGAATTCAAATTTAAAAAATAAATCACATAGATAATACTTTTCTTAATTTACCATAGAAAATTTCAAACATATGCAAAATATAGAGAATAAAAAAGAAATCATTTACACCACTAGCCAAATTAAATAATGATTAATTCTTGCATAATCACATTTCACTTATACCTTTTACCCAATTCCCAATTTTAAAGCAAATAAAGAAATTTTTGTTTGTTTGTTCATATTTTCCAGACATGTTTTTTCTGTGTAGTCTGGGCTGTCCTGGAGCTTGTGCTGTAGACCAGACTGGCTTCGAACTCACAGAGATCCACCTGCCACTGTTTCCCAAGTGCTGAGATTAAAGGCTGCGCCACCACCACCTGGCCTAAGAAATATCTTTTTTTATCCATATATTCCAAAGAATATCTATAAAAGACAAGAATGTTTATATACTATTTTTAAAAAGTATTATCCTAAACCTTTCAGAAAGTACTGTTCTCTCAAATAATAGTTACAGAAATACAGTAATGATTGGGGATAAAGAGAAACTAAAGTACTAACAAGATTATTATTTTCAGCTTCAGAGAAAAGACAGAAAAGCAGAACATCATATTTTCACCTCAAAGAAGAAAAAGTTATCATGTATTTGGGCCAGCTACTGATAGTGATATAATTAGAAGTTCTTATATTTAAATAAAGTGTGAAGATCTGCCCAAGAGAAATGATTCTAAGTAAAAATTTATAAAAACAATTTGTTCTATACTATAATTATCTGAAATAAAAATGAACAAATCAAGTGTGTGCAACTAAAAAAAATGTAGCAAGCAAAGCATTGCAAGTACATATCTTTAATCTCAGTACTCAGGAGGCAGGGGGATCTCTATGAGTTCCTAGTCTACACACCAAGTTCCAGGCTAGCCAGGGATACATAATATGACCTGTCTCAAAAAGAAAAAAAAAAAAGTAACAAGAAACACAAAGCATTCCAATGTCTCCATTGAGTATAAACATAGAATGAAATAATTCAATTGCTATCACTGTTTGGTAGAAGAGGCCTCCTAGCAATGGAGATGTAACTTGGAATTATTCATTTGCCATCACTATTTGTTAAAAGTTGTGTTATATGTTTGTTTTGTTTTTTGACACAGTCTTAAAACTAAGTAGCTTAGGTGGGCTTTAAATGTGTGATGCTTCTACCTCACCCTTCTGAGTAACTAGGATCACAGACCTGAACCACAAAGTCAGGCTAGAAAAGAACTCTTTTAAAAATAATATATATTTCAATCAAGATATGAACTGAGAGCTAAGATCATGCATATTCTGAATTACTAGGGTTTGGGCTTAAAGTTAATAAAGTAATACATTTTATTCATTTAGACTGACAATCAGAAAAGAATGTCTCTTTTGACCTAGGAATTTTTGCAATCTCTTTTACAGCCCCTTCAGTCTTACCATAGTCTCTGCTGGTCTGCAATCCTGAGGACAGTCCTGACCCTGCCTGGCTGTGCCAATGCCCTGGTGTCCTGTGTCCTGCCCATGTTGAAGGTGACAGCCTTCAGCAGCAACAGCATCATTGTGGCCTGGACCCTATGAATCCTATGGGGCTCTGGATGCTATGTGGTTCAGAGCACCATCCAGATGCAGTGCAAGGTGTTATGACTCACTACTGGTACCGCCCCAGGAGTGTCATCACCCTCCTCATTGTCCTACTTGGCCTGCTGATGTACTTTGCTGAAGCTCTACTGACCAGAGAACCTTAGGGCCCTGAACTGAGCCATCAAGAAATGATGCCTAGGAGTTTTGGGTTGTTTTGTCCGTTTGTTTGTGGTATGTGTGTTTCTTTACCCCCAACAAAAGCCTTTCTTAAACTGCTTATTCTGTCTGATCCTGCTTATGGTGAGTTTTCTCTGCTGCTACCTGCTTCACTGGAGAGTGTTCCTGCACTTCAAATCCTTACCTGCCAAAGGAAATAAACCATATCAAAACTCACCTGGTTGTTTCTATACAAAACAGCTAAGGATAAAATAAAGGTTAGTATTTACTTTGAGTGTGTAATTACTATAGGAAAAATGATGGAGAGCCAGTAAAGTCAGCCTTTATAAAAGAATTGAATTCTTACAAAAATTCCCAGACTACCAAGAAGGTTCACATTTCAAATATTTGAGTACAAAATAAAAAGCTTACAACTAAAAGAAACTGAACAATTTTAGTTCATATAACCCCTGTATATAACATACAACCCCTGAATATAACATACAACAGTTAACAAGGAAAAAAGAGAAGAAAAGAGAGCATGCACCACTCTTTAAAGTGGTGGTGGGTAAAATGTATTTCATAAAATATGAATTGAAACCATGCAATGGTAGTTTGGAAGAATTCTTACAACTTGTGTGCAAAAGTCTAAAGATATTAAAATTTTCCAGAATTATTCTAATGAAAGGTAAATAGTAATAAAATCTTAAGCTCATGATCAATATTAAAAGAATTATCATAGCATGAATATAGATGTAGTCATTGGTTGGCTGACTGTGAAACAAAGAGTAGTAAGATTTGGCTATTCTGGCAAAGACAATCTGAAGGAGATAAGCTTTGGTTAGCAGTACTGGATGTCTCACCAATGGCTACATTTACAAATCAGGAGACCAAAAAGATATAACATCTTCTGATGTCAAAGATACTACTTATGTTAATTTTATTAAAGAATAGTGATACTGGCATAAGGCACATCTCAGAAAGGGCCTAAGAACAGATGATATCTTCCTTAAAGTCAGACTGGAAAATAGATTAGCAGGTCTGACAGCCAGCCTCTGCAGATGGAGGGGAGAAAGGAAGCAGGGCTGTGCTGGAAAGCAGTAGCAATAAAGCATGATGGAGAAAGGGGCTGAACAGAGTGCCGGGGTCCAGAACGCAGTCTAGTACTTTTACAAATGTAGCAGTGACCAAAGCACCAAAGCACCATCCAAGAGTTCAGAGCACATGCCCAACCTAGAACCTGGTGTAGTATTAGGAATACAGGTATACAGTCTTCTTCAACCACTCTGCTTCTGTGTTTTATATTTAAGTTCCATGGCGCAATTTACAGACATGTGATTGGACTTGCGAGAAATCTTACTTTCTCAAACTCAAGTCTTCTCAAACCATTGTTCCAGAGCCCATTAGGTAATTATGCTCTATTTTCCTCTTGATGTAAGATAACTAATAAGAGACTGATCTAGTCTTTCTCAGATTTTTAATGAATGCAAGTAAGACTAAACTTTGTCTCATCCTTTGTCAAACTGTGTCTGTGTAGTTTTTTTTCTTTTTTATGGTTTATTTTTTAATATTTAAAAATTTCCATCTCCTCCCCTCCTCCTTCCCCTTCCCTCCCCTCCCTTCCACCCATACCCCCCCCCCCCAGTCCAAGGAGCCATCCGGGTTCCCTACTCTATGTTAAGACCAAGGTCCTCCCAACTCCCCCCAGGTCCAGGAAGGTGTCTGTATAGTTTTAATGATGCTAGAATTGCATTCACTTTAAGGCAGTGCCTGAAAAGACACATCCTGAATTAATTAAAAAAGTTACAGTTCACCAAAAAATTATTAAAGGAAGTATCCTGACATTAATTAGCATTCAACAGCACAGTCTTTATAATATGCATCTTCTTTATAGTGAATAGATCTTGACCACAGATATGATCCAGATATGTGGAGATTTTCATTTTTAAATAACTATGTGTGGTTAACTATAAACTATAAAGAAATGTTTGCTCACTTCTTTTTAGCTCTATTTCCTAAGCATTTTCTTCCTCACTGAAACATAGGATTATGGTTTACAATAGACCTAATGATATTCTTTAATTACTTTTCAACTTTAAAGTCCTTAGCATTTTTTAAATATTAAAGGCAAAATAAGAATCACACCTAACAACACAGGCCTATGATACTAGTTACTTGGTAATATGAGGTTGGCAGGTGGGTTGCAAGTTCAAGGTTAGCGTGGGCAATGAGACCCTGGGTTGGTTTTAGGTTTCTGTATTTGTATTTGACAGGGTTTCTCTGCTGTCCTGGAACTTGCTTTGTAGACCAGGCTGGTCTCAAACTCACAGAAATCCACCTGCCACTGCTCCCCAAGTGCTGGAATTAAAGGAATGTGGCATGCCCTGCTAGAGACTTTTTGTTTTGTTTGTTTTTCGAGACCAGGTTTTTTGGTCTAACAGTCTTGGTGTCCTGGAATTCACTGAGATCCACCTGACTCTGCCTCCCAAGTGCTGGGGTTGAAGGCCACAACTGTCCAGCTAAGACCCTGTTTTAAAAGAAAAAGAGAAAGGGTGGTGGAAGGATGAGTTTAATGAATAGTGCTCCCAGCACCCACAAAGCTAGGATAGTGGAGCAAGCCTATAAATCCAATACTGGAGGCAGAAACAGGACGATTCGACTGTGAAGGGAATGGAGAGACAGATTTCCAGAGGACACAATTTAATTTCCAGCATCCACACTGGGAGGCTCACAACTGCATGTAATTACATCTCCCAGTTCTGACAGCAGAAAACAGGTGTGACATATTCACTCAGACACCCATATGCAGAAATAAATATAAAGTGGACAGAAATCCAGAAGAAATCCAATTTCAATCTCTGGTTTCTATATACCTGTGGATACACACACACACACAGAGGTGGGGGAGAGAGGGTGAAAGAGAGAGAAAGAAGGAGGGAGGGAGAGAGGGAGGGAGGGAGAGAGGGAGGGAGGGAGGGAGGGAACATTACAAAAGACTCCAGTTACAGCTCAATGATAGAACATCTGCCCAGAATGAACGAGGCCCTAGCTTCAATCTTCAGCACTAGAATAATGTCATCATAATAACCACCTATGTAATAGCTTCCAAAAATATTTAAACTTAATGTAATATTGAAGCAATAATATAAAGCAAAGAGACTTCTATCAAATATCTAGCCTAAGCACTTAAATTATTACAAAAATGTAATCCCAACACTTAGGAATCAGAGGGAAGAGGATCTGAGAGTCCCAAACGTTTTGCATGCTAGCAAAACACACACACACACAGCAAATAAATGTTAAAAACAATTTTTAAACATGATTAATATTGGGACAACTAATAAATTTTATATCAATGTCCCATGTATGACAACAGGTTTGGCTATGTAAATTTGAAAACCATCCTTTTCATTAAGAGATACACAGTCACACATGTGGTCACAATTATGTATTTCCTAGATTACAAATTTAAAATCAACTTGGAAATAAGTTAAACAAACAAACAAAAAAGGTCAGTGATATAGCCCAATGGGAGAATGTTTGTGTAGAATGCTTAAGGCATTTTAGCACAATATCACTGAAAAAGAAGAAGGGAAGAAAGGCGGAAGGAAGGGAGTGGAAAGGGAAGGGACAAATATACATAAAATTTTGAAGTACACAGTCACAACTTCCACATACCTCTCAAGTGTTCAGTAAGCACTATGTGTGAACTTCTCTATGCAGCTATAAAGAGGAAAATTGACCAAGCAAGGATAAAAGAAAACCTCAACTAGTCAAATTTGGAAAGTATACAAAGTCTTGCCAGTCTTCTGACTGGGTAGGTAGCTGAGGAAGAAATGAACTGTTACTCACTAGTTGCTTGACTCTGACCGCCTGCGGACCGCCAGCTGACTGTGGAAGGAGGGGGCCTGGCTGTGCACGTCTCATCTGGACTGGAGGGCCAATGACAGTTTTCTCAGGTTTGGCCCCAGCAGAGGTGATGGCAGGCTTCACAGATGGAAGACAAAGAGGTGCAGCCGAAGTTTCTCCAAAAGACACCGCTGGAAGGGCCAGTGTAACTGCTGCCCCAGACACAACTGGCTTCTCAGGCTGAAGGGAGACTGTTGTCCCTGGATTTGGTACCGACGTTGTAAGTGGTTTTGAAGTCTGCAGCAACACAGTCGCAGGTGTTGTACCCCCTGTTACGGCAGCTGGGGCCACAGGATGTAGTGTCACAACCCCAGTGTTTGCTCCTCCTGGTCCAGAAAGCGGATTCAGAGTCTGAACAGACAGAGTTCTGGGCGCTGCTGCTCCAGAGCCAAGGACTGGGGAAACAGTACTCGCCACCACAGGAGAAGTTGTTGCTGTCGTGGTACAGGAGGGAGCGACCACCTCACCAGAGAGTTCCTGAACACAGTTCTCAATGAAGCTCTGGGAGTTAGGGAGAAGTTGTCTTAAGGCAACCACACTCTTCTAGACACAGTAGAGGAAAGATAAAAGTTAACAAAATAAGCTTAAAGTAAACCAAAATTTATATTTAACAACATACGGTTAAGTATATCAAGTATTTCAGATGAGAAAACTGGTATTTTTGTTTTCCTATCAGTACATGTATTTAGAGGCCAAACTGCTTTCTCAGTGAGAAAATATTACTTTAAATGTGAAAATATTAAATTTATTTTGGATATGTCAATGATCAACTTGATAAAATTTATCTCTCTACTCATCTAATTTCATCAGCAGACTATTGATTATTACTTTATTATCTGTAAGATTATTTATAGCCCAGAGGACCTAGGTCATTTCGTTAAATAGCTTTTAACATTGGATGTACACTGGTTTACATCCAGTGTAAAGCCTTTACATCAAAGTAAAACTAACAGAGTGAAAAAGGATTTAATGTTTCAACTAGAAATGTAAAAGGAAGATCCCAGAATAACCTAACTGGAAACAAATCCTAAATTAATAAGAGTTAAAGAGATAATATAAGTATATATCTAATTAATTATTTCTAATCATGACAAAGATTAAGCTGAATCTATCCTTTCTATGTAGCATTTAATTCCCCAAGCACTCTCAGCGATGCCAGGAGATAAAGTGGGTTTTTTTTGTTTTGTTTTGTTTTGTTTTTTAAAAGAGGATTCATAGGTCCTTAAGAAGCAGACACAGCTGCACACACCTTTAATCCCAGCACTCAGGAAGATACCCGAGTTCAAGGTGAGCCTGGTCAACACAGTGAGTTGTAGACAGCCAGGGAAAGAAACCTGCTCAAACAAAACAAAACTGAAGGGAAGGAGGAAAATTGGGTGGGTGGGAGGGAAAGGAAGGAAGAAAAACAAAAGCTAGTGACTTTAGCTAGGGTACTAGAGTTCAACACCTTAGATTCAATTACCAATACTACAAAAAGAAAAACATTCTATGGGGGAGAGGCAAGTACTAGACTATATGATACAAAAGGAGGTAATTCTAGGGGTAGAAAGGTTTGAGTGAAGAGAACAAAGAGAGAAGCCAGAATGGGGAAGAGAGTCAACTAAAACTAAGTATGGGTGCAGGGGAGGAAAATCCAATGCTTGGTAAGCTATTGGAAAAACAGTATGAGTTAGAATGGAGGTACCCTGTGTGGTAGGTAGCTGTTTGCAAAAGTCAGAGACCATTAAATGATCTCATTGCTGGCAGGGGTCTATTGCTTCAAGGTGTTTGAGTCCCAAGGGCCACAAACAATATAGGCAATTGCCATTGCTGTTGATTGCTTTTTTTTTTTTTTTTTTTTTTTTTTTTTTTTTTTTTGGTTTTTCAAGAAGGGGTTTCTCTGTGGCTTTGGAGCCTGTCCTAGAACTAGCTCTTGTAGACCAGGCTGGTCTCGAACTTACAGAGATCTGCCTGACTCTGCCTCCCGAGTGCTGGGATTAAAGGCACGTGCCACCACGGCCCAGCTAAGACCTAACTATTTAAGACCTTGCTGAAGTGGACATATGTGAGGGTCACAAAACAAACAAACAAAAAAAAACCAGGTTGAAACTGGGTTGGAGGCTCCTCTGTGCTGGTATCCCTCCATAGTCCTCAGATGTGCCATTGAGGCTGCTCCAGGGAAGTCATCAAAAGTTTTATTCAGCTGTGGATTCTGCATGCACCAAGCCAGGCAGGATATTCACTAGTGCAACAGTGGCAACCCCACCATAGAGAAGATCAACTCTTTCTGATTAGATAGATCTGAGACCTTGCTACTGCAAACCTGTTCAAAATCCTCTGGCTGAGATTATAGGCCCTAGTAATGTTATTGCTGTTCTTTTGTTAAGTGAGCACTATACATCAACAAAATTGCTTCTGAAATAATGTTTGTGTCCCTATATGAATGCTGCTGTTAACTCTGAATCAGTGAAGCTTCTTTTTGCAGCAGTCTATAAAGATAATAATCGGTCAAAGTTCTAAGGATAAGGAGCCTCTGAATGGCCAGTTATAACAGACGTTTCTATCAACCCCTTCAAGTCTCAGGGATTATCACAGAAGTGGGATAATCATGTTATAGCACCAGAGGAAGGGGAGTCCATGTAGAACATAGATTCCAGGTGTGATTGCCTTCACAAGATTTGCATAAAAGTGGGGAAAATGGGAAAGTAGAGAGGAAGGGAAGGTAGAGTGAAGAAGGGGTAATAAAAACCCAGTAATAAGTGTGGGATACATCCTTTTAACTTGTTAGTAAAGGTAGTTCCAGAGACCCCTAAAGCAATACAGGCTATTTCCATTTGGTAAGATCCTACTGTGGACAACACGCTTTGGCCATAGAACATGGAGAAAACAAGCTGGCACTGACCAGGAAGGTACCTCACTACTGGCTAGCTTTCACAGTACTGGAAGGTACTATGTGTTCTGCTGGGGGTAAGTCATCAACAGCCTTAGCTAGAGAACCCTGTGAGTTTCAGTAGCTTGGCAAAAATAAACTCATGGATACAACACAGGCAAGGATATTATGGGGATACACATGCCTGGTACTGTAAACCTGGACAGGAACCAATATTTGGGTGAGCTCATATTCCCCAGGGGTGATCCTACTACTATTATTTTGCTAAATAACATAATATCAAACTGTTCTCTAAATTTTTATCTCTAAACTACAGATTAGGACAGCGCTCAGATCTCATCAGAAAAGTTTCTTTGTGCACTGGGGAGCAGTAAGTACAGAAACTCAAAACTGCTCAAATATGTGAAGTACTCAATCACAAATGAAACATCTATATAACAACCTTTCCCCTCACGACTCAGGGAACATCTCAGAGAATGAGCAGAAAGAATAAGGATCAGGTCAGGAGGTCTGCACTAAAATAGAGTCTCCTGGACATGACAGGATCACTTCACTTACAAGTGCATAGCAGCTCTGGCTACCCACAAAAGACCTGCACAAAGGCATAAAATGGGGAGAAGTCCCCACACCTAACGAGGGAATTATTGACAACTGATGGTTTCTAGAGGAGGAAAAGTCAGTTTTTCTTGAGTGTAGCCCCGGTACATAGGCCTCAAAACAGACAATGTCCTATACCCCTGAGCATATGGTTAGAACAAATTGAACTTGCTGGGTTTTATAAAAGAAGAAAAAAATGAACATAAAGTTGGGAGGAATAGGAAATAGGGACTACTAAATAAACATAGTATCAAACTATGAATGAAAGGGACATGGTGAATATGATCAAAATATAGAGTATGCACTTATGAAATTCTCAAAACACAAAAACTATTTTAAGAAAATGGTCTGCACTAAATTTGTCCTTTCAACATTCTGTTGTGAGGGGGAAAAGCGCAGGTCTTGAGAGGGGACAAGAGAAGATAATGGTGGCTAGATATAGCCAAAATACTTATGTGTTTTAAAATTATTATAATAAAACCCATTACTATATATAACTATTCTATGCTAATAAAAACATTTTGAAAAAGAAAAAGTTGAAGAGATGACTCAAAAGTTAAGAATTCTTGCTACTTTTCCAGAGGACCTCAGTTCTCAGCAACAACTGGGAAACTAATAATCACCTGTAACTCCAGCTCCAGGATGGATATGTGAAGTCTTCTTCTGACCTCTGAACACACACACACACACACACACACACACACAATATACTCAAATACACACATACACATAAATAAAAAGAAAATGAACCTTTGCAAAAATAGAAAGGGTTACATCAATTGCTCAGTGGTTAGAAGCATTTTCTGTTCTTGTAGACAACCCAGGTTTGATTGTCAGCACCCACATGGCAACTCAACCATCCATAACTCCAGTTACAGGGGATCTAACACCTTCTGACCTCTTGATACACAAGACACCACATTGTGCAGCTACATGCAGACAAAACACTCATAAAATAAAAATAAATAAATCCAAGGGGGAGAACAGCAATTTAAATGGTTTTTGTTCTCTCTAAAATAGAAATTACTATCTGATGTCTATTCTCAAAAGGTCACATGACAATCAAATGCAAACAATGCACATTATGTCATCTGCTATAGTTTGGACAGTTCTTCAGTGTCTCTCAGAGATTGTGTATTACAGGACTGGTCCCCAGCCTGGCACCATGGAAAGGTACTAGCAGAAACTTTTAAGAGATAGGGCCCAATGTGAGACCTCATCTTAAGGCCACTGAAGCATGCCACTTAATGGGGCTGTAAGGACTCTGGTCTCTTATTCCTTCACTTTTATTTCCAAGCCATGTGATGAACAATTTGATTTTATCACATGCTGTTGTCGTGATGTGTACACACGGCTAACACCATAGACAATCACAAATCAGAGACTAAAAATATATAAACCAAAATATGCCTTTCTCTTACAAAGTTTATCACCTCAACATTATGACAACTGAAAGCTGACTGACATCATCAGTTACACAGCAGATAGTCACCAATTTTCCTCCTTCTCCCCCACAGCACATAAACAGGGTCAAAACATTAATGGACAAAGGAAACCATCACTGCTATGAATGGCACCTACAACTAAAACACATTAGAAATGAAGGGGCTTTGGAGGTAGTAACTCTACTGCCTCTCTAAGTAGTAGGTGAGGGCATCCAGACAACATCCGTGGGTGATTTTACAAATAGAACTTCACATTCTAGACAAATATGCCTGATCCTAGCTATGGCTCTAAATGGACCAAATACTTCATTTTATTTAAATATAAGACTAGATACTGTGCTAATCTTTCAAATTTTCTTACCTAAGGACCAAGTCTCTAACTGACATTTTCTCATTTTCTTTGGTACTTCCTATAATTTGCAGCCACCTAATCAATTTGGTCATTTACTCAGGAACAGTTCCCAGTGTTTAAATATCCTTATGAAATTGGGGTGTTCCCATCTTCTTCCCACTCATTCTTTACAAAGCAGAACAAGTCTTCCCTGTGAACTGTCTTTCATCTCTCCTGGATCATTACCCTAACAGTCTCAAAAGACAACTCCTCATTCTATTACTTCAAACTTTTAATTCACTACAATTCTGGGTCTTCAATGACTTTATAATTTTAATTTAATTCCTCTTTAGCTTCTGAAATATAAATGAATTTTATTTTACTCTGCCAAAATAAGCTTTTGTTATCAAAGATAACATTTCTTCATCAAAATTTTATTTACTTCAATAACTCAGAAGAGGGAAGTCAACATTAAAAATTATTAAAATTATAATCACACTGAATTTGGCACTAGTAAATTAGCTAAATTATAACCACATTAAATTTGGCTCTAATAAACCATGTTTGCTTTATTATTTTAACATGGATCACCAAGATCTCATATATATTCTCTCTCTCTCTCTCTCTCTCTCTCTCTCTCTCTCTCTCTCTCTCTCTCTCTCTCTCGTCTGTCTCCTCTCTCTTCTCTCTCCCCCTCCCCCTCCCTCTCTCCTTCTTTCCCTCTCCTTCTCTCCCTCTCCCTGCCCCCCTTGAGTCAGGAACCTTGGCTTACATATAATCCCAGCCCTTGGAAGGTAGAGGCAGAATTATCAGAAACTCAAGGTACTACTCAGTTACATGTTAAGTAGGAGCTAGCCTGAAATACCTAAAACCCTGTCTCAAAAAATCTAAGGAGAGTAGGAAGAAGACTCAGAATTTAAAAGCACTTAAGAGAGTAGGCGCTGGTGCCACAGGCCTTTAATCTCAGCACTGGGGAGGCAGAGAGAAGTAGATCACTGTAAGTTTAAGGCAGCCTGGTCTACAGATCAAGGTCCAGGACAGGCTATAGAGAAACCCTGTCTCCAAAAACACAAACAAACAAACAAACAAACAAACAAACAAAAAGCACTTAAGAATCTGAGTTTGAATCCCCAGCACCCATGAAACCCAGCACTGGGGACAAAGAGACAAGGCATTCCTGAAGCAAACTGGCTAATGAAACTAGCCAATTCCATGAGCTGTGTTTTGTGAGAGATTCTGTCTCAATATATAAGGTAGAGAACAATTTAGGGAGATGCTCAACCTCAACCTCTGGTTTCAGCACACACACAAACTAAAAACAAAAATCTTTGAATATACTCCAATACAAACATTATACAGTATCAACTCATCAAGTTACATTCATGAGAAAGAGTTATTCTGTGGGGTGGGGGAGAACCAGTGGGATAGCTCAGTGGGTGAATTGTGTTTGCCACCAAACCTGGCACGCAGTTTTATACTATGAACCTCCATGGGGAAGAAGAAAACCTACTCTTTCAAATTGTCCTCTACCTTCGTACATGTGATATAAGTGCCCCAACCGTAACTAAAAGCAAGAGAATTTTTAAAGCTACTGTTTGCCTGTTTTTCTAAACTGCTCAAATCAATACTATGAATGTTGTCTTGTGCTTCCGAAAAGTACTAAAGTTCCTCTCATCATTAAGTATCTTCTAACTGATTTCCAGACACATTAAAAAATTCAGGTTTTAAATTAAAGTAATTAACCCAAACAATTTTTCCAGAGAAATACATCCCTACCTTAAGAAAAGGTACAAGGTGTGGCTGAGGTGCAGACTTGAGTTCAATATATAGTTTCCTAGTAAATTCTTCTGCTTCAATTTCTGCATCCTAAAAAATGGAAAAAAGATACGTTTCGATCTACAAATGTTTTTTATTTAATTTACTTATTTATTTTACATTCTGACCACAGCCTCCCAAATCTACAAATATTTTAAAAAACTACGAGCAGTGGTGAACCTGTGAGGAAAGCTGCTCAGGATGTTGACGAGAGAATCACTTTAGCCAGTATAACAGCAGCGAGCCAGTCTCTTAAAACTTAAATGAACTTAAAAAATACAAAGACGCAAACTACTTAATTCATGATTGTAGACAAGTTTTTCATAAGTGGTAAAGCCCACATTTACAAGGGCTTGTTATATCATGTTACCAGAGAACTAAATGAATAAGAAATAGATATGCCCAATCAGAGAAAACAGTGAAGACAGACAGTATTCTTTTCATGAAGAAGATGATTCCAAAATGGAAAGAATCACAATTCTGGAAATAACTCTTTCTCTGAACTTGATAGCTTCATAAAATTTAAAGCCCTGATGGTGTTGGCATACACCCTTAATCCCAGTACTTGGAAGGCAGAGGCAGGCAGATCTCTATGAGTTCAAGGCCAGCCTGGTCTACAAACCGACTTCCAAGACAGCCAGGAATGTTACACAGAGAAACCCTGTCCCAAAAAAACAAAAACAAAACAAAGAATGCTCATGTGACAGAGAGGTGGCTTGTGGTTAAGAGCTTGCTGTGAAAAAAGGCCTGCTTTTGGATTCCAGTATCAACACAACAATCAGATATAATCTCCAGTGCACTTGTAACCCCAATGTTAGCTGGGCAGTGAAAGGATTTCTAGGGCACCCTAGTTGCCAGTCTTGCAAAAAACCAAAAACTTCAGGTTCAATGAGAGACCCTGACTCAAATAAAAAAAGGAGAATGATAAACAAGGATATCTGACACCTTCATCTGGCCTCTGTGTACTGCATGCACACACTTATAGACACCAGTCAGACACACACAATGTAAGAAGATAAGTAGTTAGGTAGAGATTTATAGCTATATACAGATGTACATATGTTAAGGTTGGGTGAAATTAGGAATCAATTACCTTAATACATTAAATATATGGAAACTTTTAAAAGAGCTGCATAATTCTAAAAATCAGCATTTTGTTTTAAACAATGCATGCTATATAAAAATTACACATCAGTAAAGATATTAATTCAGTGTAATAATTACCTCGTAGACTACACAATATCCACATGGATCTATAGAAGGCTACTAAAATAATTGCAATTAATATTCCAACGACTTTTCTGCAAGAAAATATTAATTCCCTTACTTTGACAACAAATTCTCTAACAACTCATCATAAAATAAGCGAAGAATATCCAGATGCTTTCTATTAAGTGCAGCATCAAACTTACAAAATGCAAATCAATCTCATTTCCCACTCAGCTTCAGTATTTTGGAAACTGCATCTTTTCTTTAAATATTACATATGCTAATATACAATGGCTTTGTTATTCTTAGTTGAATAAATAGTTTTAATCTAAGGGCCAAACAAAAATACCTTGAGGGGTCACTTATTTTTAAGAATATTAATGTATCCTATACCAAAATTTTGAGAACTGCAGTCTGTTGGTCTGAGATAAATAAATCTATAACTAGAAATGGTATTTGATGAATTTATAACTTGCTATCTGTTCACAAAAATATACATACAAAAGATTGGCATAAAAATCACATATATTCAAAATTCATGTTCATCTTAAATATATGGTAAAATTAAAGATTTACTCTTTTGTATATAGACTGACTAGCTGTAGTAATCACAAAGCTTTAATGAAGTAAAAAGTTTTAGCAAGTATATTTAAAACAAATTTCATTAAAACATTTTCATTTCCCATTTGAAACATGTCCTATGCAATCCCATAATGCTTGCAAAAATTATAATACTAGCTTACCAAAAGTTGTTCCACCAGCTTCTTCACATTCTGCCCCATTTCTGGAGACTGAGATCCACTACAAGCGAGTTTTATTAGCATTGAAAGGAAGTTTTTACATTTTTTCACATTTTCTAGCACTGCCTGTAATAGAAAATAATCACTAATGAGAGCACACAGAAAATGGAACATAGAAAAAAAATCCTATATACTAGATATAACTGAAAGCTTACCGGAGAAAAACTAATCTGAGTAGCTACTGGGGTCTCTGCTTTGAGACTGGAGTCATTTGAGGGGGTAGATAATACTCCCACACTTGATGGCTTCAGGATAGTTACAGTATTCACTGGCTTGACAGGAGGTACAGTCACAGACTGAAATTAAGTCAACATAAAGTTAAATGAGTATTGCTATGATCCCTTAGTGGAAACTTCACTTTACCCTGAAAAGACTACAGATGAATCTGACATCTGGACTAGAGCAGCGCGCACCTCACTCTCAGCACCGTTACTCCTCTGTGGTCTACTACGGTGCTATCACCAGCAAGTCACTTTAAGCTCCCAATCTTGACACCCATCCCTAGGGTGGCCTGTGAAAAACAGTGCCACACAAAAGTCTTTAAAATGTTAATAAAAATCTATTATTAATGGATCTGGGAAGATGACTGAATGCAAATATCAGCGCCCACATAGAAGCTGGACATGGTGGTGCACTCCAGAATTCCAAGTGTTTTTGTGGTGAAGGGCAAATCTTAGGGTGGAGTATCCTCACTAGACAGCCACTATAGGCCAAATGACAAGTTCCAGGTTCAGTGAGAAGCACTGTTTAAAATAAAGTAGAGAGCAGTTAAGGAAAACTTTATTCAACACTATGCATACACAGGTGATCACACAAGACAACATATATGCATGTTTGTACTTCTCTAAAAATATATTTGTAATAGCAAATCTTCATAGTTTTATGTACTTCCCTGCTTTTTCTTAAGTATAAAACAGAGTTATAACTAATTTTCATATGCTCACCTATGCTGATCTCATGTGGACCAAAAAATAAGCATAATAGCATTACAAGAGAGGGATGTTTTATTTCCACATTGAAAGGAATTTCATTAATTTCTACACGTACCAGGATGAGGTGGTGTGACTCTAGCACCACCTACAGGACAGAAAGTTTAACACAAAAATTATAAGCTAAGAACAAAATTAGAAAACCAGAGAGATATAGCAACAAATATACTAAAGATTACACAACAAAAAAAAAGCATAATAGAAGGAACAATATGCACAGAGAATACTAAACATTTGCAGCATAATTGTAACTGAGATTCTTGCATTCTTCTCGAGAAAAGTTCTTTCTGTAAAAGTCAAGATAGAGGTAAATGGACACTCAAGTTTTCCTTTCAGATAAACTGGTACATATAGACAGAATGGTCTGGTAAAATGGAAAGTAAATTTAAAATACTGATTAATGATGACTAAAAGCCAATGATGAAATTCTGGGTAAAATTAGGGGGTTGGGGAGATGGATCAGTGATTAAGACCACTTGCTGCTCTTCCAGAGAACCTGAGTTCAAGGTGGATCTAATTCTACTCTAGTTACATAGAGATTCAACCCTCTCTTCTGTCCTCCACAACATGAACGCACACAGGACATATACATATATGGAGATAAAGTATCCATACACCTAAAATAACTTTTTTAAAGGATGATTTTTTCCAAAAAGTTCAATTTCATTTAACAAAAAGATAAATACAGTATTCCAAGTGAATTCCTTCCCCAATTTGAACTCTTCCACATTTTCCAGAGACAAATCCTATGACACGGCTTCTGAATCCTTCTGAAGACTCTTAAACTTTTATGTTTTTAACAATAAGGAAGACTCTTCAGGGATAAAAGTGGTTCACATATCTGAAATCCTATCACTTGGTGAAAATTAGAGAATTGGTAGTTAAAGGTCAACCTCAGCTACACACTAAGTTAAACCTGGACTACAAAATTAATAATTAGGCATATAATCTGCATTTAGAAAAGTGTGGCTTGTAATTTAACTAGTGATTATGATGCCTTCAAGGCACGGCGGGAGTGGTTCCTCAGAGCAATAGTGTCTGCTATGTGTGAAACAAACAGTATCCAGTGAAATGTCAGCTCACGCAATGGTGTTGTCATCCGTGAACAGAGCAAGTATTCATAGAATCTTACTTCCTTGCCAATATTTTCTTTTTTCACCAATTTCTGGTTTGATTCTTAAATTACTTCTAAAGGCCCATACTCTAAAGCTTGTGGCCCAGCCCCATGATACTATTGAGTGGCCATAGAACATTGAGAAAATGGAACCTAGTGCCCAGTTATTAGAGATGCGCCCTTGAAGCGGCTATTCGCAGTCACTTCTTCCTGTCCTTGACTTCCTGTAATAAAGTGAGCTACCCTGTTGTGAAATAATCTTTTTGTACACTTGTAAAGATGTCTCTGCCTAAGGCACTTTCTGATTGGTTGTTAAAAAGAGCAAACAACGAATAGCTAGGCAAGAAAGAATAGGTAGGACTTCCAGGGAGAGAACGCACTCTGGGAAGAAGAGATGCAGATTTTGCCAGCAGACTTGGAGCAAGTCGGAGTATGTGCATACTGAGTAAAGATAAAGAGCCATGTGGAGAGGTAAAAGTCACGTGGCAGAACATATATTTAAAATATGGGTTAAGTTATAAGAGTTAGTTAGAAACAAGCCTAAGCTAAGGTCAGGCGTTCATAATTAATAAGTCTCCATGTCATTACTTGGGAATCTGGTACTACACTATGCCCTGCATCAAACACACTCATGATCTGTACTGTGCCACTACAGGGCCTATAGGTGATGGATAAAATCTACAAAACTGTGAGACAAAATAGAACGTTTCCAGTTGATTTACCTCAGTTATTTGTTGCAATGACGGAAAAATTACATACTCCAACACAAAGCTGTCTTTTATAATTCTTTCCGTACCTTACCAAATATGTATTAATGTCTATTCTGATCTTTAAAGGGCATAGGAGATATCTTACCCTGGTTTTTCCACTTCAGTACTGAATAGACTTTCTGAAACTCAATCATAACTCTGTCTTAGAATTAAATATTCTAGAGCAGTCAATATTTCCAATATTAGCAAGACTGAATTGCATTAATTAAATATATTTTGGAGATAGCAGACAAAACGGCTGGATGATATATGAAATGGATCTGTGTGAAAATCACTTATGAATGTTTACTAGATCATGCTATATTTCAAGAAGGTCATTTTCTGTAACTGTCTGAAAGAGCAATTACATGAGGCTTGTTCATATTCAATTAGAAATACTAAATTTAGCCGGGCAGTGGTGGCACATGCCTTTAATTCCAGCACTCAGGAGGCAGAGAGGCAGGCAGATTTCTATGAGTTTGAGGACAGCCACGTCTACAAAGCAAGTTCCAGAGCAGTTATATAAAAAAAAAAAAAGTCTTGACTTGACTCTAGAGGGGTTCCCAGGTATCCAGGAAGATGCCCCCTGCTAGTTCCTTGGGCAGCTGAGGAGAGAGGGAGCCATAAATGTCCAGATCCTATTGCCATACTCATGAATATCTTGCATATCACCATAGAACCTTCACCTGGCGTTGGATGGAGAAAATGACAGAGCCCCACATTGGAGCACCGGACTGAGCTCCTAAGGACCTGATGAGGAGCAAAAAGGAGGGAGATCATGAGCAAGGAAGTCAGGACCGTGAGGGGTGCATTCACCCATTGAGACAGTGGGACAGAACTAATGGGAGACCACCAAGTCCAGTTGGAATGGGACTGATGAACAGGCGACCAAACCAGACTCTCTGAATGTGGCTGACGGTGGAGGAGGACTGAGAAACCAAGGACAACGGCGATGGGCTTGGACTCTTCAGCATGGACAGGCTCACTATGAGCCTTGTCAGCTTGGTTGCTCACCTTCCTGGACTTAGGAGGAGTTGGGAGGACCTTGGACTTAACATAATGAAGGGAACCCTGATGGCTCTTTGTCTTGGAGAGGGAGGGAGTGGGGGTATGGGTGGGAGGGAAGGAAGGGAGTGGGGGTATGGGTGGAAGGGAGTGGGGGTATCGGTGGGAGGGAGGGGAGGGAAGGGGGAGGAGGAGGGGAGGAGATGGAAATCTTTAATAAAAAAATGAGAAAAAAAAAGTCTTGAAAAACCAAAATGGAAAAATAAAATACTAATTCTAAATTGGATCATTTAGACATTTATGTTCTTAACAATAGGCCTAATTATATCTCCATTAAACAAACACTGAACATAAGACCTCAAAATAGGTTTTGTTTCATAATAACAACAATAAGACATGTTTCCCAAGTCATTTTAAACAAACACTGACACCTATTAAAAGAAAAAAGACACTTTCTAGAGAGAATCTAAAGTCGGGCCTAATCAATAAGTACTCTAGTTCAAGAATAGTTTCCAAAGTTAAGACATTGAGGCTAAAATACATATTCTTCCACATAGAAATCAGGTCAGTTTCTTAGCCTCTCTAACTTATTATCACATATATAGATGGATATAATACTCAAATTAACAAGGGTGAAATGAGGTGATTAATGGATGGCAAGATATGTAAAATACCTAGGAAATGTAAAGAACACTAAGTGCTCAAAAATGGCCAGCCAATATTTTTTGAAGCACTATTTTAAATCAGACTTGTGCTTATGACCCCAATTAGTAGAAAATAAGGTATATAAAAAGAATGATTAAATAAATTTTACAACACCAACAGAAGGACTCATCATCAGTACAATATTCTATCTAGGTAAGCACAAAGACAATGCATCTTCTTCACAACAGAAGAAACAACACTGTTCTCCAGACCATGGGACCCACTAGTGGCTCATATACAGCATTACTCAGAAGCTACCAACATAGCAGAACAGTATAATAGACTATAGCAAGCACAGATAAACTGGGTCGGTACACTTATTAAGGATGGGATTCTATCTTCCAAGACTCAGGATAATCACTAAGTCAAACATTCTATATGGTACTTTGC
Source organism: Arvicola amphibius (assembly GCF_903992535.2). Lineage (NCBI taxonomy): Eukaryota > Metazoa > Chordata > Mammalia > Rodentia > Cricetidae > Arvicola > Arvicola amphibius. Next base: position 94,207,539 of record NC_052051.1, read on the forward strand.
CCTCATGGTAGGACAAATACATGGATCAAGGAACTTAGGAGATGTATAAATAGACCCTTACTCAGTCCTAATAACCACTGGGAGACTCTGTGCTTTCCATTTCTGCTCACAAGGGACACATTTTCCTTAGGAGACCAGACACTATAGCTGCCACCTGGTACTTCCAGTGCCTGTGTATTTCAGGGACCAGATGGAAAGTTGAGTCTGAACCTTGAGAGGGGTAATTAACTTCCATCATCTGAAAAGATGTAGAGTTGCTATCACATAATAGAGGATCCTATGTTTTAAATATCCCTTTCAAAACTCATGTTAAAATATATTGTCATTAGCCGGGCGGTGGTGGCGCACGCCTTTAATCCAAGCACTCGGGAGGCAGAGGCAGGCGGATCTCTGTGAGTTCGAGGCCAGCCTGGTCTACAAGAGCTAGGTCCAGGACAGGCTCTAAAAAAGCTGCAGAGAAACCCTGTCTCGAAAAACCAAAAAAAAAAAAAAAAAAAAAAATATATATATATATATATATATATATATATATATATATAGTCATTATACTGGTCTCAAGAAACAAGACCTTTAAGAAGTGATCAGGGCATGAGTATTTTTAAATTGTAAATGGATTAAGGCTGTTTTATTACAGGAGTAGAGATTCACTCTAGGAGAAACTCCTAAAAAGGTAAGTTCAGTTCCCATCATTCCCCTCCTCTATGTTACCTCTCCTCTTCCTGGAACTCCATGCTCTCTTGATATAGGATATCTCTGCCATAGGATAAAGCTCTCCCCAGATACTGACACTGTGATCTTTGACTTCCCAACTCCAGAATCATGAGTCAAACAACTTTCTATTCCTTATAAATTACTCAATCTGTGCTGTTCTGTTACAAGTAGAGAAAAACAAAAATTCCAAGATAGGGCAGGAACATATCCACACAGGGATCCACAGAGATTCCTAAGAGGAAAATCTGATTCTACTAGTAGGCAATCCCAAGACCAGCATAGCAGTAGGCCAAGAGTGAGGGTGATATAAAATGAACAGAGAACTGATATGATTCAGTGTAGGCTGTAGGAGTAAGGCTACATAACCTATTCTTTTAACCTCTTTGTTTCCAAAGGAAAGAAGTTCTCTAGCATCCCAGGACAGTTGTCTGTAACATGTACAAGAAGCATATATACAAGTGAAATAAAACGTAAATGTCAACGAACCATTGCAAGGAGAGATTTGTACAGTCTTGGCTGCTAGAATTCTATTGGATGACTTTCACTTATGAGTTCCAGTAATGTGGTCTCTGCCGCAAAGAAGAGACCTTGCGTAATTTCCCCGGGAAAGTCCAGTGAAGTCCAGCAGTGGTCCAATGCCGACAAGGTACATGATCTCTATTAGGTTGGCTGGAAGTTTATCAATCATGAACTTAGGCTAAACTTACTCTCCCTATATTCACAAATAGGATTTCTAAAAAATAACTTATCCATCATATTCTATTTTAGCATCTCCTTCTGGAATCTGTAATATGTGATTGTTAGATGTATTTATATTACTTGAATGTATTTATGAAATGGATGTCTAATAAAATACCACTTTTTCTATTGCTACATCTCCAATGGTTCAGCCTGACAAACAGCATCATATATTATATGCCTTCATCGTCACATAGTTAGACACTTAAATATCTCACACATGCATATCACTTACTTGTCCTGAGGAAGCACTGGAGGCAGTGGATGCCACAGTAGTTCCTATCTGTGTCAAATTATTAACAGGAGCCACTGCTACTTTCTTCATTAATTGTGAGCTAGAATTCTTGGGAAAAAAGAACAAGATAACGAAGTTATTGATACTAGTCATTTTTTTATTTTGTTTTATCGAGAAAGTGTCTCAGTATGTAGCCTTGGCTAGCCTAGATCTCAATACATCAACCAGGCTGGCCTGGAACTCACAGAGCTCTACCTGTCTCTGCTTCAAGGCATATGCTACCACACCCAGTCAATATTAATTATTTTAAATCAATCACTATTGGGAAGAAAATGAAAAGACTTTAGCAAATATATTTGCTATATACTGTATTGTATGAACATTCTATACTATGACATAACTGGTCAATTGGCCAGCTGACATTTCTTAAAGAAGGCAACTGATTCACAAAATAACTTTTTCTTTAATGTTAATTTTCCAACTAAAATTTTAAACTTGGGCCAAGAATACTGTTCAGGGGATAAAAAGCTTTTGTCATACAACCCTTATAATCTGCATATGATTCCTAGAACCCATGATGAAGACAAATCTAAATCCTAAAGGTTGTCCTCTGAGCTCCACACAAGCACTGTAGCATGTATACACCCACACTCATACATACATATATACAATAAGAAAATAAAAAATAAAATCTTAAATTTGATTTGTTATACAAATAAAATTTAATATTTAATTATAAACAAAAATCAATTAACCCATAGTTAAAATAAATTACAAAAAAATGCACTATTGACAGAGAAAATAACTAATTGAGAAACTAGTATCAAGACTGCAAGTAGGACCAGCAAGATGGCATAAAGATAAAGGAGCTTGTTACCAGTCTGATGACCTGAGTTCCATCCCAGTAGGAGAGAAGTGACTTCTGGCCTCTGACCTGTACAAGTTTAGCCACGACATGCATATTACACACACACACACACACACACACACACAAACACAAATATTATAATAATAAAGCTTTTAAAAGAAGGAAAAGAGGGAGGAGGATAGGCAAGAAAGCAGTCAACCTTTGCATAGGATATCTACCTCAATTATTCTCTACCTTTATTTTTGAGGGAGTATCTCACTAAATTGAGAGCTCTTGAATCTGGCTCTACTGGCCAGACAGGAAGCCCTGGAATCCTCTTGACTTTCCTGCTATGATAACAGGTGCATACGATATAGCACCTGGCATTTGTTTGTTTAGTGAGCATTAGATACCAAACTCAAATCCTCACGCTTGGTCTACAGGTACTTTACCAACCAAACTATCTCCCTAACACCAACATTTCTGAGTTAAATAAAAATGTTGTGTTTCAATGAAAATGGCCTCCCTCAGACCCATAGAGAGTGGCACTATTATGGCCTTGTTGAAGGAGATGTGGCATGGCTGGAGGAGGTGTATCACTTGGGGCAGGCTTTGAGGTCTCGAGATGCTCAAACCTGGCCAGTGTGTCTCTCTCTCCCTGCTGCCTGCAGATCCAAATATAGAACTCTCAGTTCCTTCTCCAGCAACATGTCTGCCTGCCTGCTGCCATATCCCGCCATGATGATAATGGTCTAAACCTCTGATATGTAAGTCAGCCCCAATTAAATGTTTTTCTTTACAAGAGTTGTCATGGTCATGGTGTCTCTTCACACAATAGAAACCTTAACTAAGACAGATGTTCATAAGAATATTTTTAAATTCACTGACACAAAGTAATTTCAGATACATAAAAAGATCAACATCTTTATTTTTAAAAAACGTCACTTCAAACAAGACAAAACTAATGAAATACTAAAGCAGACTCCTATATTACTTGGAAGTAATTTCTATAATATATGGATGAAAATGAATATTTTAAATAGGAGTTTTACTAAATACAAATTAAAAGTGAAACAGAGTAAAGTGCTTTATTCATAAGCATGAAGATCTGAATTCAGACCTCAGCACTATGTAAAAAGTAAACACACACACACACACAACACACACAAAACAGCAACACCAAAACGAACAGGTGGCAGGATTGCTGGGTAAGCAAAGACAGGAGTATTCTGGGAGTTTACTGATTAGCCTAGAGTCTAGTCCATCTGTGAGCTCCAAGTTCAATGAGAAACCTGTCTCAAAAAATACACCGAAGAGCAACTGAGGAAGACATCCAATGGCCATCTGTCTGGCCTGCAGATTCATATAAAAACACATGCAGGCACACAACCACATACACACGCATTCTAAAACCCTGACTCAGAATAGTTGTTTTCTTCCAACAGATGCATACTGCCCCTTTGAAAAATTCCATTGAGGACAATAAAATCACTGAGTATAAAGGTATAGTTTTCATTATTTTAGCAATTACCAAGTATCAACTAAATTGACACTTAAATTATCTCAAATTTTTACTGGCAAACAGGTCCACATTTATATGAAGATAGTAGCTGGAAACTAAGAAAATTAAGGTAGATTACCGGCACGGTACAGATCTTGACTGTTTGAGTATTTGCTGGTACTGCTGGCCTTGGAGTTATGTTACTTGTGGTCTTGGCTCCTGTTACAGCTTGCTGAGGAGATACCAGCATCAACTGACCATTGTTACTTTTGATCAAAACTGTCCCTATAATTAAAAGAAAAGCAACTGTGACTCTAAAGCTGATAACACAAGCATCACATACTTTTGTCTCCCATTCCAACACTAGGAAATGCTCAGAATAAATGCCGAAATATAATGAACTCCATATTCACTAATTAGCATAAGATGGCAAATGTTTTCATTCAAAGCTAAGCTGAGCATGCAGCACATACCTATAATTCTAGGACTAGGAAGCTAAGCCAAAAGGAATACAGGCTCAGGGCCAGGTTAGGGTACACAGTAAGAGCCTGTCTTATTAAAAAATAAAAATTAACTGTACAAAAATATTTTTAATCTGAGAATATAAAAAGACACTCCTAAAGTAGGCAAAATACTCTTCCTTGATGGTACTGATATTATAAAAGTATATTAAGATGGACAGGGCCTCAGCAGTACTTGATGATCTTGCAGAGCCCATATGGAAACCTACAACCCTCTCTTTAAGTTCAGTTCCAGAGGACCAATGAACACAAGTGGTCCAAACATACATGCAAGCAAAACAATCATACACATAAAACATTTTTAAAAGATGGTATGGGAACAGCACAGTATTACATAAACTGACCAAACAGAACTGTACACTCACAGTGGATCCTTATTATTATCCCCACTAATTCTCCCCACTATAATCTCACAGCCAACCAAGCACAGAAACAAGCATTCTGTTTGTTTCTGGGCTAATCATAGAGTAGAACCCTAAACAACTGCAAACCAATGAACAATAAATCAGATAAATTTATACTAAGAATTACTTTTAAACACACACACACACACACACACATAAAGGACAGGGTTTTTCAGTGTAGACTTAGCTGTCCTAGAATTCCCTCTACAGACCAGGCCGGCCTCAGACTCATAGAAATCCACCTGCCTCTGCCAAGAGTGCTTGAATTAAAGACGTGTGCCACCAATGCCTCATGCCTACAGATGTTTTTTGTTTAGTTTTGACACAGGGTTTGACTATGTAGCTCTGACAGTCCTGGGAACTTGATATACAGATCATGCTGCCATTAAATATATGTTCCACCACACCTAGCTTGTTTTGACTTGGTTTGGCTTTTTAAGACAAGGTCTCACTGCATAATCCTGGTAGGACTAGAACTCGCTTCGTAGAGCAGGCTGGCCTCAAACTACAGAAATTCACCTGCCTCTTTATAAAAATCTTATTTCCTCAATCAAAAGACACAGTCTCATAGATTGTATCAAAAAACAAAAATCATCTATTTGCTACTTCCAAGAAATCAGACTCACCCACAAAAGACAGATACTCTCTTAGGGTCAGATAGAAAGAGGTATTCTTAGCAAATGGACCAAGGAAATTTGCAGGAAAAGGGATGGAGCTAGAAAAACATTATACTAAGCAAGGTACCCCAGACCCCACCCACCCCCCAAAAATACTGCATACCCTCTAATTTTGAAGTTTTAGATTTGTTTATTGAAATGTGGAGTGTCTATAGGGCTCAGGCAGCCAGAAAGGCCCATGTGAGAAGAGGAGGGCTTAAAGAGTGAAGAGAGAGTGTGATATTGGCATAAAAAGAGACAGGCAACCAACGGAATCGAATTGAGACCCAGACGTAAATCCACAAACCTATGGACACCTGATTTTTGACAAAGAAGCCAAAATTATACAATGGGAAAAAGAAAGCATCTTCAACAAGTGGTGCTGGTATAACTGGATGTCACATGTAGAAGAATACAAATAGACCCATAACTATTGCTCCATGCAAAGCTCAAGTCAACATGAATCCATGAACCTGACAGAGGAAACAGGAAATAGGATTGAACACACTGGCACAGGAGACAACTACCTGAACATAAAACCAATAGCACAGACTTCATCTGCAACTAATGGGAAGAGATACAGACCCACAGTGAAACATGAGGTCAAGCCAAAGAAAGGGAAGTAATGCAGGAGCTAGGGGCGTCAAATCACAAGAAAACAGGAGCCCACAGAACCAACTAACCGGAGCTCACAAAGACTGAACTGACAACCAGGGAACCTGCATGGGACTGACTAGGCCCTCTGCACATGTTACAGTTGTGTAGTTTAGTCCTCTTGTGAGACTCATAGTGGAGCAGGGACTGTCTCTGACTCATTTCCTGGCTTTTAAGACCCTACTCCCCTTACTGGGTCACCTTACCCGGTCTTAATACAAAGTGAGGTGCTTAGTCTTACTACTACTTGATATGCCATGTTTTGTTGATAATCATGGAAGACCTGTCCTTTTCTAAACAGAAGGGGAGGAGTGGATTGAGGGGTAAGAATAGAAGGGAGGGGTGGGAGAAAGACTGGGAGAAGAGGATTGGAAAACTGCAGCCAGGATGGATGGATGGATGGATGGATGGATGGATGGATGGATGGAAAAAAAGAGTAAATGGATAGTAGAACACATATCATATGCAAGTAGCAAAGGAAAAACTAAAGGTTTATGCAATAAGAAACGGGACAAGGAAGAGGAGTAGGTACAGGGTGGATTAATCTGAATTAAGGTAGTATGAAAAACCCTTATGAAAATTCACTAATTTAGACCAGGTGTGGCGGCATACACCTTTGGCCTCAGCACCCCAGAAGCAGAGGTAAACAGATACTGAGTTCAAGACCACCCCGTCTATAAAGAATTCGGGGGGGGGGGGTTACCAATGATACAGAGAAACCCTGCCTCAAAAAAAAAAAAAAAAAACATTAAAAATCCACTCGGTGGCAGTGGTACACACCTTTAATCCCAAATCTTGGGAGGCAGAGGCTGGCGGATTTCTGTGAGTTCAAGGTCAGCCTGGTCTACAGAACAAGTTCCAAGACAGCCAAGGCTATTACAGAGAACCTCTGTCTTGAGAAACTTAAAATTTAAAAAAAAGAAATAAAGAAAATAATAATAATAATAATAATAATAAATTATTTACCAAAAGTTTAAAATCTACTAATATAATTTTAAAATATAATTGAAAAAGAAAGTTTGAACACAATTATCCTGCATTAATGGACAATGAATGCTTCCCCCAGAAGACATGAGTTATTAAAATGCCAGGTATGATGTTGTAGAATATTATTTTAAGGTATGTTACATTTGTTTATGCTCTGGAACAGTTGTTTAATGTAGCAATGTGTTGCTTTTGTTTATGCTGCATTTGTTTAACTCTGTGAAGCTGTGAATCTTTGCCTGTCTAAAACACCCGATGATCTAATAAAAAGCAGAATAGCCAATAGCAAGGCATAAAAAAGGAGCTGGCAGGCAGGAGTATAAATAGGAGAGCTCTGGTAAGAAAGGAGCAACAGAACAAGGAGAGGGGAGAACAGAGGCTAGCCACCCACAGAGTAAGAGTGAAACTAAGATTAAAAGGAAAAAGCCCAAGGCAAAGGTAGTCAGGACAATTTAAGTTTAGAAAAGCTGGTCAGAAAGAAGCCAAGCTAAGGACAGGCATTTATAGGTAATAATAAGCCTCTGTCTCCATGAGAGATTTATTTGGGCACTGGGTGGTGGGCCCCCCAAAAAAGCCAAAAGAGCAAAAAGAGTACAAAACAACATTCTGGCATTCCAACGTGGGGCTAGAGTAAAAGAAAATCCAACAACAGTATGAGATAACTCCCTAAGAAGTTATTAGTTAGAGAGGCCCCAGAGGCCCTTAAAACAACAGTTAACTGCCACTCTTCTTGGTAGTTCACAAGAACAAGAAGCAAGACCCTACTGCTGAAGATACACTTTTGTTCCAGGACATAGAGAAACCACACTAGCACTGACCCAAAAACATCTTCCCTGACTAACTTTCATGAGGTACTATAGCAGGCCATGTGGGAGAAGTAGTATTAATGGTAGTAGAGCAAGTCACTCATGAGACAAGATGTGCCACCCCTGCAATAGTGATATGACAGCTGAAGGTAACCAACTACTTTGGGATTGGATTTAAGGAGAGTTCCACAGGAAGGAATTCATAGCTGGAATTGTAAACCTGGTCAAACCCACAGCTTTGGAGGCCATAGGCTCTAAGGTAAGGTGTCCAAATACTGCTGTCCTGCTAAATTGACAAATTGTCAAACTGCCTTCTAAGCATTTGTTTACACACACAGATTAGTGCTGCCTTCAACCTTGGCCAGAACAGCTTCTCTCTGCAGTGGTCAGCAGTTAATGCAGACTCATAGCTGATTTAAGAGCTGAGAATAAGTGACTACTGAGTGATCAGCCCTAAATGCGTTATCTGTATCAACCTCAGCCTCTGCCAAGGCTCAGAGAACACCAAGAAAGAGGGACTGAATAGAATGTTAGGTCAGAAGTTGGGCACGAATGCACCTGCACTAGAACTACTCAGGATCAAGTCCCCATTCCAACAGTTAGCATTAACTCAACTGTGGTTGCTTTAAAAAAAAATGAGGATACTAACGGAGAGGTGGGCACTTTGTGGATACCTGGGGGAATGGAAGAGGACTGGAGTGGATATGATGAAGACACACTGTTTACAACGTAACAAACTGTCGATGAATAAAAGATATCCTATTTTCTAAAGAAAAAGAAATCAGATCTGGAAACCAGATTTTATAAATAACGAGATTTTAAAGTGAACTAGTATCCAGTCTCTCCCTCACATAATCTAATGGTCTATTTTTTTACTCTGTGAGCTGTTCGGTTTCAAACAGCAAAGTCCGATTTTGGTGGAAGCTCTTTGATTTTTCCATGTCCTTGGCATTTGTGAACATTGCCCTGAAAGAATAGCAGAGCTCTAAAAATCAAGATCCAGAAAACTTCTAACTCAACTGCTACAAATGACCTTACTGTGACCTTCTAATCTTTTCCTCAAATAACCCAGAGTTAGGAAAAATGAGATACACAACCATAACTCTTTCAAAAGCAGACTAGGAGCACAAAGTCCTTCCAAACAAAATGTGTCTCCTTTAGCATCCATAAGACTCAAGGGTTATTTTCACAACCATATAAACATTAGCTCAGTTATATTTTCACACTTAGTCCTGCAAATATGTGTATATCTAAACTGTATTCTTCTCTAGGAACCATGCGCCAAATTCCTCTAATTTTTCAAGTGATAATTTCCTATACAGTCTAAAATCACTTAATTGTCCTTTTCTCATTTCCTAAATTTTCTAAAAAAAAAAAAAAAGAAGAAGAAGAAGTAAATCACTAGGTTTTAACTACTCTTCACTGGTCAAAACAGATTTATTTGCCAAAGCAGGGTTTATTTCTCTTTATTAAATTTCATCTTTAAAATCAGACATGTAAGACTCCAAGAGACTATTATTTTCCATATCTGTAGCTAGTTTTATGGATGCATTATTTTTCAAAAATAAATGTTAGAGAAAAATTAAGCCCAAAGTAATCTATCAAAACTAAGAAAATCAAAAATCTTGGATTTCCCAGAAAGAAATGTTTGCCTTACTTACTGCTATATTCCTACGACTATATTGAGCTCATATCCCAGCTTATACTGCAATTATCAGTACATAACAAAAGATGCTATTGGCCATGTTATCTAACCCCACAAAAAAATCATAATGCATAACATAAGCTAAATACAAAAACATCTACTTCAGTACATAAAAAAATAATAAGCAACTAGCCAGGCATAGTGGTATACGCCTTTAATCCTAGCACTTGCGAGACAGAGGCAAGAGGATCTCTTGTGAGTTTGAGGCCAGTCTGGTCTACAGAGCGAGTTCCAGGACAGCCAGGGCTCTGTTAGAAAAACCCTGTTTTGAAAAACAAACAAAAAAATTAATATTAAATTAAAATAAAAACCTAAACAGGAAATAAGGGAATTATTAAATAATAAATTATGTTGCCATTAAAAATAAAGCTTTTTGGCTACTGAGACGGCTTAGTAGGTAAATGAGCTTGCTACAAAGCCTGAGAACATGAATTAAAGACCTGGAATTCACATGGTAGAAGAGAACTGACTCCTATAAGCTGCCTTCTAACTCCCATGTAAGCACCCCTACAAAAGTTAAATAAATTTAAACTTTTGCTGGACATGCGGGAATACACCTGTAATCCTAATACTCTGAAAGCAGAGGTTAGAGGATCACCAGTTCAAAATTATTCTGGGTTACATACTAACACCTTGTCTCCAGAGGAGACAAAGAATATAAATAAATATTAAGCTTTAGAGTTTAAAACAAAAATTGTTATCGTTTAATGGTAAATGAAAAGCAGACATAAAAATGGTACCACAAACCAGGTTGTGGTGGCACAAGCATTAATCCCAGCTCTCAGGAGGCAGAGGCAGGCAATTTTCCACGAATGCGAAGTTAACCTGGTCTGCAAAGTTCCTGGACAGCCATGGTGATTACACAGAGAACCCCTGTCTCTAGAAACTTAAAAAGAAAAAAAAGGTATCACAGAATAGGGAAGACATACATATATTTTCTTTCAAAAAGACATCACTTCTTAGGTGGCTAAATCAAAATTTTCAACATTCACTGAAAATAGGTTCCTTTGTTTTGTTGTTTTTGCTTTGAGACAGGGTTTCTCTCTGTAGTTCTAGCTGTCCTAGAACTCACTCTGTAGACCAGGTTGGCCTCGAACTCACATAATTCCACCTGCCTCTGCCTGCTGAGTGCTAGGATAGGCATACACCACTAGTGCCCAGCAATAGGTTCCAATTTTGAAATATAATTATAAAAATTATATTTCAATGAGGCTGGTACTATTATTATTACTATTACTACTTTTTTTTTTTTTTTTTTTTGGTTTTTCGAGACAGGGTTTCCCTGTAGTTTCTAGAGCCTGTCCTGGAACTAGCTCTTGTAGACCAGGCTGGCCTCGAACTCAGAGATCCGCCTGCCTCTGCCTCCCGAGTGCTGGGATTAAAGGCGTGCGCCACCACCGCCCGGCTACTTTTTTTAAAAATACACTGTCTTTCTACATAGTCTGGCTATCCTGGAATATACTATGTAGACTAAGATGGTCTCAAACTAAGAGAATTTGCTTAACTCTGACTCCTGAGTGCTGGGATTAAAGGATAGCAGCATCATGCCCAGTCTAGAAGCTGGTATTTAAAAATTAAGGAGGCTGGGGATGCTCAGAAGTAGACCACTTGCTTGGCACACACAGGTCCTGTATTCAATCCCCAGCACAACCCAACACTTTAAAGATTTTTACATCCATCTATACACACGCACAAGTCGGGTAGCTAAGATTAGTAGTTTACACCTGTAATTCCAGAATGCATGTACTCCTAAAACTAAGGACGCTAAAATCAGCCGGGACTACAAAGTGCATTATGGCTGCAGGGAGGTTTAGGGTGGCCAGAACTAGAGGAAAAGCAAGCAATAAAACTTTGTTGTGCAATAGTACCACCAATAGTAGGAAGACTGGGAACACATACTAGGGCAAACTTGACTGCTGTAACTTTCTCTGGAAGGATAACTACAGATATAGAAAGAAAAATGAACCATGGCACTACGCTTTAAACTGACTCAGAAATGACCACAATTGGACCTAAAAGTCCTACATGTTCACTAAAGAAAATATTGAAGACAGAAACCTTTTATTTCCCCATAAATGCCTCCTTATCTTTTATTTTTAGACCCTACTCCTTAAAGAACCTGTAGTTGTACATGTTTAAACATGTTTCCATTTAAGATTCATTTATTTAGTGTATAGAGGAATATGTACATAAAAGGCAGAGGATAACTTTCGGGGAGTCATTTCTCTCCTTCCTCCTTGTTTTGAGGTAATGTCTCTCTTTCCGTCTTTGTCTCTGATCTCACTTTAGAATGGCATCCAGCTTTTTGCATGGGTTCTATTAAGGCAGTGGTTCTCAAACCTGTCAGTCGTGACCCTATGAGAATGGAACAACCCTTTCACAGGGGTTACATATCAGATATCCTGCATAGTGGTATGATTCATAACAGAAGCAAAATTAGTTATGAAGTAGCAGTGAAACAATTTGATGGTTGTAGGTCACAACATGAGAATTATAATACAGGGTCTCAGCATTAGGAGGGTTGAGAACCACTGTGTTAAGGGAACAAATTCAGGCTTTGTTTGTAGCACAAGTAATAAAAATCCAGAGACAGATAATGGGGTTCAAGCTGAAGATCAGAAAAGCAAAACAGCCATGCCACTAGAGAAGTCGTACCTCTACCAACGCTGGGCGACTGCAGACTTATATTCCCCTTTATTGCTGGGATTAAAGACGTGTGACTCCCTAGTACTGGGATTAAAGGTGTGTAATACCACTGCCTGGCCTCTAGTGGCTTAGTTTTACCCTCTGAGCCTCAGACAATCTTTGTTTACTAAAAATAAATAAAATATCACTATACTTTGAGCTAGTGCATTTAGCAGTCAAGTCATTTACCTAGTTCCTAGCTTTGAAACAGGGTCTCACACTAGGCCAGGGTGGCCTCAAACCTGAGGCAATCCTCCTGTCTCAGCCTCCTCACTGGGGTTACAGGCCTGAACATGGTCTTTGAACTCTCAAGTGCTCAAATTACAGGGTTGTGCACCCTCTGACCTGAACAAATATTCATATGTTTAAATATTTTTAAAAACAAGTTCTACTCAAGAAAAAATCCAAAATAAGTACTCAAAGGCATTTATCTTGGTGAATTAAGAACTGACATGCATATTCTTGGGTAACTGTTAATTGTCAGCACATCTGAATTGTATAGAATTTATAAAGCACAATAAGTCACTGTCATTTCATCTATTGGCTCTTCTGCTACACACCTGTAGAAACTCTCCCAAGCAACTTGTGTAAGACTTGGGCTATGATCTTATTTTGCTATAATGAAAACTCAAGGGCATTTCAGTTTGAGTTTCTTGATTTAGAAAATAAAAGTTTGGGGGCTGGAAAAATGGCTCAGATGTTAGGAGCAATGGCTGCTCTTCCAGAGGTCCTGTGTTCAGTTCCCAGAATTCATCTGTAATGAGATCTGGTGCCCACTTCTGGTGTGCAAGCATACATGCAGGCAGAACACTGTATACACAAGTTTAAAAAAAAGTAAAGAGAAGTTTTACTCACAAATCTGTGTTACCTTTCAGCACCGACGCTCCACGAAGTATACTTTACACATTCATGTGGCAAACACAGCCATGTATACAGAGTATAGCTAAATAGACATGGATTCAAAGTCCCATTGGCTTCAATGAGTTACTTGCCTGGCATTGGGGAAGTATCTACCCTTACAGACCTCTTTTCCTTTTGCTAGCTTCCTACTATGAGGAGAGAATAAAAATATAAATAATGTATTAAAAGCAACTACCATGGTGCCAGGTGGTGGTAGTGCACACCTTTAATCCCAGCACTTGTGAGTTCGAGGCCAGCCTGGTTTCCAGAGTGAGTTCCAGGACAGGCTCCAAAGCTACAGAGAAACCCTGTTTAGAAATAAATAAATGAATGAATAAATAAATAGATGTGGTGACTACCATGGCAAGCCCTCAGTTTATAACTTGCTACAACTAAGCAACAAGCTTTCCCTCTTGACAATTTTATATCAATAGTTTTTGACTGTTTCTTTAAAAAAAGACTAGAAAAGAATGTATATTGTAACAAACCAGCAGGTAACTTCACTCAAATACATTCACCACTACTTTGTAAGACTGTAGGCAGGATAACAATTTACAACTGGCAAACACTGCAAACACTGTATCCAATGACTACTGTTTCAGAGGTGCCCTGTGTACTCCACTTGTACTCAGAGCTGTGTGAAATGTGCAGAACATAATGTGCTCAGGATGTCCATAAACAAATACACTATTCGCTCCCAGTCTTAATTAGGGATACCACTGCTATGGTGAAACACTATGCCCAAAGCAACCTAGGAAGGAAAGGCTTTACTTCACTCAGTTTCATATAAAGTTTTTCATTAAAATCATTGAGGACAGGAACTCAAGCAGGGCGGGAACCTGGAGGCAGGAGCTGATGCAGAGGCCATGGAGGGAGAGAGGCTTACTAGCTTGCTCCCCATGGCTTTGCTCAGTCTGCATTCTTATAGAACCCAGGGCCACCAGGCCAGAGATGGCACCACCCACAATAGGCTGGGCTCTTTGCCCAGCAATCACTAATTAAGAGTGTGTCGTACAGACCTGCCTACAGCCCTATCTTATGAAGGAAGGCATTTTCGCAGTTGAGGCTTCCTCCTCTCAGATGACTTCAGTTTGTGTAAAGTTGACATAAAACTATTATACACACTCCCTCTCCCCACAAAAAAAAAAAAAAAAAAAAAAAAAAAAAAAAAAAAAAAAAAGCCTCTCCTTTTGCTAGGGGATACTAAAGAAATCTTTTCGATAAATGTTTCCATTTCTTTACCATCCAAATCAAGGTTCTCTTTCTGGTGTGTGTGGGATCGGGGTGGGCAATGTTGAGACAGGATTTCTCTGTGTAGCCCTGGTAGTCCTAGAACTCGCTCTGTACTCCAGGCTGTCCTTGAACTCAGAGATATACACGCCTCTGTGCCGCCGGAGTGCTGGGATTAAAGGTGTGTGCCACCACCGCTGGGCTTAACCATGGTTCTCTTGACAGATAGTTTTTTATTGCTAACTACCAATATATTCCATTTCCACTTTACGCTTAACAAAATTAATGGAAGACGAATTCAAGATATTTTTCAATCAAGGAACACATGACAACACAACAGTCAAACATTCACAGTATGTAAAAGATCACAAAGCAAAACAGCCCAATTCAAGTCTCCAGTGGAGAAAAAGCAGCCAAGACTCATTAACACTCTCACATCGTATCAAATACAACAGTTGGAGGTTTCCGATTTGTCAACCCGCGCACTTGTTCCCTACTAAAAGGAATCTTTTGCACTCTAAGAGGATGTAGAAAGCAGCATTTGGTCAGGTGCGGTGGCGCGCACAAGTAATCCCACCTCTTGGAGGGAGACAACAGGAGTTCAAGGTCATCCTCCCTACACTGGGAAGGTTCAAAACCAGCCTGGACTAAAAGAGATCCTATCTCAAAGGGTAGGGGAAGTAATCACTTTTGCTGTAAACTTATTCTAACTTGCTTAAATTAAGAAACCCCTTCCTCTTAAGTTTCAAAACCCTTTCTTTTAAAAAGTCATCCTTTTACTGGTCCTTTCTCCACAAGAAAAAATTAACTCCAGCTAGTCCCTACATTCTCATTGGGGTGCCAGGCAACGCCTCCAGGGCCGTCTAGAACGTGCGTCTACCAGTCTGACTGTGTCCACAGGATGGAAAGATTGTTTTCCTCAATACTAAACGCAGAGATGAGCCTAGAGGTGGTACGAATGCTAAGCCCAAAGCACCGCCCACACGCTTGCGCAACATCAAACCTTAGGAAGTTTCTCGGAGATACAGGGGGGCTGCCCGGTCCCCGAGTCACCTCGGACGAGCAGAGGTGATAAACATACCTGGAGGCAACTGCAAATTAGCAGGCAGCTGGATTGTCGTGGTGCCAGGAGTTTTCACGGTGACTATCTGAGGAGCTGGCAGCCGGGGGCTGCCAAGTTTAGGAAGAGCCGTGACAGGAACCACTTTGGTCACTAGCGTCCCCACTGGGGATGGCAGGGGCTGGGGCGCCACGGACTCCACGCAGACACTGCCAGGAGGAGCCTTAGTCACAGCACCCAGGGCCCCCGGGGTGCTCTCTACCCTCACGGGCAGCGCGGCTGCGGGGGCCATGCTCACGGTCCCCGAGGCGCTGGCGACCACCGGAGCAGCGGCGCCCGGCGGGTCCGTGAGGCCCGCTGGCATGCCCTCGGGGACTCAGCGGCAGCGGCGCTGCCCTTCCCGGAGCTGAGGCGAGGCGAGCCGGGGCAGGCGGCAGCCGAGTCGGGCGCAGTCCGGGCGCCGCAGCATCGCGGGGCACACGCGCGCTCCTGGCCCGGCTGGCGGCGACCCCGCCGGGCACTCCCTCCGCCAGCGGCGCCCACACGTGCGCGCCTCAGCCCCGGTCCCGCCGCAGAAGCGCCCGGACCGGCAGCTCCCTCGGGCCGCCACTTCAGTTCCCACCCGGGGAGCTTCCACTCTGCGCTTCCCCGCCAAAAATTTCAAAGCCCTACAGACCCACAGCGTCCAGCAGCGCCCCACACGCGCTCCGCACCGGCCGCGGCGCCGCGCGGCCAGCCATGTTTATATAGCCACGCGGAGCCCGTGCGCACGCGCCCTGCAGCCCCCGCCGGCCGGGGCTTCCCTGCTCTCCGGCCTTCTGATTGGCTGGCGAGAGGACTCGCGCTCGTGACGTCACGAGGACCGGCTCGGGAGTGGCTCGGACTCTTCCTCCGCTGAGAGCGCTGAGGCGCAGGTTCGGGAAGTTATCACGTGCGGGGCGAGCTGAGGCGGCGGAGCTGCGGCCCGGCGTCCCCGTGGGCTGCCCGGGCTGTCGCCTCGGAGCGCCTCCGCCCGCCGTCCCCAGGACGCGACGCTTTAGGAGATGAATGCAGAGAACTGATTCTGCAGAAGGCGGAATTCAGGAACTCAATCCCGCTTTGGGTTTATCTGGTTCCTGTTTATTCGGCATCACTGAAAATCCTTGCAAACAATTTTTCACTCCTGTTGACCTTGTAAAACTCAGAACCGTGCGGTGATGACACACGCCTTTAATCCCAGCACTCGGGAGGCAGAGACAGGTGGATATCTGAGTTCCAGGCCAGCCTGGACTAAAAGAGCTAATTTCAGGACAGTCTTCAAAGCTTCAGAAAAACCAAATTTAAAATATATTTGTGAGATATTACTTTAGACTTGAAATACCTAAAACATAAACTGGAAAAGAATTTTTATTCCTCCTTACGAGTTTATGTCTCTGTTAAGTGTATTTGTTCCTTTTTTGAATTTTTTGAGTTTTTTGTTTTGGTTTTTGTTTTGTATTTTTAGGTGGGGCCTCCCTGGTTGGCCTGGGACTCAGCTGCTTACCTCTGCCTCCCCAGTTCCTCCCCACCTGGAATTGTCTGTTGGACTCCCCCACTGTCGTTTAGGATGTTCCCAAACTCACTATGTGAGCATTCTGGCTTTGAAAGTGTGCTGACCTTCCATGTCAGTTCCCTCAATGCTGACCATTTCCTAGCTTATTTAAATTGTTTATGTGACAAATTCTGGGAAATTGGGACAGGACTTCTGGTTCTTCATCTACAGATTCCAGCTCGAAGATCTTCAGTGCAGTTCTGAAGCTGTTCACAGTCGCTTGGAAACGTCCTCCAGGACGTAGCCAGGGAAGATGCCGTTACCGCCTACCTGTCACGGGATCGTTTTGTAATGATTTACACTAACTAAACGGAGGGAAAATTTGCAAATATGCAGGTGCTTAGCTCAGAGAGGGTTTCCCGCAAATAAATATGTTGAAATTGCAATGGTATTAGTAAATAGGGCCTCTGGGACATGATTAAGTCATGAAGCTCTTATTCAAAGATAACCCATTTATTATTTGATTTAAGTGCGCATGACACAGCACTTTATAACCTACATATATGCAAATAGTACTTGTTGCAGTAAGGTGTGGGGATGAAAACCTAGAATCCCAGCCCTGAGAAGATTCAGGCAGAAAGATCCAGAGTTCAAAGCCATTCTTGGCTACATACCCTGTCCCGGCAGTCTTGACTATACAGCAGGTCCCAGGCCAGCCAGGCCTACATAGCAAGACACCCTGGGGTCGAGACCAGCCTGGCCTACAGAGCTAGTTCCAGGACAGGCTCCAAAGCCACAGAGAAACCCTGTCTCGAAAAACCAAAAAAAAAAAAAAAAAAAACAAACAAACAAACAAAAACATTAAATATTAAACATTAAAATAATCAGTGCTGGAGAGATGGCTCTGTGGTAAGCACACCTACTGCTCTTTCAGAGGACCCGAATTCAATTCCCAGCACCCACATCAGATGGCTCTCAACCATCTGTTACTCCAGCTCCAGGGATATGTGACATCCCAGTTCTCTGTGGACATCTGCACTCATGTGAACAAACCCACACACAGACACATCCATGTAACTAAAAATAATAAAAGAATAAAAGAATCAGCCAAGCTTGACAGTGTACACCTTAACCCAACACTGGAAAGGCAGAGACAAGCAATGGATCTCTGTGAGTTCCAGGCCAACATGGTCTGCACAGTAAGTTCCAAGTCAGCCAGGACTACTTTGAGACCTGTTAGGTAGTGCTTAAGACAAGTCTCTCCGCCGACGCATTCCAATCAGACCAAATTAAACCAAATTAAAAGACACCCATGTTTAATGCTATGCTCCGAGGTAGTTTCAGGAAAGCATGGAGAGGGAAGACAGGAAAGGAGAAACCACATGATACCCAGGGACCACATGTTTATTCTGGGGTGGGGGCGTAGTTTAAGTAGCCTGAGGGAGTGGTTTTGACCTTCCCTGGGGAGGGGTTACCGATTGGCAGGCTTTTTGACCCTCCTTGGAGCTGGGGTGAAGCCCCCAGGCAAAAAACGTCTAGACTGTTTGTATAAAGGGGTATTAGGGAGCTGGTGTGAGGCTTCCGACCAAACAAGACCCAGCCTCAAAATAATAAAACAATAATAATAATCAAACAAAGCACTCATGGGAACCTGAGGTCAGAAGATTGTATCAAGCTTGAGGACAGCCTGGGCTGTGATGTGGGATTCCCCTCTGTATGCTGTGAATACTATTGGTTAATAAAGAATCTGCAGGGCAGAACAGAGCTACGCAGCGGGTAGGAGGGGACAGGACTAAACTGAATGCTGTGAGAAAGAAGGAAGAGTCAGAGAGAAGCCATGTAGCCCTGCCAGAGACAGACACAGGATGGAATTTTACCCGGTAAGCCACAGCCACGTGGCAATAAACAGGTTAATAGAAATGGGTTAAATTAAGGTATAAGAGTTGTCCAATAAGAAGCTAGAGCTAATGGACCAAGCAGGGATTTAATTAATACAGTTTCTGTGTGGTTATTTCTGGGCTAAGCAGCCAGGAATGAACAGGGCTGTAGTTTGAGACCCTGTTTTGTCTGCCAAAATTAACAAACTCATTAATAAATACTTTGTAACAAGTTCTAAAAGAATTCCTCTGCCTTCCCTAATGTGCATTGTAACGTCAAGATAAAAAGATGACCACCTAAGAAGCCATCCCTTACCAGATAACCAACTCTGTGTTTCTCTTGTATGTCTCAGACTTTAGATATCTGCTGGATAGGTTGTCATGGCAATTACTTAGGTGCAGAGGAATGGAATTATCACAGTTTGTGTGCAAGTCAGGAGACAACTTTCAGAAGTCAACTGCTTCCTTCCACCAGGTGGGTTCTGGGCATTGAACTCAGGTCATCAGGTTGGGTCACAGACACCTTTCCTGGCTGAACGGTCATACTGACTTAGGGTAGTGTTTTTGTTGCAGCATTTGAAATGACGAAGATAGCAAGTAATCTGTCATTCAGAGCTTTTCCTTCTGGATCTCTGTAAACCCCTCTATTATTCCTCACTTGTGATCTAGAAGTCTCCACTTTTTTTCACTGTCTGTCTCACATATACATTTCCAGGTAAAACCTATGTTCATGCTGGGTGTAATAGTGAAAGTTTATAAACCCAGGAAATGGAGGCAGGAGGATGTCCAGCTTTGGCAGTCCATGTCTCAAAACAAACTAAACTCATATGGTGACCCAATTCATTTACAACTCTCCTCATCCCCCACCTGAAGCATTCTACAATTTTCCTGATCACTTACATTGATGCTGACTCCCCAAATGAAGCTCCTGGGTGCCACTCACTGGAATGCACTTCCTTTTTTTTATGATTACTTCATTGTAAGGGACTTAACTGGGTAGTTAAAGTCAGAAGCACAGTAGTGGCAAAGAATGTTTGCCTAGAATGCTTTAGACTCATGGGCTCCTAAAAATCCCTGCTGTTAAAAGAGACATTTATAAAAAAAACACTATCTCTGCCCTAATGCCTTGGGCACACAAGGTATTTAATAATTGCTTGCTAAGAGGATGGACTGAATAGAGACAAGCAACATTCAAGCAAAGCAAAAGTAGTGTGAGCTATTTAAAGTTTAGTTCTGTTTATCAAAAGCTGGGTAGATGGGTTAGCCTTGATTTTTCTGGTCCAGCATATCCACCACACCTGACCTCTTTCTTTTCTTTTTCTGAATTCCCACCCCCCACCCTTTGGTGAAAGCCTCTGCCTCATTCTGGGCTAGGGGAAAGTCATGCCCACAAACACTGGCACTGAATACTTTGTCAACCATGCACTTTTTTGATATTGTATTTTAATTACTGTGCTGTCTGGTTTTTTTGTAAGCTTGACACATACTGGAGTTACCCAAAAGGAAGGAACATCAATTGAGAAAATGCCTCCAGGGCTGGAGGGATAGCTCAGCAGTTAAGAGCACTGGCTGCTGGTCCAGAAGAAGTGGGTTCAAATCCCAGCACCCACATGGCAGTTCACAGTGGTCTGTAACTCCTGCTCTAGTTCATCTAAGACCCGCACACAGACATACACATGCGGGCAAAACACCAATGTACGTAAAATACAACTAAATAGAGAGAGAGAGAAGGGGGAGGGAGGGAGGGAGGGAGGGAGGGAGGGAGGGAGGGAGGGAGGGAGGGAGGGAGGGAGGGAGGGAGAGAGAGCCTCCAGATTGGTGGAGGAGGGTTCAACTCATTCTGGGTGGTACCATCCCTAGGCCGTAAGTCCTGGGTTATATAAAAAAGCAGGCTAAGCAAAACAAGGGGAGGAATCTAGTAAGTAGCACATTCCATGACTTCTCCCTCAGTTTCTGTCTCCAGGTTCCTGCCCTGCTAGAGCGAGCCCCTGGCCTGAATTCCTTTGGTGATAAACAGTGATATGGACGTTTAAGTCAAACACTTTCCTCCTCAACATGCTTTAAGGTCATGGTGTTTTATTGAAGCAGCAATGACCTAACTAAGGCAACTACAGTCCCTACTTCCCTTTACTCCCTCCAGACTCTCCCATGAACCCCCTCTCTGCTGTCCTTCAAATTCATATTCTCTTTTCTCGTCAATTGTTATTGCATGCATATATGCATTTGTATATACACATATATTCCCAAATATAACATGCTGAGTCCATGTAGCATTACTTTTAGGTATGTCTTCAGTGCTCTTTTGCACTAGACAAGCAGTTGGTATGCTAGTCCCTGGGGATGGACACTCCTCCAGTTCCCAGTTTTATGCGGTTGCCTGAAGTTCTTTGTGTAGCCTTGATGGCTGATGGGCTTTTCCTTGTCCACTTTCTGTTCTAACGTGTATTGCTAACCCAAAATTATCTTTTTATATCTTCCGACTTTATATACTTTACACCTCTTCAGTGAATTTCTTTTCAGAATCTGGTACCAAGAAAAACCATAACTATAACTATTATGTCTTCAATTACCTCAGAGACCAAAAAAGGAGATAATTATTAACTGATTAAGCAGGAAGTGCAAACAAGTGACATGCAAAAAATGTGAGAAAGGACAGAAACATCTGGCTGCCTGGACAGTCACCCAAGGTTCCTCTGCAATGTTGGAGCACCCGTATTCAGTCTACAGGCCTAGCTTACCTGACAGACTTTTCTGTGAAGTAGGATATTTCTAGTTTGTATTGGCAAAATTCAGTAGTCCTTTCTTTTGTGTCCTACTTGTCCAATTAGGACAGCATACTGTCAGCAGTTGAGGCAAGGGCACTTTCTTGCCCAGTGGCCAACTCTTACAACAAAGAAAGTAAACTCCATGTGAAGTTTCTTCAATGTTTATCATCTTCTCTGAATTAGATTGGTGCTGCCAGGAGCAGACATGTCTCATTGTCATTAAAAAAAAAAAGAAAAGAAAAGGACCTATGTTATTAAAACATCTTAAATGCCATATTCTGTAGATCTCTGAAGTGTTTGAAGACTATTTAAAATATATCTCTATTTGACCTTAATAACATACCTAGTATGTTAGATTGTAATGACTAACTACTAAATTGCATTTCTTTATATCATAATTAGTTGGTAATAACTTTCAAGGACTAGAAATTTGCATTACATTGTTAAATGAGCTGTATAGGCACAATACCTTGAACAAGGTTAGAAATGTATGTATAGTATGTTCTAACAAAAATAACCTTAAATTTGTAACAATATGCAAAAATCTGTATCAATGTAAAACATTTAAAACTAGTAGTTGCTTTTTCAGGTTCAAAAGTAGATTCAATAATCTTTTTCTCCTATTTTTATATTACCCTTTTTTATTTTTAGAGTAGATTCAATGGTCTACTACACTTATATCCTATCATATCTATATATTTTGGCCTTTACAGCTGAGGCATTAGCAAGGTAAGAGTTGGCTATGGCTTGTTCATTTCTCTCTCAGATCTTTTAGTATTTGCCCCATACCTGGCTCCAGGTTTTTCTTATTAGGACCAATTAGAACTTATGCGACAATTGGCGCCCTACATGGGGAAAGTACATCCACATAAAATCTGAGAGAGCTTGTGGAGGAATTCTAGACACAAAAGAGCAGAGTCAAGCACAGCTTCTTGGTAGCAGCATTTTCTTGGGTGGTCTCTGTTTGCTAGAGGCAAGCAGAGGTAAGGCTCCATTAAGAGATGCTTCCTGACTCAGCATTAGTGGTAAAAAAAAAAAACATGCAGCACTTTTAAGAAGCCCTGTTACCAAACATTTAAATGGTGTTTATGAGCAGCCCACAGCATGCTTCTTGGTAGTTGCATGGACCTAGAAACTCCACAGAGTAGTAGCAATAAATATGAGTACCACCAGTAACCCCACCATAAAGGTAGAAACTCAGGAAGTCAAGAGTGGGGTGGAGCCAGCTAGTAAAGCCACCATTTTAATCATAGCCATCCCACGTAGCAGATTAAAGACTCATGTTGTTATAAAAATATAGAGATATACAATGATGACAGATTCAGATAAAATAATCCTCTAAATGGATATGTGTGTGTGTGTGTGTGTGTGTGTGTGTGTGTGTGTGTGTGTATGAGAAAAGAAAAAGAATGGAGAAAGTCTTTTAAAAAGAAATAGAAGAACAGAAGCCAGGCAGTGGTGGTGCATACCTTTAATCCCAGCACTTGGGAGGCAGAGGCAGCCTGATTTCTGTGAATTCTAGACCTGCCTGTCTATAAAGCTAGTTCCAGGACAGCTAGACTGTTGCACGGAGAAACCCTGTCTTGAAAAACCAAAAAATAAATAAATAAATAAATAGAGTAACAACAACAACAACAACAACAACAAAAAAATACAGATGGAAAATACACAGAGAGTGAGGAAGAAGCAACAGTTGCTAAAAGACATTTGAGTATAAATACCGCTGAATTAAACCAACCTATATATTTAAAAAAATACCTTGACCTCAAATTTTAAGTCAAAGGATGTTACTTTGGGAAAAAGGTTATGCTTTTATTTTTATGGGAAATGCAAGGCTGTGGATTTATTCTGGGTTAAGAAAAATTAGGTTTGATAGAGGAAGACTGATGTGGGAAGGTCTTTCTGTTTTGTGTTGATTTCATTGGTTAAGAAAGAAACTGTCTTGGTCCTTTGATAGGACAGAAAATTAGGTAGGCGGAGTAGACAGAACAGAATGCTGGGAAGAAGGCAGTGAGGCAGACGCTTCAGGCAGTCACCATGACTCTCCTCTTTGAGACAGACTCAGGTTAAGATCTTTCCCGGTAAGACACCACCTTGTGGTGCTACACAGATTACTAAATATGGGTTAAAACAAGATGTGAGAATTAGCCAAGAAGAGGCTGAAACTAATGGGCCAGGCAGTGTTTTAAAGAATACAGTTTCCGTGTAATTATTTTGGGGCTAAGCCATGCAGGAGCTGGGCAGGACAAAAAGCAGGCCTGCTTGCCTTATCACTAGAGAAGACCCCCTGAAAAATCTCAGAAAGGAGCAGATGGCCCAGATAAGTCAATGTCTCAGAGCCCATCTGTTTTATATATCTGATTTATATATCCAGAACACTTTCAAGGTGACTGGTTGAGGTAATCCAGCCTCACAGAATACTCTAGTCAGGGTATGACAATAATCGTAAATTTTCTCAGGGTCCCCCAAAGATTACCAGAAACCCTTAATGAACAGGAAGAAGCCTAGGAAACTATGCCCACATTCCCCCAAAAACAAATTATGGGTGTTTGTTTAAAGTATTAGTTAAAAGTAATTATGTATAATGTTAAGGAAAAAAATTAAACAAAGGAGATTAGATTCAGGATTCTTGTTTGAAAAGAAAAATATTGGGAAATGCTGTGAGATAATGCTTTGTACATTGTAAAGATTTGTCACTCATATTGGTTTAATAAATTGATGATTGACCAGTAGTCAGACAGGAAGTATAGGCAGCACAACCAGTCTAGGAAAACTTGGGAAGAGGAAAAGCAGGGAGTACATTACCAACGAGATGCAGAGGAAGGAAGATGAGAATTTCTTACTGAAGAAAGGTACCAAGCTACATGGCTAAACATAGATAATAATTATGGGTTGATTTAAGTTGTAAGAGCTAGTTAGCAATAAGCCTGAGCAATAGGCCAAACAGTTTGTAATTAATATAAGCCTGTGTGTGTGTTTAATTGGAACTTAATGGCTGCAGGACCATGTAGGACAGGAACTTTTGTCTACAGGTGTGTCATTCATTAGTCTGAGGAAGTTTTCTTCTATGATTTTATTGAAGATCTGGCCCATGCCATTGATTTGTGATTCTTCTCTCTTATCTGTGCCCATAACTCAAAGGTTTGGCTTTTGTTTTTGTTTTTAATTTACTGTGTCTTCCTTTCCTATGTATTTTAAATTATTTCCTGTTTATCACTTATTTGGTCTAGAATATTCTCTATTTCTCTTTGAAACCTGATGTTCTGTCTTCTGATTGGTTGATCTTACTTTTCAGGCTTTCCTTTGAGTTTTCTAGTTAGGATACTGGTGTTCCAACTCCACCTTTGTTTCTGCATGAGTCCACTGCAATGTTTCTGTCTCTTTATTGAACTGTCTTCATTATTTTAATCAACCTGAAGTTTGAGTTTTCTTGAGCGTCACTCTGGCTTCTTGCTGTTACTGAGCTGTTTCTTTCTGTCTTCTTTCAACTCCTTGAATTCTCTGTAGAGATGACTGTTCTTTTTAATTTCTTTGTCTTGAAGTACAACTAGGTAATTCTCATAAGCAAACATTTCTACATGACTGATATGTTTGGGGGAGACAATACTGGCTTGATCTTTCATATTGGTGGTATTACTATGGAATTGTCTAAGCATGTGGACTTCCTTTGTTAGTTTTAAGTTTGTTATGGATAGAGCAGTATGGGAGAGAAGAGAAGATGTGGGGACACATTGGGACTGTCTTGAGTGGAATGATGTCAGCTGGGCAGAGGGGACTGGACTGCAGGATTTTCTTCCTGTTCTAAGATGCAAATGTGGGGTTGTTAAGTCTGATTGGAAAGGGTGATTCTAATGTAGGAAAATCCTGCAGTATGGCAGATAGGTAGGGAGGACACTGGCCCAACCCAGAGATCCTCTGCAGTAAAGGCTGGGAAGCTAAGACTAGACCTGTGTACTGGTTGTGGGACCCAGGCAAAATCTTGTAAATTATGAAAAAGGCATATATGAAAAGACCATGATTAGCCACTCACCAGGCCAGGCCCTATAGAAGAATGTGGGAAGTCTGGATATGCAGTAGAATGGTGGAGGCAGTGCAAAAAAGTTCTGGGGGTGGACAAAGGTATAGAAGGTCCCGGAAGAAGCCTAAATGGTGGCTAAAGTAAAGAAGAAGGTGGTGGGATTAGACCAGGACATATATTTGGGACCCTACAGAAGCCTAGAGGTCACTAGTAAAAGGCACTGATGCAGTATGAAAAATTTCCACACTGGACCAGAATGAAGTATAACAAAGGTTTAAATATTTGCAATAAACTCACAGAAAGAGGTCTGATCCACAGTCCTCTACATGTACTGAGATCCAGAACTGAATCCAGCAGCCAAAGGCCCGTACACTCATTTGTCTACATATATGATACAGGACAACATGGCCAAAGTGTGCCAGTGTTCAAAAGGCTATTGCCTGGAGTTCCCACAGCACCTCCCATTTTTGTCTAAATAAGAGTTAGTTCTAAGTCTAATACAAAACCATATACAAAAAGAACAAATATAAAGTATAAAAATTAGAATTACAACCAGCATGAACAACATAAAGCAAGAAACATATGATAATGTTTCAATAGTTAGCCTATCCTAAAAAAATTTAAGTCTTATATTAGAAATGGCTTGGCTAAGTAAGAAGAGGAAAGTAACAAGATTATTTAGTCTTTAACCCCATCAAATATAACCCCAATATAACAGACACTGAGAGAAAAATTAATAAATGGGACCTCTTGAAACTGAAAAGCTTTTGTAAAGCAAAGGACATAGCCAACAAGACAAAACGACAGCCTATAGAATGGGAAAAGATCATCACCAACCCCACATCAGACAGAGGTCTGATCTCCAAAATATACAAAGAACTCAAAAAATTGGTCATCACAAAAACCAAATTATCCAATTAAAAAAACTGGATGGAAACAAATAGAAGACCTGGATATAGATCCACACATCTTTGGACACCTGATTTTTGACAAAGAAGCAAAAAATATCAAATGGAAAAAAGAAAGCATATTTAACAAATGGTGCGGGCATAACTGGATATCAACATGTAGAAGAATGAAAATAGACCCATATCTATCACAATGCACAAAACTCAAGTCAAAATGGATCAAAGACCACAACATAAAGCCAGCCCCACTGAACCTTATAGAAGAGAAAGTGGAAAATACACTTGAACACATTGGCACTGGAGACCACATCCTAAATATAACCCCAGCAGCACAGACACTGAGAGAAACAATTAATAAATGGGACCTCTTGAAACTGAAAAGCTTCTGTAAAACAAAGGACATGGTCAACAAGACAAAATGACAGCCTACAGAATGGGAAAAGATTCATTAACCCCACATCAAACAGAATGGGAAAAGATTCATTAACCCCACATCAGACAGAGGTCTGATCTCCAAAATATACAAAGAACTCAAGAAATTGGTTACCAAAAGAATATATAATCCCATAAAAAAAGGAGTACAGACCTGTTTAGAGTCCTCAATTGATCTCTCCTAATATGTGCTTTTTCTGTTCTAATTTTCTGTAAACTTATTTTATAACCTAGAAAATTTACAGAATCTCCTCTTTGTATTTTCTCAGGAGTAATTTGTAATCCCCAATTAGGCAAAACTATCTTTACTTCTTCAAACATTTTAAAGTATCTACATTTGAATCAGATAGCAAATGTCATCCATCTAATGGTAAACTATAGATTTATGGGATTGCTTACATATTATTTCCAATGGCTGACTTATAAAATATTGTCACATGGTAGGGCTATTGAGCATTCCCTGTGTGAGAATGGTCCATTGATATCTCCTAGTAGGCAGAGAATTATTATGAAGGCAAAATTTTCTCTGTCCTTTTTGTGTAGAAGTATAGTGAAGAAATAATCTTTCAAATCATTAACTATAGAAGGACATCCTTTATGCAATAGGAAAGACAAGGAATTCCTGATTGTAAAGGGCTCATTGGTTGAATCACCTTATTGACAGCTCTTAGATCTGTCACCATTCTCCATTTTCCAGATTTCTTTTTAACAATAAATACAGAAGAATTCCAAGGACGGGTTGATTCTTCAATGTAGTGAGCATCCAGTTGCTCCTGTACCACCTGTTCTAAAAGTTGCAGTTGTCTTCTGTTAAAGGCCATTGTTTAACCCATATTGTTTCCTTAGTTAACATTTTTACATGAATTTAGTTAACATGAATTTTTGATTCATCCTCCATGTTTATTCTATCATCCACAGCTGTATGGTATTTTACAACAGGCCCTAGATTTTTTAAGTTTTCTGGGGAGATGTGTCTCCACAGTGACTGGGAATGACTGGACCATGTTTGACTTGGGATCCTGTGAGAGGTCCCCAAGGTGTTTCCCAATGGTAACTGGTTGCTTTGTCTGTCCCTTGTTGATCTATATTCATTGGTTCAGTATCGACATTTGCCATATTTTCTATATAATCCAGAAGGTTCAGATATTCTATTTTTGTCATCCACAGAGGAAACATTCTTCCTGGAAATGTCTTATCTACAGTCCCTTCTCAGATATCCTATTCTACCACAACTAAAACTTTTGACATTTTGATGTCTCCTCATACCTTTGGAAATTGCTTCTCCTACTCAAGCCTCAGTATTATAGTCAAATGTCTCAACATTGATTGTGTGCAGTATGCATTCATGCATTGGGGCTGATCTGACATTTAAAGGACCAAGTCCTTTTTGCATTCTAAGTTGGCATTTTCAAACTCCAGAGTTTCAATAAGTATTTATCTAGCTACCCCTATATGTACAGGTTTAGTCAACCTATGTAAAAAGTCACTAAAGGGTTTTTGGGGGACTTGTATGACCTTAGTATATGATTCAGTTTTTCTTCCTGATTCTTGAATCCTGTCCCAGCATTCAAGGCTGCTGTATAGCATAGGGACAAGACATGTCATTTGTAAATAGCTTGAGTCTGTGGATCAGCATAATGACTCTCACCAAGAATTTGATCCTGGGAAGCCTTAAATACTTTTACTCTACCTTGCTGTTCTAAGGCTTTAGCCTTCATGTTGTGGGTGCTCCTTCGGCTCCTTCATCTGATAGCTGCTGAGATACCAGCCCATTGGGGCATAGTCTCTCTCTCTTTAAAAAAGCTGCAACTGCCCTCTGTTCACTCTCTTGCTTCCAGCTCTGCTTCTGGCGATTAGGCTCCTTTCCTGAATGCGCAGAGGGCTGTTGTCTGGGACAGTGATCTGTAAGTTTTCCCCTTTAAATAAATAAATTTTATTAATCATAATTCTGAACTGGTGTGGGATTGTTTATGGCATATGCCTTCAACTGGCGCCCAAAGTAGGGAAACTGCATCCACAATAAAGCCTTGGGAAGTAATTCTGGGCAGAAAAGAATAGAGTAAAACATGGCTTCTTTGTAGCAGCAGTTTCTCATGTCTGCTCTGCTTGCTAGAGGCAAGTAAGCTCTCTCATCTAAGAGAGGCTTCCTGACTCAGTTTTAGCTGCAAAACCTTGCAGCTCTTTTAAGAGGTCCTGCCATGAACACTTAAACAGTGTTGATGTAAAGCTGAATGCATGCTTTTCGGTTTTCAGCCATAGCAGGAAAAAAGCTGCACCGTTTTAAAATGCTGGCTTTCTGGGCCGTCCTGCCCAGGCAAACTCTGACTCTTTTAGGCAGGCAGTCTGAATGAGTGTGGTCTGTGAGCAGAATGCTGCAGCTTGCTTGCTGGCAAGGACCTTGAAACGCCGTAGAGTTGTGGCGATAAACATGGCTACAGCCGGTACCTCAGCCATGAGGCTGGAAAGCTTAGGAATGGACTGGATCCAGTCATCAAAGCACGGCTTTAGTCCTACTGATATTGCTTGGTAAATTAAAGACTCATGTGGTCACAAAAAGAGATATATAGAGTAAAAGAAAGGTTCAAAGTCGAAGAAAACCTCTAAATGGTTTACAGTGTGTTAAAAAATATATGTAGGCTAAAGGTTAAAGTTCTTAAAAATAAAAAAGAAAGAAAGAGACTAGTAGGGTATGGTGGTACACGCCTTTAATCCCAGCACTGGGAGGCAGAGACCAGAGGATCTCTGTGAGTTCAAGGACAGCCTGGTCTACAGAGGGAATTCCAGGACAGCCAAAGATATGCACAGAACCTGTCTCAAACAGTAAAAGTAAAAATAAAAGAAATAAAGGTTAAAGTAAAGCCACGTAAAGATGGAAAATACACAGAGAATCTTGATACTGTATGCTATTATGCTCTCTTTGAATTGCTTGAATGCTGAGGAAGGAGCAACAGCTGCTAACAGGTATTTGTTTATAAATGCTGCTGAATTAATCCAAGATAGGTATTTTGAAAATACCTTGACTTTAAAATTGAAGTCAGAAGGTATATTACTTTAGAGAAGAGATTTTGCTTTTGTTTCCACAGAAAATGAGAGGCTGTGGATTCATTCTGAGTTAAGAAAAATCCGGTTCGATCAAGGAAGACCACCTGAGAAATCTCCGGTAGGAACAGATGGCCTGGCTGTCTAGAGTTCTACATCCAGAACAGATTCAAGACTGCTGCCTGAGATGATAAAGACTCACTGGATACTCCAGTCAGGACTTGATTATAACTCTAAATTTTCTTTAGGTCCTCATAAGATTATCATAGCCCTCAACCAGCAGGAAGTAGCCCTGAATACTACGCCCACATTCCTAAAAAATGGACTATGGGTATTTTCCTTTGTTTAAAAAAAAGAGGGGGTAGTGGTGCGGGAAAATTGTCTGTATTTTGTTAATCATGTTTTAAATAAATGCTAATTGGCCAGGCAGGAAGTAGAGGTGGGGCAATGAGAACAGGAGAATGCTAGGAAAGAGGAAGCCCATTCCTGCCATTCCAGCCCAGACCACCAAGAAGCAAGATGTAACCTTACCAGCTGAAAGGTACCAAGTCATGTGGCTAACATAGATAAGAATAATGGGTTAATATAAACTACAAGAGCTAATAAGAAGACTGAGCTAATGGACCAGTTTTATAACTTATGAAGATCTCTGTGTGATTTTCTTTGGGGCTTGCCGACTGTGGGGTACTGGGCGGGACAGAAACCCCAACAATCAGGCCCCTCATGTTGGGAAATGGTGCAGGAGAATTGTCAGTATTCTGTCAATCATATTTTAAATAAATGCTGATTGGCCAGGCAGGAAGCATAGATGGGAAAACCAGACAGGAAGTAGAGGCAGGGCAGGGAGAACAGGAGGATTCTGGGAAGAAGGAAGCTCTTCCCCTACTCCTGCCTAGACTTTGAAGAAGCAACATGTGATCTGCCCCACTGTGAAAGGTACTGAGCCACATTGCTAACATAGATCAGAATAATGGGTTAATATAAGTGATAAGAGCTAATAGGTAACCTGAGCTAATGGGCCAATCAATTTATAACTTATGTAGACCTATGTGTGATTTTCTTTGGGACTTGCCAGCTGTGGGGTACTGGGTGGGACAGAAACCCCAAAAAGCGGGCCCCCTCATGTTACACCTCCTCTCTACAATAGCACTTCCACTATAACTGCATCCCATCTTCTAGCACCGCTGAGACTAATTGAAGCCATTCATGTGGAGGAAGGAACCCTATTGCTTAAAGTCCATGTTGTTACCATCTCCCTATCAAATGGTGACTGTATGTCATAAGATATTACTGTTTGCTTAATTTTTTTTAATCGCTCATATGTATAGGTTTCTATTTATATTCTTTGTATTGGTATTGAGTATTTGCTGGATTTTCAGAAGTAATAACAGGATAAGTACCTACAACTCTTGGTAAGTCATGTCTGACTCTGAGAGGTACTGGCAAAGTTAAATCCTTTGCCTGTACCTCCTCTTCTTGTTTATCAGTTCTGACAAGTTCTTCAATTTATTCAACTCTTTTTATCACTGTCATTTGTAAAGCCTGAATCTCTTGACCTGTAAATATTTCTAATTATATCATTAGATCATTTAATTTCTTGTTCTGATTCTGCACATGATTCCAAGGTTTTAAATTTCCATTAATAATAACTTCTCATCCTTAGATATAATTTGAGTGGTGTATAGATTGCCTTCCTGGAGGGATGGTCTACCTCTTAGCTTATCATAATTTTTTAACAGATTTTTATTGTAAATTTCAAAAGTATGATTCCTTTCAGGTAATCTCTCAGTACCCTTTTGTAAAGTTTTGTAACCCATTAGCATGAATTTTGCTTGTCAAACTAAGGTTAGCATTTTCAATTGTATGAATCCTTTCAGCTAAAGACTGTATCCTTTCTAAAATTTTCTCATTCTTGACTCTGTTATCAAACCATTTTTAAGGATACAATATGAAGAGCAAAGCTAATTGCCACCATGATCACAAAAAACATATGTACAAGGTAGCTCATGTAGTTCTTGCAGAATTCCATCCTTAGTAGAAACAAAATGTTGTTAAATTCCTGGATGGTGATATTATCTTGGGGTTGGTTTACAATTTATTTTCAAATTTATTTCTTTATTTATCAATAAAATTAACTTACTTCCATTATAATTTTCAGGAAATTGTTGTTGGCATAATAATTTTGATTGGCCAGCAGGTGTCACAGTTGTGGCTGTAAGGCAGGTCCCAGATCCAAACCTGAATTACCTGAGACTTAGAAATACTAACAATTTTGGTTAATGACTTAAGAGCAGCACATCTGCCTATGGAGGTTTGAGATGGGCAGAATATCAAGGAACCCAGAGCTAGCAAGTAGATGCTAGCCGTGAGGTTACTGGCCCAAGCTCGGGCCAAGAATTTGTGGATCTGAACTGGGAATGCAAACCTGTGCTCCAGGTGCAGGATTAGAGCCCTTGCTCCCAGAGTCAGAACTTGGCCTTATCAGAGCAGGCCTGGCAGAAGCCAGAGAAGCTATGGAGGAGTTGCAGCAGAACGCATGAGGCGGCAGTAGCAGGCCTGACCAAGCCACATGGGCCATGAGCCAGTGGGGAGTTGCCAAATCGCCATGGGGGGCCAGCAAAGCCAAACATTGTGAAGCTGCACAGAGAGGTAGTTCAGGTCCAGAGGTGCAGTTAAGCTGCATAGGTTGGGACAAGGCATGGCGGCCTGGGCAGGGCCCTGCAGTGCCATGGATTCAGACCATGTTGGTGCCAATGCTGGTGCAATTTGTCAATGCAAATGCTGGTATACAAAAGAGTTCCGCAATAGCCTGGAATGGAGCAAAACAAAGATTTATTAATCTGGGAATAAACTCACAGAAAGAGTAGTGATCCACAGTCCTCTGTGTGTGCTGGGAACTGGAACTAAATACAGCAGCCAAGAGACTCATGCATGCTTTTCACCTGCATTTATAGTACATGAGACCATGTCCAAAGTAGGTCAGTATCTTAAAGGCTATTGGCTGAAGGAGTTCCCACAGCAAGATATCTTCATGGGTGATAATTTTCACCTGGTTCATGGTGCTATCTCATCAATGCATTTAAACACCTTATACAACAGAGCACTATTTCAAACAATATGCTGCCATTTCCCTTTAAGAGGAATGTTTAATCTTAAACATTTCAAAAAAATGCTTAACTTCATAACTAACATCCTTTATTATTTTTTATGAGATGGGGGTTTTACTGTGTAACCCTGACTGTCCTCAAATTTAAAATCATCTTCCCTCAATTTCCCAAGTTATAGGTGAGAGCCAACATGCAAAGATATTGCCTCCATTTTTATGCCTCCATTAAAGGTTTAATAGTCCTGATCACTTAAACTTGTTCAACATATTGAGTTATATAATAGGTAATCTCTTTTCATTTATTTTTACTTGTGTGTATTGAATCTATGTGTATGTGTCTTGTGTTTGTATATGCCTGCAGAGGACAGAAGAGGACATTGAATTCCCTGGGGCTCATGTCACAGGCCATTGTGAACTGCCCATTGTGGGAAAGGGAAAAGAACACAGATCTTCTAGAAGATCAGTATGCACTCTTGCCTTCTTGGCCATCTATCCAGCCTCAAATAATACTTCTTAAAGAATGATCAAGAACAGCTGATCATGGTGGTACATGCCTTTAATCCCAACACTCAGGATGCAGAAGCAGCAGACTCCTGAGTTTGAGGCCAGCCTGATCTACAGAATGCATTCAAGAACAGTCAGGGCTACACAGAGAAAATCTGTCTTGAAAAAACAAAGAATGAACAGGGACAAAGGATCCAAACATTATCAAAAATCCATTCGAAATGTAGAAAATTAATTGGCCATTGAGATTTACACTTATGCCAGATGTGATGATGCAAGCCTATAAACTCCTGCTTCCAGGAGGTGGACACAGATGGATTTCTGTGAACTGTAGGCTAGCATGGCTTACATAGTGAGTTCCAGGCCAGCCAGAGCTACGTAGTAAGACTCTATCTCAAAGAAAAAGATTTACATTTATAAGGTATTTTAATTGACATAGGAAAATAATGGTATATTGCTTTGGGAGCTCCTTCTGCTCCTTCAGCCAATAGACTTTAAGATGCCAGTCCACTTGGACATGGTCTCTTATATTATAAATTCAGCTGCAAAGCCTACTCTTTCACTCTTGCTTCCAGCTCTCGCTTCTGGCTGATAAACTCTGTTCCTGTTCCCCATTCATGCATATAAATGACATTGTAATTGAGGGATTACTAGACAAAGGTGCGACTGTGACTATCATTACTCCAAAATCTTGGCATCCAGATTGACCTCTTCAAGAGGCAGATATTCACTTCCTAGGAATTGGAACCCTATCTCAAGGAAAACGAAGTACAAGGTGTGATTGAATGAATAGGGCAAAAAGGACAGAAAGGAAGGCTGCAGCCATATGTAGCTAATATTGCAGTGAATGTATGGGGCCATGACCTACCTATTGCAGCAATGGAATACCCAGCTTAACATTCCTGAAGTCCCTAAAACTCATGTTTCTGGGAAAGATTTTATAAAATATTATAAACAAAGGTCACCAGTCGTTCAGACTGTACAAAGACACAAATCAAATAGTAAACCTTCAGAGGTACTAACACCCTTGCCTTTAAAATGGTTAACTGAGAAACCCATATAGGTTAAAAAATGGACTTTAATGGAAGACAAACCTCAGATTTTAGAATAGCTGGTACAGGAGCAATTAGATGTGCACCATATTGCAACATCAACCAGCCCTTGGAATTCTCCTGTATTTGTTCTTAAAAAGAAATCTGGAAATTGGAGAATAGTGACAAATCTACGAGCTGCCAACAAGGTTATCCAACCTATGGGCCCTTTATGGTCTGGAAATCCTCTGCCTTCTCTATTACCAAAAGGATGGTCTCTTATAGTTATTGATTTAAAGGATTGTGTCTTCACTATACCTTTACAAGAAAAGGATCAAGAAAAATTTGCTTTCACAGTGCCTACTTACAATAATTCTCAGCCTACTAGAAGATGCCAGTGGACAATCCTCCTACAGGGAATGATCAATAGTCTCACTGTGTGTCAATACTTTGTAAATCAGCCACTGGAAAGAATATGCAAGCAATTTGCTAAGTCTATAATTTACCATTACATGGACAATGTTTTGTTATTTGACTCAAATAAAGATACTTTAGAAAGAATGTTTGAAGAAGCAAAAAAGTTTTGCCCAAATTCCTACTGAAAAAATACAAAGAGGAGATCCTGTCAATTACCTAGGTTACAAAACAGGTTTACAGAAAATTAAAACATAAAAGGTATAAATTAGGAGAGACCAATTGTGGACTCTTAATGACTTCCAAAGATTGTTAGGAGATATTTCTAGCCTACGACTGGCTGTGTTGGGATAACAACTGACCTAATAGTTTTTTTTTGTTGTTTTTTTTTTTGAGACAGGGTTTCTCTGTGGCTTTGGAGCCTGTCCTGGAACTAGCTCTGTAGACCAGGCTGGTCTCGAACTCACAGAGATCCACCTGCCTCTACCTCCCGAGTGCTGGGATTAAAGGTGTGCGCCACCATTGCCCAGCCCTAATAGTTTATTTAAACAAAACCTTAGATAGTGACAAAGATTTAAACAATCCCAGAGAATTAACAGCTGAAGCAGGAAAAGAATTGATGGCTGTTGAAGAGAAATTACAGGAGGCACATGATAGAGTGAATCCAAATCTTAATTGTATTCTAGTCATATTGCCTTTCAGAATTTCCCCTACAGAAATTTTAATGCAGAGGGAAGATTATCTTAGAATGGATCTTTTTACCACAAAACAAGTAAAAATTTAAAACTTATGTGTAAAAGGACTCTGAATTAATTATAAAAGGAAAATTGAGACTTTGTCAACTAGCAGGTATAGATCCAGCAGAGATTATAGCTACTTTTCCTGCTGATGAAATTAAAAATTATGGGAAGACAATGAAACTTGGCAAATAGCTTGTGCTGATTTTGTGGGAGAAATAGCAATTATTCCAAAAGTGATAGAATTAACCTTATAAAGAGAACTAATTGGATTCTTCCCTAAATTGTATGTGATGCACCAATAACTGGAGCCCATACATTTTATACATATGCAAATAAATCAGAAAGGCAGGTTACAAATCAGAAGATTTAAGTAAGGTGGAGCAAAGCCCATATAATTCTGTTCAAAAGGCAGAATTATGTGCTATTCTCATGGTACAAAGAGATTTTAAAGAACTTCTCAATAAGGTTACTGATTCACAATATGCAGAAAGAGTTGTCTTGCATATTGAAACCTCTGAATTTATACCAGACGATACAGAATTTCCTTCATTATTCATTCAGGTTCAAGGTATAATCAGGAATAGGCATTGTCCCATATACATAACAAACATCCAATCCCAGATCTACCAGGTCCTCTAGCAGAAGGCAGTACAGAAATTGATCAATTATTGATTGGAAGTGTACTGAAGGCCTCAGAATTTCATAAGAAACATTATGTCAATAGCAAAGGTTTAAAGAAAGAGTTTTCTATTACATGGAAATAAGCTAAAGAGATTATAAAAAGATGTCCTACTTGTTCTTTCTATAGCCAAACACTATTACCAGCAGGGAGTAACCCAAAGGGTACTCAAATGAATTAAATCTGGCAGATGGATGTGTTCCATTTTACATAATTTGGAAAATTAAAATATTTAAACGGCACCATTGACACTTATTCAGGTTTTCAATAGGCAACTGTCTTGAGCTCAGAAAAGGTTTATTCAGTAATCACATATTTATTAAAAGTTATTGCCATCATGGGTATACCTGCACAAATAAAGACAGATAATGATCCAGCATATGTTTCAAAGAAAATGAAAAACAGTTTTTTGCTTATTATAATATAAAGCATATTTCAGGTATACCAAACAATCCTACAAGCCAGGCAGTTATAGAAAGATCAAATCGAACTATAAAGGATAAACAGAAAGGGATGGAATATACCTCTAGAAATAGATTGCATAATGCTTCATTAACCTTGAATTTTCTTAATGCTAATGAGAAAGGAACAATGACAGCAGACAGACATTGGATAATAGAAAAAACTTCTGAATTGAATCAGCCGGTCTATTTCAAGGATGTGTTGACCTCAGAATGGAAATCAGGAGATGTGCTACATTGAGGAAGAGTTTTTGCTCTTGTTTCCGCAGGAGAAGAAAAGCTATGAATACCATCAAAACTAATAAAGATTCACTTTGAAAAAGGGAAACCTCTTGAGAAAGGTTATCCACAGAGGTGACAACCCTGTTGGTGGTAAAAAAAAAACCTCATAAGAGTTGGGGCAAGGTTCTGTTCTTGTCTTTGCAGGTAAATATTCATCTTAAAAGAGTGGTGAGACCTTGGACATCTAGATGCCTAAAGATAAAAAATATAGCTATCCAGAAAGAATCAACAAGCAAAGAGAAATCTGCCTTATGATGCTGTGTTATCTGCATGGTAAATTTGATTATTTGGACACTTATACACCTCTACTTAAAAACATGAGCTGACTTTGGAACTAGACAATGGCTATCCTTCTCTAAATCCAAGCATGTTGTTAAAAGAAAAATTTAGAATTTCTGTCTCATGTCAGGAGCCATCTGGTATGTGACAGAATGAAGATAGATTTTAAGGAAATATTTTACTTTTCTCCATGCCAATTTTGTTTGTATTATATCTTTTGTGGAGTAAATGTCTATATAAATAATACTTAAGTTTTCCACAATGAATAGTATATTTTCCTTCAGTAATCTTTGAAGATTCCAGGAAGAAGATGGAGCCCCACAACAACAACTCCATCTGGTTGACATGATGTCATGATGCTGATAACACTACTATGAGACCGGTTTTGGGGTACCAGCTGTAGAAATGGCGCACCTTCTTACAATGTTCTGGCCAGATAAGAACTTATTCTCCAAATAAGAACTTCAAAACAAACAAACAAAAAGACCCCATCAACTACTCAGAGATCATTTGTAATTAACAGAACAGCAATCTTGAAACTTCACCATTGTTTTACTTTTACAGGATACCATAGAATAAACATTGTTCCCATGACAGCAGGAAACAATTCTAGAAAGCATCATTCCTTCCCCCAACAAAGTTTGTTCTCACCATTAGGGACACTATTACTTGCATAGGGTTGGGGTTTGGGGTAGAAATTATGTAGGCCTAAAGATCTCAAAAAAAGGGAAGATTCAATGGGATAAGAGGTAACTTAGTGTGAACTAAGTTTTATATATATATATATATATATATATATATATATATATCACTATTTACTTGAATTCTTAGAGGGTTATTAATTGACCTAATTTTAATATGTTGTTATTCAGTAAATTGGGAAAGCTAAAGAGGGGGAGATATGGAGAAATAGCCATTTGGTAGAGTAGAATGGTTATAAATATATACATTATTTTATAATGTATTTCACATTTACTTATTGTGTGTATATGTGGAGGCATAGGTGTGTCATAGCGCACATGTGGTGGACAGAAGACAACCTTCAGGGGCTGATTCTCTCCTTCCACTATGTCGGTTCTGGGGATCCACCCATGGTTGCCAGGCTTGGTGGAAAGTACCTTAACTCACTGAGCCATCTCACTAGCTGAACACAGAGTCACTGATGAAGATTAATACCTTCTATGGATGCAGTCCATGGGGCACTAGAATATTATAACAGTTAACGCTAGAGACCATTAGTCACCATAACAGAGATAGCAACACTGAAAAAGTCTGAAATGTAGGAATTACCAAAATGTGACAGAGATAGGAAGGAGAAACATGGGCTAAAAATGCCCTGAGAGATTTGCTGGCGGTAGTTGCTATGAAACCCTGCCATTTGTAAAATCAGTGTCTGTGAAACACAGTAAAAGTGAGTGTGACAGAGTAAAGTGCGTTGGTGTACACGCATTTTCTGGCATGTAAATAGCATTTGAAAAACCATGAGAATGAATGGAACAAAAAGGTTAGAGTCGCAGACACTCCAGTGTTAGAGAACAGACCCAGCGGTAAATGAGGAATCCCCATTAGTACAAGGAACATCAACAGTGTGTATTCCCAGAAGCCAGGAGACAAATTCCAGATGAAACTTCCAGATGAAGAATATGACTGTGTCAACTGTAGCTGATCGGTAAAATGGGAAGGCAGGGTTGGAAAGCGCCTGCTATATCAACACCCTGTAAAGATGATCGGTGACTTTGACAAGAGAGATGTAGAGTGGAATCTAGAATGTAGAGTGACAGCCTCGTTAAACTGCCTAAATACCACAGTGCATGTGCGCAGGAACCAGTCTCTCCACAGTGGTTCTGTGTTGGGATCATCTTTTGTACACTGTGAAGATGTGTCTCTGTTTAACTTCACCTGCCTAAGGCACTTTCTGATTGGTTTCATAAAGAGCTGAACAGCCAATAGCTAGACAGAAGAGAATAGGCGGGATTTCTAGGCAGAGATAGGAACTCTGGAAAAGAGTCTGCGGTGGGAAATTTATCAGCCAGATGTGGAAGAAGTTGGACTTTCCGTACTGAGGAAAGATAATGAGCCACATGGCAGGCAGAACATAGATTAATATAAATGGGTTAATTTAAGTTTTAAGAGCTAGTTGGGAACAAGCCTAAGCTAAGACCAAGCTTTCACAATTAATAAGAAGCCCTTTCATCATTATTCATAAGTTGGTGATCCAAAAAAAGGCTGCTTACATTTGGCGCCTAATATCAGGCATGTATATCCAAGCATAGGGCCTGAGAAAGATGAGAAAAATTCCTGACAAGGAGTCAGACACAGCTTCCTAGCAACTGTACCCTCTCTGGAACTTGCTGTCTGGCACATTAAGGCTTGGCTCACAACAGAATGGATGCAGGCAAGCAAAAAGCCGAGCCCAGACTGAAAAAAACCTTTGAACAGGTACAGTATGCTTGAAAATGTGCTTAGGTGCTGAAGAAAGAAAAGAAATTGGTATAGACAGAGAAATAAATGATTTTTTTAAATACCATTTAAATATTATTTTTAAATAATAAAGTGAAGTCTTTAAAGAGAGAGTAAAGTAAAATGAAACAAGTCAGTCACATAGGATGGGAGACAATGTAATACAGAGTGTTTGGACCCTACATAGTGCTTATTAACTTTAACTTCTTTAAATACAAATGAACAAAAACAACAGCTACTGAGAGACATTGGAGTGTAAAAAAACTGTTAGTTAAACCATCCCACACATTTTAAGGATGTCTTAACTTCAGAGTGGAGTTCAAAAATGTATTGAAAGGGAGGAGTTATGCCTTTGTTTCCACATGAAATAAACTATGGATTCCTTCAGCATTGATAAATATCAGACTTGACTGGGGGAGATCTCCTTAAAATTTGCCTACAAACATAAGGAAGAAAACAAGAAAACCTATAAGACAGGTGATGGATATGCTGATCCCACTACATGGGAACAGCTCTGAGACCACATGAGATGATAAATCTTATTGGTTACAAAGTCCTCATGATTTATGTCATCTTTTCATACAGCATGGATGGAAATTTACATTACAGTTTAGTTATGTAGTCCATATGAACGTATGAAGTTTAGAGATGTCTTTTATCTGCTCAAACACAGAGCAGAGAATCATCTTTAACTGGTTTGTGCACACCTCACATTCAATATTTGTATTTATGCAGATACGTATGTTACCTTTAAAACTTGAATGTTTTCAGAACAAAAGGAAGACAGACAAGTAGTCCAGGTGATCCATTCTCACAGAATGTTTCCATTGCCATTTCCCCAAAAGTCTGCATAGTAGACAATTTCAAAGTAGCTAGCTGAGATGGTACATCTCAGACTATTACCGTCAGGACCTCAGATATGCCCTGCACTTTCCCGTCACATGGGTACTGGACAAAGATGAGAACTTACCATTATCCCGATTTTCTCAGGCACCCATGAAGATGCCATTTCCCACAGACAACAGGAAGCAATTTTAAGATCACAACTCCCACATTCCCAAGAGATGGAGGTGAATCTCTTTCTAAAAAGAAAAAAGGGACATAGGAATGATAGGATAAAAGGGCATATTATTGAATTTATTTTTAAACTATCTATCCTTTCCTCTGGCTATTACATTCTTTTTGTGCCCACCTTAATGTTCCCTGAGCTCCGAAGGTGTTAGTCTTTTGGTCCCTGCACCTTTGCAAGCTACACCCACTCCTGCTACCTCTGACCTCTGGTCACCATCTTGGTTCCCTCTCTTCTCACTGTCCCCTTTGGCGTGTGCACACGTGTCTTTCTCCCCCCGCCCCGACTCCTTTAATAAAGCTTTATGCCTATTTTCTGTGTCTGTGCCGTTAATGCCGCTGCTGCCGCCTGTTCACATGTGCCCACCCGCCGATGGGAACCTGTTGCCGCTTGTCTGCCCGCTCGCTGCAGGGATGGGCCACCGCCTGCTACCGCCCTGGGATCTTGCAGGGACCCACAACCGTCTCTGCTGGGCTGACAGCTGCACCGCTAACATTTTTTAAGAACAAAAGAAGTTGTTTTGTGCTAATCTTCTGCTGAGAGTAAAGCATTGAGCCGTAGTTCCACGAGGACGAATGCATATTTTTATTGTTGTTTTTGAGACAATGTTGTCTATATAGTTCCAACTGTTCTGGAACTTACTCTGTGGATCAGGCTGGCCTCAAACTGAGAGATCCACCTGGGTCTTCCTCCCTAGTGCTGGGATTAAAGGTGTGTGCAACCATGCCCAGCCAGATACATATTTTTATATAAACACCAATCAAAACAATGACTCCAACCACAAGGATTATGAATAAATCCATTCATCCTTTTCATTGTCAATACCACACTTGTACTAAATTGCCTAGCTCAAAGCTAAAGGTACTTTGGACTAGGCAAATTACTTCTCATTTTTTTGATTCTTTGATA
Organism: Arvicola amphibius; assembly: GCF_903992535.2. Taxonomy (NCBI): domain Eukaryota; kingdom Metazoa; phylum Chordata; class Mammalia; order Rodentia; family Cricetidae; genus Arvicola; species Arvicola amphibius. Next base: position 94,249,659 of record NC_052051.1, read on the forward strand.
GTGACTATGGAGTCCTCACATTATCCCAGCAATCCATAGTGCTTTAATTATTATCTTGGAAGACAGATATCTTCCACAAGATAGACAGTAAGCACCACCAGCTTCTATCTCGCCCAGTCATGTCCCTGTCATTTCTGTTTCACCCCTGGTAGAATCCTCTGGCTGTGGTGTGCAGGGTGTGTCCCAGGAACACACTCACCCCTAGAATGTCCTACTGAGTATCAGTATCTCCTGAAGTTAAGAAGTACTTGTCTACCTCCAAGTAAGCCTGTCATTTTCATTTGTACTGTCTTATCTCTGTAACCATTTTTAGTTGCCTATTGTCATATTTTTTTTTTTTTGGAAACTGCCCTGAATTAGGTACATTGAGCCCCAGTGTTCATCAGACTATATGATCTAAATGTTAGTAATGTAGTGTATACACTCACTTACAGGGAATCTTGACTATCTTGTCAGGAAAGCAATTGGTGTGGGGGGGGGGTAGTGTATAGGGAGGTATGCTTCCACCCCACACGAGCATCTGCGTCTGCAGGTGCAGGGAGCACCATATATGTGACATGCCATTTTTCTCACTCCCCTCCACTAGTGAACTGCAGTTCCATCTTTACCATCTGTTGTAGAATATTATTTTAAGATGTGTTACCTTTGATTATGCTGCATTTGTTTAACTCTGTGAAGCTGTGATTCTTGCTTGTCTAAAACACCTGATGATCTAATAAAGAGATGAATGGCCAATAGCAAAGCAGGAAAAAGGTTAGGCAGGCATGGCAGAGAGAATAAACAGGAGGAGAAATCTGGGAAGAGGAGGAAGGAGCAAGCGAACAAGAGCAAGAGGTGTCAGGGGCCAGTCACCTCCCCACCCATCCAGGCATGGAGGATAAGAATGAAAGTAATATATACAGAGAAAAGAAAAGGAAAAAGAATCGAAGAGTAGGATATAAGCAACTAACTACATTTTGCTGTTCCAGTGTGGGACGAGAGTAAAAGAAAATCCAACAACTACAAGCATCTTTCACGAACCTACCAAAAGAGCGCTGCCTTTCCGACCAATTGATGTCACAGGACACTTTCATGACTCACACCCTGCCACACAACTTCTGACATCCTGTTAACATTGTTTTGTTTCTTTGTGTAAGAAAAAATCTAGGGCTGGAGAGAAGGCTCAGCGTTTAAGAGGACTCACTTCTCTTCTAGAGGACCCAGCTCCCTTGTTTAATGGTTTACAACCATCTGTAACTCCAGGACCTAAGGTTCTGATACTTCTGGCCTCCAGGCACCTGAATTCATGTGAGCATGATCATACAGGGATATATACAGACACATAATTAAAAATAAATATTTCAAAATTTCTACAATGAAGATATAGTCAAGAGACAACTCAACACCAAAATAAAAATGAATTTATTAATATTTTAGTCCAAACCACATTTATGACAAAATGAAAGAAACTAAAATCACGAGTCCACCCACAAATGAAACAAACTAAAATCACTAGTCCACTCACAGCAAAGCTGTGAAAAAAAAAAAAAAAAGCCTGGCATTACTACCACTTGAATTTCTACAAAAAATCTTTTTCTTATACATATTTTCCTTGTTTCATATGAGATGAAACTTTACATTCTACTGAGAGCTGCAGACAGAGACTGTACTTTGTTTATGGGCCGAGCTGTCCAAAATAGCAAGACTTTAAAACAACTTTGAAGAGTTGAACTCTCAGTATAAACAAGAAAACACAGAAGATTGACAAAATACACATAGAACCCCAATGAATGTTCATGTATTAACCCTGTACTTGCTGACAGGACACAAATGACATCTGTCCCCTCAAGACCTGGGGAGACAGCAAATTGACATTTTTGCATGGAGGACTGGGTTGAGAAGGTGGGGGAAGTAGAAGTTGGAGAAGAGACTTGCCATTAGGTCAAGTGGAAGTGGCTGTACTCAGAGCTCTTCCAGATGCTCTCTTTGAACCATCCTGTCTAGTCAGGGCTCCTGGGGGACACTGTTCTCTACTAAAACAGCCCAGCTTCCAATGTCTCACTGTCTTCAGTTGGGTCACACACTGGTCACACAACTAGTTCTCCTGCAGTCTTAGTCACACACAGACGGCTTTCTGGGATTGTAGGCCATGGGGTTAGGGTAATTTAATATTAACTCTGCTGACAGAATTCTTCTAGGAGGATTCATCTAGGAGGCATGCTGATCCACACCACACAGAGGGGAATGCCATCTGAGGACTTCTACAGACGACCCACTCTACCTCGTCTTCAGGTCTGCTAATACCCTGTTGGAACATTGGGTGTTATATGTCTTTCTTGAGGAGATATGAAAGTAAACAGTAATATTTGCCTTTAAACTGAAATAATACAATATCCTAAAGAATGATTCACACAAACTCATCTAGATCATTAATGAGTTCATTAAAGATTGCTAGTCGGACAAGCAGACAGCTCCTAATAGTATGCATTGTCCCAGACATCAATCCTCACTTACCAAGATCCTGTTTCACAAGGCTCTAAGTTTACAAAGGAACTGATGCAATCATGGGCTTCAAACACCATCTATTGTTAAAACAGCAGTGGTGACTGCAGGCTCAAATATCATGAGGCAAGGCAAAGCCAGACTCTGGAAAATTGAATTTGTGTGAACTCTACCTTGACCTTAAAGATTCTAGCAGTCTCAGCAAACAGTGTCTCAGCACAGGATAATTCCTTTTGCTCCTGTTTGCTATGTAGAATAACTAATTGGAGCCTTGCAGTGAAAAGGAGTCATTGGCTAGAATTCAGAAGATTAGCCTTCCTGCATAAGCTGCCAATCTCACTGTGTGTCTGGTTTTACAAAATTCCAAATTTTGCTTGAAATCTTACATATATACAGGATATGTAATCTTATACATTATATGTGTAACATATCAAACATAGCATATACATTCATATAATATGTATCATATACCAATTATTTTATAAATATAGGTGTTTTGCCTGCATGTATGTCTCTACACCACATGAATGCCTGGTACCATGTAAGCCAGAAGAGGGTGTTGGATCCTCTGGAGCTGGAATTACAGATGATTGTGAGCTACCATGTGGGTACTGTGAATCCAACCTATGCTTTTCGGGAGAATGACCACTGCTCTTAAATGCTAAGCCATCTCTCCAGCCCATATATTATATTTAAGACAAGGCTGAAGGTAGCTTGGACTGATCTCAAACTAGGTGTGTAGCTAAGGATGACCTTGGATATCTATCTTCTTGCCTCTACCTCACAAGTGCTAATATAGATATGTGCCACCATGCCATTTATTGTCATGTAATGCTGGGGACTAAGCCCAGGACCTCACGCACACAGAGCAAGTACCCTACCATCTGAGCTACATCCTCATCCCTTTTTACTTCTTGAGACAAGGTCGTGCAGAGTTTATTAGACTGGGCTTGTACTCACTGTACAGTTTATGTAGGCCTTAAGCTTGGGACTCCTCCCTACCTTGGCCTCCTGGGTAGCTGCTGGGACGACTGGCCAGCAGCACTAGACCCACACTTCCTTGAAATTCTTAGCACTGCTAATAAACAAGGTCAGCTGTTTTCCTTGAAGAGACAATTCGCCATTGTCACTTCTGTGAAAATGTTTGCCAAATATTCAAGAAAGACAGAAAGTAATAGTTTGTCTTTCAGTGGGTCTTTTGAATACAAATTGAAGAATACTTAAACCAGCCTGGTGGTGGTGGCGCACAGCTTTAATCCCAGCACTAGCAAGGCAGAAGCAGGCGGATCTCTGTGAGTTTGAGGCCAGCCTTGTCTACAGAGTAAGATAGGCACTAAAGTTATACAAAGAAACTCTGTCTCAAAAAAAAAAAAAAAACAAAAACAAAAACAACAACAAAAAACCCAAATGAGAATTCAAATAATTATACAAATACTTCTCTTCAAACTTATCTTCTTACTGTGATGTGTTGATCTCATTTATTACAAAGAGAATTGAAAAATCATATCATTTTTTATTGACTCACCAATTTTTTAATGCAACCGTGTTTTGGCAAAAGCAGTAAATGAAAGAAAATGAAATTGAGAAAGTCAGATAGTAAAGATAAAACAGATGAATGACCCTTCCCATTATTGTTACAAAGAACATCATTGTTAAGATCCAAAAGGCTAGGCTGGAGAGGTGACTCAGCAGTTAGGATCATGGGCCCAGGTTAATCCAGAGGACCCAGGATCACCTGTCAGCGGTAACAACTGTTCAGGCATCTGTAACTCCAGTTCCAGGGGTTCTGACACCCTCTTGTGGACCCCAGGAGCACTGCACATATGGTGCAGAGACATACACGCAGGCAAAACACCTACACATAAAATGAAAACCCTCACATTCTCATGTCTGGGTCTGCTGATTGCTAAGATGTAAGATGCTGCTGTTGTCGCCAGTTCTGGACTCCCCCACAAGAGCACAGCCTTTATTTCCTGGATCCTTATTGGACACCATCCAAGTGAATCTTTCTTAGAAACAAAATATCTCAACTGAAACTGGCACAGTGAAACAGCATAGTCATCAAAATTCAAGAACCATGTCTGAATTAGGTGGCCTTGATTTGTCCCTGAATTTCTGGTGCAGTATGGGGACTCTTCCATGTACAATCACTCTCATGTTTATATACAGCTCAAAGACGAGAACTATAATTCACCAAATAAACATATTACTGAGGATTTTCTAGAGGAACAAAATGATAACTTTATGTGATTGGAAGCTGAATGGCCAGTGTCCATCTGCATGTTGGAGAGTCAGTCTGACAAAGCTGTTCAAGAGAAGACTGAACCCTCAAAAAGCTGGGGCGGGGGACTTGGGTCTGGAGATAAGGCTCAGCAATTATTGTTCCTGTAAATGGCCTGAGTTGGATTCCCAACACCCATAATTCTAGAGGATCTTATGCCCTCTAATGACCTCCCCTGGCATCAGGCATTAATGTAGTGTATATCCAACCATGAAGGGAAAACACTTGTATGCATAAAATAAATAAATCTAAACAGGGGACCAATAATACAGTTCTAGTCCAAGACTGAAATTAGGAAGCTCCCTGAATTGTTGGTGTTAGTCTACAACTGAGGTTGAAGATGGGGTATAATTAGGCAAAGACAACAGCAACAGAAGCCCTTGCCCAGAAACAGGGGACCTGGCAAGTGATGGCAGGCTTCTGCCTTCTTCCATGTGTGGTTCCATTCAGATTTCCAGTCTAGAGGATGGTGCCACCCACCCATACTGAGAGAGACGATCCCAATAGTCTCTGGAAACACCCTCGCTCTACTATGGGTAAAGTGCTCTACTAGGTATGTCTTTGTGGAGTTAAGATGACAATTAGACTTAATCACTGCACCTATCATTAGGAGAGCTTGTAAAGAGTTTACCGTTGTTTTCTTAGTCATGGTGTCTCATCACGTCAATGGAGACCTTACCTAAGACAAATTCAACGCTGTACAAGGCTTAAGTACAGATTCTCTTGTTAAGATTCATGCTCTTAACTGTGACATGCTGTACAATAAAACCCAAGTTACATAGTTCCAATAAACAATGGCATAGAATAAACATTTCCATTCTAAAAGAGGCGACCTTACTCCAGCAAGGCTCTGTCCTTGACAATTCCACAACCTTCCAAACCAGTTATTCAAACACTCGTACATTTCTGAGAGTCTTTACACTGATCCACAGAGCAGTGGCACACCACCCTTCTTCTTGTAAAGGATTGCGACCTTAGAAATAAATTGTAATTTCTTACTTACAGTTTTGCTGTTTTATCTGCATCTTTTTTCATAAAGACATAAAATATTTCAGTTCCTTTTTTAAAAGATCTGGTATTGTATGCTACATTTATTATAGAAAGTTTTTTAAAAATTCCAAAAGCATTAGCAACACAGCCTTTTTCAGTTCACAGGTTGTAAAGGAAATAAGACTTTTAGCTTTCCTAAATTTGTGAGAAGGAGTTCAATTATTTGGCATTATGACCTCTTCTGGACAAGGATCAGACCTTGCCAGTTTCCCTGTTTGCTCAGCATGTATCCAATGGAAGGAACAGACTATGAGGGCCACATACTTTTATATAATGCCTCCCACTCCTGAAGTGTGCCTGCTTTGACTTAAGACTCCACTTTGTTTGTGTGTGTGCATATATGCATTTGTGTGTATATATATGTATGTAGTATATACATATGTATGTGTGTGTATGTGTGTATATATGTATATAATCCCATGATGTGCCAAAGAGAGTTCTTGACAAGTAATTAGATAGAATGCTTAGTCCACCTTTTCGTCCTAATGCCCGGCCCCTTAAAGAAGTCAATCCAAAAGTTAACAACTTTACAAGCATTTATTAAGTCCTATCACAGGCAAGCCATCAGAACCCATCCTTAAAGCTCCTATATAGATCCTCTAAATTAGAAGACACCAAAAGTTTCACAACTCTAATACCAAATAAAAAGCATTATGGTTTAATGATCACCTTTCTACTATATAGTAATAAGGACAAAAACTAAGTCTACTGGGTAAGGCAGTACCTGCCTGTAATCACTGGGGAGGGTCAGGAGTTCAAGGTCATCCTCTGGCTAGAGTGTAGCTGGAGGTTACTCTCCCATCCACCAGTTTCCAAATAACCACTCTGAGGCTTAATAATAATTATAATTGCTTGACTAACGGCTTAGGCTTCTTACTGGCTAGACCTTACATATAAATTAACCCATTTCCAATAATCTATGTATTGCCAAATGGCTATAGCATTACCTCACATCTTGCTTCTCTGGCAGCTGCTGGCACCTCCCAGACTCCTCCTTTTTCATTTTATCTTTGCTTGGATTTCCTGCCTGGTTCTATTCTGCTTGGCTACTGGCCAAATCATCTTTTTTATTAACCAATGGTAATAAAACATATTCACAGTGAACAGAAGGGCATCTCATATCATACCCCTTTTCTGTCTAATTAAAAAGGAAGGTTTTAACTTTAACATAGTAAAATTACATATAACAAAATGGTTATTAAGCAAGAATTACAGTTACAATATTTAGTCTACCTGAACTTGGCAAAATTAAAGAAAATATTCTATTATCTATCCTATCCTTGTGAGTCTAAATTTTCATGTTTAATTTATCTCTTATCATAACTAAGGAAAACTAGAGCTATCTAGTATTTAACTCCATCAAAGATCCCAGAAGGATATAATATTAACCTGAGTAACTGGGTAGTGCATTGCAAGCAACTTCTAAAACTCTAGAAATGACAGAGACATCTGACTGCCTGGTCAGTTATCCAAAGTTCCTCTGCAATGTTGGGGCATCCATCTTTAGCCTATAGGCCCATAGTATCTGGCAGACTTTTCAATGAAGCAAGAAATTTGAAAGACTGTCCCACCTAAATTGGCAGTTTGTCAGTAACACTCCTCTGTGTCCTGCTGAGTGTCTGACAGTTTCTTCTGTGAAAGAAGAACACTGAAGGCCTGTCCCACCTTGTTTGGCAAGTTCAGTAGTCATTTTCTTGTGGGTCCTGCATGTCCAGTTTATACAGCCTACCATCAAGCAGTCCAGGTAAGAGCAGTTTCTTGCCCAAATGGCTAGCCTTGCATCAGTGAAAACAAACTCCCTAAGTAACTTCTTGATGCCCATCATCCTCTTGAACTAATTGGTGCTGCCAGGAACAGATGTGTCTCACTATTGAGAAAAGTCTAAGTTCTTAAAACATTTAAAATGGCACATTCTGTGGGTCTTTGAAGTGTTTGAAGATTATCTATTCATCTGAAATACATCTCTGCATATCTGAAAAACCTAACATGACTGTAAGTTTGACTATTATAGATGAATATTAATTTGTACTTCTTAACTATATATTACATTTTTAAATAAGCAGCATAAAAATATCTTAAACAAGAGTAGAAATATAAATATAGATCAACAAAATTGCCCTAAAATTTGCATCAGTAAACCAAAATCCATACCAATGTAAAGTATTTTGAAATTAACAGTTACTTTTTGGATTAAAGTAGATTTAATAATCTAATTTTTAATCATTTCTATATTGTATCCTTTTTTCTTTAGAAAGAGATTGATAATAACCATTAACCATTTATAACTCCCTTTAAATGAAAACAAACATTAATAAATGATATTTTGGGAATTTGGGCATAGCTTTCTATACTACTTCCTGCTGATTGGGGGCACTGATAATCTTAGAAAGATCCCGAGAAAATTTAGAAATATGGTTAAATCTTGGCTGTAGTAGTCTGTGAGGTTACATAGTCTCAGTCAGTTTCCTTGAAGCTGTTCTGGATATTTAATCATCTGGGTCATCGTTCCCATGGAGACCTCTCAGAGGTTTTACTTGATAAAACCGCATTAGCCTGGAAGGAATCCACACCTTCTTATCATTTGTGGAAACAAAAGTAGAACCTCTTTTCCAAAGTAACATATACTTAGACCCAAATTTTGAAGTCAAGATATTTTTATGCTGGTTTAGCTCAGCAGCTCCCACAATCAAATGTCTCTCTACAGTTAGTTCATTAACAGTCAAAAAATCAAAGGAAACACAATAGTATATGTAATCCTGACTGTGTATTTTTCATCTTTGCCTGAATTATTTCTTTTATATTACTTTTAAAAACTTTATTTAATAATAATAATAATCATAATATTTTGGTTTTTTCAAGACAGTTACTCTATAGCTTTGAAGCCTATCTTGGACTTACTCTTGTAGAAAAGGCTAACCTTGAACTCAGAGATCCACCTGCCTCTGCCTCCCAGGTGCTGGTGTCAGACCCTAAGTTCAGGGTCTAATTACTCAGGTAGGTTAGCCCCGTGACTCAATGACCAATCCAGGAGATGCAACAGCAAGAGGTTTTATTGAGTGTCTGCGCAAACGGGCTCCCAACTGTCTCAGCCAAGTCCAGAGCCCCGAAAAGCTAGCATTCGGGGTTTATATAGAGCAAAACCATAGAATTATCATAAGCATATTTGGCTAACAATGATTGGTCTAGCCAAAGACACAAAGGGACAGGGTTTAGGGACTTTCCATGAGCTCATTTACTAGTGTGTGTGTGTGTGGGGGGGGGGGGGTATTTTTCTTTTCTTGGAAAAAAACACAGGATATGCTCTGACCATATCTGAAAGTCCCATCTGTTCTTGGGACGGTTAGAAGTTCCTGGTTCCCACTGGCCCTAAATTAATTTCTTCACTGGGAATAAAGGTGTGCACCACCACCATCTAGCTACTTTATTTTTTAAAACTATTTTTTTCTGTAACTGCCTATCCTATAACTGCCTATGCCCATTTTCTTTTTTCTTAAGTCTTTGTACATTTTTTTAAACACATGGTGACCCATTTAGAGGTTTATTTTTGTCTGAATCTGTCTTTATTGCATATCTGTAATCCATTTTTGATGACAGCTTTAAACTGTAAAGTGGGTGTGGCTAGGACCAGAGCGGCTGCTTTGGCTGTTGGTTCCACTCTGTTCAACATTGCATTATGGTGGAGGTACGTTTTCTGACAGCTGTGGGACCTGTGTTTACTGACCCACCTTTGGGAAACACTGGGTCCTCGCTGACAGTAAGTAACTTACAGCACATTACCCACAAGCCTCATTCAAGTGCTCCATATCATGACCTCTCAAAAGAGCCCTCAGTGCTGCCAGCACAAACCAGGAAGCCATTTCTTAAAGAAGCTGTACTTCTGTTTGCTGCCAGCAACCAGAGCCTATGTGAAAAAGATGACTATCAAGAAGTCATTTCTGAGTCTGTTTTGTATGACCAAAATCATTTTTTAAAATTTATTTGTATACAGTGTTCTGTTTGCATGTATGCCTGCAGGCCAGAAGAGGGCACTGGATCTCATTATAGATGGTTGTGAGCCACCACATGGTTGGTGGGAATTGTGAACTCAGTATTCTGGAAGAGCAGTCAGTGCTCTTAACTGCTGAGCCATCTCTCCAGCCCCTAACATCCATGTTTTTAAGCTTTCTCAGGCTTTATGTGGATGTACATGTCCTATTTTGGCACCATTTGTAGATAGAGGTTTCTCTCCTGCCTGCCAGTCCCTGAATAACCACTCTAAAGCTTAATATTAATTATAATTGCTTGGCTAGTGGCTCAAGTTTCTTACTGGCTAGCCCTTACGTATAAATTAATTCTTTTCTAATAATCTATATATTCCCATGTGGCCATAGTGTTACCTCACATCTTGCTTCTCTAGCAGCTGCTAGCATCTCCCAGACTCTGCCTTCTTTTTCCCTTTATCTTTGCTTAGATTTCCTTCCTGGCTCTATTCTACCTGGCAATTGACCAAATCATCTTCTTTATTAACCAATGGTAATAAAACATATTCACAGTGAACAGAAGGGCATCCCACATCAATACAGGGTGTTTGAGGCCAGCCGGGGGCTAAATGAGACCCTGTCTTAAAAAAGAAAAGCCAACAAACTGAGTTTATTTTTGTCACTATATTCTTAGCAACTATCACATTGTCTAACTTGCAATCCCCCTGCCTCAGCCTTCTGAGTCAGCACATAGAGATTTTTGTCCCATGGCTGACACTTCACAGCACATTGATGTTCTTACCGTTCATCAAGAAATGGAGCTCATTGTTGCACTCAGTTTATTTTGAAATGATTAGTTCCTTAACTAACAATGAAGAAGACACAAACTTCAAAAAATTACCAACTTTTAAAATCATCTTCTTTTCTAGAATTTGCTTGTATGAAGAAAAGCAACATATTGGTCTAGTGTCACAGTAGTCTCAGGCTTGTGTGAAATTGAGGAGTTTTGAGGAAAATCTTCACATTAACCTATGTTTGAAAACAACTTCAAACCTGACACTCTTGAAAATAGATATATGAAAACATATGGTTCCAACTGACAGTTCTTCTAAAACCGCAGGAAGAAATTCTAATCCAAACATATCCAGAGCTCATCCCAACAACTAGGTTGACTTCTTTGATTTTTTCTTCTCTGCTTCCTCCTTTTCTTTTTCTATTTCAGTTACCTGCAATTCAATTTCTTTGGCACTAAACATCTGAAAAAAAAAACATCAAATATTTTTCAATTATACCAATACTTGAGTGTTTTTTATCTGTAGCTTTGTACTGTATACCTTCAGGAATGCAACAAAATGTCTCAAAAATACAAAACAATGCACTTGTACTAATGAGGTCAAATCAGGTCTGTGACATCCAGTATCACTGCATGGCAGGATGAGGACAAGACATTTCGTTAGACATCCTGTACCTACACTGACACTCTGCAACATTTAGCAGCAAGACTTATTTCTGAGTAACTCCATCCTACTGTGCGCTGCTCTTATATAGTCTAGCTATTGTAATGATTAGAGTGTGAAAGGTCCCCCACACGCTCATGCATTTTGGGCATTTGGTGTCAAGTTAGTGTAGCTGTTTTAGAAACAATGGAACCTTTGAAATGTAGGGTCCTTGAGTTTTATGGTTTGCTGTCCTTTCCTGTCCTTGTCTCTACTTACTGTTCTAGGGTATATAGGAGGAGATAGGGAAGATTACAAACCCAGATTATGGGGTGGGTGAGGACAGACAGACAGGTAGTGTGAGTGCATGTGTGTACACATCTGTGAAGAAAGGAGAGAACAGTCTTTACTAGAAGCTGACTATGCTGGCACTTGATCTTGGAATTTCAGGGCTGAGAGAAATGTGTTGTTTAAGCCACTGAGTCTATGATAAAGTTAAAGCCTCCCCAACTAACACAGACTAAAAGTAATTTTATAGTCGTCAGGGGTAAACAATATGTTCTAGGAACACAGCATGAACCGGGCCAGAAGAGCTGACTGTTATATATCTGGTTCTTCATAAAGGAGTCAAAGGGATAACCATCTGACTCCCTGGGGTGGAGGAGGAGAGTCTGTGACCTGTTTTCTTTAGAGCTGTTCTGCTCTCAGATTTGTAGATTCTGAACAACCTCTCACCTCACCTCCAGTGTTGGCGTTACCATTCTTCCAGCATGTCCAAGGCTCTTAAAAAGTGTGTGCTATCGTTAATCTTTATGCCAGCACCAAGGTTTCTTTCAGTTTTGCTTTGCTAAAACTTATTTTCTGAATTCCACCTTTAAAAACTGATGAAGTTGCTGCTAAGAAATTTCCTGTGTTTCTTTTTTCTTTTTGGTAAATACATTTTTTCATGTTGTTTACTATTATTTCTTTTATTCCCCATTAACTGTCTTTTTGATTTACATTTTTGCTTTGGTCTTGCTGCTTTATCTAGACATTACAAAAGACTGGCTCAATGGGCCAAGAACTAAACGCTTGTATTTTCTACCTGTGTATGAGAATACATATGTAGACATATTATATCTTTCCTTATTTTATGATGATACTCAATGAAACAAGTACCATTCACTAAGAATCTACTGAGTAGCACACTATTACTTTACACTATTTCATTTGCTAAGAGCGTCTTTGTTGTTGTTGTGTTTGAGTCAGGGTTTCAGGATGTCATTCTAACTGGCCTGGACCTCACTCTGTAGACCAGGCTGGCCTTAAACTCAGAGCTCTGCTTGCCTCTGCCTTCTGAGTCATCATCATCATTTATGCCCCAGCAACACTTGAGCACGGGCAGCCCATTTACAGCGGTTCTCCAGTTGCTCTTATCCTGGCCAGTCCTAGATGCCTGCATTATTGCCATACCCAATGTTCCACAGTCTTTCTTTATGTTGTCTATCCAGTGTTTTTGGGCCTTCTTCTTTGCCTTATCACATGCACTCCTCCAAGCAGTGCTGTCTTTGGGTATCTGCCGTCATTCATTCTCATAACATGGCCGAAGTATCTCAACTGCTGTTGCCACACCCTATAGTTTACTTTCTTCTGTAGATGGAGATGTTTCTTATGTCATCATTGCACAGCCTATCTCTTCATGTGACACCTAGAATCCTCCTGAGACACGCCATCTCAAACACACTCAGCCGCTGTTCTGAGGAGCGTTTCATTGTCCAGGTTTTGGAGTTGTAAAGAAGGCAGCTCAGGACAAGTGTCTCATATGCTTGTAATTTTGTTGTTGTCGTTATGTGTCTTGTTGACCAAACCTTTCAAAGTGCCTGGAATGCAGCCCTCACTATCCCTATCTGCCTCTTGACATCTGAAATAGTTCCCTCTTTTGAACTGAGGTTTCCTCCCAGGTAGACAAAGTGGACTATTTGCTTGAGGCTCTGATTTATTACAATGATAAAATCTTTGTGCGCCCTTCCCATGTGTTGAATCTCAATCTTCTCGATGTTTACTTTCATACCAAGGTTTTCACTGACTTCTACCACTCTATTTACCATGGCCTGCAGCTCATTTGGACTTTTGGCAAGCAATACTGTATCATTGGCGAAACGCAAGTTATTGATTCGCACACCACCCATCTGCACACCTGTCTTCTCATCCTCCAGGGCAGTTGCTATTGTTAATTCCAGGAAAGTATTAAAGAGTAGTGTAGAGAGGATGTATCCCTGCAACACTCCTACGATTGTCTTAAACTCATCACTTAGCTCTCCACAGACTTTGACTGATGCAAAGGTATCTTTATAGACATTTTCTAGTATTCTTATGATTTTTCTCTGGGTACCTGTAGAACCTCATTGTTTCCCAACATCCTTTCCTCCAAATGCTATCTAATGCCTTCCAAAAGTCGATGTAACAGACATATAAGTCTTTTCCAAATTCTTTGTATTTTTCTGCCAGTTGCCTCAAAGTAAAGATCTACCTATTGTGCTCCTGTTAGCTCAAATTCACACTGGGCGTCTGCTAGGATTTCCTGTTCTGCCCTTGATTCTTTGCAGGAAAATGGAGATCTTGCTGCTATGGCACAACAAACTATTGCCCCTGTAATTTGAGCAGTCCAGCTTGTTTTTCTTCTTGTGTATGGGAATTATGGCTGAGTCCTGCCATTCTGTGGGAATCACTTCGTGTTCCCATATCTCTCTGAAGAGTCTGAGAAGCATCTCGGCCCCTGAGCATATTGTAGCTGCCTCCACCATGATATTATCCACTTCTGCGGTTTTTCTGCATTTTGCTCTCTTAATAGCTTCCTTTTTCTAGCTCCTGTCAATATTTAATATTTCCTCATCATCTCAGGTGTTCGAGTGGCCGCCGAAGTGTTTTTCGTTGGTCATTGCATAGGGTGTCAAAGTATTGTCTCCACCTTTGCTTTACTTCCCCTTTTCTGTTAATAAATGACCTTGCCCATCTTTAATCACCCAAATCTGAGGAGCATATCTGGCAGCTGCCCATGTAATAGTTTCACAGACAAGATGTGTTTTATCATGAGTCTAGCCTCTTCAACCTCCTTTCATACACCTTGTATGTACAGCTCTCCATCCTTCTTGGCTCTTCTTTCACCTCCCTGCACAGACAGTTGGGGTGTTTTGTGCCTGCGGATTGCCTCTGTTTGCTCTTTAGCTTCCTCTTTCTTCTTCCAGGTTGATGGTCTCTGCAGTAAGTCATTCTAATGGTGTTGCCCTTGGTTATGTAAACCAAGCATCTGCTTTGAAGCTTCCTGTATAGCTCTTTTGATTTTCTCCCATTCACTTTCTATATCTGCAAAGTGTTGTTTAATAATTTCCCTCATTCAGCTGGGTTCATTGGTTGTTTACTATAGAGCTTTTTGTTCTTCTTGCCTGGCGTGCTGCTCCTAAGTTTCAGTTTCATGTTGGCCATAGCAAGTTGGTGATCTGACCCTGAGTCAGCACAAGGAAATGATCGGCTGTTTTGGATGCTAGGTAAGAATTTCCTGCTGCCTAGAATGTAGTCAATTCGGCTATATGTGCATTTGTCAGGAGATTCCCACATCCAGCATCTTGATGGTTTGGCCTACTTAAATTTTGTGTTGGATGTGTTGGATTTGCATAGTAGAGGTCAAGCAGTCGTTCCCCACTGTTGTTCCTTTGTCTGAATCCATATGTTCCCAAGACGCTATAGTCCATTCTTTTTCTGGATCCTACTCTTCCAATGAAGTCACCCATAACAATTAGCATGCCACTCTTACCCACCCTGCTGACCTCGTTCTGTAGATCTGTGTAGAAACTGTTGATGAATCCTCTTCTGCTTCCACTGTTGGCACGTATACCTGTATGATAGTTACTGGCTGTGTCATGTCAACCGTGTTTGAAATCTGGCTGATATAATTCAGTCATTTACAGGTCTGTACCCAAGCGTGTATTTCTGAGTCAAATTGGACAGCACTAAAGCTACATCTATTTCATGTTTTCCCTCTCGTCCTGAGTTTATAATCTTGCATCTGTTTACAAGTTCTATGTTCTTGTCCAATGCGTTTCTGTCAATCCAACGACATCCCACCTGATGTGGCTGAGCTCATGCATGAGCAAGCCAGTTCCCAAGACTGTGTTTAGCATTCTCATGTCCCAGGTCCCTATTGTGGTGACTCTTTTTAAAGTGCCTCTCCTGTCCATTTCTGTCAGCTGCCCTCCCCCCTTTGGCTTTAAAAGAGAAGGATCATCTGTCCTGCACTTAGGACATGGTGGTACTGGGGCACTGTCAGACTCTGGGGCTTTAACCCAGGTGTTTCTGCTGAATTTGTCCATATTGGGTCTCCCAGTAGCTGCCTCCTCAATGGAGAGACTGGAAAAGGGCAGTTAGGTCCTCTGGAAACCTGGGGAATTTAGTATGTGGGTGGAAAGAGGTCCAGCTGGTTGGTTAAAGGCTACTGTACAAAGAGGAAGAGACCTGGTCAGTCATCCCCATCAACTCAGATCATGAAATTGGACAATAGTACCTTCTGAGTGCCGGGACTTAATTATACCTGCCACATGCTTCTTTGAGGAAGATCTTGCCATATAATCATGGCTTGCCTGGAACTTGCGATTTCGGCTTGTGCTAGTGTGACAGGCACGCTAGGCTATACGACAGTATTTGCAGAGAGTAATTACCAGCCTCATTTTGTGGATAAGAAAACTGAAAACTAATGACGGGGACAATTTGCTCAAGGTCATTCTGAGAAAGAAATTGATATGCTGGAGTGCAGACTCAGGTCAGTACACCTCAAACTTTTAAAGCAGGTCTACCAAGTTCAAAGGGTTCTACTTACTATGCAGCCTATCCCGAAACGTTATATGGAATTGTACTATAACTTTTCTTCCAGAATGTACCCTTCTGTCACGCATCAAGAATATATGAATAACTTGTGTATGTATATCTATCATAGAAGGTATGCAGGTGACAATGCTAAAGAAATAATCCTGCTTTTTGTGGCTTCAGGGCCCCTCTGGTCTTGGTGTTTCTGTCCCTAAAGTCTTGTCAGAAAAGGCAAAAACTGAGCCCATTCACCATCACCATAGCCTGTGTTTACCCTCTTTTTCTGTGGGGCTATGCCGAGAGCAGACTCCAAAGTCCTGTCCCCATTCCCCCTATTTATTGACACTTTGCTGCTGTCCCATGGTCTTGTCCCAGCTGTTGGAAAAGTGGTAAAACACACACCATGATTGTTCTACACAGTGCTGACTTTGGCACAAATTTCTTGTGAAAATACTTTCCTTAAACCCAAAGGAAAGTATATGTAAAATAAATCTAAGCGTATTTTAGTAGTTTTTCATGTTTTCAGAGGTTTTGTACATTCTACATAGACAACTATTGGCAAACTAGACTGCTAATCTCAGGGACAACAGGAAACCATGAAACAAGTACTCTCTAGCCACTGAGTCCTCCAGCATAATGGCTGTTCTGAGTTAACTCATGATGGTTGAAACACACATACAAGCAATGTTACCAAGAAACATGAAAAGGTTATGATACTAGGGATTAAAATTAAAATGTGAAAGAGGCTCAAGGCATTTTCAAATGAAATGTAGAGACAACAGATTTAAAAAAAAAACAGCACACAGGACTGAGGTGTGTAGCTCAGTGGTACAGCACTTACCATGCATAAAGCCTTGGGTTAGACCCTCAGAACAAGAGGAAAACAACAGCGATCAGAAAGAGTGGCATTCTCTTACATAGAGGAGGTCTCTGGGTGGACAGGCTGTAAGGGTTCCTACCTACAGGCAGGGATACTAAATAGGCAGATCTGTACGGAGCTCTCATTCCCTCCAAGTCTTCACAAAGACAGGAAGTAAGCACCGGCTTGCAATAACCAAGAGATGAGCAACTCAGCCCAAAAGAAACCACTGTGATGCCAATGCATGTACCATGCTTGCAATTCACAGGCACCAACAGCATCTGAACTTCTATCAAGCTATGCTAGTAATACTTTCTACTTTGGTCAATAATTTACCTTCAAAGGTTGATCTCTTCTGATTATAGCCAGTTCAATGTTCTTTCCACCAGACTGGACAACCTATTGTAGAACAAGGACACATAAGAACTTCTTTAGCTGGCTCAGGTAGAGCTCTGTAGTAGAATGTGTGCTGATGTGTGTGTGGTACTGGTTTGATTGTTTGACACTATATATAAACGACAACAACCTATCTCTGAAAATTGTGTGATTAATGAGAAAAAACAGGATAAGGAAACCAAAAGCATATTCTCAGAACATACCTTACAAGATCACTTACTTCTAGCAAAGCTTTTATTGCTAGTTTGATAGCTTCACTGTCATTAGAAATAGCCTCTTCTGTGTAATTCTTTTCTAGAAATTCCCGAACAGTTTTAGCACTCCGGCCTATTGCATTTGCCTTGAAAGATTAAAACAAAACTATTAATACAACTGAGTTTGTTGTTACCATATATGTTCAGGCTTTCGGGTTTACGTCAGAGTCACAAAGGGACTGGGATGACATGGTCTTTTTTTTTTTTTTTACTTTACAACTGCCATACAATGGGGAAGAGAAACATCTTCAGGGAGTGAAACAATTGTCTTGGCCAACTGAGGAGCCCACAGAAATTGTAATGTACACCTTTAATATCACCTTTATAAACCCTTCCTATAGCCCCCTCAGCACGGCATGCCGTCTGACTCCAAGGTGGTTGTCCTTCTGTGAGCAGTAAGAATGAATTAACTTAATCTAAATTTGAATTGATTCTAAGTCTTTGGTCTTTTCCAGTGGATTCATATGCCACAACAGTGGCATCAACTGAGAATCAAGTGTTCACAAAGAGTCAAGCCTATGGGGGAATTTATCCAAACCATCCCATTCCATCCCCTACCCCCCATAGGCTCATGGCAAAATTCATTTATAAAGTCCACCACAGACTTTAACAGTCCCAATGGTGTTTAAGACTCTAAAGTCTCTTCATAATTAAAGTCTTATTTTTAACCCCTTATAAAATAAAAGAACAATGAATTACATGCTTCCAACATTCAATAGCATAGTATATACACTTTCATTACAAAAGGGAAGAATTGGGTATAGTGAGGAAATACTGAATCAAAACAAGATGGGAACCCAGCCAAGCAAACACCAAATCCTGCAGCTTGTCTGGGCTTTAGTTTCAAAGGATTTAGACAGCTCAGCCCTCCATCTTTGCTGCCTGCACCTCTCCCTCTATTTCTGTCCTCCGTGTATGCAGCTCTCCTCAGCATGTCTCATATCTCTGACATGTCCATCTTGGGGTTCCCCTGAAGCTTCTCTCCAGGCTTCGCTTTTGCAGCATCATTTAATGGCCTTCCATAGCCTTTCATCTCTGACTCCCCTTGTCACATGCTACCTAGCTTCAGTGGTGCTCTGATATCATGAAGGAAGGATCCACAACCTTTACAGTCTTGTATCCTTCATATCTCTAGAGCCAGCACCAAACCTTATCTAATTCTGGTGCCAACTTGAGAGAGACTTTTGCCTCCCTTGAATCACATTTCCAGCCGTTTTTGTTTGTTGCTGGCTTTCCTGGAGCAGAAAAATGCCCTGGGCTTCCCACAAATTTAGAAGTTTAGCTGGATAGGGTTTGGTCCTAAGGGCACCATTCCCTTTGTCTATCTGTGCAGAGAGCAAGCCTCTCCTCCAGAGGGCTAACCTCCTTTAACAATGACAGCTCCCCTCTCTCAGCATGTACCTCAGTTGAAACACTAAGCTTTTTAGTGTTCAAACTATATTTGTGTTTCTTTCTGTATGATTGGTTCTTGTTCATTGCAAACCTCTGCAAGTATTATCAATAATAACCTTTACACAGACTCAACAATATGCAATTTTTCATATTTCCTCCACCAAAGAACTAGCCTGTTACCTTTTTTTGGGGGTGGGGGTTAAGACAGGTTTTCTCTGTAGCTTTGGAGCCTGTCCTGAAACTCACTCTGTAGACCAGGCTGGCCTTGAACTCACAGAAGTCTGCCTGCCTCTGCCTCCCAAGTGCTGGGATTAAAGGTGTGCACCACCACCCAGCTGCCTCTTAACTTTTAATTTAGCTTCTGATAAATTCTCAAGACTGTAGGACCCAGCCATGACAACCTCAATAGATGCCTGAGTCTCCGTAGTTTACCCTGGTTCCGAGAAAGACTACAAACTGAGAACACTCAGTTTCTCCAGAAACAGACCATCCAAAGGAACTTCCTAATGTTCCAACCATTGTACATAGGATCACCTGCTAGCACACACTTATCGCTTTTAACCAGGACACCCTGAGACAAATATCAGCCAGTCAGGGATCCTGAAACTTAGAAATCCCTCACCCCTACCTATGTTATTATAAAAACCCAACCCTAATTGAGCTTGGGGCTCTCTGAATCACTCAATCGTTGGACACACGAAGAGTCCAAGTTAGTAAACTTGTGTAAGAATAAAGGCTCTTTGCTTTTACATAGAGGACTTGGTCTCCTAGTTGGTTTTGGGGGGACTCTGTGATCTAGGCATAACATTGACAAGGGAAGGAGTTAGCCAGATTCTTTGCCAAAACACTGCAAGAATGGCCTCTAGTCCAGTTGCTGTTACTCTCCTTGCTTCCTTCTAGAAATTCTGGAGCAAGGCCTCTACAGCCCTCGTTATTTTCAGCACTACAGCCTAGGATGCTACCACAACAGTCGGTTCACAGCTTTATACTGTTGGGTCCCAAGGGCACATAAATAATAGGGAAAAGGCCACCAAAGTCTAGAAACCAGAAGCAAACTTAATTCCAACCACCATGGGGCGCAAAAAACCTTTCAGTGTACTGGGGCCCCAGGTCAGAGCTGGGGTTTCTGACACTGTGACAATGAAAGGTTTTGAGCCACACACCATGGGTCCCGCTGCTAAGGTGCCACTCACACAATATCATAACAATGGTACCTGTGACACTTGGCAGGTTCTTCTGTCAGTTCCTCCTGCCTGGTTGTTTTGAGGAGCTACAGAACCCTGTAATCTCCAATCCAGTTAGTGCTTTTCCAACTCAGGATCGCTTAAATTCTACACCCAACACCGACAAAAGTGGCAGCAACGGTAGGCCCCTCTCCCTTCCTCCCTTCCCCCCCCCCTCCCATGCTTCCCTGAGTAAGGATTCACCTCTGGACTGTGGTTCCTCTCCTCCCAGCTCCAGTCAAAAGTACCGGTACTGGACAACCACCTGCCTCTCAGGCTTAGACCCCTTTGGGCCCCATCCCTGTGTGATGATGTAGGGGTATGGCCCATTCCCCACAGCCCCTGGACCTTGTAGGTGACGACCCAAAGTCAGCTTGAGCCACGGTCCATGCTGAATCTCTGGGACACTGGAGTTCAGTCTCTAGACCTTATCTCTTATCTCACTCGTGGAAACTGCGCACTTCCACCCCATAAATCAAAACCCATAGCCGCTTATTGGCACCCTACATTCTGCCAGTGACCCGGAAGTGCAGCCTTGGTTTTTTTTCTCACTCTTCTGTTTTCCCTTTCCCGCCCACACTGCCACACCATCCATCCTGGGGTGGTGGCACCGAACCCACCCTGACCAAACCAGTCCCACTGCAGTTTCCCCCTGTGCTCTTTCCTGCCTGGCTGCAGGCTGACAGCACGTGCTGGGGAGGTTTCCTGTCTACTTCATGTATGAAAGATTGTGAATGGTGTGGCCACACAGATATGATTCTGAGTTTTTAATATTTTCTGTGTGCTGTATGTCTGTCCGGTTAACTGTGTCTGTTTAAAATTCTCTAAAAAACTCATGGTTTCTTAGTGCCTTGCAACATGTAGGCAGGCACCTTCTTGGCTAAGGGTAGGTTAGATGACCTAACTACCGTCTTTGCTATGGTAACCACGTGACATGACAGGCCCGTGACAGGACCGTTGCCTGCCTGCTTGCCGGGATCCCACCCAGCTGCCTGCCCCACTTGCAACAGATGTGATTCTTCCACCTGCTAGGAATCTGCGACTTTGATTCTTCACTTTTTTCTTTGCTCCAAAGACCTGCAGACATCTGTCTGCTCTCTCTTTAAATACCCTGCCTGCTTGTTACAAAGTGTGAGTCAGAGATGAAAAAGTCAGCTTCCTTTCGCTCAGCTTTCATTTATGTGTGAATGTAAGCTAGCTTTAACTCTGCATGTGTACCTGTGTCTGCAACCTATGCTGTGCATAGGTGAAACTCTGTTCATTGTCATCTCCTTCTAGACTAAGGAAGCAGTAAGTCTCAAATATTTTAAATTGGTATATAATCTTTAATAATAAACAGTACATAGATCTGTCACAACATACTATCTGTGTGATTCATCTCTGCTTTAAAATATATTCTACATAATAATAAAAATTTAAGGTTATAAATATCTATTTCAGATTAACAAAAGCTAACCTAGAAATTTACACTACCCAGTCTTTCCTGTAAGCTGTTTTTCATTATTGCCAGTTTTTACTGTTAAGCTTCTATTCTATTGCAAAAACTTTTTCGTTTTTCTTTACTTCTTTGTCCTTCACAAGTAAAAAAAAAAACCTCACCTGTTAAGTTAAAACCAGTTAGAGTCAAGCTGGAGGACTCTGGGTAAAACATTCCTCCACAACCTCTCAGCTTGGATCCAGCTCTCCACGCAGATCCTATGCTGTAGTCATAACTCATATATATCCAATAAACAGCCCTCAAATGCTCAGAGATCTGGGGAATATGGTATTTGCAAGTTTAATTAAAAAGGCTTTTTATAACAGAGACAGGTTGGCTCCTAGCAGCAGTCCCCAAGATTTCAGTGCCCACAAATCAGCAGAAAGCAGTCTTGAGAGCTTGATGCCCATATTCCCTTAACCTGCCACACTTACCTCCTCACCTTTCTAATAAAAAAGAAGGAATGCTAGTATTCAGGCACACCTTGGCCCCTGCCCCTAGGGAACCTAGCACCTCGCCCCTCTGCACATGGCAAGCAGGTGCCTGACTGTACACAGGTGCAAAGGTCCCTTTAAGACTCAAGCTCAGTCCACTCCCAAGCTCCCTCTCTTTCTCTACAGTTCTTCTAAATATGCAAACAGGCTTCTCTCTCTCTCTCTCTCTCTCTCTCTCTCTCTCTCTCTCTCTCTCTCTCTCTCTCATCCCTCCCTCCCCTCTACCTTCCACTCCTCTCAATAGCATCCTCTTAATAAATTCCACATTCAAGCTCTGTCTGCATGGTATATTTATCCACTGTGGTTTGGACCCACCTGCCATGGGACCCCCTGCTAAGATCCCACTCATGCTCTCAAATGTTGGCAGAGAAGCACCTTTGTGCAGTGGGCAGCACTCAATGGAGAGATACATAAGTGGTCAAGCTGCTCAGTCCTAAACAGGACATCTATATTAGTCTATTACCACCAAGCCTCAGGGAGCAGCATGGAAGATGAGGCAGAAGAACGTAAGATTCAGAGGTTGGAAAAAGAGTACTGTGAAATGCTATCTCTGGCCATGACCTGGCTATTACAAGACTGCCAGCAGCTATAGTGACTTATACAAGATCAAGCCAGCCACAACACCAGAAAAGATGGGGTAGGAGACCTCCAGGTCCCACCTCTACTAAGAAGCAACTGGCAGTAAATAGCAGTGGAAAAATCATTATTGAGGATGTAGCCATTGCTACAATGCATAGTCCCATAGCCATGTATAAATGGGTAACATTAATTGGACTTATTAGGTTATTTAAAGCCCCCAAACACATGAACTCTGGAGGGTGGCAAACTGAAGAGACATGAAAGGTAGGATGGGAAATGAGGGGCACGATATGCTCATATTTAATTGTAAATATGTATAAAAACCTAAAAAGATAAAGGAATAAAAAACTTTATTCATAATATATAAAATTACATAATTTTATAAATTATATAAAATTATATAACTATATAAATGTATAAAATTAGCAACAATTTCTAGTTTTAAAAATATACAACAGAAAATGAGGTAAGTCTAGTATTTTTAATAATAAAGAATCAGATGTTTCTATTAAATACCTTTCAGAATCCCTTCAGGGTCTGACAGGATGAGTCAGCAAGGATTTATAGAGCATTCACAGTGCAAATCTGGGGACCTGACTCCTATCTCCAAAACCCATAGCAAGCTGAAGAAAATCAGCTCTGACCTTCACATGAACACTGGCACACATGGGATCCCACACGCACATGTATGCACATACATTATTAATGGGTAACAGAAGTGGCTTAGCAGTTAAGAGCTCTTGTTGCTCTTGTAGAAAACCTCGTTTCAATTCACAAAACCTACATGGTGGCTCACAGCCATTCCTAACTCAGGCTCTGGGGGTCTGACAACATCTTCTGGCCTCCACCACAATCAAACATGCACATGGTGCACATAAATACATGAAGACACAGCATTAGTTCACATGAAAAGACAAATATTTAAAAAATTTTTTCTGGAGCTGAGGACCAAACCCAGGACCTTGTGCTTGCTAGGCAAGTGCTCTACCACTGAGCTAAGTCCCCAAACCCTTAAATTTTTAAAGAAATCTTTTCAGGGTCAGAGAAATGACTCAGCAATTATGAGGATTACTGCTCTTCCAGAGGGCCTGGGTTCAATTCCAAGCGTGGCAAGTAACAACTGTCTGTAACTTCAAGATCTGGCATCCTCACACAGACATACATAAAGGTAAAACACCAATACACATAAAAAAATTTTTTTTAAAAAAAGAAAGAGAGCCGGGCGGTGGTGGCGCACGCCTTTAATCCCAGCACTCGGGAGGCAGAGGCAGGCGGATCTCTGTGAGTTCGAGGCCAGCCTGGTCTACAAGAGCTAGTTCCAGGACAGGCTCTAAAAAAGCTGCAGAGAAACCCTGTCTCGAAAAACCAGAAAAAGAAAAAAGGAAAAAAAAAAAAAGAAAGAAATCTTTTCAGCCCTGAGGTTTGGTCTTTAAGGCATCAGTTCCCAAAGTAGGTTCCACAGACAATCAGAGTTTAGAGAAAGAAGATGGGGGAAAAAAAGTGGTTCTAAATTAAAATAATTTGAAGGAGCCTAGTGTGGTGGTGCATATTTTTAATCCCAACACATGAGAGGCAGAGGCAGGCAGATCTCTGTGAGTTAGAGGTAGCTTGGCTTACAGAGTAAGTTCCAGGACAGTCAGGGATACACAGAGAGAGCTTGTCTCAAAAACAACAAAAAATTGAAGGGACTGGTTAACTATGAAGTTAACCACATTTAAAACATTTACAGTCTTTTTAGAAGATCCAAAAGTACTTCAATAATGAAACATTAATTTCTCTAGAGATGCTTCCTACAAATACATGGAGCTTGTTAGATGCTTTAACATCAAAAGAAAAACACTTGGAGAAATTATGATCTTAAAGACATAACATACTATTTCTCGATTTTAAGCACTATGGTCAATGTTACAAACAACAAAACATGTCCCCAGATCTTCAGTACTATTAGTGATGGGGCCTTAGTCTATGAAAGCGAGTTTCCTGACACAGCGGTATACAATAACCTTTTCATTAACTAACCACTACCTATACTAGTGTTCATTATGTCCATTGATACTATTGTTTATCAGTCTTTACTATCAGTTTATTTTAATGCTTTAAAATGAAAAATTTAAAGAAATAAATAGTAATCCAACAAATCTTAGGATATAAATTTTGAGTAGTAATGACAAGAGTATACTCTTAAAATTTTATAAGCCATACAAATGAAACTAAACAGATTTTTTCTAAGCATGTATAATTTTTTAGGTACACATCTAGGTATGTATACTTCAGAACTGCTTCAGTTACATATTCTATTTTTATAATTAAATACTTCAAAATATTATTTTCAAAACATTTTGAAAATTATTTTTAAAAAATCAGATAAGTAGTAAAAGAAATTAAGAATGTAATAATCTAAGTCATATTTTCATCATAAAATATATGATTAGTATTTTCCATAAAGCTAATCTTGAATGATTAAGACACACCCCACAGGGTATTTAAACTGCTTCCCAGAGAACAAAAAACGTGGTTTTCTGGTCTTCCTTCTGCATTTCCTCTCTGTGGCTCTGGAAGGCCACCCGGGAGTGTTGGTATCCATTAAACCTGGGCTTTTTCTAATTCGGCTTAATTTGGTCTGATTTGGATTATTGTGTCAGCAGAGAGGTTTATTGTGGCACAAAAACTTCTCAGTACATTTGTATATAGTAGAGGAAATAATTTGAAAAGAATTACTTTTTTTTTTTTCCGAGACAGTGTTTCTCTGTAGCTTGAAAAGAATTACTTTTAAAAATAAGAATTGATTAGGTTTCAAAAGTTCAAGAGAATACTTCTAGCTGACATTCAAGTAGATAATGTTATAGAGTTTCCTTGTTTCTTCATTAACTATAATTAATGCCCTTTTTGTATGCAAGGTTCCGGGCACTGGCACTAGTGTTTCAGTAACGTAAGTCATAGACAACAATCCCTGTCCTTGGATAGCTTAAAGTCCACTAGGACATGGGGAGACAGACAATAAACAAGAGAATACCCGTATGTAAAACAGTAGACTGGTAGAAACCAGAAAATAAATTAGCAAGAGAAGGGCACTGGGAATGGGCTGCCTTACAGGAAGCCTGGTTAGGAGGGCATCCTCAAAACCAAGGACAGCAGTCATGCAGATATCTTTGAGAAAAGAGAATGTGGAGAAAGAAAAGACAGGTGCAGGCTAGTGACAGCCCAGAGAGCGATGTGGGCGGATCGCTGAGAAGACCACATCAGTAAGCTTTCATAGACCAGGGTAAGAGCTTTGCAATCTATTGGAAGCTGCATGTGATTCAAGAGTAGGTTTTAAACAGATCTGATTTAGCATTTTACAAAATCATCCTGTTGACAAGAGCACACACCCAAGCACAGAAACTGTGTGCCTTGTAAACAAAGTTGAATCACGTACCATTGGTCCTCCTTTCTTAAGTGTGCTTAGCTAGAGATCAGCAGTTTACACTCCTAAACATTACCAAGCACGTCAGGGGGTGTGTGAGTGTGTGTTACATTTATTGGGATTTATCAAACTATTGTTGAAAGTGGTCCTGTGAAATTATGTTCCAGGGGTCCTGTGACAGTTAATCTTGTCAGCCTAACTGGGTTAGCAAACCTGTAGTAGAAACCTAAAGAACACATCCTCAACTGAGTTTGAGGGCATTTACAGACACAACCAGAACATGAGCCTCTGATGTGATGAAGGATTTATTCCATTAATGAATTCAAAGTCTGAGCAGACTATTGGGGTGTGGTGGGGCTGTGGATGGCAGATCCTGGTTGGGAAAGGTGGATCACAGGAGGCGGGGTTGTCTGTGGGGGCTGTATCTTGCCTCACCCCATTTCTGTTAGGGCCCTGCTCTGCTGCTAGGCTTGAACAGACTCATTTCATTATCCCCATGAGGTTGGAGTTCAGTGGCAATCCATGTAAATATGCTGCTCCTATTATCACTTGTGCTATAATAAGAGTTCTTACTCAGAGACATTTTGACTCTTTTACACAAAATAACAGCAAGCTAATTCACATAGTACGTAAATACTATGCTGTAAAATCAAATCCAGACCCAATAATTAGAAGTAAACACTAAAACAATGTTAAAATATTCAATTCATTTAAAGGAATAAGTCCATTATTTGTTTATTGCACTAGCCTTTTTGGTCTACCATAACAACAAGCCACCAACTAGGTCGCTTAAGCAACAGAAACTTTCCTCAAACTGCTTTCAGACAGCTGCTTTCTTACAAACTCCTCATATAGCTTCTCTGCCCCCCACCCCATCTCCACTTTGGAAAACGTAATTTTAAATATAAAAACATAGCACTTATGATAACTAATAAGAATTTGAACTATGTTCCCTTAAATTCATGAATTGAAGTTCTAACTCTTCAATGTGACTAGTTTTGAAACTAGGATGACTGGTGAGATAATTAAGGTTAAATAACATTTTTAAAGTGGGGCCTTAATGTCTAAATGCACATGCCAATGTGGTTGGTGAAAATCTCATAGGGTCCCACCTTTATGAAGAGTTCCTAGCAGTTAGTGACTGCTGAGAGTGGTAGAATTAGTCTTTCCCAGGGATGAGCCCATAGTTGGTTATCCAATACAAAGTGGCTAGCCCTAAAACATATACATACAAGCAACATTAAATGGACTTAGCAGTTTGTGTGTGTATCTATATATACACATATATGTATATACACATTTAGATATGTATACACACATATATACACACAAACACACATATGTATGTAACAAGAATAAAGAAAAAGAGGCCATGAATTTGAGGGAGCAAGGGTAGGGAGGTGATGTTGGAGGGAGGAGAGGAATGAGGGAAAATGATATAATTATGTTTTACTTAAAATAATTTATTAAAGTAGAATTCAGGACCAAGAAGATGGCTAAGCAGTTAAGAGTAATGTGTGTGTGTGTGTGTGTGTGTGTGTTCCTTTCAGAGGACATGGGTTCCATAGTAGGTGTCCACATAGCAACCAACAACTAACTGTAGTCCAGATCCAAAAAATGTGATGCCCTCTCCTGGTATCAGACACACATGCAAGCAAAACATCTATATACATAAAAAGAAATACATCTTTAAAAAAATTTTTCAAAAAAGTTGAAAGCACACACATACACAAATACATACACTAAAAAGAAAAGTTTTTCTGTGTTTTTTCACATTCACTGCTTTGAAATGCTATGCTTGTATTTTAGTTGGATTATGGCTTCATTCAAGTGTTAGGAAAGGATATTTAATGTCCTCAGTGAAGTATCTGTATTCCACTCGAGGTAGATGCTTTTTAACAGTTAATTACAGGTTGGAATCTGGAACCACAAAAGGGAAATTTTTAAGCCATTTACACTGAAGTCTCTTGGCTAACTATTATCTTAAAGTAAATTAAAAATTTCTTAGTAGGATATGGTGGTGCATGAGTCTCAGCCAGCATGAACTACACAGAAAGAGACTGTCTAAAAATAAACCTCTACATTTCCTGAGGAGTTTGTTGGTGGGGGTGATAGTATCGTCATGTTTTTGGTTTTGCTTTGTATTTTGAAAATCCTACCCCCTCCGGTTGGCTGGCCTGAACTCTCTGTGCAGGTCAGGGGAGGCTCAAGCTGTCACTCTCTTGATTCAGCTCCTAGTGCTATGATCAGTTTTAACTTGAATAGTCAACAGTCATTGTTTTGAATGGAGGTTTTAAACAGTGCCTTGGTCACCTGGAAGAATTGGTCACTTGGAAGCATACTCTAACTGTCGACCTATCTCATTTCTAAAATAGCAAATAATCACGCTCCTTCATTTTACCAATAGTCTCAAAGAAATACTGAGAAACTGTCAGGTACATTGTGATAAAAACAAATTTTCCGAATTTTGTTTTGAACCTCAGCAACAAATACTGATGTTTTCTGCATAAAACAGGTACAGTCTGTTGAATCTGAGAACATGTCCTGCCAAATTCCACATGCGAATAAACACCATTGTTGTCTAATTGTCTCTCAAACACAAATGAAGTTTCATTAAATATGGGCTGCTTCACCTTGGAAGTGAGAAAAGCCTGTTTTCTGAGAGCAACCCTGCCATACTTGCATGCACACGATCATTCCATGACATGAAATGCTACAGTGTTGTGCGTGTAGCCACGATTCTCCAGGAGCAACCACAGTGTACTGCTTCACTGAAAGAGGCTCGCGGGTCGGGTCAGTTACATTTGTTCATTTGCTTCCTGAAAATTCGTGCTGGTGGAGAGTGAGGAGAGCACGCACTTTTACAGCTTGGTGCCAAGGCACCAAGTAGCTTCACCACACTGAGTCAATGTATGTGCCAGGGATCTGTTATCTTCGTGCTGTTACGAGGCTTTCCTCGTGGCTCATAGAAGCACAAGCAACCTCAGATATACAAAGGGAAGGGAGGTGAGGACATACAGTGATCTGGGCCACATGAGTACTGACCTAGCACGTTTTTTAATTGAACTCCAGATGTTCAATCTTGCCCTATAAATAGAAATTCTGAGGAAGTACTGAGAATATCAAAGGGATAGGAATAGGGAACTAACTCCCAGGGATTTCTCCAATTATTGATAAGGCCTCAACCTGCAATTGGTGACATTAGGGACAGAATCACTCAGCTAGAGGGGCAGTGAAGCTCCCATCTGCACTCTCTTAGCCTTGCTGTCAGCTTTCTTTAAGTCTATGGAGCTAGTTATATCTGTTCACTTGCTCACATCTGCAAGGCGCCCAGAACAGACCCCAGACCCCGCCATATAATTTACATGCTGGCAGTGAAGGTATCGTTAATATTTCTGGTTTGATATGATACCACAATGTCAGGCTGTTAGGCTGAGTCAGCTTGGAGACCTGGAGAGACTCAGTTATGAAACACATCTGTTCTTAGAGCAGGAGGCAGTTGCACAACCATTTAACAGTTCACTTTGGGTTGGCTGTTGGAAGATTTTCCCCCACCTGAACTATAGTATTAGTTGTAAGTTGGCCAAGATTTTTGGTCATACTGATCTAAAAGGTCTTTAACAGATAATAAAGAGGTAGTCCTGATAAGGTCTTATGCGTGTGCCTTACATGTAACATACCCATGACTGTCATACAACTTCACTGTGTTGTCTAACATAAGTCCACATAGAAGTATCTCTATCCCTCCAAAATGGCCTTTGAGTCTATTTTCCCCATCCGGAATGCTATAAATGATTATGGTTCACATTCACCTTTTGATCCCTTTAAATTAGAAACGTCTCCTGTGTTTATTCTGTCTTTCAGTAGCACAAACAGACTATTCCACACTCTGGATATATCTGACTGTTCCTTCCCCATCAGGCTCAGGTTAACCCAATGACATGATGCTCCAGAGGTAATGCAGCTAATGCTGTTTTCCTCCCACTGCATCATGTGCCACGTTAGCCGCTGTGATGGCTGTGCTTGTTGACTGCATCTAAAACTAACTAAGACCCAAGGGGCCGGCTACACCTGTGAGGGATTTTTTTTTTTTAAATTAAATCATCTGAAGTGTGAAGACCCACTTGTTGGCATCTGGGCCACACCTTTTGGTGACAGCCTATATGAAGGCCACGGAAGAATGACGCTCTTACTCTTTGCCTGCTTGCCCTCACTCCCGCTGACAAATCTGCTCCTTCACTGGTACTAGAGCCAAGTCCTCAGGATTCTGGCATATACTGAAGGCCAGTCAAAACATCCAATCTTGTGGACTGAATTATTGGATTCTTGGACCTTACATTGGTATAAAGTTATTGCTGGACTATCTGGACCATAGCTTCTCAATCACTTTAATAAATCCAAATCAAGTCTTGTTTGATACTGGACACAGTCTCTAAGATCCCCAGGTGTGTGTGAAGGATATTTCTATAGAAAACACAATCTCACTGCACTAGATCTGAGATTGCCACTGGACTCCAGTAGACACCAGAACAGACTGCACTTCAAATCCACATCATTGGTGAAGGTTCAAACACTTTGGAAATTCTGTCGTTTTCCTAGTTAACAGGAGACAAAACAAAACAACCATCTCTTCTGGATTCTCTCGGACATTAGTCAAATTAAAATAAAAACACTTATGCAAGCGTAAAACTACTGTGTTGTATCATAATCAACAGTAATGAAGTAAAGCTACAAACAGAAGGTAGCAAGCTTAAAAATATGTCAAGACTGACCACAGAACAACTGGTTTGTTCAGGACAATGATTAGAAGACACAGAAACCAAGTAAGGGGCCAGTGAGATGGCTCTTCAGGGACAGGGACTTGCTGCCAAGCCTGAAAAACCTGAGTTTGATCATCAGGACCCAGGAAATGGAAGAAAAGAACTGAGCTGACTTCTGCAGGCTGTCCTGTAACCTCTACATCTTTACCCACATATACACTAAACAAACAAACAGGGGTAATAAAAATTGTTTTTAAAAGTACAGGTCAAAAGATTTCTCATTGGCAGGATAAAATACTAGAGTTTGCAAAGGTAAATCACAGCTGCTGACTACTAACTTACTTAGGCAGATTAAAAAGTGTTCACCTCCTATATTGACTGCAAGATTATAATCTGCTGCTTTACTGGTGTTTGAGTTAGAAAACAGTGTATCAGGCTTTTTGGGGGGGGCCACCAACCAGCTTCAAAATCACAGCATGGTAAATTAATAATCAGTTATGAATGCTTGACCTACCTTAGGCTCATTTCTTATTGTTTGGTTGGAAGCATCATCCCAGCTGCTGACACCCTATATCCAAAGAGTCTGGAATGTTTGGGCAGGGCTTCACTCCAGCCCCTGGTATCCATTTGGGAATGTCTGGGTGGGAAAGTTCCATTTCAAGACACCTTCCCTGGGAGTTACCTCAGTCCAGACTCCACCTCCAAAAAAGCCCACCAAATGGTGACCCCCTCCCCCAGGAAAGGTCAAGACCACTCCACAGGCTATTTAAGCTGCCCCCCAGAGAATGAACACGTGGTCTTTTCGGCTCTTCTTCCCTCTCTCCATGTTGTCCCGGAGAACTACCAGGGACACCCATTAAACCTGGACCTTTCTCATTCTGTTTGATTTGGTCTAATTTGGATTACTGCGTTGGTGGAGAGGCTATAGGGCCATAAAAACTTACACGTATAACTTAACCTGTTTCTCTTACTAAAAAGCTGAGAATCAGCTTGAACTTCTAGACTTCCTGCACCCATTTTCTAAGGGCCAAGAGAGCTGGTGCTGGGCATCAAACCCAGGACTTCATGCAAGCTGGTCAAATACTCTGCTCTCAGTCAAACTATTTACTTAATGCAGGTAAATAGGACCATGGCAGAGTTTCCCCTATTTATTTCTTTGGCTTTAATAACTTGTGATATAAACTCAAGTGTGAAATTATTTAAAGCCTAAATACTTGATTTTTAATAATTAAGTTAAAATCACTTACACTACATTCTGTAGCTGTAGTCTTATTCTACATGGCAGTTTATGAAACTCACTGTTGGGAATGCTGACTTTCTCTGAGCGTTTGTGTTTGAGTACACAATTGAGGAAGGTGGTAGATGGGTACAGAAACAAGAATAACTTATGCAGAAAAATAATCTACTTATTCTATGAAGCTTACTACTATATACTAACACAAAATATGTATCAGAGTTTATGGTTATCTGACTCCCTAGGATAGAGGACATGGTACTGGAGAGATAACTCAGCAGTGAAAAGTGAGCCCACATGATGGCTATGGATAGTTGCAAAGGATCTGATTCCCTCTTCCAGCCTCTGAGAGCACTGGACATGCATATAGGGCACAGACATACATGCAGACAAAACATTCATACAAATAAATATTCAATATATATATATATGTATATATATATATATTTAAAAAACAATAATGGACAAATTAAACATTTCACTATGGAAACCAGACTCAGAAAGACAAATAATACTCTTTTCCCCTGTTCTGGTGTAAGTTTCATCCTAAGCTCCAAACCCTGACAAATCTCAGAAAGCCTGCCAAATGATGGCCCATCCCCCAAAGATGGTTGAGACCACTCCCACAGGGTATTTAAACCGACCTCCCTCCCTAGAAAACAGAGATGTGGTTTTCCCATCTTCCTTTCCCCTTTCCTCTCTGGGGGGCTAGAAAATCATCTGGGAGCGTTGTGTCCATTTAACCTTGGCTTTTTCTAATTCCCTTTGATTTGGTCTGATTTGGATTGCTATGTAGGTGGAAAGGCTTATCATGTGTAGAGACTTCACTCCCTTTGTAGGACCAGTCATGACAAGCTCATGTTGTATGGAAAAGCTACTCAGTTAAAATGGCAGTGAAGTCACTTGACCTCAGCTAAGATTGTCTCTAAGGCAATACCTGGTTTGATAAAGAGCACAAACTCAGGCACCACCCAGGAACAGACCACCCAGAGGAAATTCCTAACCTTCCAACCATTGTAGATAGGATCACCTGTCAGCACACACCCTGCTAATGTAACTTTTCTGGGTTTTGCCTTTAAATAATGCCCTCTATGGCGTTTCAGCCCTACCCCCACCCCACAGAGAGGAGCTGGAGAAGGAAGACTCGAAAAATCATAAGTTTCTTCTCTGGGGTACAATTTAAATACCCTGTGGAAATGGTCTTGAGCATCTCTGGGGAGGGGTCATCATTTGGAGTGCTTTCTCAGAAGCAGAGTCTGGACTGAGGCAACTCCTAGAGGAAGAGCTTGGGATGGAACTTCCATTCAAACATTCCAGACTCTCTGGGTATATGGATGCCAGGGGCTGAAGTGAAGCTGTAACCCAAACATTCCAGACTTTTTGGATATATGGATGCCAGGGGCTGTGGTGTGGCCTTAACCCAAACATTCCAAATTCTTTGGGTATCTGGATGCCAGCTTGGGGTCACAATTCCAACCAAACAGCATGCACCACCATGACTGGTTTAAACCAAGGTCTTTGACTACCCTAAACTATCATTTCTGAGGAGTTAAATCACTACAATCTATAGTCTGTCTCACAGTCAATATTTTAATGCAACATAATTCTGTCATGCCCCTGAAAGTCATAAAACATTTACATTTATTTCAATTTTGCAATAAATTAATTCATCTGACAACTTCTATGAAAAAATGAATGAATTCATTACTCACCTTCCAAGCATGGTAAGTTCCGGAGGGATCTGTCTGATACAATCTTGGGATTCCATCATCATCAAATCCTACAATTAAGGCTGAAATACCAAAAGGTCTTCTTCCATTGCTCTGTGTATATTTCTAAAAAATAAAATTTATTTTTACTACAACACTGTCTTAGTTACTATTCTACTACTGTAATGATTGTTCTGTCTCTTTAAGAGACAAACCATGCCTACTCCCTCCCCCATCTGCTGAGGCAGGCTGATCTTCAGCTTCCAGCCTGAGCTCTCTCTCTTTTCCGTCTTCCTCTTGGAGAGGCAGCTTTGCTTCTGCCTCTCTCCCATTCATCTTCCCCCCATGCCCCCCCTCTCTCTGCTCTTCTCCCATTCCCCTTCCTCCCACGCCTCTCTCTCTCTCCTTCTCTCTCTCTGCTCTTCTCCCATTCCCCTTCCCCCCACGCCTCTCTCTCTTTCTCTCTCTCTCTGCTCTTCTCCCATTCCCCTTCCTCCCACGCTCCTCCCTCTCATCTTCTTCCCTTCTTCCTTCCCCCTCCATAATCCCCTTGAATAAATATCCAACCTTACTCTGCATGGCATGCCTATCTATGTCTCTGTCTCTTGCCTGCCCGCCAAGTGTCTCCCTTCCTGGGACCAGTCACCACTCTGGGACGGGCAGCCATCTCTGCCTGGGACTGGCTGCTCTCAGGACCCGCTGCCTGCCGCCACATGGCCTGTTACCACTGCTTGGGGACCTACAGCATTTCTGTTGCCTACTGCCGCTGGGGATCCTGCAGCATTTTTAATTTTTCCATAACATTTTGTGCTGTGACTCAGATAGGCTCTTCCACTCCAGTTCCTCTCCAGAGATTGGGATCCTGAACCAGGTTTTTTTTTTTTTTCCTACTCCCACCACCAGCTTTCATTGGTGAGTCTCCCCATTCTGCTATGGTTGCTTCCCTCAGCTTAAATTGTGTTTGGAATGGTCTGGGGCCAATCCACCCGTGACTGAGGGTCCAGGGTCCCTCAGATCCTTCTTTCTCTCTTATTTTCCATTTCTTTTCTTTTCTTTTTTTCCCTCTCCATGAAAGGTCGCTCAGAGTGGCCTCTGGCCTCTCTGGCTTCTGAGTCACCCTGACTGGATCCAGCCAGGCCATAGCACCTCACTCGGGGTCAGGGGACGCCCAGCTCACGGGTCCTGCAGTGTTTACCCATTTGCACCCCGCCTATAGGGGGAAACGTCCCCATTATAGGCCTTGTGGCGTCGCCATTTCGCGGGTTTTCACAATTTCAGCTGTGGATGGCAACCATCCACGTCCGTCCCCCAGTTTTTCTCAATCCCAGCCTTTTGCTCCTTGCTGTAGCTTGTGGCATGGTGCGGCTTTTTCAGTTCCAGCCTTTTGCTCCCCGCCGTGGCTTGTGGCATGGCTGCTCAGTGACAGGGCGGATCACGCCTCTAGGTCTCTCTTATTATTAAGCTTAAAATCCCTGCAGCTCAAAAATTGTGGCCTTTCCATCTCTTATTGAGCTTAAAACCCCCACAGCTCAAAAATTGTGGCTTTTTTTCATAAAACGTGACTGCTGCCATTTTGACTGAGGTCATGTGACCTCACTACCATCTTAGCTGAGGTCAAGTGACTTCACTGCCATTTTAACTGAGTAGCTTTTCCATACAACATGTGGCTACTGCCATTTTGACTGGGGTCAGGTGACTTCACCACCATCTTTGCTGAGAGCCAGGTCAAGTGGCAAAGTTCTGTCATCTTAACTGAGGTATTACCTGCCTGGTTCCCCACTGTTAACTTTATTGCATGGGTGTCCTTATCACTATCTTAGCTGACAGCCAGGTCAGGTGGCCAAGTTCTCCCATCTTTACTGAAGCATGCCCTGCTTGTTCCCCGGTTTACTTAAGGTTTTTTCACTAAATTCCTCTTGTTGACTCTGTTGCATGTGTTTTGCGCAGTAGCATGCCTTTGGTAGGGGCCACCAAGAGCATTCACTTTACCTAATTCCTATTCACTCTCTCTGTGTATGATCATACATGTAACTTAAATGCACCTATGCTTAATATTATAATTGTTCATTGCATATCATTTCA
Source organism: Arvicola amphibius (assembly GCF_903992535.2). NCBI lineage: Eukaryota > Metazoa > Chordata > Mammalia > Rodentia > Cricetidae > Arvicola > Arvicola amphibius. The sequence continues at coordinate 94,285,564 of NC_052051.1, forward strand.
GACTACAAAAACAATAAGTTTCATGTTTTAAACTGGTATGTACTTTTAAGTCTCTTACAAAAACACTTTATATTTAATCCAACCCTCATTTAAGATATATTAAGCTGTTCTCTACTATTGTCAGTTCTGATGATAACCTTCTATTGCAAGCAGTGTTTTTTTCTTATTTCTGTCTTTTTATGAGTGTAAATCTTACCTGTTAAGAGCCAGTACAGTCAAGCTCAGACCCAGCTCTCCAGGCAGATTCTATACTATAGTTGTATCTGATAAACAGCCCTCAACTGCTCAGAGATCTAAGGAATATGACATTTAAATATTTAATTATTAAACTTTTCATAACAAAAAGAGACAGGTTGGCTCCTAGCAGCTGCACTCTATTTCCTCCAAAGAAGACAGAAGACAGATGGGCACAGAACAATGTCCATCTGCAATTCACTTCAACTGCCAAACGCTGACCATTGGGAAAAACTGCCTTTCATCTCAACTAAAGATCTCCAGATGTGGACAGAATCGCTGGAGTTGACAGCCTAGCTACTCAGGTCAAGGTAGGCCTGTCTTCCTAGAGATTTCTTAGCCCACAGGATCTTCTGGAGCCTGGCAGGCCCTGCACTAAACAGCAAAAGGCAAATATGACCTTCAGCGACCATGGAGGACCCTGAAGAATAGCTCTGGGTGCCAACCAAGTAAGTTCTCTGTCATTTTTTAATCAGTAACTCAAGTAAAATTTTATCCTTCTCAAAGGTCTCTGATGCAGTTTGATAGCTGAGGGGTTTTGTCAGTTTAAGAGAACAACCTCACCAAACAAATTTCAGACCAAATTTCTCTCTCATGCTGCCTTCTATAGTCTTAAAAATACTTTTCATTGTACAAAAATATGTCATGGTCATTATATAATGTATGTATCTAAAACTTCTGTATTGTACAAAAATATGCCACAGTCATTATACAATGTATGTGTCTAAAACTTCTGTATTATACACAAATATGTCACAGTCATTATACAATGTATGTGTCTAAAACTTCTGTTTGCACAAACCCAAAAAATTCTTATGAGTTCCAGGGAGCTGAATTAAAGAATCCATCTTAAACAGGTCAGATATATCCCCCTCAATTCCCTGGTCCTAAATTTTTTCCCCTTAATTTAACTTTGTCCTCTGTTCTGCCACTACCTTAACCAGGTGTAAGAGATACCAGACATTTCCATACCACAAACACCGGACAGGAGCAAAGAGACCAGTTATGCCAGGATATGGCCAGCACCCAGCCTTCTCAGGTTCCCCCACCCAAAGATTACGCCCACAAATAAGCCGGAAGCAGTCTTGAGAATCTGCTGCTCCAATTCCTTTAACCAGTGGTGCCTAACCGCCCATTTTTTTATTATAAAAGAAGAGATGGGAATGTAATGATCATTCCTTCTCTTTAAGAGACAAGCCACGCCCACTCCCTCCCCCATGCCCTGAAGCAGCCTGATCTTCAGCTTCTGGCCTGAGCTGGCTCTCTTCCAGTACCTCTCTCGAAGAGGCGAAGAGGCGGCTTTTGCCTCTCTCTCCACTCCTCCATTTCCCCTCCTTTTCTCTCTCTCTCTTCTTCTCCCTCTCTCCTCTCCCCTTTTTCCTTCCTCCCATAACCCCCCTAATAAATGTCCAACTTTACTCTACATGATGTGCCTATCTGTTTCTCTCGCCTGCCGCCTATCTGTTTGTTGCCACCGGGGACCTGCCACCTTCCCTGCCACTTGGCCTCTGGGACTGGCTCCTTTCAGGTCCCCAGCAGTCCCAGAGACTCACTGCATCTGTGATTCCCACCTGCTGGGGACCAGCCAGCCGCCACATGGCTGGGGACCAGCTACCTTGGTTTGTGGACCTGCGGCATGGTCTTGACCCTGCAGCAAGCTGCTGGGGACCTGCAGCAAATCCATAACAACTACTGTAAAGAGACACTATGACCAAGACAACTCTTGTAAAGGAGAGCATTTAATTGGGTGGGGGTTTACTTCAGTTTCAGAGGCTTAGTCCATTATCATCATGGCAACAGACAGGAGTGGTGCTGGGAAAGTAGCTGACAGCTACTTTCTGATCTACAAACTGGGGCAGGGGTGGGGAAAGGCAGGGAGAGAGAGAGAGAGAATGGACCTGGAATGGGCTTCTGAAAGCTCAAAGCCCACACTCTGTGACACACCTACTCCAACAAGGCCATGCCTCCTAATTGTTATAATCCTTTCAAATATCAACAGTTCCTGATGACTATGTATTTAAATCTATGAGCCTATGGAGTCCATTTTTATTCAAATCACTACAAAACACATGTCACTTATCAGATAAAATTCTAGTAAATAAAGTAAGTAAATCAAAAGAATCTACTGTAATGGTAAAATAAAATCTGCAGATCTCCGTGTAGCTGCAGAATCACTGCAGGTCCCCGAGTAACGGGGCTATGTGGTGGTAGGCAGGGGGCAGCAGGTCTGAGATCAGCCAGTCCCAGGCAGGGACAGTGCACAGACCACACCACAGGTCTCCAAAGGTGGCTGGTCCTGGGTGGAGAGCCACATGGAGGCCGTGGCGGGAGAGACACAGACGGATATGTATGCCATGCAGAGTGAGGTATTTACTGGATATTTATTTAGTGGGTTATGGAGAGGGAAGGAAAGAGGAGAGAAGAAGAGCAGAGGGAGAGACAGAGATAAGGGAAAGACAGAAGCTGCCTCTTCGAGAAGGAGAGGGAAAACAAAGAGACTCAGGCTGCAAACAAAAAGGAAGATCTGCCTCAACAGACCGGGGAGGGAGGGAAGTGGGCATGGCTTGTCTCTTAAAGAGACAGAACAGATCATTACATCTACTCTTCGGATTCTTTTTTAAAAAAACATTTTCAGTATTTGAAATTAGGTATATGTGTCTATCTTCACGTGGGTATGGACATGTGAGTGAGGGACCCTCAGAGGCCAGAGTGTATAGCAGCTGGAGTTACATGTAGTTATGAGCTGCTGAGAATCAAACTCTGGTCCTCTGGAAGAGCAGTAAGTGCTCTTAGTCACTGAGTCATCTCTCTAGGCTCTTTTTTTCTAGTTTATTGTATACATTTTTTTAGTGTTTCTTGAATATTGCTAATACATAATGACATTTTAAAGAAATATATACATCCTGTAAAATATAATCACAAATTTGCTTATAGATCTTGTAGGAGCCAATTATGATAAACTAAATATGAACAGATCACCCAAAGGAAGATCTTTACTTCCAACCATTTTACCTGCCAGAGTAGGACTCAGGCATCTATAAGTTTAATAGAGGCCCGAGTCTCAGTAGTTTACCCTGAAGCAAAACCTGGTTGCAGGAAGAACCACAAACTGAGATTACCTGAGCACCACCCAAGAACAGACCATCCAAAGGAAATGCCTAATGTTCCAACTGTTGTAGAGAGGACCACTTGTCATCAGGACACCCATAGACAATGTCAGCCAATCAGGGGTCATGAACCTCAGAAACCTCTCACCCCCACCTTTACTACTATTAAAACCCAGCTCTAACTGAGCTCAGGGCTCTCCATTTATTCCAGTACATTGGACATGTGGAGAAACTTGCAAAAAATAAAGGCTCTTTGCTTTTACGTACGGGACTCAGTCTCCTTGTTGGCTTTTTAGGGACTTCATGGATTTGGACATAACATTTGGGCACAACAGATCTTATTTTTCTTAGAAGATCCCTATTCAACTTTTATTATTTCCCATTTTTAGCTAAAAATTTTAGGTTAACAAACAAGCTAATCTTTTTCATTAGGTCATTTCCATACATATCTGTCATCAGCTTCATTCTAAGTCATCCTTTCCCCCACAATGTTCCCACTTTCTTGCCCTCCTCTTCCCGGGTGTCCTCCTTTTCTGAGTGCCTTCTTTCCTCTTCCACTTTCATGTTAAATGCATTTCGTTCTTTGGCCCACCCAGTCTGTGTAATGGAAAAATTAAAAATGCTGCAGGATCCCTGGCTGCATTAGGCAGCAGAAATGCTGTAGGTCCCCAAGCAGTGGTAATGGGCCATGTGGCGGCAGGCAGCGGGTCCTGAGAGCAGCCAGTCCCAGGAAGAGATGGCTGCCCGTCCCCAAGTGGTGGCTGGTCCCAGGCAGGGAGACATGTGGCAGGTGGGCAAGAGACAGATATGGATAGGCACGCCATGCAGAGTGAGGTTGGATATTTATTCAGGAAGTTATGGAGGGGGAAGGGAAAAGGGGAGAAGAGCAGAGAGAGAGAGAGAGAGAGAGAGAGAGAGAGAGAGAGAGAGAGAGAGAGAGAGAGAGAGGAGAGACAGAAGCGGGAGAAGGGGAGAAGTGGGGAGAGAGGAAGATGGAAAAGAGAGAGAGCTCAGGCCAGAAGCTGAAGATCAGCCTGCCTCTGTGGATGGGGGAGGGAGTGGGTGTGGTTTGTCTCTTAAAGAGACAGATTACACTCTGGACTTTAAACACCTTCTGTCAGCTCTGTATATGAATGGTCCTCATGAACCAATATGTTTGAATGCTTAGTCATCAGGGAATTGCACTATCTGAGAAGTGTGACACTATAGGAGGTATGGCCTTTTCGGAGTAGGTGTAGCATTGTTGGAGAAAGTGTGATATTAGAGGTTTCACAAGCCCATGCCAGGTTCAGTTCTCTCTCTCCTTGCTTCCTGCAGACCAGGATGTAGAACTCTCAGCTACTTCTCCAGCACTATGTCTGCCTGTGTACTGTGAGGTTCTCTACCATGATAACAATGGACTAGCCTCTGAAACTGTAAGCCAGCCCCCAGTTAAATGCTTTATTAAATAAGTGTTGCCATGGCCATGGTGTTTTTTCACAGCAATAGAACCATGACTAAGACAGGATGCAATCTCTTTGACCCCGCAGAGGCCTGGGCATTTGTGTTGCTGTCAGGGAAGCTGAGTCATTGAGCTGCGCTTTGGAAGCACACCCTAGTTTGCCTTGAGGGACACGTAGTTACTGTAGGGACTACTCCTACTTGATAATGCTGCTATCAAATGTGCTCTGTTCACTGTGGCCTGTCATTTCCTTCAGCTCCAAAGAAAAGGGATCTTTTGTTTCTTTTGAAGAAAAGCATACATTTCCCCCACAGAAGATGTAACACTGAAACCAATTATATTTCCTATTACTTTCATGACAGGGATCTTCCTGGATTTGTGCTCCAAAGAGTGCCATTTTCACTGAGACCGATTCTATGAAGAGGCAGCCCTGACAGAAAGCTAAGGACTGAATACATAGGTAACTTTACTTAATCCTGTGGCTGATGTAATGCTGTATAATTCTGTGGGTTGAAACAGCTTTTAGTGACTTTCTTTTGGACTTATCTACATATGGGATCTATTGTCTCATTTTGCAAGCTTATTATATTTCATGTTTTGCAAGCAAAGTTTGATTTTAAATGCAAACAACTGAGCTATGAACATAAATGGCCTGTTTTAAAGTGGGGGTTATGCCCAGTTCTTCTGCACTGTCTTATGTTTCTGTTCACACTGAGATATGAAATAGATGCTTTACATATTATCTTATTTACATATTAACTTACTTGTTTAGTCTTTTCATTTTGTGAAAAAGTCATATAAACGAAGTTAAATATGTAAGAAAAACATGCCTTATCTCTGGCCTAGAGGCCTTGTCCTCCCCAGTGGCAATTTTATTGTCACAGACTTACAACTTTGTATTATCTACTCAAAGCCTAGATTTCTCCAGAAGAGATCTTAACAACCACACTTAAGAACCTTGTATGTATACTTGTTTTTTGGCAGATTCCCTTTTCTATTTTTTTATTTTTATTTATTTTTTTTGTTTTGTTTTTGTTTTTCGAGACAAGGTTTCTCTGTGTAGTTCTGGTTATCCTGGAACTAACTTTTGTAGACCAGGCTGGTCTCAAACTCATTGAGATCTGTCTGCCTCTGCCTCCCCAGTGCTGGGATTAAAGGCATGTGCCACCACTGCTAAAATGATGAATTCCTTTTTTAATAATTGGGAAAACTGAAACAAAATATGAAAGTAGCAATAAAAAAATTTTGGAATTTCTTCTAAAGTGAAGAAGCAAAGCTTTTAAAAACCAAAACAGTGATTTGATATATATTATTCATCTCAAAACTTTCTTATTTGTATTACAAAGATTGTGTGAAAAAGTCTGCATGTAGAACCAGAGTACCTGTTTTGCCAGAGCAGCGAGATGTGCAAGTCAGCGAAGCAGGAGCGTTCGTTCTAACACTCATGCTCACTAAGGAGATGCAAAGAATCGTTTCTTAAAGGCAGTAAGACACAGAAGAGCCAAACTGTGTCTTTTGTAGGATAATGAACAGAACTGCAAACAATCATATTGAACAAATTATGCCAGTCTCAAAGAGACAAAGTGATATATTTTCTCTGATTTTTGGTTCATGTTTTATATAGACATATAGAGTCATGATATGAAAGCAGAAGAGAAACTGCATAGAGGAACAGAGGGTATTATGGGGGAGGACAGGAGGTAGGATAGACATGGAGGAATTTACTCAATATACACTATATATATATATATATATATATATACATATACATGAGTATCTTTAAACTCAGAAACAGGTTTGAAAAGGGAATGTCGGCCTGGTGAGATGGCTCAGTGCTTGCTGCCAAGCCTCATCTGAGTTCTGTCACAGGACCCACCTCCAGGGTGCCTTCCATGTGTATACTGTGACATATGCCCCTGCCCCCAGAATAAGTAAATTTAATTTAAAAATGTGTTCTAAAGAGAAGATAAATGGGCACAAATCTGTACAGTGAGCATCCTGTTCAAGATTAGACAGCAAAAAAACAATGTTTCTGTTGAAGGACAATTTGCACAAGTAGAAATGAAAAGAATGAACCAGCATGGAAAATTCAATCTCATTAACTACAACACACAAATTAAAGCAGCTATTACATTACACAACACTCACTAACAAAAGAAAGAGAAGTGAAAACCTCCATTGATGACTCTTCTGGCATAGCTGGTTTCATGATAAAAACTGGTTCAATCTTTCTAGAAAGCAATTTGTCATATATAATAAAAGTCTTACAATCAATTATAATCTCCAATCTAGGAAACCCTACTAAAACTTAGCAGTACAACTTTAAAAAGAAAAACAAACCATGATCAAACGGAATAACACTAGGGTAGCACAGAGAAGAGTAAGACGCTAAAATCATGCCCATTTTCAAACCATCATCGGAAGCGGTCACAGTTTCTAACATTCTAGATGCAAGAGAACGCCCAGGAAGGAGAGTCTCCAGCCAATACACAGTATGCAAAGAGCAGTGAACCCTCAGGCCTGCATGCACTTACACCTGGCTCTCAATGACATGGCTAAGTATAGATTCAGAAGAGCGCACATCTAACTCTGACTAGGGTATTTTGGTTTGTAGGCAAAATAATGTATATTTCTTTGGAAAACTTTAAGGAATAATATTTTTATTGTGTTTCTACAAGAATAAGAATGACCTTTCAAAATTTGACACTCTTAAAATTCTTATAATTCCAAGAACTGAAAGTGATTTTGATTTCTGGTGATTAATGCAACCCACTTTACCCAAGTAAGTGAATGAAGTAATTCTGAGAGTGAATAAGGAATTTGACACACTCAGTAGAATAAATGTTTGGAGCTAGTGCGGCATGTCTATGGCAGGACCAATGACAGTAGAAAGGAGAAAGCTAAGAGTACCTGCTTACCTGCTTCAAAGTCGCTATGAAGCGTGTTATGTACTCCACGGTGACTGGGTCCTCCACAGTAAGCTTATGGCTCTGGCACTCCACCCGTGCTCTGTTTATAACCACCCGAGCATCAGCCGTCAGACCTGTGAAAATTGTCAACACTTAAAAATCTATACATATATATGTATATATACATATATATACATACATATATACATATATATATATATTCCCCATCAAAAGTTATCTTTTCCCTACAACACTGCCTTCCTTCATAGAGGAACTAGGAAACGCCATGTGCCTTAGCTGTGACTCATTTCCTTTAAAGACTTCACACACTCCACTTCACTGGTAAAGGAAATAGCAAATGACTTGTTAGTAAATTGCATTTTTTTTCTTATGCAAGCAAGGAAGGTATTCTATCCTGAAGCACACCAGCATTGTATTCAAATTACATTTGATGAACTGGGATATAGCAGTTCTCAATTTTTGTCAAAATGGAAACTTTGAAAATCAAGGATGTTAAGACAGGCAGACTCTGACTGAGCTTCTGAAATAGTCAAAAGACTCATTCAAACAACTCTCAGCATGTCTGTAAGGAGACAGTGTGTTCTAGCTGAAGCCAGAGACTGCAGCATGTAACTGACAGATTAGTTTGATTCTATAAATTAAGGACGACACTGGTATTTGACTGTTCTATAGCCATTTGTTTTTTTAGCCCTTTTTTAAAAAAAAGATTTATTTTGAACTGTGTGTGTATTGTGTGTGCGTGTATGCACACGCAGCAATATGAATGCAGTTACCAGAACAGGAAGGGCAGTAGATTCTCTGGAGCTGGACCTAAAAGTAGCTGTGAGCTGACTGGCATGGTTGCTGGGGACAAACCAGGTCTCTGCAGAAGTATTACACACTCTGAATTGCTGAGCCACCTCTCCAGACCCCTTCCTTTCCTCCTTTACTGCTAACTAGGCTGAACCCCAGATTCACTCATCTTGTTAATGGGCACTTCGCACATAGCCACTGTTCTTTTTCATCACGAGATCCACCTTCCCCATCATGTCAAACCTTGTTGCTACGTCCACTTAGATCTTCACCCCTTGAAACAGGAGGACAGAAAGAAAATGGAGTGTCTGAATATTCGCCAGTTTAAAAATCACCCTGACACACAGGTCAGGTATGATTTGATTAAAGAAAGTAATTCTCTGTACATCTAAGAGAAAGGACTAGCTAGCAATGGCCTAATCTACCCCGGGTTAGTGTTTTATGAAACTAAAATAGTTCAGATAAGCTACTTGAGAATATGTCCTCTGTACAGTGTGAACGTGATCCACAGCTAGAGAAACATTAACATTAAAAATACTTAGAGTGGGGCTAGGGAGAAGCTCCACGGGTTTACTACACAGACAGAGCAAAATCAGCTTTGACTTTGGTGCTGGCAGGTTACATGTGTCAAAATAATACCAAGTCCTTCTGCTAGGTTAACCCTGTGCAAACAGTGTGCTTATTCCATTTCACCAGGAATGTGTGTCTTGGCTTGTGACTGTGCTTTCGGCATGAGTTTCAGCAGCTTGGAGGTTGGCTGGCTGTCTCCTACTTCCCTGAGCACTTTGCTGCTCTTTCTGCTCTAGCATCTTATTATCATTCCTGGTGCTCTTCCTTTCTCTTTTCTGAATGATGTGGTTTACAACTTCTATCCTAAGGATACATAGGCAACCTGTTAACAGTAGTGGCTCATTCATACCACACAACACTACCAACAACACAAGCCAAAGCCACTACTGAGGCATCCAACAGCTTGAGACAACTGCAGAAGAACGATGTGGCACGAACAAGGGTCATCTGAGGAGGCTCCCCCACCATGCTGTTTCATTCCCTTATTTATTTATTTATTTATTTTTGGTTTTTTGAAACAGGGTTTTTCTGTAGCTTTGGAGCCAGTCCTGGAACTAGCTCTTGTAGTCCAGGCTAGCCTTCAGAGATCCGCCTGCCTCTGCCTCTCACTGGGAATAAAGTAGTGCACCACCCCACCCGCCATGACTCTTTCTTTAACTATAAAACTTACAAAATACTATGGGACAGGAAGTAGTTCAGTTGCAAAGTACCTGTATCACAAGCATAAGGATCTGAGTTAAGCTCCCTGCACCCACATGAAAAATTGATACAGTAAGTCACAGAGCAGCATTAGCCTTTTTCAAAGTTGATCAATACTTTGATTTTCTAACCATCAATACTGAGAGTGCAATTTCACATAAATGCATAGAACAAAATGACAGATATCAAATTAATTTAATAAAATGACAGAAATTAAAGTAATTCCTGAAATAATTTCTGTGCTGTCTATAACTAAGACAGGATAGTGTTCTGCTGCTGTGAAGACATACCATGACCAGGGCAGCTCTTATTAGCTGGGGAATTGCTTCCAGTTTCAGAGGTTTAGTCCATTATCAGGGAGCACAGAGACATGCAGGCAGGTGCTGGAGCAGTAGCTGAAAGCTACATCCTGATCCTTAGGTAGAGAGACAGAGAGAGGTTGGGTATGGCAAGGACTTTTGAAACCTCAAAGCCCACCCCCAGTGACACACTTCCTCCAGCAAGGCCACACCTCCTAATCTTCCTCAAGTAGTGCCACTCCCTGATGATGAAGCATTCAAATATATGAGACTATTGGGGCCACTCTTATTCAAACCACATGTACTAAACCAAATACATTGAATGATTTTTTTATGAAACTCAAGTCAATATTTCAAACAACTTTTAAAATCAAATATTTTAACTCATACAATTCAAAGACATACTAATTTGATATATTTTGAGAAATGATGGTAGAAAATATTATCTTTGTTTCCCATAATGAAGTCATTATGCTACAAGAGTAACAGCTTTGCATATAGGTAAAAATATTGCACACACACACATGTGTGAATATATACATACACACACACACACATATACACGAGCTCAGGTGCTCCAATGTAATGGTAGTGGTGTGTGGCTGGTGACATGCATAGTGAAAATGCACACTTGTCCACATGTGTGTTCATAGCCATGTTTACAGAGCTGCTTCAGGCAACACAGGCAAGCACTTCTAAAGGCAGCTCTGACTCCTTATCTGTTTTATTCTCAGTTAAATTCTGTTTTGTGCATTCTGAAACCTTTTACTGTTGTCAATTTTTTCCAACCTCACATTTAGTTGGGTCACAAACCACAGTTTAAGAAGCTGAGACTTAGCATGCATGAGGTCAATCTGTAGCCCAGCACACACAAATGTATCCCTCCTCCTCTTTCCTAAACTGGGCTCACTAGTTAAGAGGTCTTACTCCTCTTGTACAACATCAAGTTTAGTTACCTACACCTTCATGTTGGGCAGCTCCTAACTCCAGCTGCAGGGAACTGAAACCCTCTTCTGGCCTCTGCAGGCATCTACACTTACATGCAGAAACCCACACACATATACATATGATACAAATAAAAACAAGTAGACTTATTTAAAATTCTATGTTGGGGAATATTATTTTCAGACCCCCCAAAAGAAAAAAATCCCCCAGTAATTCTATAAATTCTATGAATTATAAATTCTTAAGCTATAAGTAAGGAGAAGGCCATCTTCACGTTTACACTCTAACAAAGACCATTGTAAGTGTGGGGGTCTGAATGAACATGCCCCATAGGGAGTGGCACCATTAGGAGGGGTGGCCTTGTTGGAGTAGATGTGGCCTTGTTCTCAGAGGAAGTGTATCACTGTGGGGGTGAGCTTTGATGTCCCCTTTCTCAAGCTACACCCAGTGAGGCACAGGTTGCTCTTCATGTGGATCAACTTGTAGCAGACCTCTCGGCTCCTTCTCCAACACCATGTCTTCCTGCATGCTACCAATGTCCTGCAATGATGAAAATAAACGAAACCTTTGAAACTGTAAGTTAGTCTCAATTTTCTTTAAAAGAGTTGTTTGGTCATGGCGTCTCTTCACAGCAATAGAAACCCTAACTAAGAAAGACCATGAGAAATTACAGTTTATACAACTGAGGCCTTTTAAATATAGGTGACATTTTGTTTTAAACAGAAATAGGTCTGACTACATATATTGTTATATTGTGTAGACACAACAAAACAGTGGCAATGGAGCAACAGTGCTATCCCACTACTACATTAAATACCATACACACCACTGAAAGTCTGTACATACCTGCAAAAGCCATGCAGACATGGTCATCGAGGGCACATATTTTTCTCACAGTTCTTTCATCTTGAAGTTTGGCCACTGATTTTTTTTCTACCCCAAGCACAACTATATTAGTTCCTCGAATTCCAACCTGTAAAGCCAATTTTAAAAAGTAAATTTAAAGTGAAAATGGACCAATTATTCTAACATGTCAAACAGTTAAAGGATTTTTCTTAAAAACACTTAATAAAATAAAGAAGGAGCTGTGTAGGAAATGAGAGGCACAGGTACCGGCTGAGAAGATTCCTAGTCCTCAGCCACAAGGGAAAGAAGACCAACAGAAGAAAATACAAAGAAAATAAAGCCAGTGGTAAATCTATGCAAGAGTCTTAATCTTCCACAAAGCACACAAAATGACACCTAAATGTTGCAGTGCAAAAGAGTTCCACATTAGCCCAGAATGGAGTATAACCAAGATTTATTTATTAGAGGGTAAACTCACAGAAAGAATAGTGATTCACACTCCTCTGTGTGCACAGGGAACTGGAATCAAATCCAGCAGTCAATAAGCACATGTACACTTTTACATCAGCATTTATAGTACGTAAGACCATGCCCAAAATGGGTCAGTATCTTAAAGGCTATTGGCTGAAGGAGTTCCCGCACTACCTCCCATTATGCCTATACTGGCAGTTTGTCAGTCACTTTCTTCTGTGCCCTGCAAAATGTCTGGAAGACTTCTATGAAGCAGGAACCCTGAAGGACCATCCTGCCTTTTGGAAAGTTCAACAGTCACTTTTCTGTGGGTCCTGCATGTCCAGTTTATACAGCATATCATCTCTATATTATATCCCCCTTTAAATGAAAAACAAACAGTTATAAACAATAATTTTGGGAATCTGGGTGTAGTTTTTTAGATTACTTTCTGCTGGTTACTGCACAAAGTATTCTTAGGGTTCATGAAGAATTTCTGGGGAATCTTGTTCCATCAAACTATATTAGCCTGGAAGGGATCCACAGGTTCTCATCTTCTGTAGAAACAAAAACAGAACCTCTTTTCCAAAAGAATATATACTTAGACCCAAATTTTGAAGACAAGATACTATATATAGGTTTAGCTTAGCAGATGCCAGAATCAAATATTTCTCTGTAGTCAAAAAAAAATTTTAAAAAAACACAGTAAAATACATAATCCAGACTCTGTGTATATATTCCTTCTTTATGTGGCTTTTCTTTACTCCTTTAAACTATGACTGTCTGTACTCTTTTATATTACTTTTACTGTCTCTTTAAAGACTTTTATTTTTTTAAACTTATTTCTTTTTATAACTGTCTATATTCTTTTTCTTCTCTCTCCCAAGCCTACATACATTTAGTGTTTGAATCTGTCTTATTGTGTATCTATAATCATTTTCTGATCAGGAGTTTCTTTTTTTTTTAAATGCTAAGCAGCATGGTTAGGACTAAGGCTGCTTTGCCTTTTGGCCTTGCTCAGTCCAACATTGTGTGGTATAGGACAATTCTATATTCTGTCAATTATGTTTAAAATAAACTCTGATTGGTCAATAGCCAGGCAAGAACTATAGGCGGGATAACCAGTCAGGAAGTAGAGGCAGGGCAATGAGAACAGGAGTATTCTGGGAAGAAGGAAGTTCTTTCCCAGTCCTGTCCAGGCACTGAAGAAGCAGGATGTGACCTGCCCTGCTGAAAAAGGTACTGAGCCATGTGGCTAACATATACTAAAATGATGGGTTAATATAAGTTATAAGAGTTAACAAGCAGCCTGAGCTAATGGGCCAAACAGTTTTATAACTTATGTAGACCTTCTGTGTGATTCTTCGGGACCTGGTGGGAGAAAAGAAACCAGGCAGGACAAAAACTCCGACCAAAATTGTCGAGGAAGGTACATTCAGCTCTGTGAGTCATGCTCATAGTACCAGCTCCAGGGATGCAACAGGTCTATGTCAATTTCTAACATGCTGCTCACTGACCCCACTGACCCCACTGACTCACTGAGGTACAGGACCTCCTGAAAAAGTCAGAGTTTGTTCTTCCAGCATGAATCAGGAAGCTGGATCTTAAAGAAGCCATGAAACTTTTTGCAGCTAACATTGAGTCAGGAAGACTTCTCTTAAAGGAGCTATGTCTTTGATTGCTGCCAGCAAACAGAGTCTATCTGAAGAAATGTGGCTACTAAGAAGCTGTGCTTAACTTTGTTATTTTGTGTCTAGAATTCCTTCCCAAGTTCTCTCAGTTTTTATGTGGATGTAGTTGCCCCCACACTGGTACCATCTGTAATCAGAGACTGCATGTTAATTTCCCAGCTCCCCAGACCTGAATAATCACACAGAAAGTATATTAATTACAATAGTGTTTGGCCAATGACTCTAGCACATTCCTAGATACCTCTTCCCTCTTAAATTAACCCATTTCTATCAATCTGTGTGTTGCCATGAGGCTGTAGCTTACCAGTAAGGTTCCTAAAGTTCCGTGTGTCTTTCTCCTTAGGCAATTTGTTGGTAGAGACTGCTTGTTTGTTTCCCAAATGCTCAGACCCATATAATCACATAGAAACTATATTAATTACAACACTTCTTGGCCAATAGCTTAGGGCTTCTTATTGACTAGCTCTTATATATCATAAAATGACCCATTTCTATTAATCTTTATCGCTATAAGGCTGTGGTCTACCGGGTACGGTTCTAGCATCCTTCTCCTTCAGCAGCTACATGGCATCTTTTTGACTCTGCCTACTCTCTATATCTCTTTTTGAATTTCCTGACTGGCTTTACTCTGCTAAGCCATTGGCTCAAACAGTTTTATTCATCAACCAATAAAAGCAGCACATATACAGAAAAACTTCCCACATCACCTAAATATAAAACTTTAGGAGAATGAATAAAGATACAAATCAGTATTAGCAGAACCAATATTGATGAAAGTTTCTATTAATATTGATAGAAGGTTGGGTCTGGGAGAGGACCCTTTGAGTAAGAAACTTGCTATATGAGAATGAAGACAGAATCCGCACAAAGGTCAGGCATGCCTGCAAGTATTTGTAGTCCCTGGGGACAAAGAAAGGTGGATGCCAATAATGAGCCACCTTGCCAGCCAGTCTAGTTGACATGGCAGGTGTCTGGTTCAGTAGAGACCTTCCTTCAAGTAAAGGTGGAAAGAGGTAGAATTCAGGTGCCCGCCATTCTCCTTGACCTCCATATATGCACGTACAGGTACACATACCTGCACACTCATGTGTACACACCACACAAGACAACACAGACACAATGAGGGCAAGAATTCTTTGAAAAATAGTTTTCTTATTTGTAGGTTTAAAATATAATTAAATCAAGTTAAGGGGTTGAGGGGGCAGTTCAGTGAATTCAAATCTCAACATGAGAACCAAGTTCAACAGATAAAATACCACAAAAGCTCTCCCGTGCAGCTCAAATTAAAAGAGGCCCAAGAGTTAGGGGCTTGCTGTGCCTCAATACATATATTGAAGTGCAAATTCCATGTATTAGAACACAGGGCCTTTGAGAGGTGATAATATTCTAAAGGTGAACATTAATAAGCTGAATTAGTATCTGTAATTTTTAATATCATCATCTTGACAGGCATTAAAATCACATAGGAGATACAAATATGGGCATTCTTGGGAGGGCTTATCTAGATTAAATTAAGTGAGGTATGAAGGCCCCTTCAACATAAATGTGGGTAGCACTGTTCTAATGGGCTGGGTTCCTGGACCAAACAAACAGAAGAAGATAAGCTGAACACATTCACTGCTCCTTGTTAAGATTATCTTTTCTTTTCTTTTATTTCTTTTCTCTTTCTCTTTCTTTTTTTGTTTGTTCCTTGAGACAGGGTTTCTCTGTGTAACAGACTGTCCTGGAACTCACTCTGTAGACCAGGCTGGCCTCAAACTCACTGAAATCTGCCTGCCTCTGCCTCCCAAGTGCTGGGATTAAAGGCGTGTGCCACCACTGCCTGACCTGATTTTTTTAATTTTTGATTTACATAATTTTATTTAGTTTAATGTGTGGGGGCAAGCTCATACAATGCATACATGTGGAGATCAGAGCACAACTTTCAGGACTGAGTTCTCTCCACCACTCTGTGCTTCCTAGGGGTTAAACTCAGAGTGTGAGGCTTGGCAGCAAGCATCTTTGCCTACAGTGTCACCCCACAGACCTGTTCTCTGCCTCCTGACTGTGGATGCAGTGTGCTCAGCTTCCTCAAGCTCCTGCCACTGTGACTTACAATACATACAATACAATAATACATCTGGACTGTAGCTTTCCCTCTCCATCCCAGTTTCTCCTCCCAGTTTCTACCCATCAACCCACTTCCCCTCTCCCCCGAGATCCACTGCTTCTCTACTTCCCTTCAGAAAAGAATAGGCCTCCCAGGGATATCAGCCAAATAAGGCATAACAAGATTCAATAAGACTAGGCACAAACCCTCATATCAACCTATTTGGTCTAGGCAACCCAACAGGATGAAAAGGGTCCCAAGAGCAGGCAAGAATCACAGATACCCCCCCACACTTCCACTATTAGGAGTCCTACAAAAACCACAAGCTAAACAGCTGTAAATAAACATGCAGAGAATGCATGAAGGCTCCATTATTGTCCCTTCAGTCTCTGTGAAGGACTATGAGCCCTGCTTAGTTGATTATGTGGGCTATGTTCATCTGGTGTCCTCAACCCTTTGGTTCCTACAATCCTTTCTTCCCTTCTTCCTCAGTGTTCCCCAATTGCCACCTTATGTTTGGGTGTGGGTCTCTGTACATGCTCCCATAAAGCTTTTTTTAATTTCTGTGAAGAATGTTGGAATTTTGATAACGACTAACCATTACCACTATATTAATTCTTCCAATTCACAAGCTTAAGAGTTTTCTCCAGCTTTAAGTGTCTTTTTTGTTTCAAAGATTTTATTGTAGAGGTCTTTTTCCATGGTTTATTTATTCTAAAGAATTTCATTTATTATTTATCTGAGAAAGGGTTTCACTACCCAATCCTAGTTGGTCTTAAACTCTGTATGAAGACCAGTCTAGTCTCAAACTCAAGAAAATCTACCTGCCTCTTCCTCCTAACTATGTATGATATACTCCCATCCCTTTGTAAAGCCTACCTGCGTCTGCCTCTTCCTCCTAAGCACATATGATACACTCCCACCCCTTTTTAAAGCAACTGTGCATGGCACTGTTTCCCAATTTTTTTAAAGGATGATTTTATTTGAGCATATGATAAAACATTTTTTCTTGGCAATTAAAGGGGAAATGTAATATTTACCATTTATTATTCTACAGAAAAGCAATATTGATTTAGAAAATTAATAAATTCCTTTATATAGATGAATCTTAGATCCTTAGAAGAAACTCAAAATCAATAGAGTGAAACAATTAAATTGGGCATGGTGGCACACACCTTTAATCCCAACACCAGGAAGACAGAGGCAGGAAGACTCTGTGAGTTCAAGGGCAACCTGGTCTACTGAGTAAGTTCCAGGGCAGCCAGGAATACACATTCTTTATTATTATTATTATTATTATTATTATTATTATTATTATTATTATACCTTTTTTGAGATAGGGTTTTTCTATAGCTTTGGAGCCTGTTCTGGAACTAGCTTTTGTAGATCAAGCTGGCCTCAAATGCACAGAGATCCACCTGCTTCTGCCTCCCCGGTGCTGGGATTAAGGGTGTGTACCACTGCCGCCCGGCTCCAGCTGGGCATTCAAGTCATCCCGTTCTTCATTATCCCACACCTCTCTCTCTCTTCCACCTCCCCACCATGTGCTCTCTCACCACAGTGGTGCCTAATCACCCAGCACCAGGGCTCTTGGCTGGGTCACAGGAGCTACTTGTACTGCCTGCCCAAACCACAAGGGATAGTGTGTGTCTGGCCTAGAAGACCTTGGGAGTACTTGGTATAATGGTACCTGATTGCATGGTGCCCACGAAGAGCCAGATTCCTGGTTGACTGTGGCTCCTGCAGACCCAAAAGTCTGGGAAGACACCATCTGTGTCCTTCACCATTCAGGCCCAAGTGGAGCCAGTGACTCCTGGGTGATTGTGGCCCCTGCAGACCTATTTATTTTAGATTTAACATTTCAATATAGACGTTTGTAGCTATAACTCTCAAAATCACTCACTTGTTTCTCCTACATCATGCATGGTATGCTGCTTCTAAGAATTACTTTCATTTTTGGTTTCTTCTATGACACAATTGTCATTGAGTAGTATGTTGTTCAATCTCTACAAGTTTGTATATACTGAAGTTTCTATTGTTATTTATTTTTTTCCCATTGTGGTCAGATAGCATTCAAAATTGATCATAATTTCCCAGTATTCTTAGGACTTGCTTTGCCGTCTGCTACATTATCTACTCTAGAGAACGTTCCACAGGCTGATGCTACTATGCAGTCTCCAGTGTTGAGATGGAACAGTCTATGGATGTCTGTGATGTCTCTCTCATCTATGGAGTCATTTCACCAGCGCTGCTGTTCAGTTTGCATCAGGATGATGTATTGCTGAGGATGGGTTACTAACATTACCCACTACTATTTTGTGCTTACTATATTGGTGGTATTTGTTTTATGAAACTGGTACAACTGCGTTTGGTTCATATATGTTTAAAATTATAATGTTCTCTGGGTGATGAATTGTTTCCTTAAGCACCCTTTAAAGTTTTTGTTTTAAATCTATTTCATAAGATTTTACACACAAACTTGTTTTCAAGTTCCATTTCCTTGGAATACTTTTTGTTGATAAGGTGCATTTCTTAGAGGCAAAAATTAGATTCTGTGATTTTAATTTTTGGTTGTATATGTGTGTGGTGTTTTTATGTATACAATATTCTGTCTGCGTGTATGCCTGCCGGCCAGAAGAGGACAGCAGACCCCATTACCGATGGTTGTGAGCCACCATGTGGTTCCTGGGAATTGAACTCAGGACCTTTGGAAGAGCAGGCAATGCTCTTAACCTCTGAGCCATCTCTCCAGCCCAGTGTGTGGTGTTTTTTGTTGTTGCTGCTGTTACTTTCTTTTTTGAAATAGGACATCACTATGCAGCCCTAGCTGCCTGCCCTAAAACTAGGTAGACTGGAGTAGGCTTCTTGAGCTCACAGAGACCCTCCTGCATTTGTTTTCTGAGTGCTAGGATGAAGTGTGCACCACAACATCCGGCTGGATCCTGTTTAATTTAATCTTCTAGTCTGTCTTTCAGCTGAGAAATGTAGACCACTAATATTGACTCATTACTGAAATGTGTTATTAATTCCAGAGTCATATTTACAATGTTTTTTGTGTGTTTTCTTATTCTTTATTTGCTTATGTTCTATTCTAATGTTGTTTGGTCTTTCCTTTGCCTCACAAATGTATTTATTTTCTTTAGTTGGAAGGATTCCTTCAAGAATCCCTTTATAGCTAGTAAGTAGTCATGTATTTTTTTAGTCTATTTTTATTGTGGTAAGTTTTCCTCCTTCACTTATGACCAACAGTTTTACTGTGTATGGCAGTCTGTGTTGGTTACTGTTGTCATTCAGAACTTGAAACATATCACTCTAAGAACTCCCTGGCTTTTTAAGTTTCTGTTGAAAAATCTGATGTTATTATGATAGGTTTGCTTTTCTGTGTGACTTCTCATTTCTCATAACTTCCAAATATCCTTTTTTCTTCTGTACATTTATTGATTTGACTATAATATAATGTAGGGAGGTTATCTGACCTTTTTAGTGTCCCATAGTGTGGTGGTTTGAATGAAAATGGCCCCTCTAGGCTCATAGGGAGTGCCATTATTTGAAAAGATTAGGAATGTGGACTTGTTGGAGTAGGTGTGGCCTTACTGGAGCAAGTGTGTCACTTGGGGTGGGCTATGAGGTTTCAGAAGTTCAAGCCACATCCAGCAGCTCTATCTCTCCCTGCTGATCAGATGTAGAACTTTTAGCTCTGCCTCCAGCACCATCTCTGCCTGAATGCTACCATGCTTCCCACTATGATGATGATGTACTAAACCTCTGAACCTGTAAGCCAGTCCTAATGAAATGTCTTCCTCTTTAGCTGCCATGTTCATGACAGTCCTTCACAACAATGGAAATTCTAACTAAGACAGAAGTTGGTAGCAGGGACTGGGGTATTGCAGTTATAAGCCTGACCATGTTTTTGTGTGAAAGAATATAGAACATTTTTGGACTTTGTAGTAGAAAAACAACTCAACACTTTAAGTGGGTTTAATGGGCCATACTAATAAGAGCATGGAAGACAGTGGTTCTGATGTTGATTTGAACTGTGGGGCCTGGTACTAGAGTTTTCATAGAAGATTATTAATATGTGGCCTAAAGATCATTCTTGTGATGTTTTTAGAAGAATATGACTGCTTTCTGCCCTTATCCATAAATTCTGCCTGAGGCTAAATTGAAGAGTTCTACATTAACAATGTGTACAGAGGAGATTTCCAGACAGTCTAGTATTGACTGTGTTGTTTGGTTATTAGTGGCCACATTTATGCACATCTATAATGGAAAGGAGCAAGCTGAACAAGGAAAAATACAAAATGTACAGTTTAAGGAGTAAAGGAATGCCAAGAATAAAGGGAATGGTGACCTCAGGGCCAGACCCTACCCAGCTAAGTTTCCAACTTGAGAAAAGGAATTAAAGAAGAGTTTAGATCACAAACCTTTAATCACAGCACTCAGGAGGCAGAGGCAGGTGGATTTCAGAGTCTGTAGTCAGCCTGATTTACAGAGTGAGTTCTAGAACAGCCAAGATTAGGCTGTGAAGGAAACCATCAAAACCAGAAAGCTGATGTAGATGTAATTGAATGAGGGGGTTATGTTACAGCCCCAGCAAGCAGAAGAGCTTGGCAGCTTTAGCTACTTGGTTCTGGCTTTAGAGTCAAGGATAAAAGAAGGTGCATGGGTTATAGAATCTCTTTCTGCAACTAAGGAAAGCAGCTGAGTCCAGTCATGTTGCAGGGGTGTCCCTGCACTGAGGCCTAGGGAGGTCATTGTATAAAGCTATAAAGTGATGCCTAGATTGCCATGGAGACCACAAGATGTTTGAGATGCCAGTCATGGGATATCTGCCGAGAAGAGATGCTAACAGGGAATGGAACTAGCCCAAAAAAGAGAAATGTATTTGGTGTAGGAGGTCCTTCTGTTTATGTTTTGATTTTATTGGCTAATGAATAAAGAAACTGCTTTGGGCCTGACAGGGCAGAACTTAGGTAGGCAGAGAAGACAGAACTGAATTCTGGGAAGAACAGCAGAGAGAGAGACGCCATGGATCTTCTGCCTGAGACGATGCTGGTTAGAATCTTGCCGGTAAGCCACAGTCACGTGGTGATACACAGATTAATAGAAATAAGTTAAATTAAGATGTAAAAATTAGCCAGTAAGAAGCTAGAGCTAATGGGCCAGGCAGTGTTTAAATGAATACAGTTTCTGTGTGATTATTTCAGGTGTAAGCTAGCCGGGTGGCAGGGATGACAAGCAGCCTGCTCCTCCTGTTACATGTACTGTAGTCAGTGAAGTGGAAAGGAGTTGGAGACCTGAGGAGTGTTTTGGCATCGGACATGGAGACGCAGTGTTTGGAGTTTACCCAGGTGGTTTCTGGTCTTGCTTTGGTCTAGTATTTTCTCACTATGATCCATTTCCTCCCTTTTGGACTAGCTATATATATATATATATATCCTGTGCTATTGTTTGTTGGAAGTTTGTGATCTATTTTCTTGTTTTGATTTTATAGGAGATAATAGTTGAGATTTCCATAAGCATCAGTGACTTTGATCTTTAGACTTTTCAATAAGTTTGAAACTGTTATAGACTATGGGGACTTTTGGAGCTGAAGGACTGAACACAATTTTGAGTTGATATGGATACGATCCTATGGGGGCCAAGGAATGGACAGAGGTGGTTTGGATTAAAATGGCCCCCATAGTCTCACAGTGAGTAGCATTATTTGAGCGGATTAGGACATGTGGCCTTGTTGGAGGAAATGTGTCATTAAAGGTGGGCTCTGAGGTTTCAGAAGCTCAAGCCAGGCCCAGTGGCTCACTCTCTCTTCCTGTTGCCTATGGATCCAGATGTAGAACTCTGAGCTCCTTCTCCAGCACCATGTCTGCCTGAGTGCTGCCATGCTTCCTACCATGATGATGATGGACTGAATCTCTGAGCCTATAAGTTAGCTCCCAATAAATGTTTTCCTCTTTAAGAGCTGGCATGTTCACAGTGTCTCTTTACAGCAACAGAAACCCTAAGTCACACAGATCTACAATGTTCTACACATGCTTTCTTGGTATTTTGCCCTACCTTGATTTATTCTACTGATGAGGTTTCCATGGATCTAATAAACTTTTGATTATTTTACTTGCAGCATGTTAATTTGTAATTCTTTTCACTATTTCTCTTTTTTTAGATTTTTCTTTTTTATTGTTTTTATTGAGCTATATGTTTTTTCTTTATTGAATTCTACCTTCATATCCTATTTTGACTTCCTTTTCCAGTTGCTTGTGTTTTCTTCAATTCGTTCAGGAGTTTGTATACTCTCTGATTTCTTCAAATATAATTATTCTTTTGAATTCTTTGTTGAAAATTTCATCTCATTCACTCTTATTTGAGGATTTTACTGAAATTAATCACTTTTGAAGGAGATATGATGCCTTGGTGTTTCATAATTTTGAGTTAGAGGCTAGTTCACTATTTGGACATTTTTAAAAGATATTTTTATTTTTTGTGTCTGGGTTTTTGCCTGAATGTATGTCTAAGCACCATATGCATATCAGGTGCCCATGGAGGCCAGAAAAAGAGGATCAAATCCCCTGGAACAGGAATTATAAACAGTTGTAATCCCCTTGATGAGTTCTAGGATTCAAGCCAGGGTCTCCTCTTAACCTCTTAGCCATGTCTTGTGCCCAGATTGTTGTTGCAATCATTGCTCTTCTTTCAGTGGAAATGTCTGCAGTGTTCAGGGGGGGACTAGGTTGCAGTACGGTTGAAGTGCTGTCTTTTCCTACTAGCCCTCTGTTCAGAACACCAAGCTCAGTCTCTGGTACTCTCTTAAAAAAAGACTCTTGGGGCTGCCTTATTCTGGCCTCTGTGGTCATAGATACACATGTAGGCAAAATACCTGGACACATAAAATCAAAACAAAGAAACTGCCTGATTGGAAGTTGAAACCTCAACTCTTTCAGCATTTATTGCTAGGATCCCAGGTACTTGTCAACATTCCTGGATGGTCAAGTCACAGAAGCTTGTCCCATCAGTGGGGGTCATGGTTATCTGTGCTCGTCATAAATCTGGTGGTCCTTCAGGGTCAAGTAGTGATGGTTGTCCTTGCCTCTGGGTAGTTCTTTGTGAGTCTGGGGTCTCATGAAAGATACTAGTCAAACCTCTTGGCATCCTTCAGAAGGCTGACTTCTAATGTATTGTTTCTCCTAAGGAAACCTTTGTGAGGCTGAGTCTCTAATGCTGGTCCCCACTTTGTGGATCAGGATGCAGATGTTTGTAGTGAGGAGCTGTGCGGGCTGCATTCCTTCTGTAGTGAGGCACTGCGGGCAGGCCTGCTTTTCATCCTGCCCAGCTCTTGCATGGTTAGCTTTACACCCGAAATAATTACACGGAAACTGTATTCTTTTAAATACTGCCTGGCCCATTATTTTCAGCCTCTTATTGTCTAATTCTCACATCTCTTGCTTTAACCCATATCTAATAATCTATGTAACACCATGAGTGGTGTCTTACCTGGAAAGATTCAGCATGTCTGACCTGGTGGCTGGCTTCATCGCATCTCTCTCTCTGAGGAGAGGCACGGCAGTCTCTCTCACGTAGGAGAAGCGTGACATCTGTCTGAGCCATCTACCTCACTTCCTTTTTCCTGTTCTGTCTCCTCAACCTATCTAAATCTTGCCCTATCAAAAAGCCAAGGCAGTTTGTTTACTAGCCAATGAGAATCCTACATCATTTCCCCTTTTTCTGTTTAAACAAAAAAGAAAGGCTTTAACTTTAACATAGTAAAGTTACATATAACAAAACAGTTATCATGCAAAAATTACAGTTACAATATTTATATCTACTTTATCTTTTATCATAACAAAGGAAAAACAACTATATTTATCTATCTATTCTTCTTCAGCTCCATCAAAGACTCCAGAAGGACACAATATTACCTAAGTAAATAAGAAATATGCAATTTCCAAACTCTAGAAATGATAGAGACATCTCGCTGCCTGGACAGTCACCCAAAGTTCTTTTGTATTGTTGGGGCATCTATCTTCGGCCTATAGGCCCACAGTATCCAGCAGACTTTCCCATGAAGCAGGAAATTTCAAAGACAGTTCAGTCACTATCTGCTGTGTCCTGTAGAATGTCTCGCAGACTCTTTCATGAGTCAGGAACCCGAAAGAATCATCTCACATTTAGGCAAGTTCAGCAGTCCTCTCTCTGCTGGTTCTTTGTGAGCAGTTTCTTGCCAAAATGGCTGTCAAACTCCGTAAGGATCCTCTTCGATGCCCATCTTCCTCTTAAAGTAGATTGGTGCTGCCAGGAGCTGACGTGTCTCATTGTTATGAAAAGTCCTAAGTTATTAAAACATTTAAGTGGAATATTCTCTAGTCTTTGAAATATATTAGGAATGCCTATCTAACTGAAATATATCTCTATATATCTAGAAAATCTAACTAACATGACTATAAGCTTTACTATTATTAATGATTATCCATTAATAACCTATATTTCTTAATTATGCATTACATTTTTAAAATGAACTACAAAATCACAATACCTTAATCAAGATCAGACATGCATATACATATAACAAAATTGACCTTAAAATCCATACCAATGCAAATTATTCATATCTATATCATATCCCCCTTTAAATGTAAAAGAATATTTATAAGCAATATTTGGGAACATGGGTGCAGCTATTTCTCTCCAAACTGCTTCCTGCTGAATGGGGACGCTGTTAATCAAATTTTTCATGGTGTAACCTGTGTGCCAGGTTCATCTCAGTCATCAGTTGGGTGATGTAATTTTCTGAAGGTGGTCACAGCAACCTTTCAGGAGGCTGTGGTCTGTCATACCATATTGGGATAGATGCAATCCATAGGGTCTCATTTTCTGTAAAAACAAAAGAAGAATCTCTTTTCCAAAGTATTATATCCTTAGATCCAAATTCTGAAGTCAAGGTATTTTCAAAATATCTTTCTTGGATTAGTTCAGCAGCATTTATAAACAAATATCTTTTAACAGCTGTTGCTTCTTCCTCAGCATCCAAACAATTCAAAGAGAGCATAATAGTATACAGTATCAAGATTCTCTGCGTATTTTCCATCTTTGTCCAGCTTTATTTTAACCCCTATTTCATTTATTTTTACTTTTATTTTTTGAGACAGGTTCTCTGTATATCTTTGTCCTGGAATAACTCTTTAGACCAGGCTGTCCTTGAACCCTCAGAAATCTGTCTGTCTCTGCCTCCCAGGCATTAGGATTAAAGGCGTGTGCTACCACACCTTGAAGTCACAGAGGTCAATCTCTGCCTCCCAAGTGTTGGGATCAAAGGTGTGTACTATCACACCCAACTACTTTCTTTCTTCCTTTTTTACTTTAAGAACTTTAACTTTTAGTCTGCATATATTTTTAACACACTATAAGCCATTTAGACATTTTCTTCGACTTTGAATCTTTCTTTTACTGTATATCTCTCTTTTAGTGACCACAGGAGTCTTTAATTTACCAAACAATATTGGTAGGACAAAAGCCATGACTTTGGCAGCTGGGTACAGCCCATTCCTTAGTTTTCCAGCCTCACGGTAGAGGTACGAGGTACCGGCAGGAGCCATGTTTATCGCCACAACTCTATGGCATTTCAAGGTCCCTGCCAGCAAGCAAGCTACAACAGTGTTAAACAGCACTTAAAAGCTCCATAGTCAGGACTGCCTGCTTGAAAGTGTCAGAGTTTGCCCTGGCAGGACGGCCCAGAAATCTGGCATTTTAAAACAGCACAGCTTTTTCCCTGCTACAGCTGAAAACCGAAAAACACACGTTCAGACCCGAGAAATTGCTGCTACCAAGAAGCCATGCTTTACTCTATTCTTTCCCAAGCTTTCTCAAGCTTTCTGGGGATTCAGTTATCCACGTTGGGTGCCAATCTGTAGTGAGGAGCTGTGGGCCGTGGGCCTGCCTCCCTGCTCCTGGCCACTGGCTAGCTTATGCCCCAAAATAACAACACACAAATTGTATTCTTTTAAATACTGCCTGGCCCATTATTTTCAGCCTCTTATTGTCTAATTCTCACATCTCTTGCTTTAACCCATATCTAATAATCTATGTAACACCATGAGTGGTGTCTTACCCGGAAAGATTCATCATGTCTGACCTGGTGGCTGGCTTCATCGCATCTCTCTCTCTCTCTCTGAGGAGAGGCACAGCAGTCTCTCTCACTTAGGAGAAGCGTGACATCTGTCTGAGCCATCTACTTCACTTCCTTTTTCCTGTTCTGTCTACTCAACCTATCTAAATCTTGCCCTATCAAAAAGCCAAGGCAGTTTGTTTATTAGCCAATGAGAATCCTCCATCAGATGTTAGTCCCCACACTTGGGCAGTCCTTCCTGATATCCAGAGTGCTTCTCGGAACCTGAGTCTGTGTTCTATGCAGACATTGTCTTTCATCAGTTTTACACCTTGCTATATCCTGGGCAGCTTTCAAAGACAGAGTTAGGGGTTAGGAGTACAGAAAAAGAGATACAAACATTTAAGTTAGCTGAAAAAAATAAGCAAAAACCAGATACTAATGAATAGGAAGAAAACAATAAAGTTGCTATCAATAGTAAGCATTTTTTTTTAAAAAAAATAAGAGCAATCTCATGGTTAATCTAAGAAGAAAGTAAAAGACATTTACAGAAATGTTAAAAAGCAATTTAAAAAATTTAACCATAAACTAATAAATTTTAAAACTAAGAGTACAATTTTTGAGGAGGGGGAGAGATTTTGAGACAGGGTTTCTAAAACTCACTCTGTAGACCAAGGTGGCCTTGAACACACAGAGATCCACCTGCCTCTGCCTCCCTGGAGTGCTGGGATTAAAGATGTGTGCCACTAAGACCCAGCTGAAAGTATAATTTTTAAAAAATTTAATTGCCTCTGTTGACACAAGGAAACACAGAAAACTCATCTTCACAATAAATGTGGGATGATATAATCTATATTAAAGATGCTGAAGATATATAAACTGTAGAGTAGGGGAAAGTATCTGCTGTAGAGTAGGAAAATGTATCTGCAAACCACATCTAGGAATGGACTAGTTCCTCGAACAAATAAAGAACTTAAAAATCTTAACAGTTAAAAAACATTCATCATTAGAAGACAGGTTACTGATATGATACATTTCACCAAAGACATTATACAGATATCAAATAAAAGCAAATGGAAGTGTGCTCTGATGTTATCAGCCATTAATGCTGAATGTACTTCATCAATTAAGACCACTGTGTTATCTCTATACACTTACCAACAAAATAT
The DNA here is from genome assembly GCF_903992535.2 of Arvicola amphibius. Classification (NCBI taxonomy): domain Eukaryota; kingdom Metazoa; phylum Chordata; class Mammalia; order Rodentia; family Cricetidae; genus Arvicola; species Arvicola amphibius. The sequence goes on from NC_052051.1 coordinate 94,312,922, forward strand.
TAAAACCACTGAATGCTTGCTAGGAATCAGAAAAATTGGATCACCCATACAGTGCTAGTAGAAATGTAACATGATACAGCTATCATGTGATCTTCTAATAACCTATCCATTACAAGAAATACCTTATAATCCTGCAATTACATACTTGGGAACTTATACCAGAAAAATAAAAATCTACATTCACACAAAAATTACTAAGAATACTCATAACACCTTTTTGCGTAGACAGGAAACTAGATATAGCCCAAATGTTCTTCAACAGGAGAATAGTTAAAAGGTTTCCAACCAGGGAATGTTAGTATTAAAACAGCAACACAGGAAACAAGGATGACTGTCAAGGCATAAAGCAAATCTTAAGTAAGTATTAAGACTAAGACTAAACTTGTGGGGGGCCCAAGTCCTGCTGATCGAGCCCCTACCCCAAAAAGACCACAGCATGTGCCTGGAAACACATTTCTGAATTGACAAAATTTTATATATGAAGGACAGCTGAGTGTGACTGGTAGAGAAGACAGGACTAGGCTGTTAGAGTAGGAGGCAGGGAATAAGAAAATGGTTACAAGAGGGATCTTTGTGGGATTGGAAGTGTTCAGTTCCATAACTGAACAATAAAATTTCATATAAATTTATATACATAGTGGTACCTACCTATAATCCTAGTACTAAGAAGGCAGAGGCAGGATGATCAAAATTTCAAAGACATCTTCAGCTATACAGAAAGTTGAAGGCCAGTTTGGAATGCCTAGTCTGAGCCTGGAGAAGTGGGGAGTAGGACGATGACAATGGTGACAAGAAAGGCTGCTACTACTGCAGTACTAGAGAGCACAGCTCAGTGGGGCAGAGTACTTGCTAGCGTGCACAACCTCTCGGGGATCCACAGTAAAGCTACCCCACTATAAACACACAACAATCATAATAACAAAAACCCATTGTAAGGAGGGGAGACATGTATGTAAAGATGAAACAGGGCTAGGGATGTACTTCTGTGGTAGAGGATGCCCTGGGTTCAATTCCCAAAACAGGAGAAAAATTGATAAAATGTTTATAATTGTTAAAGATGGGCAATAAGCATGTATAGTGTAGGGGGTCCTTCTGTTTATGTGTTGCTTTCATTGGTTAATCAATAAAGAAACTGCTTGGCCTGATAGGGCAGAACTTAGGTAGGCAGAGAAGACAGAACTGAATTCTAGGAGGAAGAAAGCAGCGTCAGAGAGCTGCCATGGAGACACCAGGTTAGACATGCTAAATCTTTCCTGGTAAGCCACGACCATAGAAATGGGTTAAATCAAGATGTGAGAGTTAACCAATAGGAGGCTAGAGCTAATGGCCAAGCAGTGTTTTAATTAATACAGTTTCTGTGTGATTATTTAGGGTGTAAGCTAGCAGGGAGGCCGGAACAAAGGGGCCCTCTTTCCATCAACACATATAGGACATTGTATGATTTCCTTTACATGTTGTACATTTAAAATACTACAAAAGAAAAATTTGAAAATACACTAAAATACCTCAATATTATCTCTGAAAGATCTGGATAAATCCAGATCTCCCCAAAGAAAGCCCTGGATAAATCCAGGTTTCCCCCCACGACCCCCAGTAGGAAGAAAATAGCCAAAAATCTAAGCAGGAAGAGAAGAATCAGAAATCTAGGATTAGTCGGTTCAGTGACAGTATTTCAGGAACTAGCTGAAGATAAAGTTAGATTGTAATCTTGAGAATAATCTTGAGAAACAGGGAGTTTCCCCCTTGTGATTATCATTGGTATTTTGGAATACTGTGTTTCAGGAACTAGCTGATTATGACCCTGAGGGTGATCCTGAGAGGCAGGGAGTTGCCCCCTTGTGATCATCACTGGTATTTTCGGAATTTTCTACACCCTCCCTGCCCCTTTTGGATCACTGGGCTATGGTTTCTTCCCTTAAAAACTCCTTCTCCTGGCCACTTGGGGTCGAACTCTTCCCCTGCATGGGTTATGAGTCTCAGCCCCAGTGCACTGGTTCCCATCTCATCTCATCATTAAAACCTCATGTGATTGCAGCAAGGACGGTCTCTCATGAGTTACTGGGGGGGGGGGGTCGTGTTATCCCGAGACTTGAGTGAGAGTCTCCCCACACTGGGGTCTTCCAATCTCCAGGCTTTTACTCACCAATATATTTAAGTTTCTCTTTTCTTAAATTTTTGCTTTTTAAACTTATAAAAGCCAAATGTTGTCTCCAGAAACCTAGTTACTGTTCCTGCTCCCCTTCCACTGGAGTCTGAGTAGGCAGGTCTACCAAGTTCAAGGCTCAGTTGTGGGTATTCTCTTTGGCCTCTACCTGCAGAACCAATATCACGAGGCAGAAGCAGGAGGATGCTGCAGGTTTCAGAACAGCCCAGGTCATACACTAAGGCTCCTTTCAAACAGAAGTACTTGTTTAGCCAAACTTTCCACAGAGGTTTTAGGAATAGGATAGAAGATTATACCTCACAATTACTATGATCTCCAGTGAAGATCAATCTTAGGAGCTTCAAACAAGTATATTAGTTGTGGATTGGATTTTCTTTCTTTCTTTTCTTTTCTTTTCTTTGGTTTTTTGAGACAGGAGTTCTCTATGCAACCTTGGCTGTCCTGGAACTCACTTTGTAGACCAGGCTGGCCTCAAACTCATAGAGACCTGCCTGCCTGGATTGGCATTCCATCACTTTGTCTAGTCCATTCATTAAAAGTAAACATCATCCATCTGAGGGCCCATCATAGAGAGCATGAACACTAGGTGAGGATTCGAGGCAATTTCAGAAACATCTCAATCTCACCAAGTCTGTTTTAGTCCCTCCCAAATTTTGTATTTCATACCCTTAAAGAAAACTGCAGCTGAACTCAGGAATGGAGTAGACCTTAGATCTTCCTTTTCCCTTGGCCAGCACCAAAGAGATAATCATGACGTGTTTCTCCAGAGTCTGCTCTTTGTTCCAACCCTGGCAAACATTAGTAATTAATAACTTTTATCTATACTATTACCATAGTTGTGTAACTGTTCTGTCTGATTCTAGTTATGATTTCATTCAATCTGATACTCACAGTGCAGCCTGAGAAATAGCCTGAGAAATCTTTGGAAAGGGTGTGGGAAACAGAGGGGAAGGGAGAAAGGAAGGAACAGAGGGAGGGGTGGATCTCAGTCACCGTTCCTTTTTGTTGTTGTTTTTCAAGACAGGGCTTTTCTGTGTAGTCCTGGCTGTGCTGGAATTTGCTTTGTAGACCAGGCTGGCCTTGAACATTTCTGCTCCAAGTGCTGGGATTAACAACGTGCTCTACTACCACCCAGCCAAAAGTCAACATTCTTTTCCTTCCTACTTTATATAGATAGGAGCAATTTTTCACCAAGCAAACCAGTACAGCACAGATCCAGGGCAAAAGGATCCAAAATCTGTAACATTTACCCTGTGCATAATACCTATCCTTTGTTCTGAAGCAGACAGGCATCCTCTCGATGGAAACAAACATTGCCACCAGTATCTTGGAACTCATATCCCATCAGCTCCCCCAGAAAAGAAAAGTTATCAGTATTTCTAGTGGTGGACTTGCAGGACCGAGTCCCTTGACCAAGAGTAGAGTGTATACATCTAGACTGTATTAAGAAGAAAATGACAATAACCTTAAAAGGGAAAATAGTCATACCAAAATCCTTTCAGGATCCTTCAGGATCAAGCATATTCTCATTATAATAGCTTATCTCTTCCTATTATTTTCCTCAGCCATTCTGAATGTCGTGTATGCCTTGTCTTCCCATACAGTATTCCCTTTCTTTCCTCTTCTTTCTTTCCCCTTCCACTTCCTCACTTGGCTACCTTCCATCTTCCAGTGGTTTCTTCAATATGCTTTCTCAGGAGGGTTTATCTTAAAACTGCAATTTCTGTAACATATCATACCTTCTCTATTATTACACTCATTTAGGCTTTATAAGGACTTCCTCTTTTTCAATACAGGGTCTCCCTATGGCCTGGAAATTACAGTCTTCCAGCTTCTGCTTCCTGAGTGCAGGATTTACAAGCATGTGCCACCATTCCCATTCCCATCAAGGACTGAAGATAGAGAAGAGTGAGAGATCAGAAGAGACCGTACCAGAGATGGAGAGATCTGAGAGCGAGAAGAGAGAGAGCGCGAAGAGAGAAAAGAAAAGAAAAGGAACAAGATAAGGAAAAGAACATAAATACCTACCACTCACGCGCACTCCTCCCTAATCTCTTATATCTCTCTCTCTCCATCTCTCTCTCTGGTTCTCGCTACGTCTTTCTTTTGTTGTGTCTCTCTGTAGCTTTGGAGCCTGTCCTAGAAACTAGCTCTTGTAGACCAGGCTGGTCTCAAACTTACAGAGATCCACCAGCCTCTGCCTCCTGAGTGCTGGGATTTAAGGACTATTTTCTCAATTCTTTAAATTTCTTACAAGAGGGTAAATTCTTTGAGAACTGGGACTGACTGTATTACTTTCAGGGTGAGATTCTACAGGCCAGGTTAGCATATGTAAGTTTTTAAAATATCTTAAAAATTGATATACTGGAGAACCATAGACAAAACTAAATCAAAAAATCATAGATAATAATGGATACAATTTATTAGTTTATGTAAATTAATCTTAACATGTATTACTTCTTTCAACACACATCAATCCTATGAAGTAGGAGTTACTTTGACATTTATTTTGCTACTACTAAAAAATCCACCACATCAACAACAAAAATCTCCATCTAGGGAGCAGCTGGAGAGAAGGCTAAGTAGTCAAGAGCTCTTGTTACTCTCATAGAGGACTCAGGCTTGATCCCAGCACCCACATCAGGCAACTCACAACTGCCTATGACTCCTGGGATCTTATGCCCTCTTCAGGTTTCTGAGGGCACCAATACACACATGGTGCACAGACTTATGAAGGCACACATACTCACATACAGAAATAAAACAAACCTTAAATAATTTTTTTAAAAAAAGAAAAAATAAACTGTAGGCTAAAGAGATGGCTGAATAGTTAAAAGCACTGACTGTTGCTCTCACAGAGGACTCCTTCGTTTCCCAGCACCCTCAGGGTGGTTTCCCATCAGATTAGGCTAGGCTGTCAGGCCAGTGAACCCCAGGGACCATCCTGAGTCCACTCTGATTGCAAGCATGTATTTCATCTAGACATGGGTTCTAAGAGACTGGACTCTGGCCCTTACGCTTACACAGCACACATTTTACACACTGAGCTATTTCTCAGCCTAAATATGAAGATTCTTAAAGACAACAAGGGCTGAGAATATTGCTCAGAACTAAAGCACACATGTAACATGCATGGCCCTGGGTTTGACTTCCAACACAAGAGATAAAAGACACAAATCAACATTATAGAAAAGTAAATACAGGCAGTAGTGTGCACACACTTTTATATCCAGCACTCAGAAGGCAGAGGCAGGTGGTTCTCTAAGTTTGAGGCCAGCCTGATCTACAAAGCGAGTTTCAGGACAGCCAGGCTACACAGAGAAATCTTGTCTAGAAAAACCAAATGTGTGTGTGAGTGTGTTTCCTTCTTCCCTGTACAGTGTTAGAAATGCTTATTGTGAAACCAAGAATTTCCCCCTTAATTAAAAAAGTAGATGACAACCAAGGAAAACTTTGAAGGTTAAGACTACAGTGATATGATCTGATAAGGGAAAATATAGCCCCAGTAAGAATTTGGGGTCAAGGAAAGGATAAGACAGGGAATGAGAATAAATCTTAACTTTTTCATGACAACGCTGTGATTCATATGTTCTCTTAAGATTGTGGTACTTTTTCAAAATGCCATCCAAACGTATTTTGTCTTTATAGAAAAGGAAACCTAACTAAAAAGTAAGGAGCCCTCCGTCTCCATTTCATGCCATTAGGTGATTATCAAGCAAGAAGCAGAGCCCGTGCTCTTTAATTACGGCCCATATAATTTTTATATTACTAAGTAATATCATGTCTACTGATAAGTCTAGCTTACTTGTAGCCCCTCATATCTGCTGTTTATAGACATGATATTTAACAGCCTAGTTTAATAAACAAATGCAGCTTTATCCTGTGCAAAAGGTATTAGCACTTGCAATGAAACATAATAATTCCATAAAAAGATGCAAATATAATTTCAGAATCCTGAGGTAAGAGTCTCATCTTCCACTGTATCTTTAAAAATGCCCACTCTAGGTATTTTTATATCCTTACCCTTTACAGCTCATTACGAAGGAGCCATCAATCAGTTCTACAGCATCCTTAAAGCATTTTAAATGGGCCAGTGTGGTTTCTTATCACACCTCCATCTTCTCCTACTACTCCCTTTACTTTAGGCTCTAAAACTCAGACATTATTTTCTAACCATATGCTACTCACCATGCTGGGGACTATATAACTTTTTGTTTTTATCAAAATGGTACCCTTTGGGTTTCGACTATATCAGGCTTTCCTTAAACTTAAACGCCAACAGAGCTTAACCAGCAGGCCCATTTAAACAGAAAAAATACTTTTAAAAATTATCTTCTTTGTAATTATTTTTGTCACTTTACATTTGCTAGATTACCAATAAAAATGAATTAACTTCTTTCCATTATCAAGTTTGTTTAGAAATGAAAGAAAGGAGACACTTGTAGACTGAGAAATGTTTTGTGTCTTTACTGTCTCAATTTCCAAAACACACAGTGAAAATACTCCTGAAATTTGAGAAGTTTTCCTCTCTCTCTCTCTCTCTCTCTCTCTCTCTCTCTCTCTCTCTCTCTCTCTCTCTCTCTCTTCTTTCTTTTTAAAAAACCTCATATCCTGCATTCATAGACTAGGACTCGGGAGTCTAGGTTGACAGGTCTGTAGTCACCAAGGCGCCTCTGTCCTTTACCATTTTCATAAATTACGATGATTATTGAACTCTGTTAAATTTGGCAGCAGTATTACAGTCACCTTGAGTATTTAAAATGTTTGAGGTAATGTGGATCCATAACTCTAAAACGGGGCACACGCTCATGAAATTTCTGGTATTGAACACACACACACACACATACACACACCCCGAGACAATTTAATGGCGTCATCTTGATTAGAGTTTCTAACTGTTCCTCTCACTAATAGAGAGTTAGTAGTCGATTTGTCCTGGGATGGGAGGCAGTGACAGACCTGGACGGCCAGGCTTTAATTTTTATCATTATCAGACAACGGCTTCCAACATGAAAGAACTATTACCTCTACCATGGGTCAGTGGGTCCCCGAGGAAGTGGGCCATGAGCACTGAGGCATAATGTTCTAGGTGTCTTTACTAGCTGCTACACACATGCGCCGTAGTGCCTGGAGCTGTCGTTAAACAAAGGGCTAACCTGTCTACCAGTGTCTGTGTAACCTGGACCTGTGTCTGCTTCAGGAAAGGAAGTGGCCCTCATACCCGGCCGGCCAGGGCTCTGGGGGCCGCCTGGCTGGTGCTGCGGGAGGCTGAGGAGCAGTGGGAGCCCAGGGAGCAGCGGTGGCCCTGGGAGCAGCTTACCGCGGTGGAGCCTTTCTTCACAGCTTCCTGAGCATACTCCACTTGGAAAAGGTGTCCATCCGGAGAGAAGACAGTGATTGCCCTGTCATACCGAGAAGCCATCACGATGGACTTCGAAGATTCTACCACACCTCAAAAGCCGCCTAGGATGAGGCTGGAGCCCACGCGCCACCACCTGCTAACTCCCGGAAGTGGGTGCTCAGGCTCCCAACCGCCTCCAGGAAGTCCCGGAGTTCCAGACTTTGGCCCCGCCCCCAGGTCAGGGTGCCTTGGCTGTTTCTCAAGTCCTACTGGCAGAGGAGACCTGGCCTGAAGGATAGGGAAGATGGACTTAACATGTATGATCTTCAAAGGATCTGTGAGTTCGAGGCCAACCTGGTCTACAGAGTGAGTTCCAGGACAGTAAGAGCTACACAGAAAAAAGCTTGGTCCAAATAAAACAAACAAAACAACAACAACAACAAAAAGGTGTATTTTTGGTTTGGTATTAGACTTTGAATCTAGCATATTGCACAGGCCAAACACAGGGTGTGCCCCAAGACACATTCCTAGCTTTTTCAAACTTTGAGAAAATCTTACTAAGCTGCCCAGGTTGGCAAAGAAATAGTGATTTTCCAAATGTTGCTGCTTCTTCCTCCCCTGCCAGCTCTGTAAACAAAATGGAGTTTAAGAGCAAATTAGACATCGACTCGAGAAAATACTCTGCCAAATAATACTAAAGGCAAGAACTAAGATACTACTGTTTAATTAAAGAAAAAATTTAAGAGTTCAAAGATATGGTTTAAATATGTTTAAACTGAGCTGTAGAAAATTTATATGTAACCAGGTGCAACATTACTGCCTATGAAAGAAGTCCTTGTCCTTATCAGTAAGAAGGGAATCTTAAAAATCTGCAACAATGTGTTGTGAGATTAAAACTTGTTTATAGGTGTAATAACTTAAAATGGTGCCAGGTGGGCACTAACAGGCAGGTACATTTAGCTATTATTACATCACATGTATTTTTTATTAGATACCATTTTCCATGGGGAGGAATCTTAAAATTGTGAAATCAACTTTAACTAAAAAGGAAAAAGAAATGTCACAAAGAAGGGAAACTCGTTTCTCTCAGGTCAAAATCCTAGATTCCAGTAGGCTTCTAAAAGTAGTTGGTAGTCATTCCTCCCCCTCCAAGGTTCTCGTCCATGCTCGCCACTCTTAAAACCTTTGATCCGTTCAGGGTGGGGTGGGGTGGCATTCTTGACCAAAACTTCTTTCTCTATGCACCGATTTTTACAGTATCCTGACAGAACAGCATTTGTCAAAAGACATTTGTGAAACGTGTTTGATATTCTTGTTAAACATTCACTTTCCGTTTATTAATTTGCTATAATTATAGATTCATGGGAAGTCTCAAAATTGTGGGGAAAGTGAGGGCCTCCTTTCCCTAGTTCAGTCTGATGGATATACTTGCATACCTACATTATCAAATCCAGGAAACTGGCATTGATGCACCTCAGAGAGCTTTTCTAGATTCCAACAACTCCCTGCACCCCTCTGTAGGCCTCTCTGTGGGATTTGCCAAGTGTAGGTTATTATACAACCACCATAGTCAAGGTCCCCTGTCCAAATACACCTAACTGGTCCCCCTTCGGCAACCTTTGACAAACACTAATCTGTCCTCCACCCCTATAATTTTCTCTGCCAAAAAGTTTATATAAAGTAATGTAAATGTCTTGTGATCTTTTATTTAAAAAAATAAGTATAGATTCCCAAGAAGTTAAGAGAACAATACAGAGTGGTTCCTTGTATCAACCAGGTGGTTATACCTTTCACAACTATAGAACAATGAAAAAACCAGGGGTTAGCATTAGTGTATATCTGATCTGTACATTTGAAGAAAAAATTATTTTAATTATGTGCATTGTGTGAGGGTGTGTGTATACATGAATATGGGTTTCTAGAGGCAAAAATAGGATGTCAGACCATTGAATATGAAGTTACAAGGCAGTACTGATGGTACCTGATATGGGCTCTGGAACCGAATTCAGGTCCCCTATAAGAGCAACAAGTGCTCTTAAACACTGAGCCATCTTTCTGGCCCTGTCTCTAGTTTTGACTTAAAAGCATTTTGTAGACCTTCTTAGAGGACACATTTCAGAAATACTAAGAATGACTGGCCAGGAATGGTGGTGCATATCTTTAATCCCAGCACTCAGGAGGCAGAATGATGGAAGAGTGTCTATGTGTTACTTTCATTGGTTAATAAAGAAACTGCCTTGGCCCTTTGATAGGACAGAAAATTAGGTAGGCAGAGTAAACAGAACAGAATGCTGGGAAGAAGGCAGTGAGGCAGATGCTTCAGGAAGTCACCATAGGCAATCACCATGCCCTCCTCTCTGAGTCAGACGCATGTTAAGATCTCTCCTGGTAAGCCACCACCTCGTGGTGCTACACAGATTATTAAATATGGGTTAGTCAAGATGTGAGAATTAGATAATAAGAGGATGAAACTAATGGGCCAGGCAGTGTTTAAAAGCAAACAGTTTCCGTGTAATTATTTTGGGTAAAGCTAGCCAGGTGGCAGGACATAGCCCGCCATCCTTCTACAGATGCAGAAGCACGTGGATCTTTGTGAGTTTGAGGCCAACAAAGTTGGTGGCCTCAGGCCTCATAGCATGATCTGCATAGCAAGTTTCAGGACAGTGAGCAGCTACATAGAAAAATCTTGCTTACAAAAAAAAATTTTACTACATCCAGGCTTCACAAGCTCCATTCATTTGGCTTGGTGTCTTTATATAGATTTATTTCATTCGTTAACACTAATTTTTCATACTTATAAAAACAGATAATACCTAGTTCACAAAGTATTAATTTGTTACAATGAACAAATTAATCAGTAAATTAATCCTCTATGACTGTCTGTTACAGAGGAAGCTTCTTAAAGTGTTAAAACTGTTATTATTTTTTTTTATTTATTTATTTATTTATTTATTTATTATATAACATTCTGTCTGTGTGTATGTCTGCAGGCCAGAAGAGGGTACCAGACCTCATTACAGATGGTTGTGAGCTACCATGTTGTTGCCGGGAATTGAACTCAGGACCTTTGGAAAAGCAGGCAATGCTCTTAACCACTGAGCCATCTCTCGAGCCCCAAAACTGTTATTATTTATTATAAAGTTAAGTAAAGTTGGTAACTATTTAAGGGAGTAACCAGGAAGAGCAAGACTGCAGCATGGACCAATTTATCCCTCCTTAAGATACGGATTTAAGCAGGCAAAATGGCACTTGAGAGTTGGTGGCAGGAAGATCATGATTTCAAGATGATCTACAAAAGGGCTTGTATAACCTGAGCTGCAGGTAATCCTTCCTCAAAAAAAGTAAGAAAAGTTTTTTAAAAATTTATATTTGGACAAATACATCTTTGGAATTGAATAGAGAAAAGGGAGAAAAGACATTTTCATGACAAGGGCTAGAGATTAGAAAAATGTAGCAAGGAGGAAGAAATTGCCATTTTAAACTTGTGTGTGTGTGTGTGTGTGTGTGTGTGTGTGTTATTTAAATCTTTTTTCAGCTTTGCTTAGCTTACACTTAGCAAAAGTAACATCATGAAACAGTATAATTCCTAGAGGTTTCTGACATTGTCAGTCTTGATGACATGGGCTAACTCTCCTATTAAGAACCACTGCCAGGATGTGTTGGCTCACACCTTTAAACCCAGCACTCGGGAGGCAGTGGCAGGAGTACCTCTGTGAGTTCAAGGCCAACCTGGTTTACAAGAGCTAGTTCCAGGACAGGCACTAAAGCTACACAGAGAAACCCTGTCTCAAACAAACAAAAACTAAAATAAACAAACAAAAAGAACCACTAAAAATACTGAGCAAAATACTTTTAAAATCCATGTGCTGGGTTGACAAATGGTTCAGTGATTAAGAGAGCTTGCATAGGACCCAAGTTTAGTCTTCAGCTTCTTTGTCAGGGGGCTCACAACCTCCTGTAACCGCAGCTCCAGGGAATCCAGTGTCTCCAGGTCTCTGCACACACACGCGCAGAATCATGTTAATGTTCATAATTAAAGGTAAAATAGAAATTTTAAAGTAGATCTGTGTTCACTCAAGAGAGCTTACATAGAATACAGCTTTGTGGTGGAGTGGTTCTGACAGACAGGAAGACAGGCTCAGCTTTCACCCTGGAGACATGGCCTCTTCTCAAAGCACAGTTAAGAAGCTAAAGTGGACCATGGATAGACAAAATTGAAATTCAAAGTCTGGCAAGGCGTTATGGTACACATTTAGGCTTTTGTTGAGTTCCAAAGGCTGTGGCACACAATCAGGGCAAAAGAAAAAAGCCCTGTTCTGTCTTCTGTGGCACACGGGCTGTGTTTCCACATGCCTTCCAAAAATGCATTGCCTCGAAAGTGAAAAATTCAAGTTGATACATGTGCGCTTGCGTGTGTGTGTTGTGTGCGTGTGTATGTGTGTGCGCATACGTGCGCACACGCACACATGCGCACACGCACACATGTGCACACGCACACATGCGCACACGCACACATGCGCACACGCACACATGCGCACATGCGTACACGGCATGGCTTGTATGTATGTGGTGGTCAAAGGGCAATCTAGAACAGCAGTTCTCAAACCTTTCACCTTGTTTGAGGTAAGATCTTATTCACTGCTCGCTGCTGCATCATCAGGGTAGCTGGCCCGCAGACTTGGGACTCTCCTGCATCTGTCTCATTTCAGTGTAGAAGCGCTGGAATTACAGATTGGGTCACCACATTCAGTGTTTGCATAGGCACTGGGGATCCAAACTCAGGTCCTAATGCTTTACCACAGAGCCACATCCCAGGCCCCCAAATAAACTGAACAGGAGAAACATGCAGGTAAATTATAACGAAGCTGGCGCCACCAATATACACAATCCATTCCACGAGCATTGACCTTTCTCTCTCTCTCTCTCTCTCTCTCTCTCTCTCTCTCTCTCTCTCTCTCTCTCTCTCTCTCTCTCTCTCTCTTTCTTTCTTTCTTTCACTTATTATAGTTGTTTAGCTTTGAAATATCCAAGAAGATTGGCTCAAGTCTAGAAGTCTTTGCTGCCCCGTTATATACATCAGAATCAACTGAAAGACTGGCTTGCCTCCTGCACCTGTGAGGCCAGCTGGTAGGGAACTAAAAAAACTCTTCTGTTGGTATAGGATGAAGAGGTGAGATCACCGAAATCTAGAATAAAAATTAGGAGCCAGAGAGAAGGTGCTACCGTTAACAGCTCTTGCTACTCTTGCAGCAGTATCAGGCACCTCCCAACTCCCTGTAACTCCATTTCCATTTTCTGGTGAGCCAAGACTCTCTTCTTCCTACACACACACACACACACACACACACACACACACACACACACACAATCAATCAATCAACACATAATAAATAAACCTTAAAAATCTTCTGGGATAAAAACCAGAATGGTCCGAGATACGCTAAAGTTGGTAAAATGTATTGACATTGGAATTCTTGTTGTTTTTCTTAACTCAAAGAATTTAATCGTAATTAACAGTTTTGTAAAATATCCAAATAAAGTTTTCAGACCTACGAGAGAGAGAGAGACAGAGACAGAGAGAGAGAGAGAGAAAGAGAGAGAGAGATAAATTTTCTTGCAGAAAATAACACCAAGACTTAATTCATTTCAAATTAAAACTGGAAGAAAATCATAGTTATAAAACTGAAATTCCCTGATCTTTGAAGGTACCTAGAAAATTTCCAAGGACTTTACATAGTCAAAAATAGAGTAGATCACTAATGTTATATATTGATAAATATATATAAATTTTTATTTTATATGCATGAGTTTTTGCCTGGTTTATGTCTGTATACCACATGCACATTGGGTGCCTGTAGAGGTCAAAGGAGGGCATTAGATGTCCTGAAACTAAAGTTATTGCTAGCACCATATGTGTCTGAGAAACCAAACCTGGGTCCTCTGCACAAAGAGCTCAAAGTACTCTGGACTGCTGAGTCATCACTCCAGCCCCCCTAACTTAATATTTGTCTTTTTGTTGCATAAATATTTATATTAATAGTGCAAAAGAAAAAGTAGGTGATGCTACTGGGTCCTTGGTGTAAACTGAGTCACTAGCAACAACCTTGGACTAGTACATATGGTATTTCTCACCACACAGCATTCACGAGAAAAAAAATGTGCCAGCTTAAGTTTGGTTGCTTCAATTATCTAGATTATTTGTTGTATTTTTGACTGTTGAGTAACTGTCTTTGTGTTAAAAAATGGAGAAGCGGAAGCACATAGAAAGCCATCTTGCTGCCTTCAAATAAATCTTATTGGTTTGGAACAAGAAAGACAGTGTGTAGAACGCTGAGTTAAATGAACGAGCCTCTTTTCTCCTGGCTGTCTTTGTATTTGGAAGAATGACTGACAGATCATGGCTATTCCCTTAGGTAGGCAGGCATTTGAAAATGAACAAAATGAGCCTGTTGCTTCTCAAAAAACAGTAACAGATTTTATGCCGAAGACAAAATTCAGTCTTTCAGGCAAATAGTAGGATTTTGAAAACTTTTACTCGTCATTTTGAATTTGTCAGTTTGCAATAACCAAAGACTCCTTAAGCTAGCATTTTTTTTGTTCAATTGTTTTTTGAGGTAAGGCCTTGCTGTATAGCCCTGGCTGCTCTGAAACATGCTGTATAGACCAGGCTGTCCTCAAATTTCTGATGATCCTACTGCCTCTGCCTTTCTCATGCTGGAATTACAAGTGTGCACTTACCTTGCCATAAGTGTGATTTTTGATGTAGTATATTCTCAAGATATGCACAGTTGTATGCTAGTATTTTACAATAAAGTTTGATATGAAAGTATATGTAAGTAAAAAAAATTTAAATGGATTTTAATATAACAAAGTACTAATTATTTATTGATATTATTTTAGATCATGAATGTCAACTAATCTGTAGGAAACAATTTATTGAGTTTTTTGGTTTGTTGCCAAAGAATATCTAATAATATGAAATCACTGAATAATTGGTATGAAATGTTCAAGAAAGACTTCAAGTACTCCTCTGCTTGCCAGCTAGCCAGGTAGTGGTGACGCATGCCTTTAATCCCAGAGACAGGTGGATCTCTGAGAGTTCAAGGCCAGCCTGTTCTAGAGAATGAGTTCCAGGACAGGTACTAAAGCTACATAGACAAACTCTGTCTTGAAAAACAAAAACAAAGCAAAACAAAACAAAAATAATATTTTAGCTATATATTCAACCAGAATACCATACTGTAATAATTTAAATATAGAAGCAGATATGAGAATCTGCCTGTAATTAAGCCAAGTCTCAAAGTGACTCAGTGGTAAAATATTTGTCTTGAGTTCAGTCCCAAGCACTGGAAGAGAAGGGAAGAAAGGAGAGGCAGTGGCACCTCTTCTCCCTTAAATGATGGTTTGGGGCAGAGAGCTGGCTCAGTGGCTGAGATACATCCTTACTCTTGCAAAGGATCCAGCACCACATCCGCCCCTCATAGCAACTGCATCTCCAGATCCAGGGGTTTCAACACCTCTGGCCTCCACAGGCCCCCATATTCACACATGTGCACATGCACACGTGCGTGCGTACACACAAACACACACACACACTCACACACACACACACACACACACACACACAGAGAGAGAGACAGAGAGAGGAGCACAATTTAAAATGGTAAAATTGTTTTATAAAATGAAAAAATGTTTATAGAAATATGTTAAGTTTGTGAGTATGTAAAAAGCATTTTTTTGTGAGCTAGTAACTAAAGTACCTCTAACTTGCTAATCTTAGTGCACCTTAAGGTGTTAAAAATGTTTTAAGATGGGGCTGGAGAGATGGCTCAGAGGTTAAGAGCATTGCCTGCTCTTCCGAAGGTCCTGAGTTCAATTCCCAGCAACCACATGGTGGCTCACAACCATCTGTAATGAGGTTTGGTGCCCTCTTCTGGTCTGCAGGTGTACACACAGACAGAATATTGTATACATAATAAATAAAGTAAATGAATATAAAAAAATGTTTTAAGATGGAAAAGTAAGAACCGCAGCTTTGAAAGCCTGAGAGTGGATTGGTCCTAGTGACTAGGTACCGAAAATGATACAACAATGGCCAACACTGAGCTGAAGACAGATGTGGGTAGATGATAGTAAAAATAAATACAGAGAGACATAAAGAGATGGTAAAAGATTTGACAAAATGTGTTAAAACGTCTATTCACATATATACTTGGATGCCAGGCAGAAGATTTACATAACTGAGTAAGAATGATATACAAACGTGCTTCATTTGGAATATTTCAAAATTGACAGTAGAATCAAACTTAAGATTTGATAATAATATAATTAATATTTACATAATAAAATTTACACTTAAACAACAGTAAGCCTGTATGAAATGAAAGACAATGAGAAACTCTTTAAAACCATCTGAATATAAAAATATAAAAGGCTATCAGCTAATTTCTATATGACAGATAATCTCACTGTCTGCATGACATTCTAGTGTAAAACACAGACATCGAATGTGAAGGTAAGTGAAGGCACTCTCCATGGAGACAGAAGAGGCTAGTCACCAGCAGGCACTCACTAAAGGTAACACTCATAAATGTTCTTCGAGCAGAGAGAAGTGATCAAAGAAGAAATGAAAATGATAATTTAAATAAATGAGAAAATTGACAAGAATTGGCTGTATGATAGAAATTGAGAGAAATTTTATAAATCTCAAAACATTATAAGTAGACATAATACATTTTCTGACAGAAATGAAATCAACAAAAACTAAGTAATAGACTAATTGCAGGATATCATTTATTTGAACTTTTAGGGGAAAAAAACTACATGTCATGAAAGAATTAACAATAGGAATTGACAAAACATTTTGATAATTATCTTAAAAATGTAATGGAGTGAAACTATTGTGTAATAACCAAAATAATGAGCAAACAGGAAATGATAGCCCTAAATACTCACACCAGGAAAGGAGGACGTGGAGTGGAGCTAAGGCTCAGCAGGGAAAGCCTGGGCTGCTCTCTCAGAGGACCGAGTCCAGGAGCCAGCACCTATCTGATGTTTCATAACTGCCTGGAACTTCATTTCAAGGGCGCCCCATCTCACACTATCTTCTGGCTCTTCTCGGCTCCTGGATGCATAAAAATACATTAAATGAATGAATAAATAAACAAATAGATAAAATTTTAAAATAGAAGACAGGATTAAAAAAATCAATCACTCAAACTAATGTTGAGACGTTTATTTATTTAGTGTATTTATTTTATGGTGTTGGAGATAATAGCTCCATCTCTAAGAAGTTATATCAAAACAGTATCTGATTATCTCATACAGTTTGTCATTTTGATGCAAAACTAGCTGGCCCAAGAGAACACCATAAAGTATTACTGCAAAAACCTAAAGAACACCTAAGCAAGGGTAAATGATGGGGAACTTCAGCCAATCGCGTGCTGTTTAAGGTATGCCCTCCCCATCCCTACCCGCCCCCACCACCCCGGCCCCAAATAGCCTATAAAACACCCATGTGCGTTTGTTTTCTCCTCTTTGTTTCCTGGAACCCTGGTTTTGTAAGTTCCCCTTCTTCCCCTTTATTAAAGCTAAATATTCTTTATTAAAGCTAGTCTGGTTAAGTTTAACTGCCGATCGATCATGCCCATTAACCTGCATTCAAGATTTGGATTATTTACAACTTTGTATTATTGTTTTTAAATTCTTGATGTATGAAGTACATCTGGAGTAAAGGATAAGTATTCTAATTTTTTTTGGTTTTTTGATACAGAATTCCTCTGTGTATCTCTGGCAGTCCTGGAGCTCACTCTTTAGATCATGCTGGCCTTGAACTCATAGAGTTCTTTGTCTCCTTTGTCTCCCTGACTGCTGGAATTAAAAGCATGCTCCACCACTGCCTGGCGGGTATTCTAACTTCTGAACCTCCATAATGGAAAAGTAAATTTATATTTTTAAAGCAACATAATCTCTGGTATTGTGTTACAATAGCCTAAGATGGCAGAGACTTTTTTTTGGTATATTATTTATTTACTACATTAAAAACTCACTTTCTTAGCTAGCTTTCGTGGTGCATGCCTTCAATCCCATCACTTAGGAGGCAGAGGCAGGTGAATCTCTATAAATTCAAGCTTGGCATGGGCCACAAAGCAAGTTCCAGATCAGTCAAGCTATAGTGTGACTATGTCTCCAAGACTATCATTTTATTTAAGAGAATTATTTTATTATATTATAATTAATAGCTTGAAGCAACCTGTTTTGGTTTAATACCTTATCTACTTCTGTATTGTTCCTTTCCTTCTCTCCTTTCCCTTTGTTTGTTTGTTTATCAGACAGGGTCTTTCCCTGTATCTCTGGCTGTCTTGGAACTCGATATGTAGAAAAGGTTGGCTTGGAACTTCCAGAGACCCACTTATCACCATATTCAGCCCTCTCTTGCCTCTGCTGCTATTTTAACACTCAAATTTTGTCATTATGTATTACTAGCTTTCAAATCATAACTTGACTTTTGTAGTTTTATCTTTTATCTTTTAATGTGATAGATTTATAACAAAAATGTATATATGCTGCTTCTGTCATATTTATTATGTGGTTACTTTTACACTAAAAAAACTTTCTTTTTGGGGGGGGTTAAGTCACTCTCTAGCACACTACCAGTTTAGCATCAAGCCTTCCCCTCAGAGCAGGGTGTGCTGGTGTATAATTTCAATGCAAGTATGTGAAGGGTGAACTGGGAGGGAGGATCAAGGTGAACCTTATGAGTTCCAGCCTGAGCTACATGAGACTTTGTCTGAAAGGGTTTCTCTTTGGTATTTCGTATAAGCCAGGTATTCTAGTGACAATTTCTCAGTTGTTGTTTGTAGGTAGTGTCTCAATTTCTCCTTCATTATCTCTGTGTGTGTATGTGTGTGCGTGTACATGCAAGTATGCTTGCACATGTTGTGGGGACGACAGTGGAGGCCGGAGGTTGACATTGGTTGTGTTCTTCTCAATCACTCCCCAACTTATTTGTTGAGAAGTGATCTCCCACTGAACCTACACTGCACAAATTTGGTCAGGCTGACTGGTCAGTGAATTCTAGGGATCTGCCTATTTCTGCCTCTCGTCCTGGGACTAAAGATGTATACTGCCATGCCCCTGGCTTTTTTGTGGATGTTAGGGATCCATACCCAGGTCCTCAGGCTTGTATGGTAAGCACCTTACCAACTGAACCATCTTCCAGCTTCGAATTTCTCCTTGAATCCAAAACTATCCTTGAAAGATAGTTTTGTTGGATAAAGAATTCTTCTCTGACATACTTCTCCAGCCTTCATTTCTTATTTTGAGAGATACCAGTTTTAATTAACTAAAATATTGTAGATTCAGGCAGCCTAGTGACGTGGGGGTAAAGGTGCTTGTTCTCAAGCCTGACAAAACTGAATTTGATCCCCTGGATCTATGTGATGAAAGGCGAGAATAATCCAGTGAACTGTCCTCCAGCCTATACATGTGAGCCATAGTATACATACATGTACATACACACACTCACACACACTCTACAGGGAAGTTCTTTCAAATTAAAACAGACTATGCATATATGTCATCTTTCTTATAAGGTTTTATTATTTTTATTTTATGTGTGTGGATGTTTTGCCTACACACATGTGCACTACATATACGCCTGGTGCCTGTGGAGTCCAGGAGAGGATATTAGATCCTCTGGAACTGGAATTACAGACAACTGGGAGCCCTCACGTGGGTGTTAGGAATCAAACCCAGTTCCCTTGGAAGAGCATCCAATGCTCTTACCCTCTGAGACACCTCTCCACCCCTCTCTTATTTTTCAATCTAAAGTTAGCGAAACTGGAGGACTGAAAAGATGGCTCGGGGTTAACAGTGCATACTGCTTTCTCAGAAGACTCAATTTCGGTTCTCAGCACCTACATATAGTGGCTTTCAATCACCTGTAGCTCCAGCTTTAGGAAATCTTATGTTCTCTTCTTGATTCCATGGGTATCTGCACATATATGCACACACTTACCCCCACACATATGTATATATGAAGACTGTAAAATGCAATAAAATTGTAAAGTTCACAAAGCTGTTAATAAAAGTACAGTTTTCTCATAGTTTCTACCTGACTTGGGCCATTTTAAAAAGGACAACAGAGGCTAGAGACATGACTCAGTGGTTAAAAAGGATAATGAGCTGGAGACGCAGCTCAGTGGTTAAAGTGTTTGCTGTTCTTGCCAAGGACCTGGATTAGGTTCCTATCACCCATGTCAGGCAGATCACTTCTTGGAACTCCAGCAAAAAGATCCAAGTTCCTCTTCAGGCCTCCAAGGGCACCCAAAACTCATGTACACATACCAAAAAACACAAACACACTGTAATGGTCAGTCCCGTCTCTTTACGAGACAAGCCACACCCACTCCCCCCCTCCACTGAGGCAGGCAGATCTTCCTTCCTGCTTGTAGCCTGAGTCTCTTCCTTTTCCATCTCCCTCTCAAAGAGGCAGCTTCCATCTCTCCCTTCTCCCCCCTCTCTGTCTCTCTCTCTGCTCTTCTCCCTTTCTTTCTCTTCCCCTCCATAACCCACTAAATAAATATCCAGCCTCACTCTGTGTGGCGTGTCTCTGTCTCTCACCCACTGCTGCGTGTCTCCCTTCCCTGGGACCAGCCACCTTCAAAGACCTACGGCATGGTTTCCTGGCATGCACATCTGTCTGTCTCTCCTCCTGGCCCGCTGCAGCCACTTGGGGAACTATGCTGTCCCTGCCTAGGACTGGCTGCTCTTGGGACCCACTGTTTGCTGCCTGCCTGCCACATGGCCCTCTGCCAACTGCCGCTGCTTGGGGACCTGCTGCATTTCTACTGCTGCAGCCTCTGGGAATCTGCAGCATTTTTAATTAATCCATTTCACACACACATACACCCTTTTTATTTCAAAACAAGAAATGGTAAAAACTGAAGCCTGAGATTTGTTTTAATGTTTATTTACTTACTTCTTGTGTGTGTGTGTTTCTGTGTGTGTGCATGATTACATACATGTGAATGCCATTAAGTCATCTCTACAGTACCCATTTTTAAATGTATAAAGCCTTCCACAAAATTTGTCTGCAATATTTCTTATTGTATAAAAATAGGCTTAGAAGGGAGAATAATGGGTAATAACTATTGCAACATTCCTTAAATGAAATTTGGCCCCCATACCACTTTAAACAACTCATTGTGAAATAAAATTTACTGTTTCTAAAGGGAAGCCTCAACTTTTATTACAGTTATTGCTCTACCATCCTTGAAATGATGGTCAAGTATGAGCAATATTCTTACATGCTACTATCACCGCTTCTGGTTTTATGAAGGAACGTGGATGTTAATAAGCACATCATACATCTGTCTGGGGGACCTAAGGCTGGGTAGAAGTCAGGGACCGTGTCATCTGAAGACAGGACTCTACCTGAATTGATAGCTTCATTCCTTTCACAGTGGTCATAAGTGTCTCCAGATGTGTCGGGGACCAGCCACGACACAAATACTTCTCTCCAGGGTAAAGGCATGGGGATTTAGAAATAAAGAATATGAAGAAGCAAATGAAAATAATAAAACAGAGGAATATGTAGGATAGTATTGGGATGGAATTTTTGTGAGTACTGAAAAGTTGCCTGCATTTAATTTACAACTGCTTAAAATACCCTTGACCCCCAAAAGGTAGAGTAAGGCAAAAGACTGCTTTAACATGATACAAGGAAATGAACATACCAATTGAAAGTCACAGGCTACAATCTTAGTTAAACATTCTGTTCCTAGAGCAAAACAAGTCACACTCACTCCCTAGACCAAAACACTCTGTAGGCAAACCAGTCCCTGAGTGGAATCCCAAGTTATCTCCTTAAAGGGAACTGGAATTTAGTTGGATCCCTAGACTTTTTCTTTGAGGTAGGAAAAGATCTACTTCAAAACCATCTTACCCTGTCTTGGCAAGATTTGACACTCTTTTTTCTTACCCTGTTTGTCTTGTCTGGACATCATGCATTTTGTCTGTGGTGGATGCATGGGCAGTTCCTTGCACAAAGGCCAGTTTTGACAAGAAGAAAACAAGCTCCAAGTGGAGTGTTTTCAGTGCTCAACCTTCTCTTGAGAATAGATCAGTGCTGCCAGGAGCAATAGTGTCTCACGTCAACAAAATCCTTAATTATTTAAATGCCCTTGTCTACAGCTCTTTGAAGTGGTTGAAGATTACCTAACTATGCAGAATATAATTTCTATATACCTAAAGAACCTGATTAGTCTAACTATAAGTATGACAAACATAGATGACTATTGATCTATAATTCTTAATACCTATATAACTTAAAGACTAAGACTTCATATTAGAATATTAAACAATCTTTTGTTTTGCTTTTTCGAGACAGGGTTTCCCTTTACTTTCTAGAGCCTGTCCTGAAACTAGCTCTTGTAGACCAGGCTGGCCTCGAACTCAGAGATCCGCCAGCCTCTGCCTCCCGAGTGCTGGGATTAAAGGCGTGCGCCACCACCGCCCAGCTAGAATATTAAACAATCTTTAAACAACTGTGCAACAAATGAGGACAATGACCTTAAAATGTAAACAACGTATAAGTATCTTGATCAAAATATATTGCAATATGATGAATATTTACTAAAATTGTATCAATATACAACATGTCTTAAGCAGAGGTATAAATATGACATAAATATGCATAAAATATGACAATATAACTTTGCCTAGGTAAACAAATATTGTAGACAAAAATAGGAACATATTCAATATAATTTGTGTCAATATACAAGAATCTATACCAATGTAAATTGCCTTTAAGTAATAGCTCACAAGTATTCACTATCCATTATTACTACTTGTAGGAGGAGGGCCCACTTATTCATCCTGGCTGCTTGGCTAGCTTAGCCCCAAAATAACCACACAGAAACTGTATTAATTAAATCACTGCTTGGCCCATTAGCTCTAGCTTCCTATTGGCTAACTCTTATATTAATTTAAACCATTTCTATGAATCTGTTTATCGCCACATGGCAGTGGCTTATCACTAAAATTCCCAGCGCCTGTTCCTGGTGGCTCCATGGCATCTCTCTGACACTGCCTTCTTTCTCCCAGCATGCCTTTTAGTTTTCCCCACCTACCTAAGTTCTGCCCTACCAACAGGCCAATGCAGTTTCTTTATCCATTAACCAATGAAAGCAACAGATAGACAGAAGGACCTCCCACACCATACTGATCTGGACAGAACTCCAAATAGGAACCTCAGAAAAACCGTACTGAATATCCAAAGACTATTTGTAATTATACCAGACAGTAATTTTGAAACTTAACCATCATTTTGCTTTCACCGGATCTCATAGAAAGAACATCATCCCCATGACAGCTGTAAATAATTCGAGAAGAAAACAAAGTTTGCCCTCAGGGTTAGAGACATCAATTAGGGGTTGGTTGTAATTGGTATAGGGTTGGGGTTTGGGGGGAATTAAGCAGGCTCATACTAATTGGTGTGGGAGCTCCTTCTGTCTATGTGTTGCTTTCATTGGTTAATGAATAAAGGGATAGCTTTGGGCCTATAGCAAAGCTATAAGGGAACAGAGCTAGGTAGGGAAAACTAAACAGAATGTTGGGAAAAAGAGGCAGGGAGACAACATGGAGCAGCCAGAGACAGACATGCTGAGTCTTTGCTGGTAGGCCACAACTTTGTGGTAATACACAGATTAATAAAAATGGGTTAAAAATTAAGATGTAAGAGTTAGCCAATAAGAAGATAGAGCTAATGGGCCAAGTAGTGATTTAATTAATACAGTTTCTGTGTGATTATTTTGGTTCTGAGTGGTCAGGACAAACAAGTGCCCTCCTCCAACAATTGTAAAAATGTGTGCCATTTCAGCTAACCAAGTTGGAACCATCTTGAGCAGCTGGTACCCAAAACAAGTCTTGTAGTAGTGCTATCAGCATCATGATGGCATATCAATCAGGTAGAGTCGTTGTTGTAGAGCCCCATCTTCTTACTGGAAACTTCAAAGATTACTGCAGGAAAATTCAGTGTTCATTGTGGAAAACATAAACATTATTTATACAGACTATATTCAATGGAAGGTACAATAGAGACAAAAATATGTATGAAGAAAAGTAAAATTCTTTCTAAATTCTTTCTTCTTTCTGTTTCATACTAGACAGCTCCTGACATGAAACAGAAACTCTATTTTTTTTCTTTTAACAACATGCTTGGATTTAGAGAAGGACAGAGCCATTGTCCAACTCCAAAGCCAACTTTGATTTTTTAAATGAGTCATGACTACTATTCTAGTTTATATTCAGAGATTCTTACTCTCAGATGACCTGTACTCATAAGTCATAATTCTTCTTGCTTGCTGATCCTTCTCTGGATAATTATCTTTTCCTCTTCAGGCATCTAGATGTCCAGGGTCTCTTGATTTTTTAAAAATGAGTATTTTCCTGCAAAGACTATAACAGAACCCTGCCCCAGTCCTTATGAGGTTTCCTTACCACTTGTATGGTTGCCACTGAGCCATTGTTTCTCTTTATCAAACTGAATTTTTATTAATTTTGATAGTATCCATAACATTTCTTCTCCTATTGAAACAAGAGCAAAACCTCTCCCCAGAGTAGCACATCTCCTAGTTTCCATTGTGAGGTCAACACATCCTTGAAACACACTGGCTGATTTAACTCAGAAGACGTTTTTTCCCTTTTATATTTTTATTGATTTTTATTGAGCTCTATATTTTTCTCTGCTCCCCTCTCTGCAATTCCCCTCCCCTTCAACCCTCTCCCAATATCCCCATGCACCCAATTTACTCAGTAGATCTTGTCTTTTTCTACTTCCCATGTAGATTAGATCCACGTATGTCTGTTTCTCTTACAGTCCTCATTGTTGTCTAGGTTCTCTGGGATTGTGGTTTGTAGGCTGGTTTTCTTTGCTTTATGTTTAAAAACTACTTATGAGTGAGCACATGTGATAATTGTCTTTCTGGGTCTGGGTTACTTCACTCAATATGATGTTTTCTAGCTCCATCCATTTGCCTGCAAATTTCAAGATGTTATTTTTTTCTGCTGTGTAGTACTCCATTGTATAAATGTACCACATTTTCCTTATCCATTCTTCAGTTGAGGGGCATTTAGGTTGTTTTCAGGTTCTGGCTATGACAAACAGTGCTGCTATGAACATAGTTGAGCACATGTCCTTGTGGTACAATGAGTGGTATTACTGGTCTTGAGGAAGGTTGTTTCCTAATTTTCTGAGAAATTACTATACTGATATCCAAAGGGCCTGTACCAGCTTGTACTCCCACTAGCAATGCAGAAGTGTTTCCTTTTCCCCACAACCTCATCATTGTTTTTGGTCTTGTCCGTTCTTACAGGTATAAGATGGAATCTCAGAGTTGTTTTGATTTGCATTTCCCTGATGACTAAGGATGTTGAGCATTTCCTTAAGTGTCTTTCAGCCATTTTAGATTTCTCTGTTGAGAGTTCTCTGTTCAGGTCTGTACTCCATTTTTTTTTTTTACTGGACTATTTGTTCTTTTGATGATCAATTTCTTGAGTTTTTTGTATATTTTGGAGATCAGACCTCTGTCTGATGTGGTGTTGGTGAAGATCTTTTCCCATTCTGTAGGCTGTTGTTTTGTTGACCATGTCCTTTGCTTTACAGAAGCTTTTCAGTTTCATGAGGTTTCATCTATTAATTGTTTCTCTCAGTGTCTATGCTACTGGGGTTATATTTAGAAAGTGGTCTCCTATACTACTGCATTCAAGCGTACTTTCCACTTACTCTTCTATGAGGTTCAGTGTACCTGGCTTTATGTTGAGGACTTTGATCCATCTGGACTTGAGTTTTGTGCATGGTGATAGATATGGATCTATTTTTATTCTTCTACATGTTGATATACAGTTATGCCATCACCATTTGTTAAATATGCTTTCTTTTTCCCATTTGATATTTTTTGCTTCTTTGTCAAAAATCAGGTGT
This sequence comes from Arvicola amphibius, assembly GCF_903992535.2. Lineage (NCBI taxonomy): Eukaryota > Metazoa > Chordata > Mammalia > Rodentia > Cricetidae > Arvicola > Arvicola amphibius. The sequence continues at coordinate 94,338,416 of NC_052051.1, forward strand.
TCAAAAGTATGTGGATTAATACCCAGGTCTTCAATTCCCATTCCATTGGTCCTCCTGTCTGTTTTTATACCAATACCAGGCTGTTTTCAATACTGTAGCTCTGTAGTAGAGTTTGAAGTCACAGGGATTGTGATGCTTCCAGAAGTTCTTTTATTGTACAGGAATGTTTTGGTTATCCTGGGTTTTTTGCTTTTTCATATGAAGTTGAGTACTGTTCTTTTGAGGTCTGTGAAGAATTTTGCTGGGATTTTGATGTGCATTGCATGAATCTGTAGATTGCTTTTGGTAAGATTGCCATTTTTACTATATTAATTCTGCCTACCTAAGAGCATGGGAGATCTTTCCACTTTCTGGTGTCTTCTTCAATTTTTTTCTTCAAAGATTAAGAGTTCTTGTCATACAAGTCTTCCACTTGTTTGGTTAGAGTTACTTCAAGATATTTTATGCTATTTGTGGCTACTGTGAAGGGTGTTGATTCTCTGATTTCTTCCCCAGCCCTTTTATCATCTGTGTACAGAAGGGCTACTGATTTTTTTGAGTTAATCTTGTATTCTGCTACATTACTGAAAGTGTTTATGAGTTGTAGAAGTTCCTTGGTAGAATTTTTGGGGTCGCTTATATAAACTATCATATCATCAGCAAATAGTGAGAGTTTGACTTCTTCTTTTCCAGTTTGTATCCCCTTGATCTCCTTTGGTTGTTATATTGCTCTAGCTAGGACCTCAAGAACTATATTGAATAGTATATCCAATAGTATATATTGGAGAGAGTCGAAAACCATGTATTTTTCCTGATTTCAGTGGGATCACTGGAATTCTCTCCCTTTAGTTTGATGTTGGCTGTTGGCTTGCTGTATATGGCCTTTATTATGTTTAGGTATGTTCCTTATATCCCTGCTCTCTCCAAGACCTTTATCATAAAGAGATGTTGTATTTTGTTGAAAGTTTTTTTTCGGCATCTAATGAGATGATCATGTGGTTTTTATTTTTCAGTTTGTTTATATCGTGGATTACATTGACAGATTTTTGTATGTTGAACCATCTTGCATCTCTGGGAGGAAGCTAACTTGATCATGGTGGATGATGGTTCTGATGTGTTCTTGGATTCAATTTGCCAGTATTTTGTTTAGTATTTTTGCATCAATGTTCACGAGTGAGATTGGGCTGTAATTCTTTTTCTTAGTAATATCTTTCTGTAGTTTGGGGTATCAGGGTAATTGTAGCTTCATAAAAAGAGTTTGGCAATGTTCCTTCTGTTTCTATTACATGGAATAATTTGGGAGTATTGGTATTAGTTCTTCTGAAAGTCTTGTAGAATTATGAGCTGAACCCATCTGGTCCTGGGCTTTCTTTTGGGGAGGGGGAGACTTTTGATAACTGTTTCTATTTCCTCAGCAGTTAAAGGTTTGTTTAATTTGCTTATCTGGTCTTGATTTAATTTTTGTCCATTTCCTTTAAATTTTCCAATTTTGTGGAGTACAGGTTTTTGAAATATGACCTGATGATTCTTTGTATTTCCTCCCTGTCTGTTGTTATATCCCCCTTTTCATTTCTGATTTTGATAATTTGAATATTTTCTCTCTGCCTTTTGGTTCGTTTTGATTAATGTTTTTCTATTTTGTTGATTTTCTCGAAGAACCAACTCTTTGTGTCATTGATTCTTTGTATTGTTTTCTTTGTTTCTATATTGTTGATTTCAGCTCTCAATTTGATTATTTCCTGCCATCTAGTTCTCTTAGGTGAGTTTACTTCTTTTTGTTCTAAAGTTTTCAAATGTTTTGTTAATTCACTAGTGTGGGATTTTTCCAGCTTCTTTATGTAAACATTTAGTGCTATGAACTTTCCTCTTAACACTGCTTTCATGGTGTCCCATAAATTAGAGTATGTTGTGTGTTCATTTTCATTGAATTTTATGAATTCTTTAATTTTTTCCTTTATTTATTCCTTGACCCATTGATGATTCAGGTGAGCATTGTTTGATCCTCTGCTCAGTTAATTTAATTGCCAGGTAACCCATGCAAGATCTTTTTGAAAAGCCTTATATCAACAAATCTCTCTCCTTTCAACAATGTATACATACAAACACACACACACACACACACACACACACACACACACACACACACACACATCCTTTTTGGCATCATTTCAGTGTCCCATAAGAGTAAGGCTCTGCCAGGGCAGTGGTGGCGCACACCTTTAGTCCCAGCACTCGGGAGACAGAAATGGGAGGATCTCTGTGAGTTTGAGACCAGCCTGGTCTACAAAGCAAGTTCCAGGAAAACCAGGACTATTCAGAAAAACCCTGTCTCAAAAAAGAAAACAACAACAACAACAACAAAAACAAGCAGAAAGGTGAAAGCTCTGTCTTTGAAGTGCCTTCGTCCATGCTCTTGTAGTCAAATAAAAGTGAAAGATTTGAGTTTCTGCAGGTCTTACCTGGCCACATATATTCAACTCTGAATATGCACTTGGTCTTCTCAATGTTTAGGAGTATGAATTTTTTAATAATTCATTTTATTTTATGTGCATTGCTGACAGGCCCCTGGAATTGGAGTTACACACAGTATAAGCTGCCATGCGGGTGTTGAGAACTGAACCTAGATCCTCTGGAAGGGCAGTCAGTGCTCCTAAGTGCTGAGCCATCTCTCTAGGCTGGAATATGACTGTTTAGAAATAATTATTCACTTACTTACTGTGATGGTGAAGCAAATGTGGTGGTCAGAGGACAACTTGTGTGAGTCAGTTCTCTCCTTCCACAGCATGGGTCCCGGAGATCCTATTCAGATTGCCAGGCTTGGTGGCAAGTACCTTTACCTGAGGGGACCTTTGTTCACCTGACTTTTTTTTTTAAACATTTTTAGTTACCATATGAAGCAATGGATTTCATTGTGACACTCTCATACCTATGTATCATCAGACTTTGTTCTTATTTACACCTCCTCTCACATCTTCTCTCTTGTTGATTTCCTCCCTCCCCCCAGAGTCCTTCCTTCTGTTTCGGTGTCATATATACCACATTATCCCTTCAGAGCATTGTGAAGCAAGGCCCTTACATACAACCCGTTCCTTACTGTCACTTTAACTTTTTGTTCAGCCTGAATGGTAACTTCATCTCAGCAAGATGTAATATAAAATTGACACTTACTGTGTCCCACAAAAGGATTTTAGGTAAGAGTTATCTATTGAGTATACTCTTAGGCCAAATAAAGATGTCCAATGAATGTAGTTCTTCCTGGTCATTACCTCTCAGGTCAAATAGTCGCAGATTTCTGGGGTTGGAGATTTGGGTTCATTATATGAATTCAAAGCTGCTTCTATCCTCTCCAATAATTGGTGTAGTGTAGATTTATAGGGTCATCATGGCCATTAGTCTGTGATTTTCAGAAATATTATGGAGCCTTAGAAATGTGATGGAATATGACAAATTGAAAGGTCACAAGGTCTACTCTTAATTACATCCAACTATTGTCATGAGCACAAGCTTTTGCAATTTGAATTTCTAATTCTGAATTTCTAAATTTTGAATTTCTAAAAACTAATTGACTTCCCCCAGTTTTCTTTTTCCTTTTATGGAGGATCAGAGTTTTTGAGATGGAGTCCTGACTTCACCACTTAGGACGTTTTTCTCCTAATTTGTATCTTATAATTGAAGTGTTTAGACTATTTACTTAATTACTTAGTGTAATTTCTCACTTTTTGTCTCATTCTACTAAAACCTCTTCTCCTCCCATTATCTGTACCCTTCCCATTTCTCTGTCTCTCATTAGACATTGAACCCAAAATCTTATGTGTGCTAACTGACCTTCATACCCAGCCCAATTTTCAATGAAGTTATTTGAATATTTTAATTATTCTATATTATCTTCCTTTTTGACATAATAGTTACAATTAGCTTTGAACATCTTTCTTTCTTATTGGTGCTAATGAGTATGATTTTGGACATTTTTGTCCCATAGAAAGTAAAAATTATTTTTGTAGGACTTATAGAGAGGGCTCTATGATTATGAGTGCTTACTCTTCTTCCAGAGGAACCAAGTTAGGGCCCTAACATCCATATCAGGTGGTTCACTAATGCCTGCAACTCTAACTCTGGGGGAATCACCCCTTCTGGCCTCTGAAGGCAACTGCATTGACATATACAATCCCACACAGAGACACACATGCACATGCAATTGAAAAATAATGAAACAAATCTTAAAATAATTTTGTAAAGATACTATGGTACTATGGTTTTTTTTGTTTGTTTGTTGCTTTCAAAAATTCATTTGGTTTTATGAGTACTAAGTGAATGTTCCAGAGTCACAAGACATCTGGGGATCTCACTGACATCTAATGGACTGTTTCTGAGTTTCAATAGTTTATGAGCACATATTGAGAACTAAAACCCATGTACGCAAAGGGTCTTAGAGCACACAATACTCTCTTAAGAGTACAAAGTATAAACTGGATGTGCTTGTGCACGTCTGTAATCTTAGCACTTAGATCAAAAAAGGAGCCTCAGACATTCAAGGCCATCCTCAGCTATGCAGAGAGTTACCTGTTGGAGACCCTGTCTCAAGAAAACAAAACTGGGGCCTGGGGAGATGGCTTAGCCATTCAGAGCATGCACTGCTCTTCTGGAGGACCTGGTTTTGGTTCCAAGCATCCAAGGGGTGGATCACAGCTGTCTGTTTCTTTGGTTCCAAGGGGTACAATATTGTGTTTTAGTTTCTGAGAGCACCAGACATGCATATAGTGCACAGACATACAAGCAGGAAACACATCCATAATCAAATATTAATAAATCTCAAAACACAAAGCAAAAGAAACAAGAATCAAGGAGAGGAAAGGGCAAAAACTTATCAAAAGTGACCAAAAAGTTTAAGAATTACTAATTGTAGCATGTATATTTACAAATAATAATCTATTTTATTTATAATGTAATCCCAGCACTCGGGAGGCAGAGGCAGGCGGATCTCTGTGAGTTCGAGACCAGCCTGGTCTACAAGAGCTAGTTCCAGGACAGGCTCCAAAGCCGCAGAGAAACCCTGTCTCGAAAAAACCAAAAAAAAAAAAAAAAAAAAAAAAAAAAAAGAAAAAAAAAAAGAATGTTACAGTAATTTTTTTTTTATCCATTACACTGGTTTTACCATGGACTTTTTATTTTTATTTCATTTAATTATTGTGTGTGTGTGTGTGTGTGTGTTTGTGTATGCATGAGAGAGGAGGGTGATATATTTTCATGCCATGGTGTACATTTGGAGGTCAGAGGAACCTCCTACTCTTCTGCTTGCTTGCTGGGCTTGGAACAAGGTCGGTTCAAATACATTTTCACCAGCTTTCTGTTTTCAATGGTTTCCTTTACTGCTTAAGTTTTCCCTTAATTCTTTTCACAAGTTGGAAAGGTACCTGTAGGGTACCCTGGACTCACAACTCCTTTTAGTCCATTTAGCCTCAGGCTTTCCTTGATTTTCCTTGAGCACTGGATTTAGCTCCATTACCTTTCCTGGTGCTCCTTTTCTCTTCAATTGTACATTTTATATTTTTCCTTGCTTGGCTTGCTCCTTTTCTTTAAGATCTACAAAAGAATGAACACTAATAACCACATGACAAAGTCAATACTAAACTGTCTTGGAATTTCCTCTATAAATGCAATAATCAAAAATTCTTCATTTAGCCTGAGGCAGATTTTTTTTTTATATAGAAGGGCAGAAAGCAGCCACATTCTTCACCAAAATATCATGTGAAATGTCTCGAGCGCACTCACCAACATTCCAGGTGGTCATCAGCATCATTCTCAGTGCCACCATTACTTCCCAAAACACTAACCCTCACTATAGACCTGACTCAGTTCATTCTTAATGAATTCACTGTTTGATAACATAAGAAAAGGTGAAAATGTCCCAAGGAGGCTTTGTTAGAATCTACTTTGAATGGAAATTTCTAGATTATAGAAAATATTTTTTTTGATTGAGAATTGAGAAAAGTGGTTTGGTTCTGACTAGAATAATGATTGTGCACAAAGATGTATGCTGTTCTTTTTATTGTTTTGAAATCTCTGGAAGCCACCACTAGGATTGACTCATCAAATGCCGCAGAGACTGTGAGCGGAAATACTTGGGAGGCTAGCCCCTAAGGGGTCTTGCTCTGAGCACAATTCTAAGGACTGACTTGGGTTCTGCCTTTGCAGTACATCCTAAAAACTGATGGGAGCGCAGAGGCTTAGGAGATCAGCACATTTCGTAGTGCAGATGCTCTATTAATTACAAACAATTAAGTCTTAAAGAAATTCTCCTATGCAAACACAGTTATCTCTGACATCTGCACGTACAGGATCTATTTTAGGAAAAAACAATTTTAATCCCATGATTTTAGTTTCACTAAATATTGAACATATTCTAGGAAAACTTCATTTAGTCAGTTCGATGAAACATACTTAAAGGATACAAACAAATATGCATGGAAATTAGAAAGCGAAACATTTGGAAGCCAACATGAAGTTTCCTATTATACGGTGTCAGGCCTGGCTCTACTTTTTGAGAGTTTCAATTCTGTCTGCATCTGTTTGTGTGCACAATCAGGAATTAATTATTCACGCTGACAGCTTCCTCTCTCTGACCCATTCTTCTCTTAGCGCCATGGCCTGAACTCTTTAGTGCATGTGCAGATCCAACAGGCCTGCTGTCTCTCTTTGGGAAGATGCCTACTCCAGAGCACACTTTTCCAGCTCTCCAAGCCCTTCTATTGCTCAGGCAGACTTCCCAGGTTCGTGGGTGGTTTCTGCCTTAGCTAAATTTTAGTCTCTTCTTCACTCCCCACTCCTCTGCCAATCGCTACCCCAGGATTTCTTGTAGAAGTAACCAGTATCGTCTAGGTCAGGCCCGCTCCAGGCCTCAACCTCCCTTTCTCTGAATTCTCTACTTTTCCAGGGAAAGCTAACTGACTGGGTTTTTACCAAGGAAGTCTGGAGATGAAGTATTGTCCTCTATAGTGCACATTTGCGGTTTTAGATGGCCCTTTCAACCAACGCTTTCCAACAGATGCAGTGCAAAGGAACATATAGAAAACACTTTAGTGTCAATGGGACAACCACAGCAAACACTAGGGCTCTTTTCCTCATAGGGCCCTAGCCCACTTCTCCAAACACTGGAAGGCTTGTAACCTATGGTCTACAGAGTCTCCGCTTCTACTGGTAAGCCATGCTTTAAAATATCTGTCTGAGTCCTCCCTGGGATGTGAGGACTTTTCAAACGTATTTGTTTTTGTTTTTAAAAACTGGAATGTAGAAATTCAGACAAGTGTTGGTTGGTATGCCTATAGGATTTCCATGCTAGCTGTCAAGTGGACGCAAGGGGGGCAACAGGATGTTTGCAGATTCACTTTTCCCCTCTGAAATACTGTTCCTAATTACTAAGGTACTGTTGGTAAATCAAATGTGCCCATCCATGCCAAGCATTGGACACAGTTACCAGTGGACCGTTACCACTGGTTACGGTTCAGCTTTGAAGAGTATTTTCAGTTCCGTGGGATTATATGAATCCACTTGTATCATAGCGCTTTTCTTAGGAGAGTGAAAGACAAGTTAATTCCCAAGAACAGTTACCACTGGACCGGAGGGAGAAGGCGCCATCCTTTATTCTTAGAATGGCCTATCTTAATCCTCGTGTGCGCGTGTTTGTGTAATGTTTCAAATGCACGGAGTGGGTGTGGTATGGGAACACACATGGGGCGCAGAATAAAACTTCTCTCCTTCCACCATGTTGGTCCAGCTTGTATTTAGGATGTCAGGCCTGACCACAAGCACCTTTACCAGCTGAGACATCTGAAAGCCTAATCTTCACCCTTTAGAGCTTTTTAAATATAGCGGGGCATTTCCACCTTAAGTCACACGAATGCTCTGTAGTTCTGTCCTTGTTTGTTAATAGTTACTGTTTTTGTTGTCCTTTTTTATAGCCGCATAATATACTCGAGAGATTCCTGTCCATCCGTACTTCCAAATAGCAGGGCAGACACACCGTCCGCTGAATGAATTAAAATGACCTGTGAAAATTTTGGAAATAACATTAAAAAGTACGTTTGTTCTTCATTTTATTAATAATTTAGGCACGAATTCTGGAGCATCACTGATGAGTAACACGGCATATTAACCTTCCTTTGTGGGATTGGGAAGTCTAGGTTTGCAGAATTAATCCGCAGCAGCGTGTTTCTTTATTAATTTGCAGCTGTTGGTTTTCTCCCCCTCAAACTGACTTGAAGCCTTGCAGCTTGGGCCTAATTAACAAGCACTAAGTATTTAACTGGAAAAGAGTGTGCCTTTTCATAGCTTCCTTTCAAAGGCCCTAAGTCAGATCAAGTGATCCACAAGTGTGGGAGGGGTCTGTCCCGAAGTAAGCTGCGGGGCGGCTTCCTTTCAACTGCTGGGCTAGACTTTGCGAGCTCGCGAGCGACTCCAAGGTGCGCACGTGGAGCGCAAGGAGCCATTTAAACCAGCGAATCCGCGTTCTCGCTTCCGACCCGGCAGTCGCTCCCGAGTCCCGGCTGTCCCTTTCCCTCTCGGTGGCGGCCCAGGACAGCCGCCTCTTCCCCGGAGGGTCGCGGGCGCAGTTGGGGACAGTTTGGCGGGCGGGCCCCGCGTTTCCTGTGACAGCGCGGCCGGGCCGCTCCTCCCGCGGCGGCGGGACCATTTCCTGAGCGTCCCGGCGGAGGCGGCCGGCGCGGCGCTACCATCAGAGCGCGGGCGCGGGGGTGACGCCCGACAGCGGCCAAGGACGGGCGGTCGGGCGGTGGCGGCGCGGCGCGGGGGCTCGAGCCGCCCTGGCCTCGACGAGCTTCCTAGACGCCTTGCTGTGAGCTGCGGCTCCGCGCCGAGCCAGGCTCGGCCGGCGATGCGCGCGGCCCCGGAGCCTCGTCCCCCCCTCGGCGCGCGCTGAGGTGGGCCTGCCCGGGAGGCGGGCGTCGGGCCCCCAGCTCCGTGGACCCCGGAGCGCTCCGGACTCGCCGATCGCGGGCTCGGTGGCAACATGTCTGTGGCGTTCGCAGCCCCGAGGCAGCGGGGCAAGGGGGAGATCACGCCAGCCGCCATCCAGAAGGTGAGCTCGGGCAGGCGCCGGAGCGCGGGCCGAGACGGGGTAGCGTGGGGGGGGGGGAGCGGCCCGGCGGTGGTGAGGGCGGGCGCCGGGAAGCCGGCAGAACCCTTTGGCGCCTGCTCTGCCCGCACAAAAGCGCCGGCAACCGCCGCCCGATTTCCCCGCGGGGCGCGTGTACTCGGCGAGGCGGCGCGGGGCCGGGAGTGGGGCGGCCCGCGAGAGTCCGCCGTCGCCCCGCCCCGCTGGGACCCCACTCGCGGAAGCCGGAGCCTGGAGTGTTGCGCCGCAAACTCCTCGGAGTTGAGGCCCTCCCGGGAGAACTTGGGGACCTTCCGCACAGGCTCGGGGCAGGCGAGGAAGGAGCCTGTGGGCACGGGGGTTCCCCGAGGAGCACCCGGGATCCGATCCCTTCTGCTCCGGATAGATGTGCCTGAGCGCAGGCCGGGCGCTGGGTTTCGGGAGGGCGAGCCTACTCCTCGCCGGCCAACTGCGGCTGTCTGCACTGACGGGCGGGCGGTTTGCATTAAGTCAGCGTAGAAGGGCTGGGACTGCGCCCTCAGAGGACAGTGCCACCCCAGTCGCCTCTCGGGGACTGCCAACTGGGGACACAAAGGTTCTTTATTATCCTCTGAGCCTGTGTCTAGCAAGGCACTATTCTAGATCTCAGCGTGGTAGACTTTGAAAAGTCGCTTGTCAAGTTTAGCAGTTTGCCCTGAGTATCTCCATCTTGTCCCCCGCCCTGGAGCAAGGTTGAGAGAAAGTCAACTTGTAGTACCAATCGGGGCACCCTTGCAGACCCGTGGGTTAATGGCCACCGGTTTCTGTTTACTGTCAGGGTCTTTGTAGTGTGGAGTTTATCATTTGCCCAACTGTTGCTTTATTTTCTTTGAAGAAACCCGCCTGGCAGTGCCTGGAAACGCAGTTTCTTTCTCTAGTGGTAGTCTGGTGAACAGCTTCCCTTACACACGTGCAGGAAACATGTTTTTGGCGGAATTATGCGCTTTCCCTTTGAACTCTAGAAAAAGTCTGGCGTTTTCCTTTTTCTCAGTAGAGTTCTTTCTTATATGTTTTATTAGTTGTTTATCATGAGTGAGTGATGTAGAAGGTGCTAACTGGTCATTTTTCAAAAATTCTCGATAAGAAGTGGAAAATGGCTTAGGACTTTTTATTGTGTGTGTGTGTCTATCATGTGTATGCAGTGCCTGGGGATGTCAGAAGAAACACTAGATTCCCTGGAACCAGAGTTAACAGCCTGTTGTGAGTTACATTGTGGTTCTGGGATCCAAAGCCAGGTCCTCGGCGGGAGCGTTTAAGGAATCTTGTCTTCTGGGACCATCTCTTCAGCCCTCCAAAGTGTATTCCAGTGTACGTTTTGTTTGCAGTGTCAGACATTGCTATTAGACAAGAGACAGGCATCTGGTTGGGATTGTTTAACGTGTTATGCGTTCCTTGGTTTGAGTATTGAATTGATGGCACTCAGGAGGCAGAAGCAGACAGATCTCCGAATTTGAGACCAGCCTGGTCTACCCAGTGAGTTCCAGGACAGCCAGGACTACACAGAAACCCTGTCTCGGAAAACCAAAATAAACAAAAAACAACAACAGCCGGGCGGTGGTGGCGCAAGCCTTTAATCCCAGCACTCGGGAGGCAGAGGCAGGTGGATCTCTGTGAGTTCGACCTGGTCTACAAGAGCTAGTTCCAGGACAGGCTCCAAAGCCTGTCTCGAAACCAAAAAAAAAAAAAAACAAAAAAAAAAAAAACAACAACAACAAACTCTTGGTATCTAGTGATCATATTTAAGAAGCACACCTTAGAGAAGTGTTTGCCCTCAGTAATTAATGATTATGATAAATGTGCAGAACTATATACGTTAATGGTAATGGGATCTTTGTTTTTAATTAAAAATGACGTTAAATGATTGAGATGGTGCTTTTGGTATTGTTGCCTGGATATTTACTGAATCATGAGAGGTGGGTTGAGGATCAGTGTTACCCCGATATTGAGGCTCTTACAGACTTAGGTGGTGCACTAGGGACAGTGACCTGGCACTTTGTTTAGTGCCATTGGTACAGAGGAACTATTTAACCCTCAAAGTCACGGTTGCTTAGATAGTTATCAGATGATACAATGATAATTTATGTGTCTTTTTTAAAGCTTTTGAGATACCTCATTTTATATTGTAATCTCAAATTCTATTAAATACTGTAAATGTATAGCGATTGTTAGGCTATGTGTTGCTTTAGAGAATCACAAATCTATACAGTTAGAAAAGAAGGTAGCCTATTACTTCAAGTCCTTGTGTTTATTTCAGTCTGGGTAAGGGACAGATCTTTTCCCTTTGTACTACAAACTGTTCGAATACTCCAAAACCAGCTTTCAGCTAGTTGAAACTGTAGTTACAGATAGCATAGCTGGTAATTAAATGTATTATAAAGCAAAAACAAAACAGTGGGACTTGAAGGATGGGTTCAGTGGGGTTCAGGGAGTTGTCCTCTAATCTCACGTGCACCTTGGCACTTGGAGGTGTGTGTGTGGGGGGGGGCGTGCGTGTGTGCATGAGTGCGTGCAGTGAGAGAGTGCGAGCTCACACTCACTAATGCTAAATAAAATAAAAGAAGCATTGCTTTTCCTTTCTGGGTCTCAAGAAGAAGAGATATTGGAATAGGTATTAAACATAATTGATTAAATGTGATATCATTCCAAATATACAGAGTAAAGTTTTTTTGTGTGTTATAAGTTATAATCTATATTAACAGAAGACCCCAGGAGGTTCAGTTTTCATGTAGATATGACATTTCTAGAAAAATAGATTATAAAAATCAGTTGTTGCAGAATTATCCATATGAATCATGTATAGCATATTTTATAAGTGATTTATACATTTTAACAGTAATGAAAGTTTTTAACTAAGTTAATTCAATCTTATGATTTTTACTTTTTATTTATTTTGTTTATTTGTTTATATGTTGTCTGTCTGTCTGTCTATCTATCTATCTATCTATCTATCTATCTATCTATCTATCTATCTATCTATCTATCTAATCTATGGTTTTTTTTTGAGATAGGGTTGTCCTGGAACTTATTCTTGTAGACCAGGCTGGTCTACAAGACTCACAGAGTCTTGTACTCAAACTCACAGAGATCCTCCTGCCTTTGCCTTCTGAGTGCTGGGATTGAAGGCATCCCTGCATCACCACTTGCCAGCCAATTTCACAATTTTTATTTCTGTGGACTTAAATTGTAGCAGCAGGTAGAAACAATAGCAGCGATTCTCCCAGGGTGTTGTTTTTCTTGTCCACTGGATAATTTTGTAATCTGTAAGGATGGCTTTGAGGAACATTTCTGACTGTGAAGTGCTTCTGTAGTAAACTGTCTTTCCTCTTCTGACGTCTTAGTTTTTCATTTTTCTTGATGAGTGCTAGATTAACAATAAAGTTTTTCTTGTTTATGTTTCAGATGCTGGATGAAAATAACCATCTTATTCAGTGTATAATGGACTATCAGAATAAGGGGAAGGCGTCCGAGTGCTCTCAGTAAGACCCATGGAACTTCTTGTGTCGGAGCGCTGTTGTTCTTTTCTGTAGAACAACAGTTTTAAACTGTGCTGTGGTTGTGGCTGGAGAAAATGTTCATCTCCACAGAGGGAAATGTGTTTATTGGCCATCGTTGGGAATCTTTGGTTGTTGTTTTATTGCTTTTTTTTTTTTTTTTTTGAGACAGGGTTTCTCTGTATAGCCTTGGCTGCCCTGGAACTCACTGTAGACCAGGCTGGCCTTGAACTAGAGATTCCCCCTGCCTCTACTTTTGGAGTGCCGGGATTAAAGGTGTGCTCCACCATCTATTAGTGTGAACTTGAATTATTGGGGACCTTTTGTGTAAATGGAGTCTAACAATGTGTAGTCTGTTTTGACTGACTTCTCTGAGATAGGGTCTCATGAAGCCCAGGCTGTGGTCAAATTCCTGATCCCTCTCAGTGTGCCTCTCAAGTGCACATTATGCAGTGTGCCAAAGACCCAGCTGTAATTGTAGGTTTTTCCTGCCTGCTAGTTCCCGAATAACCACTCGGGTTTAATATTAATTATGAATGCTTGCCAGATGGCTCAGGCTTATTACTAGTTAGCTGTTACATTTAAATTAACCCATTTCTGTTAATCTAAGTATTGCCATGTAGCTATGGCAATGTAGCACCCAACTCTGATTGACTTTTCTCACGTAGCATAATGTTTCCAAGGGTGATCCATGCTAGCACGTGCACTAGACTTCCCTATAATGCCAATGATCTTCCACTATTCTCTGTCATTTGGATTGTTTCCAATTCTCTGTTCATGACACTGCTCTGAATTTATATGACTTTGTTTCTTCTTGATTCTTTTACAAAAGAAAAGCACTTTATGATGGGAGTTAGGTGTCATTTTTTTTTCCTATTTTTTACTCATTTTTAAAATAATAACTTTAAACTTGTACAGAACCTCATCTATAGAAACTTAAAGTATTAGCCTGGTGGTGGTGGCGCAGGCCTTTAATCCCAGCACTCGGGAGGCAGAGGCAGGTAGATCTCTGAGTTCAAGATCGGCCTAGTCAACAGCAAGTTTTAGGATAGCCAGGATTACACAGAGAAACTCTGCCTCAAAAAACAAAACAAGAAACATGTATGTACTGTATTTAGTTACTTCTATGGATACTGAGATCCTAGAGACTAATCATCATTTTCAAGTACCAAACTTTTATTTTAAAGTGGTCTGTCTGAGGTAAGTGGTAGACCCTGATAGACTCAGGTGGGAAGCTGGGCATGGCCAAGAATCCCAGCACCTTCAAGGCTGAGGGGGGCGAATTGTAGAGTCCTGAGCCACACCTAGGACAACAACAAAGCAGATCCAAAGAAGATGTGATGTAGAGTTGCCGATACTGTCAAGCGTCCAAAGCAGCAGTGCCCAGATGCATGTAAATACAAGCCGTATCTTCTAGTGATGCCGCAAAGAAGTGGCTTGGCTGTGCTTTACTTGGTTCATTATTTATAAAATGCTGTCACCTTGATATGTGGCTTCTATATGGCATTGAGCATTAGCACTCCCTTTCCATCCCGAGTTGTGTGTAGTATTTTGGATTAGAACCAAATGTGTCCTGTTACCATGTCCAGTGACTGCTGCACTGGAGAACAGGGTTTTAGAGGATTTCACTCTGCCATATTTAGGGCCCATCCTTTCCTAGAGGTCTCATTGACCTGCTCTTGGGAGATAGTCCCAGCAAACAGTTGCTTTGCTTTCCCATCTTTATTGGGCTCTTGCCCTCTGGTGATTCACTTGACCTCTGAATTCTAGGTCTCTCTTTCCCTTTGTTTAAATTATTTTTAAAATAAAAATCTCTTGTTCACTATTATAAAAAATTTGTTAATTACCTCTTAATTCTTATTATCTTATTTGCTTCTCTCTGTTTTTATGTCAATACAAAGATTACGATATCCTAGTGTTTATAGAAGCAATCTTTTTTCTCTTTCCTGTTAAGGCAGAATCAAGTTTAGACTCTTGTTTCTGTTTGGCAAGTGCTACCTCACTGACTTGTCCAGTCCTAGACTGCAGTTCCTAAGTGGATTACTAGGTCAGAGCATGCTGACTTGCCAAACTACCCTGCCAGAAATGTCCTTGCTTTATTTCATCCCTGTCCTGTGTTCACCCGCCACTGTCAGCAGTGGATGTTGGCCATCTTTTACACAATTCTGTCCATCTGATTGGTAAAAAAAAAAACCAAACAAACCAGTTTTTAAACAAATGCTCCTTTGAAAGCACTTTCTGTTTAATGAAAAAGACTCAATGATAGTTCTAGCAATTACGATATGTCCTTTACTGAAATTCTTCAGAGGGTAACAGATTAGCCTAGTTGTTCTTTATTAATAGACATTTGAGAATCATTGCAGGTTTTTCCTAAAGTTGGCACGTCTTCTTAGATCGCCCGAGTATAGATTATGGAGTGACTAGTGCGGTACTGTCATCTCAGTCGTCCCAGTGGTGTGTTCTTTTCGGATCCCCGTGTGTGTCATGTTTGCATTTAGTGGGGAGAGTATACTTGTGGTGTACTTTAATCTGCTACTGCTCCTCAGACTGAATGTTTCATGGTGTTGTGTTGCAGAATGCAGTTGTTCTGTGGACTGCTCCTCCTTTACGACCCACTTTGTCTCCGCATAATGAAGTTCACACTGTGCCCTGTGGCTCTGGTGTCACAGTTGTGAGGTGATGTCCTCTGTCTGCATCCTCCCTAGTTGAAGAGCAGCAGCTTGGTCAGCACTGTGGTAGCTTGGATCTGCTCCCTAAGCTGGCAGCTGCTGTTTTCTCCACCAGAGTTGTTATTTTTTCTTTGTAGTTCATCTGATTAACACAAGGCCTTGAAACACACACCTGCCTTTGCTCATTATACTCCACGTGCTAGTTTCAGTATCCACTGCGATTTTTGCCTACAAAGATTGTTACTGTTGTGGTTGTCAAAAGATGACCAGATTCATCACCCCTCCTAGACTTACTTGGAATTTTGCTATGAGGAAGTCATCTTTCACCCCTTCCCTCCATTCATTATTTCAGGTCTTTATATGTAAATGGATTTGTACATTCCTACTGTATTTGCTACTTGATACTTTGCTTTTTTCTTGGTTTGTTCTAGATCTGACTACTGGGAGCTTTTCTGTCTGGCTTCTTGACATCTCTCTATTATTCCCTTCCTCCCTCCTCCCCTCTCCGTTCCTTCCTCACTCCCTCCCTTCTTTTCCTTATTTATTGAGACAGGGTTTTACTCTGTAGACCATGTTGGCCTCAAACTCACAGAGACCTGCCTGCTTCTGCCTCCTTATACTGGAATTAAAGACATGTGCTGCCACCACCGTGCCTCACTCTATAATTTTTTGAACATTTTATTTTCCTGTACTATAAAATGTTTTAGTCTTGTATTTCTTTTTGTACAAATCTGGAAGTGTCCATTTTTCTTAAGACCAGATTGGTGGTGGTTTAGTTTGTTTAAATATATAGGCTGAAATATAGAAACCAAATTGTTTTTATCACATTGTATTGTCTTCTAATGACTTTCACATTTTGCATTTTGCATGACCATTTTCATTTATATATTTTGTTTCTTCAATAAATTTTGTTGGTATATATTTGAAATTTTATTTGTAAAAAGCAGTGGGCCTATTTCTGTGGTTTTGTTGTGGATGATCTTCAGTTGTGAGATCACCCTGAAGCCGGCAAGGAGACACTTACTGGGGTGACTTTTTTCACCTAAGACATTTAGGAACCTGGTAGAACAGAAGGATTTTAGGGTGTAGGACAGGTTTTGTTTTCGTGTATGACCAATGATACGGATAGCGAGGTGTTCCCAGCTTTTCCAACCTGAGTCAATTGTGGTCGACACTGTTTTGTTTATATTAGAAGCTTTGTCATCTATGTGTGTATGTAGATAGATAGATAGATCCACTACTTCTTAAAAATAAAATTTCAAATATATACAGACAGAATTTATTGAAGAGACAAAATATATAAATCCCCTCTTTTCTGCACATGGGGGTAGGATATTATAGAAATTTCTCGTCTCTTTGATGTAACCGAGGCTTAGATTGATTTAAGGTAGAAACTTCAATTTTGCCCTTTCTAATGATTTTATAACTCCTGTCACTTAGGGTTTCCCTAAATTCTAGGGTTTGGAATTTTATGTTTTTCAAGTTCATGTATTCTTTCGCAATTTTATACCTGTATATAATGTACTCTGAGATATTCTCCCCTGCTATGCTCTCTTATCTGTCTACCAAACCTTTCTTCCCAGCAAGTCCCTCTACTTTCATGTCTTTATGTGAGTGCGTGCGTGCGTGTGTGCATGCTTGTGTGTGTCTGTGTGTGTGTTTGTGCGCGCGCGCGTGGTTCTGTTTCAGTCTCAGGAGGCTTGATCAGCAGACCTGAGCTGCCACCTGCTCTGATGGGTCCTTCCTTTTGACTGTTCCTTGGTATTCATTCTTTCTCAGGTTGTCAGTGTAGTTTGTGACTAAAGAGAAACATCTCCTTCTCACAACACTGACAACTCCTGTCCTCTGGGTGAAAATAAAGAAAATGTAGAGAAGCATTAGTAAACCCAACTATCTGGGAATTGGTAGTCCACCTTTGTTTAAATGTTTCCTTTGACTACAACTTCTTAGATTAAAAGTAACTTACTTCCATCACCTAACTTACTTCCATCACCTGTGAGAGAGGATCCTGAGGCCACACCGTCTCTAGGGCTATAGGCTGTTAGTGGTGCTGGGAGAACCTCAGCTGGGAAGAGCTGGGTTCTGTTCCTTGTGGTGTAACATTGGGAAGTTGCCCCCCTTTTTTTTTTTTTAAGATTTTTTTTAATAATTTATTTAACTTTATTTTGTGCCCAGGAACTGGATTTACAGACACTTATGAGCTGCCATATAGGTGCTGGGAATTGAACCCTGGTCCTCTGGAAGAGCAGTTAGTGCTCTCAACCACTAAGCCATCTCTCCAGCTCTGGGAAGTAAATAACCCCCAGCCTTGCTCTTGGAGGCAGGCCTAATTAATGCCATGGATCTCCCGCCAACCCCACTGTGAAAGAAAACATGAACTTGGAAACAATAAAGACCCCCATCACAAACACAGAAGACTGGATGGCTTATATCTGTAATCCCGTCACACAGAAGGCTGAGGCAGGAGGATTGCCATGAGTTCAAGGCCAGCCTAGATCATTTAATGAGGCCCTGTCTCAAAGAAAGTAAACCAAGCAAACCCTTACTGTGTTCTAGCCATGGACAACATATGCCTTATAAATAAG
The DNA here is from genome assembly GCF_903992535.2 of Arvicola amphibius. Classification (NCBI taxonomy): domain Eukaryota; kingdom Metazoa; phylum Chordata; class Mammalia; order Rodentia; family Cricetidae; genus Arvicola; species Arvicola amphibius. The sequence goes on from NC_052051.1 coordinate 94,356,285, forward strand.
GGAGAAAACAAATAGTCTTAAAACACAACAAGGAGCTCATCCTTGTCAGACAGACCCCGGGAGATGACTCTCTGCTGGACGTGGCTCCGGCCGGCAGCATCAGAAAACACACTGTGGGCACAGGCATGGCTCTTCATGTTTGCTAACGCATATTTGAGACATTGCTTCCTTTTATGTGGTTTGAATATTTCTAGATCAGTCCAGATTTTGCTTTAATCAAAAGCAGCCTCTTTTTGGTATTTTAGGATGGGTACAGCTTATTTCAGAGTGTTTTATAAATTTTAATGCCAAAAATTAGTATTTGTCAACATTTAATGAAATTTTAGCTTAAATTACCGCTTACCAAGGTAATTTTTATTCTATAAACTATAGCACTGTCCCACAAATGTGCTGCATTAAGCTCATTTTTACATTAAGTCTAAGCTTTTCAGATTAGTTTTTAATTAATCAAACATAGAACTGGTAATTTTGTCTTATGCAAGGTAATGTGTTGTGGCTTTCGGAGGAGTCTTTGGGAGCTGAGCTCTCTTTTTATCGTGACCTTAAGCATTTGGAAGTATCTGTCAGACTTGTTAGGACCATACAGTCATCAAATGTAAGATTTTGATGGCTCTCCTAACTTCGGCTGCCTGTCCAAATGTAAGATGTTGACTATGTTTGATACTTTCCCGTTAGCTTGTGTTCATGAGGTACAGTTACATTTAAAGATAGGAACCCCATAAACAGCACTGCCGGCCAGTTTTGTCACTGTGTAAACATTAAGGGCGCTCTGAAGTGGCGTGGTGCTGCATAGCAGAGTAATGTGGGTGCCGGGTGCACCCACTCTGTCCTTGACTCAGTATAGACAGCACAAGCTCACGAGAACAGCAGGGACAAGTGCAGTGGTATTTGCAGACTAAAATTCTCAGGAAAATATTTTCATTTTTGTTTTATAGTCTGAGCTGAGTTCAGATTTTGTGTTTTTGGTGATTTTTAAATACTATTTTGGACGACTTAACATACAAACTCAGGAGAGAATGTAGAAAAAAATAGAAATAAGCAAGTTTTTGTTAATTTTTTGAGACTTGCTTTGTCTTAGAATAAATGTTTTGATAAATATTATTTTTTTTACTGTGCTTTTGCTCCAGTGTTCCCTTTATCCTGTTGATTGGTATCTGCCTGTCACCTCAACAAGTTGGAGATTAAAGCAAGCAGAATTACTAATCCAGACAGAGATCTGTCCCAAAATCAGATTGTTGAGTTAAAAGCCGGTCTGATCTATGGAGTCAGTCTTGGGCCAGCCTGGACTATAAAATCGAGACCTTGTCTCATAAAACAAAACACAACAACAACAACAAACTTGCTTGCGCCCACCTTCCTATGTTAGGAAAAGGACTTGCAGGCAGTTCTGTGCATTGGAATGGGGTTTCTGGTGCTGTGATTGATGTTAGTATCCTTGTGGTGGCATGAAGGGGTGTTTTGTTTCGGGGGACTGATATTGAAGGTTCATGTTTGCAACTGTTAAATGGTTTTGACAAAGTGCGTTGACGTGAGACAGCATGATGGCGCGTGCTTTAAGGTGCTAGCTGGAAATCTGGAAGAGAGCTGTAAGCGTTCCCCTCCCCCATTCTGAAACTTTTCTGTAAATTTAAAATCACTTCAAATTAATTAAAAGTTAGATCTGATATTGAGCAGTTAGGTAAATATCTTGAAAATTTAACCGAGTTGTGTTTGTGTGTAGACATTTAGAGCTGCAAGGGACTTTAAAGACCTGCTCTAGCTCCCGTTGGGACACAGTGAATTTCTGAGGCTGGCTAGGCTAATCAGCATAACACCCAAGCTTTGTTATGGTAATGTGTGGGCAAAGCCTTCAGGTTGGCATTTTTATTTGCCATGGTGTAGTTGGTAGTCCTAGAAAGCTCACACTTGAGGATCATACCAACATTCTAAAACTCAGATGAAAAAGTGTGTCCCATCCCCAGAACCCACGTGGTGGAAGGAGAGGAACAACTCTGGTTGAACCCAGGGCCCTCATATTGCTCCTACCACCATGAATAAAAATTAAACATTTTTTTTTTTTTGGAGGACTGGACATGACAGGGCACTCCTTTAATCCCAGAATTTAGAGGGCAGAGGCCAGAATTGAGGCGGTTCTCTAAATTTGAGGCCAACCTACAGACTACAGAGGGAGTTCCAGGACAGTCAGGGCTACACAGAGAAACCCTGCCTCAAAACAAAACAAAACAAAACAAAACAAAAACAAAAACCAAAAAGTCAAAACCAAAAAAGACTGGTTTTGAATAGGGTAAGGTAGTAAGTTCCATGTGAGACTTGTATAAAATTATAAAACAGTCCCAACTGCTGTTTGCTGTCAGTCTTGTTTGAAGAATTCTAAAATCATAATTAACCATAGTAATTACTTATTGGTCTATGTTTATCCAAGGACCCTTACAAATGTCTCCTTTCAGATTAGGTATATGTGAGGAGTGGAACTAAAAGTATAGGCTTCTTAGTGGGGAAGCTTTCCCTTGTTAGAAACGTGAAATCGGTTAGAGAAGTATTTCAATCTGGATGTGGAAATGAAATACTTCATTTATTTGAATAAAATTCTTTTGACATTGATTTAAAATTTGTAGCTAGTTTCTATAATAACGAATTTTTGGTGTTTGAGTTCTGGTCTTGCTGCATTCCCAGGCTAGCCTGTGTTTCTGTACCAGCTTTGTCAAGTACAGGGGCCATAGGCCTGTGCCACCATGCCTGCCTTCTGGAAAGGAACTCTTGAAACAGTGGTACATTTTGGTGTAGGTTTTAAATTTGTATGTGTGGGGCTTGTTCTGCTCATGTTCTGAGATCAGACAGTGATTTAGATCACTGCCAGTTTTTGGTTTTATATGAGTTAACTTTAAAAATTATAAGGCAACTTTAATTAATTATTAGACAGTGTTACCAAAAGCTATTTTTTCTAGTTATATTTAACCATATAGCCCAAATATTAAGAATTCACTTTATTGTTTTAAAGTGAATTGTTAATGATTTTAGTCTCCTATCATTTTGTTTATGTCTGCACTTGGGAAGCAGAGGCAGGTGGATCACTGAGATTGCAGCCCGTCTGGGCTGTATAGTGAGTTTCAGGTCAGCCAGGCCTACATAATGAGACCCTGTCTGTAAACAACGAGCCACAACAAAAGCAGAAGGAAGCGTGAGGGTGGGATGGGGTGGTAAGCATAGTTCACTGAACTTCTTTATTTTAGTTCTTGTAAAACCTAACATACTGTGTGTCTGATGCTGGGCGCCAGTTATTCTCTTGACCACCTATGAAATCGTGAGTAACTCAGCAGTCTCTAAACCGTAATTTCTCAGGTTACTGGTAAGGAGAGAGTAAGAGCTGCTACCTCATGGTACTGGTTTACATATTGAGTGAGGCATGTACACATAATAACTAAAACGTCTCTAGCATATGGTGAAATCACTCTGTGTTCCCATTACCTTAAATGTAGCATGTATCATTTGGAATTACTTTGCAGAGGAAATAGGAAAAGTTGACGTTCTATTGATGTTCAGGTAACACATTTTTCATTAAGCTCTAAAAATAATTCTAATGCTGCTTGTATTTAAGTAGATAGGAAGATTTTTTTTAATATTGGTATTTGTTTTGTTTTAATAGGTATCAGCAGATGTTGCATACGAACCTGGTATACCTTGCTACAATAGCAGACTCTAATCAAAATATGCAGTCTCTCCTGCCAGCAGTAAGTCCCTTGAAAGTGTGTGAAGTCCATGTCTGTAGCTATGTGATTAACACAGTTGGTTTTGGTGATGTTGAGATTTGTGTCCTAAGCTCTGGATTACCCTGAGCACACGGGCCTGTTTTGTACTCTTCTAAGAGCCTTCCTGTCTTCACTCGTCTGATTTGGATGTTTGAATTAATTCACCTAAAGCACTCCCTTCCCCAGGGAAGCTGTGTCCATTCACCTGTCTACCCTGTCTATTCAGTTTTCTTTGGTTTTCGATACAGCGTTTCTCTGTGGCTTTGGAGCCTGTCCTGGAACTAGCTCTTGTAGACCAGGCTGGCCTCGAACTCACAGAGATCCGCCTGCCTCTGCCTCCTGAGTGCTGGGATTAAAGGCGTGCACCACCACTGCCCGGCCTTAGTTTACTTTTAATTACTAAGTAAGTTGCTAATGTGTCTGGGGTATTCCGTATCATTTTTTCAGTATTAAACATTTGCACATGAATCTTCAACTCTCAGGACTGCCATCCTTCACAGCAAACAAACTATTTTCTCGGCATCTTAGAATGTCACTTTACTCAACAAATCTTTGATTGATTGCTCATGTTCAGGCAAAATCCTGACGTTATTGGTGAGTGTATCTGACAGTTTATCCATTTATATCTCCATTTACTTGTTGGGAAAACTGAGCCACGTGTTGTGCAGATTTTACCATACTCTGAATTCTGTCTCCCAGTTTTATAACATGGCCCTGCGTCTCAAACTGGTGGCACAGACTGATAATAGGGGAGAGCCTCCAAGCTGGGTTTGACGTTACATCTGGGTACTATGGATTTTCTGTTGGATCATGTCAGGGTGATACAGTACTTTCAGGATCCAAGATGTTAGACTAGTTATCTTTTACGCCCAAGAAATAGAATCGGTTGTTTTCCAGGAGTTTTCTTTCATTTCCTCCTCATTTACTTGGGGATTAGTGCTCAAAAACCAATTTGAATACTTGGAACATTCATTATTATAAGATTTTCATGGTTATTGAGCATTTTTAGTAGACACAACCAGAAAAAAATGTTTTTAAGAATTTGAGAGCTGAGTGGTGGTTTTAGTTCCATAAATTATTTTAATTATTTTATTTTATTGAGACAAGATCTCACTGTGTAGCCCTGACTGTCTCAAACTTTGCTATATAGACTAGACTGGCTTAAGCTCACAGAGATCCATCTGCCTCTGCTTCCTAATGGCATGCACCTTTATGCTCACCTCAGAAACTACTTTTACTGGATTTTGATTTTGTCGGTATCCCCTCTCTTCATCTACAAGTTTGTAGTTGATTGCTTTATAGTGCACTGAATAAGAACATAAGAGTGCCCTGATAGTAAAATCCTTGACCTCAAGCTGCATCCTTCTGGGGATATTTAACACGTTTAGTTTTGAATGTGAAATTGTTTGTATGGTTATTGCCTTAAACTTCATTACCCTTGAGCTGATTTCTGAGGACAGTGGGAGGCATTGGCTTGTTCTGCTCACTTTCAAACAACTAGTTCTCTGTCTTGTCATCTATGGAAATGATTTTTTTTTATTCTGGTTTATTTGACCACCTGTATCATTTATCAAGTGTTGGTATATGTGTGGATCTGTGTTGGACCTCTGTTGTGTTGGTCTTTCTAAATAAATTCCATGATCTTGTCACACCTGAAATACACTTCTTCTTTCTTCCCTCCTCAAGAGTACCCTGACTACAGTTAGCCTTCAGATGTCCATATAACTCAAATACCAGCATGTCAGGTTATTATCCTGTCTAATCCTGATGGGATTTTCATTATTACCTGGACTTAAATCATTTTGGAAAGAATTGACACCATACAAAAGAGTCTTTCTAATCAAGAGCGTTTTATGCATTCCTTTTTCTTTCCTTTAGGGTCTGGTTCAGTTTCTGGCTTTCTCTCCTGAAGGGTTTTTCTGCTCTCATTGGCATGGTACTAGGCACACCATTCAGGGCTGTGCGCACATATGCCACAACGCTCAGGACAGCCTGTTCTTTCTACCTGTCCGTGAGTTCCAGCGATGGAATGAGGTCCCAGGGATGGAGTGAGGTCCCAGGGATGGAATGAGGTCCCAGGGATGGAATGAGGTCCCAGGGATGGAATGAGGTCCCAGGCTTGTTCTGCTGCCTGAGTACCTCTCTCTGCCTGTCTTTGTTTTTAAGCTTTGTTCTAATCTCATCTGCCACCTGCATGGAAATGTGATGGGTTTTCAGTCTTAGCCTCTTGGGCATTGTCTTTAATTGCTGGCATTTTGCTTTCTGTAGTCACAGTTTGTCATTTGTGAACAGGAACTCTGTTCCCTGCCAATTATGACACCTTCTGTTCTTAGTGATAATGGAGGGTATGTTTGGTTCCTGATCTCAAAGGGAGAGTTTAACTGTTTGATCATTAAGATTTGCTCTAGTATTTTATAGATAACTTTTATCAAAATAAGCAAGTCTGCTTTGATTTCTGGTATGCTAATTAAGAGTGTGTATCTTGACTGTATTGCACCTAGTGAGGTGAGCTTGTGCTTTCCTTCTTTAATCTCTCAGTGTGGTAAATGACACTGGAAAACTCACCAGTGAGTCCTGTTGACTTTCTTGTGTATACTCACCTGGTCATGGCCTTTCTTCTTCGTTTCTTTTCTTGAGATAGGACAGCTCATTGTAGCTGAGGTTGACCTGGAACTTGCTTTTTAGCCCAGAGTAGCCTTGGCACTAGGAATCCTGCTTTTGCTTCCAAGGTGCTGGGATTATAGATGTGTGGGTGTGTGGGTGCACGCTCATGATTTTTCTTTCTTATAGTGCTTCTGTCTGTTTATTGATTGTTGCAGGCTTTATAAAATGAAATTTTCTTGCTTTTTCTTAATCTGAAATAGTGTTTTAAATTTGACTTTTTAAATGGTTGGCATGCTTCTGTAGAAAAGTATCTGAATCTAGTTTCTTCCTTTGCATGAAAGTGTTTATATTTCTTTCAAGAAGGTAGGGAATTTATTGTTTTATATTTTGTACATTGTCTATTTTGGTAAGATGTGCCTTTTGATATTTTAGTAGCATTTTAAATTTATTTCTATAAAGTTGATGAAATAATCTTTCTAATAACAGCAGGATATATGGGGATCTTGAATTTTTGCATAATTTTATATTGTGACTTTTCTGTCATTCTTAACACCCTTAAGTTATCGATTTTTAAAATTTTTCTAAAGAATCAATTTTTGACTTTGATTTTTCTGTGTTGAAATATTTTTCAAGCTTTTTTGACTTAGAATCCCATTGCATTATTATCCTCATTGTGTTATTAATACAGATAATAGTCTAAGCTGGCCTCAAACTTACTGTGCAGTTCAAATGGCTTTAAGTCTGGTTCTAGGGAATTGGACACTCTGATCTGACCTTGGGTACAAGGCATGCATACAGTGTACTGTTGGATGACAACAGTTTTCTCAGGGAGGCACAGCATACACTTCTACTCACCCCAGATAGGTACCCCATAACAGACCAAAGTATGGATACCACCAGAGTTCAACTTGGTTGTGGTTATAAATAGGAGCAGAAATGACTCAAAGACAGTTCTATCGCCAAAGCTGCTGGCAGCTATTTATTTGCTTTTCATTTAATTCACTTTGGATACTGAGTTTCAGATAGTACAACAAAAAGTACAGTAGTGTTTATTTAATTATATGTATGAAATTTTAACTTTATTAAAGGTAGTTGTAATTGTAAATGACTTGTATGTAAAGAATGGAAGATTGGTCTATGAATAAAAATTGATTTGGAGTACATAGTCTTATGCAATATCTTCAGTTTCTAGCCTACAATTTTTGGGTGATGTTACATTTAACTGAAAAACCCATGGGTGATAATTAATGGCTTTTCTTTTTTCCAAAAGCTTTAGGAAATTGATTTTAGTTTTTAAGTTCAATGAGTGTTCTAAGAGAGCATCATAAAGGCCCTTTATGACTAAATTTAATAGAGCTTTTATCCGTAAAGTAAGTAAAGCAGAAGAATAAATGCTGTTGCTGTTGAATATTCGAGGACAGCCGTGTGTGTGTGTGTGTGTGTGTGTGTGTGTGTGTGTGTGTGTGTCGCTGTGTCACATCTGTTGATATGCTCTTTTTCCCTCTGCCATTTTGTTGTGAATCCAGGGCCAGCACTCTGCTGCTGTGTCTTACATGCATTTAAGCATTGCATATGGGTATATACCAGGGTGCATATGTGGTGGTCAGGATTCTAGACTAACAATCCTTTAGAAATTTCTCTGTCTCTGAAAAAGACACACATACTCTTCTATTCACAAAGAGATATATATAGCCAATCTTTTTACATATTAGATTCAATTACATAGGCTTCTGAATTTTTATAGATAAAATCCAACAGACACCATGTTTTTGTTGGTAAAATGTTGCCTATGATATTAACACATAAAAATACATGCACATAGGTCTGTCTTCTCCAACACAGGATGACTCCCTTGCTGATTGGTCCCTAATCTCTCTGTTTGAAATATACTTAAATATGCACAGCATTTCTATAATAATACCAAGTGTTCTATATAAAATATGCATGGAAGCCATCTTCAGTTATAAGCATTTAAGATATGTAAAATTCTTTGTTTTACATTTTTTGAAGGAATCAAATCAATCTTTCTACATTGTTTTCTTATGCTAAAAAACAAAATAAAACAAAAACCCTTCACCAGAAGATCAGACAAATATTGATGCTTTAGTTTGTACTGAATCTAAAACACCCTTCAAAGAGACTTCATTTATATGTCTGCTCCTGTTTATTCTGTCAGTTGTTTCCACTGGACTTCTAAAGATCAGGCTGTGGGTAGGGAAGAAAGCAGGACTCTAACATGTTTGTCCTTTCTTGCAGTAGAAAATGGGCTGTGGAGTTTTATTTCCTTTCTCGCTTACTGTTATGTAGCAGGTTCCTTGGTTAAACCTGTCATGTTGGAGGGAAACTTGTTAAGACACAGGATTTAAAGGAAAGTGTTAAGGACAACATGTTTTAGGACAGGGTATTTACAAGGCCAAATAACAGGATGTTCTAGGAGGAGGTGGAACACCTATCCTGCATGGATGCTCTGTTAAGACAGGAACAACTCAAAATAGCTTCAGGAACTCCCTGAAACTGATCAGATTCACTAAGCCCCTCCTCCCCAAGAGTTTCTAAGCAGTGAAGACTAGGAAGAGTCACTCTGAAAATAGCTGGGCTGTAAAGAATACTCTGAGACAACACAAGCAACCTAGAAGGACCAAGAGACTAGCCAAATCAACCTGAATGTAGCAGGGACAGCCAGCTGCCAAAAAACAAAACCAAACCAAATACCAGCTGAACTACTTGGAAGAGTCTTAGATCCACTGAGTCACATGGAAAGGACTCTTTCCTTCTGCTGAGCTGTGTGCAAGCTGTGCAGTGTGCTCCAGGTAACCCAGCTTTTGTAAGCTGCCACCCAATTGGGGTGAACTTTGATGATGCAGCTGTCTTGAGTCATTTCTGCTCCTGCAAGTAACCCCTCAACCATATTCCATAAGTATCCCGAATAAAACATGCTGGTTCACCAAGTTGGACTTTGGTGGTATCTGTACTTTGGTCTATCATGGGCTCCCTCTCTGGGATGAACAAGCAAATGTCTTGCATCTCCCCACGAAGTCTGTCCCATAACAGTTACAGGCAAAACTGTTTGTTTTGTTTTTTTTTTTTTTTTTTCAAGCTGTGTTGAAAGGCCTGTGGAATACACAAATAGTACTGTCTAATGGAAGCTAGACTCTTGTTTCACACTCAGGCAACAAAGTCTTCATTTGGAAGCCGTCTTTTTCTAGGTGTCTTTCTTACTTTCTTGCTACTGTGGTAAAACACCATGAACAGGCAGCTTATAAGGAGGTTATTGGGGCTCACAGTTGTAGAGGGCTAGAGCCCATGGCCATCATGGCAGGGAGCTGGGAGCAGGCATGGCACTGGAACAGCTGAGAGCTGACAGCAAAGAGAGCTAACCGGGAGTGGTGTGGGCTTTTGAATTGAAGCCTCAGAGTCCACCCCCAGTGACACACCTCCATCAACAAGGCCGCACCTCCTAGTCCTTCCCAAGCTGTTTACCAACTGGAACAAACATTCAAATATGTGAGCCTTTGGGGGACAGTTTCATTCAGACCACTACACATGAAGATTTGATTTTGGATCCCAGCGCCCACATGTAACCCAAGTGCTGTAGGGGAGGAGATACAGATGGGTAGCAGCTAGCCCAACTCCAGGTGTAAGCCCCTGGAGGCACACTAGTGGCCAGGGCTTTACCCTGAGGTCCTCCAACTGCCTACAGAATAAAATCCACAAGCTCTGGGCTTGAAATCCCACTACTCCTCACCCTGGAAAGCTTCACACACATCCCCCCCCCCCACACACACACACAACTCCATATAACCTGCCTTCTTCTGCTAACTCCCCTGCTGCTCCTTGCCCGAGCAGAGGCAGCCACCCTCCTGATTCTTCCCTCAGAAAAATCTCTTCTGTGAGGTTTGTTGTGTGGTGTGGCTCCTGAATGCCAGGATATCTTTCCATCCAAGTTATAATTGCTTACACCAGGTACAGTAATAAAGCCTTCATTTAATTTTCTGTGTTCTTAGAGATGAGTCCCAGAGATTTAAATGTGCTTTGTGTTTCCCATAAGTGTATCCTCAGCCTGTTGTTTTGTTTATTTTGAAGTATTGATGGGGGAGCTAACCAATCCCTTTGTTTGAGGGGCGTGTCCCCTCGGCGGGAGGTGAGGGGGTGGTGGGAGCAAATACCTTTAAAACATCCCTGTGCGTCTGTTTTCGCTCTCTTTGTTTCCTGCTCTTCGCTGGAACTCTGGCTTTGTAAGTTTTTCCCTTTTCCTCCTTTTATTAAAGCTGAGTGTTTTATAATAAAGCTAGTTTGGTTAATTCCAATTGCCGACCGACCACGCCCCTTCAAAGTATATTCTAGAAAATTCTCCTGGGAAGAGGACCCCCCCACACACCCATTTGCTTCCCTTATATAAAATTAGGACACATGATGTCTATAATCTCAACACTTGGGAGCCTTACGTAGGAGAGTCACAGGGTCCAGGACAACCTGGCCTACAAAAGTAGGCATCATCTCAGTGACTGTTCATTAATGAAGCTGGATAAACTCGGGTTGTCAGAATTGAGGTGAAGTATAATATTTGGTTTGAATTACTTGCTCTCATGAATGAGAAAGATTGAGTTGATCGGGAACCTGGTACTTAAACCAGGGAGAGTCCAATAGAATAAGCGCCTAGCGCCTAGGAAGTTTGGAGAATGTTCATCTTGCAGATATAGGTGGGAGCATTAACTGTGGACGGTTGCCCAGTCAGCTCAGTTCTTGAGGATAGAATTGAGCGTCTTTCTTTTTCTTTCCTTCCTTCCTTCCTTCCTTCCTTCCTTCCTTCCTTCCTTCCTTCCTTCCTTCCTTCTTTCAACTAGCTTTCTAGTTTGGGAGTAAGGATAATTTAGTTATGGAAATTAATTGATGATACCTAACACCTGCTGAAATTCAATACTGCTTATGATGGCATCCTGAAATTTCTTGTGCGAATGTGAATATGAGAGACATTCCTAAGCTGTTTAAGATAAATGTATGTGTATGTATTAAATATGATGAATATATATATGCATATATGTATATACCTATGTGTGTGTGTATTCACTTTTGAAAGACTGAGTTAGGGCTGAAAAGTAAAGGAAGTGTGCCAGTGGTGGCTGTGCAGCCTGTCTCGGTGCACGACTAGGCTCTTGTTTGCGGGTCTAGCTTTTAGCAGCTTTAGACAGGTTTATGTGTACACGTGTCTCTTCTTGTTGCTAGTTTTGATTCTTAGGTTTCTGTGTCATTTTAGTGCCTCCTTGTGGGGAGTTTTATTAATGCCAATTATACTAAGAATAAGGAAGCTAAAGATTTTGCTTTGTTGTATATTTATATTCTAAAGCGATATTGAAGGTAATTGGATACACTGATTTATAGTTTTATGCTAAAATGAAATTTTGACCTAATTAATTTATTGACTGCATATAGTTTACAATATGTCAGGCTGTAGTAATTAGTACTTTTGAAGTGTCAGCAAAACAGCCAGAAACCACCACTGTCTTGTTCTGTCTTCTATCAGGCAAGGCAGGTGTAGTAAAAGATCTGGTAGGGTGTTGAAAGATGGTAAGCTATGGAGAGGGAAGGAAAGAGCAGGAATCATGTATTGGGGACAGTGACAGCGATTGCAGGATGGGATGTGCAAAGTGGGAGGAGGCTGCACCTCATTAAGAAGTGGCTGATAGGAAACTATGTCTCTTTTTGAGGGAACAGGTTGAAGGCAAGGGCCAGTATATACAGTAACAGAGGTGGCACGTCAACAGAAGATTGCTTTTTTGATTCTAAGGACTTGGGTTTCTACTCTGAAAATTAAAGCTCTTAGAGGCTTTTGAGAAGTTGTTCCATTTTAATAAGATCCTGTGCAGACTGGAAAGCATGGTACAAAAGGGGGTGGGTTGAAGGGAATCAGGAGGCAACTGTTATACCCCAGAGATGGCAGTAGCTGCACCAGGGTGATGGTCAGGAAGCAGTAGGCATGGTTATATCCCAGGTGTAGAGCAGAGGCCAGAGGGTGTGCTGAGAGAATAATGCCAGTGGGGACGAGAAAGAGCTGTTGGGATGGCTCCACTGTTTTCAGGGTGGAACTGCCTTCACCGAGACTTGGAAGAGTCCCCATCTGGGAGATTTTCAGAAGAGGTGAAGAAGCAGTGAGGGATAGGAGGAGGGTTGGCAGAAGAGCACTTGTGTGTGTGTACAAGGCCCTGGCTTAGATCAGTTAGATTCCCAGCACTGAGGAAAACAAACAAATCCAGTGAAAGAACACTAATTTATATTTCATATCATCTCTCAAATATTTATCAAGTTGATTGGATAATTGGAGGCATCAACAATTAGCAAATAATGTAATCGTGGCCCTTGCCCTTATGTAACCTGTAGAGTTACGGACAGTGACAGACGTGGAAACCTAGAATTGGACTCAGAAATGAAGAAGTGTTTAGGATGTTGGGAGTAGGCAGTGGGAGCTCAGTAATTCTCATGCTAGGAGCGGTAGAAAATAAAGTAACCTTTGACATATAATTCACTCACAGTAAACCCATCCTTTGAAGTGTTTAGATGAGTTTCCATAATTCCATGTGTTTGTTAATTGTGAGAACAATGCTGTAATCCCCAGAGTTTCTAGTGTCCCTTTCTTGGCTAGTTTTTAATTCCCTGAACTTTTTGTAATTGATTGTAGGAATTTTTAAAATAAAAACTGAGCCTGAAACCCAGAGTGCTCTCTGCCCATGGGAGAGTAGTAAGTCTGTGATCTCTCACATGCTCTCTGCTCTGAGAATTGCCTTGGTCTGCTTGTAACGGCATTGATTGTTTGGTTTTCTTAAGTTCATTTTCCTTTAACAAGGTTATGAAGATATGCCTATATTTTCTTAAAAGTTTATCCAGTGGTTGGTGGGTGTGCATTAGTAGCAGCTGACCAGCATGCGTGAGGGTCCTAGGTTCAGTTTCTGGTAGGACAAGAGAAGTTCACCCATGATCTATCACGTATCACACTGTTGCTTCGGCACCACTTACTGGAAAGTGTTCCCTGACCACTGGATGATCAATTCTCTGTTCTCTGTTCTCAGTCTTTTTAATCTGTCCTTGCACAACCACATGGTCTTATTATTGTACCTTCTAGTTAAGTCTTCATATTTGCTACTAATAGTTGTTAAGATTGCTATGGTGATTCTAAACCTTCTTCATGTAATAGTAAATGTTGGAATGAGTTTGTGAATTCAGGAGAAAAGCCAGCTGTGATTTTGATATGTGTTACATGGCATCTGTAGGTTAACATTAGGGAAATCTATTATCTTAAGCATTAAATAAAGATGGCATGTCCTTCTGTTGGAGTTTTCAGTTTCTCTTAACAGTGTTTCTCTATAAAGATGCTGTACATCTCTTCTTAGGTTAAATGCTATCAGTTGATATTTTCATTTTCAATTTGTTGGAAATAAACAGTGACATAGTTGATGTGTGTGTCTTCTCATTCTACATGTGTGCACATGTGCGTGCTCAGTCATGCATCTGAGGAAACTACGATGTGGTTTCCTTTCCCAGTCTTCTGTCATTGTTGCTTTTTTTCTAGTTACTTCTAACTTTGATTTGCTTTTTGGTTTATCAGTATTAGTAAATATTTTTGTTTTATTCTTGAGCCGCGGGGACATGAGTGCAATATTTAATTAATAAGATGATGTTGGTTATAAACTTTTTGTATATTAGTTTTAATTGGGTGTGAATGCCTTTTTTCTATTTCTAAAGAATGGTTATTTTCTATGTGAGTGAGACGGGGTTGTGATCACCATGGTTTACTGTGGGATGTAGTGGGGAGCTGCGGGCCTGCTTTTCATCCTGCCCGGTTCCCAGCCACCGGCTAGCTTATGCCCCAAAATAACAACACACAAACTGTATTCTTTTAAATACTGCCTGGCTCATTAGTTCCAGCCTCTTACTCACATCTTGACTAACCCATATCTAATAATCTTTGTAACACCACGAATGGTGTCTTACCGGAAAGATTCTAGCGTACGTCCATCTTGGGCTGGAGCTTCATCGTGTCTGGCATCTCTCTGAGGAGAGGCATGGCATCTGACTGAGCCATCTACCTCACTTCCTTCTTCCTGTTCTGTCTACTCCACCCACCTAAGGGGCGGTCTATCAAATGAGCCAGGCAGTTTCTTTATCATCCAATGAAATCAACTCAAACAGAAGACTCCCACATCATTTCCCCTTTTTTCTGTTTAAACAATAAAAAGAAAGGCTTTAACTTTAACATAGTAAAATTACATATAACAAGTTATCAAGTAAGAATTACAGTTACAGTGTTTATATCTACTTTATCTTTTATTATAACTAAGGAAAACTATAACTATCTATCTATTCTTCAACTCCATCAAAGACTCCAAAAGAACACAATATTACCTAGGTGAACAAGAAGTAAGCTACTTCCAAAACTTTAGAAATGACAGAGACATCTCGCTGCCTGGGCAGTCACCCAAAGTTCTTTTGTACCATTGGGGCATTCATCTTTGGCCTACAGGCCCATAAGTATCCAGCAGACATTTCCATGAAGCAGGAAATTTCAAAGGCAGTTCAGTCACTATCTGCTCTGTCCTGCAGAATGTCTTGCAGACTCTTTCTTGAATCAGGAACCCCAAAATTAGACAAGTTCAGCAGTCCTCTTTCTGTGGGTTCTTTGTGTCCAGTTTATGCCAACAGTCCAGGCAAGAGCAGTTTCTTGCCAAAATGGCTATCAAACTCTATAAGTAGCCTCTTCGATGCCCATCATCCTCTTGAAGTAGCTGGTGCTGCTAGAGGCAGACATGTCTCATTGTCATGAAAAGTCCTAAGTTATTAAAAACATCTTAAATGCATGTTCTGTAGTCTTTGAAAGATATGAAGAATGTCTATCTAACTGAAATATATCTCTACATATCCAGAAAATCTAACTAACATGACTACAAGCTTAACTATTATCAATGATTATCCATTAACAACCTATATTTCCTAATTATACATTACATTTTTAAATGAATTACACAATCACAATACCTTAATCAAGAGCAGAAATACATATATATATATATATATATAAGAAAATTGACCTTAAATTTAAATCACTAAAGCAAAATCCATATCAATGCAAATTATTAATATCTATATCATATCCCCCTTTAGATGTAAAAGAACATTTATAAACAATATTTGGGAACATGGGCGCAGTTATTTCTCTCCAAACTGCTTCCTGCTGAATGGGGATGCTGTTAATCAGATCCATGGTGTAACCTGTGTGCCAGGTTCATCTCAGTCATCAGTTGAGCGAAGTAATTTTTTGAGGGTGTTCACAGCAACCTTTCAGGAGGGCGTGGTCTTTCATACCATATTGGGATAGAAGTGATCCACAGGGTCTCATTTTCTGTGAAAACAAAAGAAGAATCTCTTTTCCAAAGTATCATATCCTTAGATCCAAATTCTGAAGTCAAAGTATTTTCAAAATATCTGTGTTGGATTAGTTCAGCAGCATTTATAAACAAATCTCTTTTAGCAGCTGTTGCTTCTTCCTCAGCATTCAAACAATTCAAAGAGAGCATAATAACATACAGTATCAAGGTTCTTCGTATATTTTCCATCTTTGCACAGCTTTGTTTTAACCTCTATTTCGTTTATTTTTACTTTTACTTTTTGAGACAGGTTCTCTGTATATCTTTGTCCTGGAATAACTCTGTAGACCAGGCTGTCCTTGAACTCTCAGAAATCTGTCTGTCTCTGCCTCCCAGGCATAGGGATTAAAGGCGTGTGCTACCACACCTTGAAGTCACAGAGGTCAATCTACCTCTACCTCCCAAGTGTTGGAATTAAAGGTGTGTACCACCACACTCAACTACTCTCTTTCTTTACTTTTAAGAACTTTAACCTTCAGCCTGCGTATATTTTTAGCACACTATAAATCATTTAGAGGTTTTCTTTGTTTTTGAATCTCTCTTTATCTTTCTCTCTCTTTTTCTGACCACACAAGCCTTTAAATTACAGAGCAATATGGGTAGGATTAAAGCCGTGGCTTTGACAGCCAGTTCCAGCCCATTCCTTAGCTTTCCAGCCTCATGGCGGAGGTATCCGCTGTAGCCATTTTTATTGCCACAACTCTACAGTGTTTCAAGGTCCCTGCCAGCAAGCAAGCTGCAACAGTGTTAAACAACAATCAGAAGCTCCATAGTCAGGACCGCCTGCTTGAAAGAGTCAGAGTTTGCTCTGGCAGGATGACCCAGAAAGCCGGCATTTTAAAACAGCACAACTTTTTTCCTGCCACAGCTGAAAACTGAAAAGCTTTTCATCAACACCGTTTAAGTGTTTTGTGGCAGGACCTCTTAATGAGCTGCAGGGTTTTGCAGCTGAAGCTGAGTCAGGAAGCCTCTCTTAGATGAGAGCGCTTGCTCAGACTGGAGAAATTGCTGTTATCAAGAAAACATGCTTTACTCTAGTCTTTCCCAAGCTTTCTCAGGCTTTCTGTGGATTCAGTTATCCACGTTGGGCGCCATTCTGTAGTGAGGGGCTGTGGGCAGGGCTGCTTTTTGTCCTGCCCGGCTCCCGCATGGTTAGCTTTACACCCGAAATAATAACACATAAATTGTATTCTTTTAAATACTGCCTGGCTCATTAGTTCCAGCCTCTTACTCACATCTTGACTAACCCATATCTAATAATCTTTGTAACACCACGAATGGTGTCTTACCGGAAAGATTCTAGCGTACGTCCATCTTGGGCTGGAGCTTCATCGTGTCTGGCATCTCTCTGAGGAGAGGCACGGCGGTCTGACTAACTCAGGAGAGGCATGGCATCTGACTGAGCCATCTACCTCACTTCCTTCTTCCTGTTCTGTCTACTCCACCCACCTAAGGGGCGGTCTATCAAATGAGCCAGGCAGTTTCTTTATTATCCAATGAAATCAACTCAAACAGAAGACTCTCCCACATCAGTGGGAAACGGGTCAAACTTGTGGAGTGTTTTCTTCTACCTTGAGTGGATTCTTGGGATCTCACTGTGGTCATCAGCCTTTCACTGTGGGGCTCAGGCACCCTGACCTGCTGAGCCACCTGGCCAGGTCCACCCCAGTGTTTCTCTTCCTAGCTCTCTGTAGACTTCACTTTGCTAATTTGGAGCTTTTTGTCCTCGTTCACAGTCGTGCTGACCTGCATTCCTAGAGTGAAGCCCATTGTCCACCATTCTAGACTTGATTTGCTTGTGGTGTGTTCAGGTTTGTAATGTCTGTAAATTGTCTTCTGAAATATCTCCGTCAGGGTGTGATGGCCTCATAAGGAATTGGCATCTGCTCTCATTTTTATTTCTGAACGGTTATATATGGATTTCCATTTGGTATTTTTTTATTCCTAAGTAATTTATGTATGAAACGATAATAAAAGCTCACAAGAGATTTCTTCAGGAAGGATTTAAAAATATGGATCAAGTTTTTTAATAGAGGATTTTTCAAATTTACCTCGCCACTTCCTTCCTTTCTTGGTGTTGGTAGCTGAGTCCAAGGCCACATGGTGTACAATAGTGCCCTACTCCTGAGCCATACACAACCCTCAGACTTGCTGTATTTTGTGTCCGTTTTCTTAAGCTACATAGTCTACTTCATCTGGATTATCAGACACCTGTTTAAAGTTGTTCTGAAGGTCTCTAGCTGTCTCTTAGTCTGTTGAGTTTGATTGCTACCTACACCCTTAGTTTCTCTAAAATTTGTATATTCTCTTTTTTTCTTGATAATTCCTGTTAAGGATTGTTGGTTATCGGTAGTCTCAAAGAATCAGAGTTTGATTTTCTCTAAGCCACAAACTACCATCTGTATAATCTTGCTGTACCTCGTGGCTCTGGGTCCTTTTTGAACCAGGATCTTACTGTGTAGCTCAGGTGCCTCAGACTTGATGCTCCTCCAGCTTTGCCAGAGGGTCAGAATTCTGTGTGAACCCCATGCTGGCCTGCCACAAATTTCCACGTTATATTTAAAGTACTTATGATTTCCTGTAGTTGCTTCTTTGTATAATATGATTTTGTTAGTGGTTTGTAGTGAATTCTGCTGACCTTCTGGTTTCAGCTGTTTTGATTTGTCTTTTGTTTTTGGCATTTTGTGAACTACTGAGAGAAGTATGTTGAAAAATCTCTGGCGTTCTCTCTCTATGGTTTCCTTTCTTGTCAGTCTCTCAGTTTTTGCTTCTCAGATCCTTAAAGTTGTGATAAGAAGTGCACAGCTCTGCTGTCAACCCTGCTGTTGAGTGTCTGGGTTCATCCCGGAGAGCGTCCTCTTTTCCTTCGTTATTGTGAATATTAATAGTCATTTCTGTTAATTGATATATTTACTAATTCGTTCATTCCTCCATATGCTTTCGAACATGTGCTCCTGTATAGCTATTTGCTGTTTAAAAGGTTTACTGACTTTCTTTCTGCATATGAGAGTTTGCCTTCATGCCTGCACTTTCTTTGTTTCTATTCTCCTCAGAGGCAGAAAAGTTGTCTGGTCCCTTGGAGCTGGAGCTTATAGGCTGTGAGCTGCTGTGTGGACGCTGGGAACAGAACTCACGTCTGCACTGGTTACCTGTGTCTTCAGACCCTGGTTATTTTTCAGTGAACCGCTTTTTTGTAACAAATTCTAGCTTTTGCTCACCTCAAAGAATTTTTATTTCATCCTCAAGTTGGAGAGAAGAGTGTTTTGTCTTCGTGTAGAGTTCTGGCTGGTTTGTTACCGTTCTGTGCGTTGTCTTTGCGCTTCACAGGAGTCGTTTATTAGCTTTGGAACGCTCAGCCAGGATCCTCCTGCTCTGTTTTGTTCTGTTCTGTAACTCCAGGTAGATGTTGTGTGGGCTTTTGCACTTTGTGCTGGCCTCGACCCCAGGGCCTTTTGTGCATTAGACATGCTCTTTACAGCAGTTCTGTCCGCAGCTCATGTGCGCTCCTTCTTTGGTTTGTCTTGTCCCGCTTGTACATCTCTGTCTATAAATCACATCCCAGACCTGTTCTGTTGTTTCTAACTATTGCTGTCTTAATTTCTGTGATTTTATTTCTAATTCAGGGATTTATACCTGACTCTCTTATAGGACTTTACAGAAATTCTCCATTTTCCTGATTTTTTGGTTTTTTTTCTCCCATTTTTGCTAATATCAAGCATGGTTACTTTTAAGTTTTTGACAACTCAAAAATTTGAATGCTTTACATGTCTTTATTATTTATAGAATTAGGGAGGTTGTTTAACCTGTAAAGGTGCCAAGCCTAACAATCTGAATTTGGTTCCTGGGACCCACATTATGAAAGGAGAGAACCAACTCTCTCCAATTGCATTCTGACAATTCCCCCCATCCCCGATGCACTTATGATAAATAAAAATTTAAAACTTTACTATTATTTTCTGATTTGTTTATCCTTTTGGATTGAAGTAAAATTTCTATAAAACATTCTCTGTTGGCCATTGTAAAACACACAGCTCAGTGTTCTTTACCATTACACTGTGTCATTTCAAACACAGAACACAGCACTTCCCATCTGTGCTGCACAGCTGGCTCAGTGGTTAAAAGCATGAGCTGGTTTTCTGAAAGACCTGGGTTTAGTTTCCATACCCGAGAGGCAGCCACAGCATCCGTAGCTCCAGTTCCCGTGTAACCAATGCTCTATTCTGGTCTCCTTGGACACCAGGCAAGCATGTGGTGCCCATATGTATTTTATACATATAGGCTAAACACTTATACATTAAAAAAGGAGAATTCTTAAAAAAAAAGAAAAACCTGTATCTGATGCCACTAAATCAGTTCTCCCTTCTACGACTCATTGGCAACCACTAATCTGCTGCCTGCCTCTATTTGCTGACCTGGGCATTCGTAAAGATGGAGTCACGTGACAGCCTCTTTTGTGTAGCCTCCTTCACTTGGTGTCTTTGGGCTCACCCTGTTAAGTGTGCATCACTACTGTAGTGTTTTTGTGTGATGACTTTCCATGTTTGTTTATCCGTACGCTGGCTGGCAGGTATTACATTCACTTCACCTTGGGGGTTCTTTTGAGGGATGCCTTAGTGAGTGTTTTATCTGCAAGTTTTGCAGTGTATGTACAAGAGTTGAAACTGCTAGATTCAGTGCTGAGTTTGTGTTAAGCTTTGTTGAGAGGTGACATTTTCCCTGGAGCCTGCACTTCTTTTACATCCCTACCTAGTCTATGTGAATGTTTCTATCCCTCTAATACTTGCTGCTTTATCTAGTTTTTATTTTGCTATTGTTACAGCTATCCTGCTGGTGTTGGATGTTTACTCCTGCTTTTCATAATGCCCAGTGAGTTTTCTTTTTTTTTCTTCTTTTAAACAGAATGTCAGGCTTGTGGCTGAAGAGTTGCAGTAGTATACTTCGGTGTTATTTCTTCCAAAGGGAGTCATTTGCCTTCAGTGTTGAAATACCAGGGATAATCTTAAATTTAGTGAGGCTCGAGTTAGACTTGTTAAGGTTAGTCTTGGGGTCTGACCTTAGTCTAAGAGGAGCCTTGAGTCCCCTGCAGTCCTTCATGAAAGCCCCTCTGACTTGGTGGCCCCACACTCTAGCAGTTAGCCAGCTTCCAGCACCTGCTTCCCTCTGTCACTTCCAGGCTACCATTTCTCCCTTCACATGGTTCTGCTCTTGATGCTTTATACTTAAATTTTCTTTTTTTCTGCTTGTCAGAGATTTCAAAGATCTATTTCTTTCTACTGGGGTACGCACAGCATAGCAGAGGAAAAAGCCAAAGGCATTGTGTGGTCTTACATTTGACTCTCTCTCTGGTAGGCTAGCCTTCTGTTCCTCTTCCAGCTTTTGTTTCCTAACACGTTATGACTTAGGATCAAGCATGTTTGTTTGTTATGCCTTGTAATGATAATAGTGATCCAGGATGTGTTATAGATTGAATGGCAAAGAGTTAATCAGATTTGGAGGTGATGCATAATAGTTAAAACTAAGAAGTGTGATTTGATTCTTTTTTCTTTTTAAATCAGAACTAAATTATTATTATTATTATTATTTTTTGGTTTTTCGAGACAGGGTTTCCCTGTAGTTTCTAGAGCCTGTCCTGGAACTAGCTCTTGTAGACCAGGCTGGCCTCGAACTCAGAGATCCGCCTGCCTCTGCCTCCCGAGTGCTGGGATTAAAGGCGTGCGCCACCACCGCCTGGCAGAACTAAATTATTAAGTGTGTAATGATACAAGTTAGACAAAGACCTGAAGATGAGATTTTAAAATTTTTACTTAAAGATTAGTGAACTGGATTTACTAATAAATTAAAGCTGGGTGGTGGTGGTACATGCTAATCCCAGCACTCAGGAGGCAGAGGCAGGCGAATCTCTGTGAGTTCAAGGACAGCTGGTCTACAAGAGCTAGTTCCAGGATAGGCTCCAAAGCTACAGAGAAACCCTGTCTTGAAAAGAAAGAAAAAGGGGGGAGGGAGGGGAGGGAGGGAGGAAGGGTTTTTATTTGTTTGTTTTTCAAACACTGCCTGGAGATGGTGGTGCACACCTTTAGTCCTAGCACTCAGGAGGCAGAGGCAGGTGAATAGTGTGGGATTGAGGCCAGGCTGGTCTACAAAAATAGAAAGAACCAATATTTCTGCAACTGTTAGTGATTCATTAACAATGAGTAAGTATTCTGATGTCTGCCTAGTGCTGCTGTGTTCAGGTCTGAAAGCTGCATTAGTGACTGATTAGAGGTGACAGATATGGTTGGGCTGCTGAAGTGGACGTCAGCAAAAGGTCTGGAAGGAGGAAGGAAAGAAAGCAGAAGAGATGTATAGACTTTAATAGTGTGTATCTCTACACTTTTGTAACCTGCATACTGAAAATGAGGGCTTGGAAAGAAACTAACCAACCATTTGCCTTTTTCACATAAGAAGTGAGACAGTGTTAAAGATTTGTGTGTGTGTGGGGGGGGGGGTTGTGTGTTTCCTTTAACCCTTTTGTGAGCTCTCATATTTAGTGAGTAGTTTTCTTCAAAAATTTCAAAAGTTTGTCAGAGGCGTCCTTTAGAGGCCCCTGTCTGTGTGCCCTTTCAGGCCATCAGTACCAATCCCAACCCGAGACGGGCACAGAAGTAAGCCCAGCTGTTTACCATTCTTCCACTGCCAGTGCTCACCCTCCAAGTAGAAAGACATTGTTCTTTCTCGCTCTTTTTATGTATTGTGCTGTTGTTATCTCCTTTGCAGGTAAAAGTCTACCATTAATAAACTTCCAACTGTGTTCATAATGAAAAGACACTTAGGTTTTAAATGTAATTTAAATAACAATAGACACATTAGAGATCATCAATAAATAAATGAAAAGTCTGTTTAGCCTATTAGAAAATTCCATTTCACTATGAGATTGTATACGTTAGAGCACACTTTAACTGTAGTCTACTTTCACAATTTTTGAGGTTGTGAGGGATATTAAATGTAATTTTAATAAGTCCATCATTAAAATATATTACAAGACATTGATATGCATTTATTGTTTTGTTTGTATTCAGTTTAATAATATAGATAGCAGCCATTCCATATGAATTTTTTCTGTTTCTCTTGGTTTACTAAAGCTGTCTTCTTTCAGCCGCCCACACAGAATATGCCTATGGGTCCTGGAGGGATGAGTCAGAGCGGCCCTCCACCCCCTCCTCGTTCTCACAACATGCCTTCAGATGGAATGGTGGGTGGGGGCCCT
The DNA here is from genome assembly GCF_903992535.2 of Arvicola amphibius. Classification (NCBI taxonomy): domain Eukaryota; kingdom Metazoa; phylum Chordata; class Mammalia; order Rodentia; family Cricetidae; genus Arvicola; species Arvicola amphibius. The sequence goes on from NC_052051.1 coordinate 94,379,291, forward strand.
CCTGCCCCACACATGCAGAACCAGATGAACGGCCAGATGCCTGGTAAGTTTTCTCCTCCAAGACATTAACACCAGAGTTGCTTAGCAACTGAAACGACATGGGGACTCAGGGGACACTAGATTGTTGATGACAAAACTGCTTTGAATGCCCCCGAGTCTAGGCTCTCTTCGAGTTTGTTAGCTGCAGAGCGACGTGACCTGTATTCAGTGCTTATCAGGCCGCCCTTGGGCTTCGGTGTAGCTGACACACAGCATTCCTCTGATGAACAGAACTGGCTAAATTTAGTCTGTCTGAAACTGTGCAATACAGTTGGCTTTAGGAGCTTTTGGGGGCGAAAGGGATTTTGCCAGGGCTTAAGAATTAAGGCCTGTTCATGAAAAAGAACCATGACATTTATTTACCTAAAAACGTATTGATCTCTCAGAAATAGGAACACTGCGAAAGGCACAGGAGCTGAACTGTCCCTGAAGGGCTGGTGTATTTAATATTTCCTTGCAGATAGTTCTGAAGCCAAATCTAGATTCTTGTTAGTACACATGTTTATAGAGTATCATTAAAATGGAAATTGATCTAGGGACAGTATTAAAAACTGAAAAGTGATATAAGCTCTCTTACATAGTGAGCCGTTCCATTTATCCATTTTAACCCTAGAATCAGTATAATAGTGATCTTTTTAGGCTACTTGGGTATTTATCTACTGAACCTTCTGCCAAAAAGTATCCTTAAGCTATTTTTGTTTTTATAATAGTCTATAGCATAAGATTTGATAAAGCGTACTCTACCTTTAATATGAGAACATTTTTACTTTCCAAAGACTAAGATTATTTTCATTAGCAAAATTGAAAAGAGTACTATTCAATTAGCAATAGAGTAAATTGAAACAACGGAACCATTTTTATTATTGACCTGGATAATTGATGTGTTCAGAATAGTCTCTTATTTGACTGGTTGTGTTGCTGGTTACGTTGGTGCCCAAGGATGGCGGATTTAGTATAAGAACCAAAGAGGATAGCGCTGAGTAGAAGAGACAAGGTAACGTGGTTCAGAAGATTGGTGTGCTGCTGTTAATGCAGGAGGCAAATGGTTTTCTCTGGTTCTCCTCTCGCCTGTGAAGGCTTGCAGCGTTGGTGGCTCTCCCAGCACGGAGGTGGAGTATAGGCAGTTAGACTGTAGTTGAGAGAAAGCTTTGCCAAGTCAATGTGTGGCTCTCTAGGACACGCTGCTTTAGAACTGAGACACAGTGCTAGTCCAGGTTAGCCCGTTGGGAGATTTGTGGTAGAACCTTTCATTAGGACTCATACCTAACTCATCAGATGATATAGTGAGGCCTAAGATCAAGTAAACAGCTGAGAAATATGCAATTATTGTTAATTTAACATCTTAGTTTATTTATAAAGCCAAATAAAGGTATGTCCTTTTTTATTAACAATTTTGAAATGCTTATTATGTATGTGGATGTGTCATGTGGATAGTCAGAAGAAAATTGAGGAACTAGCTGTCCGCCGTGCTGAGGCAAGATCTTGTTTCTGCCTCTGCACTCTGGGCTCAGGCTAGCTCACCCGTGGACTCTCTGCACACTGGACTCAGGCTAGCTCACCCGTGGAGTCTCTGCACTCTGGGCTCAGGCTAGCTCACCCGTGGACTGTCTGCACTCTGGGCTCAGGCTAGCTCACCCGTGGACTCTCTGCATTCTAGGCTCAGGCTAGCTCACCTGTGGACTGTCTGTACTCTGCTCAGGCTAGCTCACCCGTAGACTGTCTACACTCTGTGCTCAGGCTAGCTCACCCGTGGACTGTGTGCACTCTGGGCTTAGGCTAGCTCACCCGTGGACTGTCTGCACTCTGGGCTCAGGCTAGCTCACCCGTGGACTCTCTGCACTCTGGGCTCAGACTAGCTCACCCGTGGACTGTGCACTCTGGGCTCAGGCTAGCTCACCCGTGGACTGTCTGCACTCTGGGCTCAGGCTAGCTCACCCGTGGACTCTCTGCACTCTGGGCTCAGGCTAGCTCACCCGTGAACTGTGCACTCTGGGCTCAGGCTAGCTCACCTGTGGACTGTCTGTCTCTCTCCATGTCACTGCAGGAGTGTTGAGATTTCAGTTGTGTGCCACTGGATCTGACTTTATGTAGATTCCCAATGTGGAACTCAGATCAGCAGGCTTGCACAGCAGTGAATACTCTCACCTGCTAAGACAAATCCATAAATAACTTTCTATGAACAAAGATTGTCAACTAATGATGTGATTGTCTAGAATACCCCAGAGCTTCTAAAACAGTAATTTCTAAATATCCAGTACTATCTTAAAAGAACATTTACTGTTTGGTGTAAGAGAAATTGGAAGACCAATAGCTTATATTTCTCCCATCTGTTTTTAATTTCCTAGTGTAGTTTGTTGTTGTTGTTGTCTGAGACAGGGTCTCTCTGTGTAGTCCTGGCTCACTCTGTAGACCATGTTAATGACAATATTTTCTTTGATTTGCTTTTGTTAAGCCTTGGAAGTAAAAGTTAAGTTCACACTCCTGAACCAAAATCAAAAGGCACAGGTGTTTTTGCATTCTTGCTTCTTCAGATGCTTAGTTCTGGGTCTGGGGAGAAAGGAAAAGAGGCTCCTGTAATTTCTGGTTCCCTCCCCTTCCCTGTCCTCCCCTCCCCTCCCCTCTTCTTCCCTTCCCTCATACCCATCCCCATCCCCATCCCCGTTCCTAAGAAACACCCTTTACATAAACTTTCCATTCAGTGTACAGGCAGCTGTCTCATTCGGTGCCCATTTATATCTTTTTTTTTTTAATGTTGTATAGATGTTTGCCTGCTTTGTATGTCTGTACCACATGTATTCCGGTACCCAAGGAAGCCAGTAGAGGGTGTAGGACCCCATGGGACTATACTTAAAGAAGTTGTGGGACTGTGGTGGGTGCTGGAAGTCAAACCTGGGCGCTCTCTGTCCTCACACCCTTCTTTATGGATGTGTCTAATCTGAACACCATTGCCTGATGACGGAAATGAAGTTTCTAGTGTTTTGGTATGTCTGTGCATATGCATATGCACATATTTTTGCTTCCATACATACATGTACTTCAAAACTTATATATAGAATCCTAGAACTTAAATTATTGGATTACAAGTACATTTTATGATGGGTATAAAGTAGATTTCAAACTGGGTGTAGTGGTAAATGCCTATAATCCTAACACTTCAGAGGTAGGAGGCTGGAGGTTCAGAAGTTCAAGATGATCCCTTGCTGCACAGTGAATTTGAGGCCAGTCTGTGCGACAGAATATTCTGTGTCGGGCTGGAGAGATGGCTCAGAGGTTAAGAGCACTGCCTGCTCTTCCAGAGGTCCTGAGTTCAATTCCCAGCAACCACATGGTGTCTCACAACCATCTGTAATGAAGTCTGGGGCCCTCTTCTGGCCTTCAGGCATACATGAAGGCAGAATATTGCATACATAATAAATAAATAAATATTTAAAAAAAAAAGAATATTCTGTGTCATAAACCAGTACATTTTAAAGCTTGCTAGTCATTGCAGATTGCTTTGTATAAAAATAAAAGCAGTGTATGAGAGTGTATGAGAGTGTTCCTTCATGGTAAGCTGGATCAGGGTTCTAGACAGGTCATGCTGGATCTAGACTGACTGGGCTAGGCTAGTTGGCCTCAGGGATTACAGGTCTGCCGTCTTGCTCTGTGTTTTACACATGTTCTGGGTATCCAACACAGGTCCTCATGCCCGCATGACAAGCACTTCACCTGTACTGAGCCATGTCCCCAGATTCTACTTTGTTGTTTTGATATGTTCAAATTCATTTTTATGTAACTATATTTATCTATTTATTATGGCTCTGAGGTTTCAAGCATACCTAAGATCTTCCCCTTTCAAGATTATTTTCAAAGTTCTCATGTTTGAAATTATCTTTTATGATTTGTTTTTCCTTTAATATTTACATGTTTTATACATAATGAAGTTAGTTTTAGAGGAAGACATGAGGTAGCGCTCCAGCTGGATGGTTTTCCAAATGGCTATCCAGTTGTCACTGCCTTCTCGGCTGGATTCTGTCTCTTGCCCATGGCTATAAATGTCACCATTGCTTATCATTTGCTGCATTATGTATTGTGCAGTGTGTTCCCTTTGCCTGTCCTCTGTCTGCTTATGTCTGCTAGAACCACACACTTTAGTACTTCATGAGTCTCATTGCCTAGCAAGCTAGTGTTCCTTCCTTACTCCTCTCAGACAATTCCTGGTTTTCCAAGATCAATTTCCTCCTTTCTTAAGCTGGGAAAATAGCAGCATGGACCTTGTCAGAGTTCTGTTTAAACTGTTCACTGTTCCTGTCGACTAAATATTCAAGTTGTTGCTTAGGCTGTTACTACAGTAATAAAAACTTGTACCATGCATCCCTTTAACTCATTTTCCATTCTGACCATTTCTCTTCAAAGGGCCTAACCATATACCAATGCAGGGACCTGGACCCAATCAGCTCAACATGACAAACAGTTCCATGAATATGCCTTCAAGTAGCCATGGCTCCATGGGAGGCTACAACCATTCGGTGCCATCGTCCCAGAGCATGCCTGTGCAGAACCAGATGACAATGAGCCAAGGGCAGCCAATGGGAAACTATGGTCCCAGACCAAACATGAACATGCAGCCAAATCAAGGTACCCGTGCCCTCGCTTCTCCCTCTTCCCAACTCTGGCCCCCTCGTGCCCCTCCTTCCACTTCATGATCTCTTCCGTAATTGTTATTGTATGTGTGTACATGTGCACTTACATATATACAGACATGCACATACAACTTGAGTTCATTTAGCATTGTTTATGTTTACTAATGGGGGTCAGATACCTAACACATTTGGGAGCAGCCTGCTCTCCCTGTCTTGTCAGCCACTGACCACTTGTAGCTCTTGTCTAGATGTCGGACCTTCTGGCATTTCTTCATATTGGCATGTCAGTTGGTGGTGCCATGCCAGTCTTGTATCATGGAGATTTCATGGGTACATTTTCCTGTTCTGTCTAGCTGACACCGTCTGGCACCAGCTGTCCTGGCTGGCTCGTCCAGGTGTTCCGTTGAGAACTGAAGACAGATTTGCAGTGTGTAGTCGAGGCTAGCCTGAACTTGTGGCAGTTCTGCCTCAGCCTCTCCATTGCATGTAAGCAGAAGCCCAGCACTGAGCTCTGCCTGAAGGAGATGCTGTAGCCTCGCTGGTTTGCTTTCTGATTTAAGACAGGCTCTGTCTGGAGTGTGAAGTAATGCACAGTGGTGCTCATGAGAAAACAGCATGCATTGAGTTGAAGCCTTGAGTCTTTACATTGTGTTTAGAAATTAAATTGCTGAATTTGCCTTTTCAAGCTTATTTGCCTTTTGCACATTTTATTTGGATTGCTGTATTGTTGGACTGTTTCATAATGCTGGTCACCGGAAAAGGCAGCATTTTGTTTTGTGTTAGAACACTGGGGTGTGTGGTCTGCCATTCAAGCACACTGTCTTAAAAGTCATCAGCCTGGTCCTTTGCCCCTGCCGTGCCGCCACTTCTGACTGCCCTGTGTTTGAGCAGGGCAGCTCCTTCTAGAGGTGGGCACGCCTCTGTGCCCATGGCTCGCTGCTTAGCATACTGGAGTGCACTGCAGTTTATTACCAGTCTCCGTGAAGCTGATTTCACGTTTCTCTTTTAAGTGTCCTGTAAATAATTAGAAACCAGTAACTCTCTGTTCTGCTAATTGCTGTATTAACGTGGCTGGCACATTGCCTCCTTAAAGCTATTTCATGTACAAAATGTAGTGAGCCTTGATTTTTTTTTTAATTTACATACACTTTTTTTTTTTTAAATAAAACAGTCTTTTTAATTTTACATACCAGTCCCAGTTCTCTCTCCCTTTCCTCCACTTTCACTCCTCTCACCCTCTCCCCACCCCAGCCCCCATCCATTCCTCAGAGGGAAGCCAACAAAGTCTAGCACCGAGGCCCTCCCCCTATATCTAGGCTGAGCAAGGAATCCTTCCATAGGGAATGGGCTCCAAAAAGATAGTTCAAGCACTAGGGATAAATCCTGATCCCATTGCCAGTGGCCCCACAAACTGCCCAAGCCACACAACTCTCACCTGCATTCAGAGGGCCTAGTTTGGTCCTATGCAGGTTTCCCAGCTATCAGTCCAGAGTCAGTGAGTTTCCACTAGCTTGGGTCAGCTGTCTCTGTGGGTTTTCTCACCCTGGTCCTGACCCCTTTGCTCATATTATTGCTCCTCCCTTTCTTCAACTGGACTCTGGGAGCTCAGCACAGTGCTAGCTGTGGACCTCTGCATCTGTGTCCATCAGTTACTGGATGAAAGCTCTATGATGTCAGTTAAGGTAGCAGTCAGTCTGATCGCAGGGGAAGGCCAGTTTGGGCCCCCTCTCAACTATGGCTTAGATTCTTAGCTGGGGTCGTCCTTGTGGATTCCTGGGACTTTCCCTGGTGCCAGTCTCCCGCTAGCGCCATAATGGTGAGCCTTGATCTTGATTATAGGAAAAGGTCAGATCACTCAAAGGTACTCAGATAAAGGAAGAATTGGTTGTATTAAAATTATTTACATAATTTCAAAATACTAATATAGTCTGGGCTTTTTTTCTTCTTCATTTTTCTTTTCTTTTTTGGTTTTTTGAGACAAGGGTATCTCTGTAGCTTTGGAACCTGTCCTGGAACTCGCCCTGTAGAGCCCGAACTTGCAGAGCTCTGCCTGTCTCTGCCTCCTGAGTGCTGGGGTAAAGGCGTGCGCCATCACTACCCCACAGTCTGGACTTTGTAATTTTGATCTGGGATCTGTTGGATGAACAGCTGGTCTGGCAAATGAAGGTTTCTTTAAGTTTTTGTTGTTGTTTCATCATAAAACATTTCTTTTTTTAGGTAGTTTTTATAAAAATGAGCTACATATTTTACACTCTTTTCTGTTTAGAAAAAGAACACAGAGGTGGGAATACACTGCTATGCGGATAGTCCTTGTTTAGAAGGCTTGAACAATTCTAAAAATGAAAAGGAACTTTTTTTCCTCTTAAAAAATTCCCACAGGCCCCAAAGGTCCAGCCCTTGGTACTGTTCTGCTCCCAAGCCTCAAATTTAATAAGGGCTACTTTTGTGTTTTGGTTTGGTTTTGTTTTTCATTAAAAATGACAAAAATCCTTAGACCTGTTTATCTTTGTATCAAGAAACACTAGAATAATATTTAAAAGTACTTGCTGTTTTTTTTTTTTCCACTGTGTGCGTATCTGGGTTGCTTTGTTAAGACTTTGTATGTGCGTTTGTCTGCATGGGTGCATTGTATGTACTGTGTCTGATGCTTCTGGAGAAGAGGGCGCCCTCTGGAGCTGGAGTTAATGCATGGTTGTGAGTCACCATGTGGATACTGGGGGACCAAACCCGGGTCTTCCGCAAGAATGAGTGATCTTAACCGCTCAGCCACCTCTCCAGCCTCTGTTTGTTTTGAGATAAAGTTTTGCTGTGTAAGTCAGTCTGGCCTTTAGCTTAAACTCCTTCTTCCTCAGGGGGGTTATAGTCATGTGCTACCATTTTTAATGTTTTTTTTTTTTTTTTAGTTATCGAAACAGTACTGGTGAAATTCTAAGGTCTGGCTTATGCTTAGGGTCAGAAATGTAGCGCATTGTAGAAGAGTGCAAACCTGAGTTTGCAGAATGGAAGGGTGAAGATTGTGCTAGGTGATGGAGCACAACAGATAAACAATCAAAGAGAGAGACACAATCACATGACAGTTAGCTAATACATTGTATCATTTACTAACATATAACACACACACACACATACACACACTATTTTTCAAGAAAGGATTTCTCTGTATAGCTTTGGAGCCTGTCCTGGAATACATTCTGTAGACCAGGCTGGCCTGAATTTACAGAGCGCTGCCTGCCTCTGCCTCCCAAGTTCTGGGATTAAAGGTGTGCGCCACCACCATCCAGCCATTTATTATAATGTACTTATATATTATATAATATATTTTTATGTATTTATATTATGCATAATTTATATATTTATATATTAAAATTTATACATTCATTATATTATATATTGTATTCATAGATTATAATATATAAAATATAATAATATATTTGTAATTAATGCTTAATAATATTTTTATGAACTGACTGATTATGCTATATAGATTTTCTTGCTGGGGTTGCACCCACAGGTGCATTCGGACTGCACAGCTATTCTGTCACCAAGCTGCTTCTCAGCCTCCCCCGCCACCCCCGGTCGCAGTTGTTTTCTAAATGAGTTCTGCAGAACTCTGCATTCATTCTAGTAGCTTTCCCCAACTTCCTTTGTAAATTGCTATAGGATTCTGTTGCCCCTCCCACATCTCTACTTTGAATGTGAAATTAATGGGGAAAAAATTAACTCCCAAATTTTAAAAATTTTAATTTTAATAGCCCATATGAAATAAATCTGTAGATACTGTATATATCTTTATTTTTTATTTGCTTAAGAAGTGGAGAAATAATCTGCTAACTTATACCACTGGTGCTGATGTCCTGAGGCCTCGCAGGATTGTAAGGCAGAGTGGTAGAATTGTGGAATTCCTTTGGCCTTTGAATATTGAAATGGATTCTCTAAATGAGCATATAAAGTACTGGGCTCCAGTGTGGTACTGTCATCTGTGTGTTTCCTTATACTTTGTTCTAACTCGTCCCCTGCCCAACTGCCCTCCGGCTGGCTCCTGCTTTCCTGTCACTTACACATATATGCAGGCAAAACACAAATAAAATAAACAATGTCTCTGCCCCCCCCCCCACGCCGTGTCTACCACTACTAATGATGGTGATAAAGATGAAGTGGTGTGACTCTTGTAAAAGTTCTGAGTCAGTAAGCGTTGGCAGAATTTATATGAGGCCATTTGATCAAAGTTTTTCAGGCTTTTTCTTTTTAGATGATAGATGAACGTAAAACATTCGCATTGCTTTTTTTCAATTGTCTTATTGCAACTATATCCTCTTAATTTATTTCTGATCACTAAGACTCACTTCACTTCTGAGTGGAGAGGTGAGCGTTTTCTAACCTCTTTAGGTCTTGTGACTTTTGGAAGAACTTGTGGAATTCAGCTGAATGCAATTCCTCATTCGACAGAGTCCCATCAAGAAGCAGACAGAGTGCACAGGCAGCATCCAGAAGGGCTCCAGGGGTGCTGCCTCTGTTGTCTCTCTGAGCACCAGGAGGCATCGCTCACCTGGCACAGATGTGAGAAAATGCATACATAGTGTTGTGGGCTCTTTTAGGTAGATTTAATCATGTGGGCAATCTATTAATCAATCTATATCTCTAGTTATGACTTCTGCCTCATGATTCCAACTCAAACTAGGTTTAGGAACTACAGGACCTCCAGTTTAGAAATTGAAATGATTGCAGTATATGGGATTAAAGGGGACTGTTTCCAGTACTGGCCTCAACTGCTGTGGGGCAGATCCCAAGTCATGATTCACTAACTAAATTTTGAGAATAGAAAATTAGCAAACAAAAGAGTTATCTGAAGTATCCCATAGGAGTGTCTTGTCTGGTAACATATTCTGAATAAGCGAGTCACGCCATCTTTGTTCTTCCTCCCCATCAAGACTGGGCTCCTAAGAATATGCTGATACCACAGTTGCTGAGATAGAGTTTGAGGAGTATTACAACCTTTCAGTTGTAGTTCAGACCGCATATTTTGTTATGATATATTGCTTTCTAGTCATAAAAGTTGACCTGTGTTTAATATGAAAACTGGAAGATATATGAAGCATAGACACCAGCCAGGAATCACCTCCAGACTTGATATGCTTTGTATTATCCTATGCGCAAGCCTATGGTGCAGTGGCACACCTAGGCTGTGGAGAGAAATCTTAGTAGCGTTCACTACATAATCACGTATTGTTTTTCCCTTACACTCTTTGTTTAAGACAGTCAGATGTTGTTTTGCTTTGGTCACACTGTATTATGTCTGCTGATTGATGGTTAGTTTAGTTGGCGATATGTCCTTCTGCCATAACAAATTAGAAAACCAACGTCCTTCTGTACTATTGTACAGTTGTGATTTTTTTTAAAATAGTAAAATAATTATAGCATTTTCTTGTTCCTGCTCCTCTCTTCAAGCCCTCCCATGGCCCTTCTTGCTTCGTAGCCCAGGCTCTTAGCTGTGGCTATCTGGAGATGACTTTTGATGCTGATCCTTCTGCCTACATGCTTAAGTGTTACAGGCATGTGTCTTCATGCCTGGCTCATATAGTGCTGGGGATCCAGTCTGGGGCTTCATGTGTGCTAAATATAAATAAAGCAAGCAGTGTACCAACTGAGCTCTATTTCTAAACCAATGCTAGGTATTCAGATGTAGTCCATCTAGCCACTTAGGTAGACAGGGTTCTTTCTCAGCACATTGTGTTGCTACACACATGGAGAGTTTTGGAAGTCAATTCAGTCACCAAGAGATGTTTGCCACTGACTGTCTTTGTGAGTCATTGTGTAGTCTAGTTCAAACTGTGATGTTCTGAGGGGTGGGTAACTAAAATAAACTCTAGCTTTGTCTGTTGCTAGGTTTATTAATCCACGCCACACTCCTTTTTTTATTTTTTCAGTCCTTAGTAATCCTTCATCATCTAGTTCTTGGAGTAGTTTGTGTAGATGCCTGTGATGCTGGTGCGAACCCAGAGTTTCTTTCCTCGCTATTCTTGACAGTTTTGAGGGTGTACTGTGCAACATGTCAAGGAATTGTTTGTGTATCTGTCCTCTACACATAGGAGACAGTAGTGCCTCTTACTCCCTTTTGGACCCCAAGAATGTCTCTACATTGCTGAATGTCCCCTAGAAGACAGGGTCGTTAGGACTGAGAGTCACAGCTGTCGAGGAATGGTTAATGTAAGTAACTGCCTGGAAAGATAGTGTCTGAAGATATAAGTGGGTGGGTAGATGTGTGTGCGTGTGTGACGAATATTTTTAAAATAACACCATTTAAGTTTCTTCACGAGTTAGTGAACTTTTAACATCTGTAAGTTCTTTTTTGTCTGAGTGTAAGATGGTGACAGTACGAGTCACCTCTGTCAGTCACCCAGGCTCCTAGCCTTGGCCTGGTACAGAATAAGAAGTGTTCAAATGTTTTTCTTGACAAAATTCTCATTGGAGTTAAGGATTCCAGTAATATAAGATGTAGCATTTGGGGCTATTTTTCATGTGTTTAATACAGAATTGCCATTATAAATGGTGTGATAAGTTGTAAAATCCAAAATGGAATAGTGTAGGATGGTGTTTGTTTTATGTCCTTTGCAGAGAACTTGAAAATATATTCTAGATTAATAAAGGATTATACGTCTGTATGTATTATACTTTGTAGTATACCTAATATCAAAATAATTTATGTAAAAACAAGGAATATCTGTGAAGGGAAACAGAACATGTTGCTGTTATTTGCAGAAAATGATTATCTGTAATAGATTGATTTTGCAAGTCTTCCCTACTCTGTAGTGTGCATTCTTAGAGTTGGTAGCCTTTATTTCCATTGGCATGTTAGGAAAAACAGCATGCATTCTAAATAATGAGAAGGGAGGTTCTCAGCTCTCTGTGTATAAGCCTTCCAGGGGGTGGTGCAGAGCTTGGTCTGAATGGTGTCAAGGTCCCACGAGGAAAGTGACAGAATAAAGGAAAGTGGTTGTTGATCTCTTTGGGATTGGAGCTGCTGGCAGTCCTAAGAGACAGGGCTCATGGTGTGGTCTCGTGGTGTGGCCTGGCTGTGGCTGTGTTGGAGGAACTTTTGAGTGACTGAGAATGTCGTTGTGCTGAATGTTCGGGATTCCACCCCTCCTCATTTTGGCTCCAGTATACAGATACGCTTTAACTGTAACTGTTACTTCTAAGCTAAGAGTTCTTTGGAAATTTTTTTTAGACCAAAACTAAGGTAAAGAAGCTTTCATTTCTTGAAAATGAAATTATGCAAAGGCACAGTGAAGTTGTCAATAAAATAATGAGTAATAGCATCATAAATACCTTATCATATAGGAAATGTCCTTGAGAGTTTTATATGAGTCTAGAGGGATGATGCTATGCTCATGAACACTCAGGAGCACTTGCTGCTGTTTCAGAAGACCCGGGTTCGGTTCCCGGCACCCACAGAGCAGTTGTAGTCTAGTTCAGGGAATTCAGCGCCTCCGCGGACTCTAGGCATGTGCGTGCTGCACATACATGCGAGCACATTTAAATTCTCAAATTTTTATTTTTTGGCAGTAAATTCAGTGAAATGCATGACTGTTTTAGACCTTTCCTGTAAGTTTGTTCTGGGTCTGTGAACTCTGTTAAACCTTATTTTTGAGAAGCACAAGTGAAAAGAAAATGATAGAAAAAGCAGGCATGCACTTTGACCTTGGACGTGAGGTCTGTCTGTCCCTTTGCTGAGTGAGTACTGTTACCTGTCTGGTCTTGGGGTCTGGATTCCTTGGTTGCCAGAGGGTCATGGGAAGTGCATGTGAAGGCTTGAGGGCTCCTGTACCGTATCTCATGCTTGCTTCCTCGCCTCTTACTGAGCCACCTTCTCCCAGCTAGCTCTGAGGAGTTCATCTCGACATTGAAGACTTTAGAGTAAGCTTGGAAAGTGTATAGTTATGAATTAAAAACTAGATAGAAAAGAATCTGAAGCAAAGCCAAACAGACAAACATGGTTAGGAAAAAATAGCTCTGAAAATGCATTTCTTGAGACCAAATAGTTGGTCACATTGTCAGGGAGGTAAACTTTCAGGCTCACGTTGTTCCTGGAAACTTACAGGAGTGGACTCGCTTGGCTGTTATAATGTTTGTTTAAATCATTAACGAGCCTCTGACTCACCTATGTCGCTTTTGCCTGAAGAACTTCCCTGTGCTCTCTGGTCTTTTTCTTTTGTACTTTGTCACTCCCAAGTGAGGATAAGCGGGACCCACAGACGACACTCCCGAGCCTGCAGTGGTGAGTGTAGAGTGAGGAGCTCTGAAGCCCCCTACGGGGACAGTTTGCACTGCTAGGTGACAGTGTGGGATAGGGTGGCCACTGCTGGTTCTGGCAGATCCTTACTGTGTGTCTTGCAGCAGTGGCACTTCTGCGTCTCTTGGCCTCTCTCTCTGGAAACTTGTAGGTCTGTTTTCTGAGCCATCCTTTATTACATTCCTTTTCCTGGAAGTTTTTAGGGTGGGGAGGCAAGGGGCAGGGTGAGAGGGTTTAAAAGATGGCTCAGTGATTAAGAGCACTGACCCTTCTTCCAAAGGTTCTGAGTTCAATTCTCAGCAACCACCTGGTGGCTCACACAGCCCTCTATAATGAGATCTGATGCTCTCTTGAGAAAGAGACCTGATCAGTTGTCCTCACCAACTTAGACCATGAAATCCAATATGGACAAGTTCAACAGAACTGCCATATACGGACTGCCCATGCCTGCTTCAGCATTGCCAGGGCATAAATTTCATTCAATTTCACTGCGGTCCTGGAAGCTGAAGAGATGGCTTAGCTGCCCTCAGAAAGAAAGGACTCTGGTTCAGTTCCCAGAACCCACATGGCAACCAACAAGTATTTGTAACTCCAGTTCTAGGGGATCTGTGTCCTCTTCCACCTCTGGGTATGCTGGCACTAGATACATAGAGGTACACACCCATGCACACAGAATACATTTTAACTTAAAAAAGAAACATTGTAGTCCTTTGATTTCAAGTTTATAAAGCTTGTGAGAGATTTTGGAAAGGGAAAGATTTTTTTTTAAAAAATTTGTCCTCATATTGTTCAACTTATCTGTTTGTGAAGTGCTTTTACAGGTTTCTACCTACCAGAGTTGAATAAATGTCTATTAAGAAGAATAAAAGGGTGTGGTCAGAAGGATGGTCAATAGTTAAGAGTACTTGCTGCTCTTACAGAGGACCTGATCTTCCTTCCCAGCATTCATGCTCACTGCTCAACGGCATCCCACGCCCTCCTCCAGCCTCATTGGCTCCTGCATGTGTGTGATGTGTAGAAATCCTGCAAGCTCACATACGTGCAAGTAAATAAATCTTTATCTCCCCTCTGCAAAAAAAGAATGAAATGGAAATCCAGAAGTTTGCTTCTTTTGTTGGTTTAACATTTGTGGAGCTTACTTATCTTAGCTTTTCTAATACTATAGTAAGATACTTTTGTCTGGAGAGATGGTATAGGTAACACGGTGTAGAAAATGCCCATGTTCCATGTTCAGGAAGAGGTTGTTTACTGTCTCCATTTTGACTTTTGAAAAACGATGTCAGGTGGCCCTGAGATTTGCTTGTTTTCCTTGCTTGCACATGAATCTCGGTGTGTGAGCTTTGTGCAAAGACTCACTCATCCTTGAACTCTGTTTCCCTTGTTTGATTGCACATTTTGTGAGTTATGTTGTAAGACATTGTTGCATCTCTCTTAAGATGTTGAAGTGTTATACCAGAATACTGTGTGTTAATGTTTTACATATCCTCAGGTCCCATGATGCATCAGCAGCCTCCTTCTCAGCAGTACAACATGCCACCTGGAGGTGGGCAGCACTACCAAGGACAGCAGCCCCCCATGGGCATGATGGGTCAAGTTAACCAAGGCAACCACATGATGGGCCAGAGACAGATGCCTCCATATAGACCACCGCAGCAGGGTGAGAGGCCATTTGGACCGTTCCTTGCTTAATGTAAATAACAGTAATTGAAAGGCTTTACGTTTTAATGAACTTTTTATCTAGGTAAATCGAGGGCTTTTTTGGATTCCCCTCACACCCCTAAGGTAGCAGGGTTTAGGATGCAGGAGTCTTGAGGCATAGAGGAGCTTCCCAGCACACAGCTTCCTTTTTTCTGGTATTTTCTAGGAAAATATTACATCATAAAGCTTTCTATCAAAATTTACAACAGAAAATGCCTTTTTAAAGAAGCTACTAAATATATGAACAAGAACAAAGCCAGTTTTACAAAATGCTCTAACTAAAGCCAAAAGAAATGAGTTTCCTACCGGCTTCAGCCCCTTCTGAGAGGCTGTTTGTCCGAGTTGGTTTTATTGGATATTATTTGTATGGCCTTATATTGACTTTATAAATGTGATTTGTGGACCTGCTGTGTGTACATGTAAGTGTGTGTGGAAGTCATTAGAGTGTCAGAAGGGCCAGAGCGATGGAGGGTCTGCAGCTGAGGAGTGGTCTCGTAGCATGAGATGGAGGGTCTACAGCTGAGGAGTGGTCTTGTAGCATGGGGTTAGGAAGGACGCCTGTGATGCCGTAGAGAACAAATGATTTACGTCTTGACTGGTTGTGGTTTTTCAGGCCCACCACAGCAGTTCTCAGGCCAGGAAGACTATTATGGGGACCAATACAGTCATGGTGGACAAGGTCCTCCAGAAGGCATGAACCAGCAGTATTACCCTGATGGTAACCTCTCCTAATGCTAACCTCCCGTTTTCTATCCCTGCCCAGTATTGATGTAGACAGCATCTCATAGTTCAATGAGGGTGAAGAAACTACGTCTCGTTTCTTCATTTAGAGACATTTGGGTTTTCTACAGTACCAACAGTGAACGCATTTGTTTGTAATTAATTCAGGGCATATTTGTAGTTATTGTTAGTGCCATCAGGAGGTGCATTCTGTCACTAGAATCTTTTCTCACATAAAATGAGCATCCTTTTATATTTAGGATGGTTCATTTGAACCTGACGTAAACGTTACTGCTTTCTTGCTTGCCTTCTTTCTTTCTTTCTTTCTTTCTTTCTTTCTTTCTTTCTTTCTTTCTTTCTCTCTCTCTCTCTCTCTCTCTCTCTCTCTCTCTCTCTCTCTCTCTCTCTCTCTCTCTCTCTCTCTCTCTCTCTCTCTTTCTCCTCCTCCTCCTTATTCTGCAATATCTTTATAGAGATTTTATTCACATGCTATAAGGTTTCACCCATTAGTTTAAAGATTATGGCTCTGTAGGACTATAGAGGATATAATTCCTGAATATTTTTCATTTTATTTAATGTTACATTCTTGTGAAAGAACTGTAGCTTATGTGTTTGCCTTGAGAAAAGATGTGTTTACAAGAGACAGGCACACAGACTAGTACTGAGCAAACAGGACATTGGGATTTTTAGTTTAATGGCTTCCCCCAACCCTCTTTAAAGGGAAGGTGACTTGTGAGATATTGACTGTACTGAGGAAGAACTACATGCTAAGAAAGTACACAAGTAGATTTCTACTGTGCATTTTAAAAATCTTTTTGTTTGAAAATTTTGTATTTTAATGTTAAAAAATTATCTAAAGATACAGAACTGGTAAAGTGACAGTGGCTGTATTACAGTGATTTGTCTAATACAGTCAAATTATTTGCCAAAATATTGATCTGTATAGTAAATTCCATTGTTATTTTTAATGTACATTATGTGGCAAAGAAATGTTAGGGTAAAATGTTAGGACCCCTTGGCTAGAACCTGATGCAAGCTAGCAAGAAGATGGAGTTTGTTTTGCTGCAAAGGCATTTCCTCTGCCGCCTTTCATCAGCATTTAAAGGATGCAGGGATATCTGCTTTAGACACCGACTGTCACCACAGAGTTCCTGATAAAACAGAGAGAAAAGGCAGGCCTCTGTTGAACTTTATACACAATAAACATTTATTAGTAATGATGATATATCTAGGTAATTCTGGTTAAAACAGTGTGTCTTTATCTCAAATTTTCTTGCCATGAAATAGTCAGAATGTTCTTTTTTCTTCCCTTATTTCTATGTAGATATATTAAGTTTTTTTAATTTAGAAACTTTAATAAGCTAATAGTATGTTTACAGAAAAATTTAAAAGGTGATATTTACCTGGTAAATATAATTAATCTGAGAATAAATTAATTTTTAAATCAACTTTAAAGTACATTTTAAGCAGTTATGTTGAACTTGGTGGTTTTTGGTCTTGAATATTTTCTCAAATGTAAACTTTATCGTATTTTAAACCTTTCTATTCAAAGTAGACACACTACTTTTATAAATATTAAAGCTTAAAAGTTATAATTATTTGTGCTAGTATGTTTTAAATTTAAATGGTTATGTTTTTACAGGTGTGTATAAGTATGTCTTGACATATAGAGTATTCTGTTTATGTCAACAATTGTATTTTCTTAGGCAAAATTGAGTATCTGTTTTCATGTTCAGAAATAATCATGTCCATAAATAACCTGGATGAGTTTTTGCTGAGTTTTTCAGCAAATGGCTAAGCAGTGAACGTTGTGGTCTTGCTCTCGGATTGTAACTGCAAACCCTCAATAAAAGCAGGAGAGCAGCAGTAGACAGTGCTTAAGAGCGGCATGGGCATGACTGGACCCCAGCGGAACTCAGGTCTCTTACAGGCCACTGATTCCAATACTAACATAATGAGTGTAACATTTATCTGTGACTATAGCCCTTCCTCCTAATTACGCATTCTCAGAACATTAGTACTATGTGTTAGTAACTGAAAACATTAGTTCCTATATTTTTTTAAAAGGTGAAATTTAAAAGAATAAGAAAATAGTCTACCAGTGAAAGTTACTGTGTCATAAACTTAAGGTGTTCTCTAACTTAGTAAACAAATTTTATGAACTTTTATATTCAAGATACTCTAGAAATATTTCTTAAGATGCCTAAAATGACAGCATTAAGAAATACATTTTTACTTGGGCTGCACAGGCAAGTGGATCCCTGTGAGTTTGAGGCCAGTCTGGTCTACAGATAGTTCAAAGAAGCCAGGGTGAGAGACACAATCTTAAAGTTCTCTCGTGTCTGAATACTGTGAAAACCACTTGTATTTAATGCAACAAAATGATAGAGTGGGTCACTTCAGCTTCTTTCAGAGGAAACTTAAGGACCTCTTATATAATTTGTGCTTTTTTTAACATAAGCTGTGGAAGTGGTGACCAGCAGAACAGGGGTTTGAAAAATATGATAATTGCATCTTTTGTTCATTCTGATTTAACTTGATGTACTCACAAGTGAGAGGCCTAAATATTCTAGTTTTCTTTTTAAAAATAGAATATAAGGGTTTTCCCCCTCAGTGAGGATTATCAAAGTTAAGAGAACGAGTTTAACATTTCTGAACTGCTGCTCTTTGCTTTGAGAAAGTGTGCACATTATCTCACTGTGAAGCATTCACGTTGGTAAATACTTCTAATGCAATTAAAATTATTTTTTATGTATTTCCATTTCTTTTTCTTTCTTTTCTTCAGTTTTATCTTAAAGTTTAATTGTAGGGTTTTCACTCAGTGGCCATTAACGTTTCTTCCTGTCTCTTGTCGAATTGATGTAGGTCATAGTGATTACGGTTATCAGCAACCGTCGTATCCTGAACAAGGCTACGATAGGCCTTACGAGGATTCCTCACCACATTACTACGAAGGAGGTATCTATATACCTTCACACACGGACACACGCACACCCCTTTCCAGGAACGCAGTTCTTGCGCAGGACAGTGTCCCCCACGCAGAGCTCTTGGAGAGCACTAGTTGCTGGCTGTCTGGAAAGTTGCAGGGTCCCAGAACAACCTTACAGATCCTTAGAACATAACCATGATGTGCCGTTTCTAACAGCAGTAAAAAGACTAAACATTGAGAAATGCTTTTATGCTCCGTGGAAATTTCCTCTTTGAACATAAATCCATCAATCCCCATTCCCCTTACCCCTCGTGTGTGTTTGTACATATGTATTATTTACATCTCAGCATAGTGCCTTTAGGGAACAGCTTGCTGATCTTGTGTAGCTAGTGTGTGCTCTTGTAGCTGTCTTTAATTTTGTCTTTTTTATTTTATTTAGCATAGTCATGATCTTAGGACTGTGATGCTCCAGTAACTGTAATGCTCGTATGGCAGAGGCGCTGAAAGAGCTGCAGTTCAACCTTGCACAGTTGGCTTTAACTGCAGTTTGTTTGGCCGAAATCCTTCTGTTTGGTTTGAGTTTTTTCTTTGTTTTGTTAACTTTTTAAAAATCAATATGGCATTTCATTTTGTTCTTGTATTGTTGGCTGTGCATCTTAGAGGGAAAAACAACAACTTTAATTAGGCAGACTTCTCAGTGCTTTGTTCTCCTCTTCTCCGTTTCTTCTGTAGGAAACTCACAGTACGGCCAACAGCAAGATGCTTATCAAGGACCACCTCCACAGCAAGGGTACCCACCGCAGCAGCAGCAGTACCCAGGGCAGCAGGGCTACCCAGGGCAGCAGCAGGGCTATGGTGAGAACTACTTTATTTTTCTTCCCTACCAAAAAGATGTCATGGTTGTTCTTATAATATACAAGTGGTATTTAACCTCCATTTTATTTTAATTTTTAAGCATTTATTTATTGTTCATGTGTGAATACACGTGAAACAGTGCACTAGAAGTCACAGGACAACCTGTAGGAGTCACTTCTTTCCACCGTATGTGTCCTGGAAATTGAACTCAGGTTATCAGGTCTGGTGACAAATGTCCCTGTCTACTGTGTCATCTCTCTCCAGCCCATTTAATTCTGTACACATTATTTTAGCCCCACCTACTGTTGGGCATTTGTTTTAGACTCTTCCTTTTAAAGGCATGGGGAAATGATTGAGTTGGTAAAAGTATTTACCACATAAGCATGAGGACCTGAGTCAGAACCTCAGCACCCACCTAAGGATACTCATCCTTAGTCGTGGTCCTGGAGAGGCAGGGACAGGGGGGTCCTTTGGGCAGCACTGAATTTTACCCAGTGAATCAGCCAGTGAGAGTCTGTCTCAAAAAAGAAAACAGAGATTTAACATGAGCATCTATATACATGTGAGCACACACCATAGACACAGTCATACAGGTGTTCCTCTTAGGTGAACTAATAATCATTCAGAAACTGCTACAGACTCAAGACAGTTCATTGTTTAACAGTAAGATGACAGTTACTTTAAAAACAAGAATGAATTTGTGGGTCTGTTTGACATGTATGAACAGGAAGCAGCTTTGTATGAGTTTAGATTAATGATAATTAGGTACACAAGTAGCTGTTACTATAAAAATTTCTTTTTTAGTGCAAAGGGAAAGATCACTCAGAATCCATAAAGACAATGTGTCGTTTAGTTAAAGCACTTGACACATCTGAGGGAGTATTTACTAAATGTGTGCATCATACAGAGTATAGGGAGAGTACAGCTGTGCTTCCTGTGCAGAGCTCTGTCCGCTTTCTTTAATTCCTAATACTTTTAATACCGAAAAGTCTATTAGAACATCTGACTTGAAATAATTTTGTTTGATTATCTCTCTGTGTCTTTGACCATTTTGCATGTAGAGAATGAGACGAGAGCATGGTGCACGGCAGCTGCTTGCCAGCGCTAACATGCTCTGCTTGTCTCATGAGTAATGAATTACTTTGGACTATTGGTGTTTTCTATTTTCTGGAACCATCTTTGCTTATGGTGAGAAGGAAGAACCCTACCCGAGGCCGAGATTCTTTTGTCCTCTCAGGGTGTGCGTCAACACTCTGGCATCATGACTTTCCCGGGAAGATAAGTCTAGACAGATATGTTGAGAAGTAGTTGTTCATGGCTTTCTTCTGTTCCCAAGACCTTTCTTGCCTCTCCTAAATGGCATTTCCTTTTCATGACTTTTGTATGTCAAATCAATTTTAGTGAAATTGCATGAAAACAACTTTGATGTCATTAAATAAGCTAAATATACAGGCTTGTGAAAAATAGTTTTTACTGGAAGAAGACAGAAAAATTATCATTAAATACTATTTGTTGAATACCAAGAATCCTAAAGGAGACCTTCCCATCATGCTTCTTTATAGGCCTCTCTTGTCGAACTCTCTTCTAATTTAGAGTTCATAATTGAATATACGAGCCGGGCAGTGGTGGTGCACACCTTTAATCCCAGCACTGGGGAGACAGAGGCAGGCGGATCTCTGTGAGTTCAAGGCCAGCCTGGTCTACAAGAGCTAGTTCCAAGGCAGGCTCAAAAGCTACAGAGAAATCCTGTCTCGGAAAAAAAAATTGAATATGCAATAATCTGGTATAATTTACTTGAGGTTAAAAATTGATTATCCTCTTCTGAGATTCTCTGCAGTCACTGTTTTTATGGTGGGTGTGAAGTGGCTGTGGGAGAAGACATTGAAGTGCCCAAGCTGTCAGCTTCTGCTTGAGAAAACAATCTCCCGGTTGTCTGTCACCACCAGTCTCTAAAGTAGGAGTGCCTGCGTAGCAGGCGGAGCAGCCCCTTGCCGTTTCTGGGTCTTAGCATTGGTTTATGGGTAAAGTTAAGGTGTTAACAGTGATTGCTTCTCAGAGTGTAATTTAAGATTTATTTAGTTGTATTGCATGGGGATGAGTGTTTTGCCTGCATGTATGAATGTGCATTACGTGTGTGTGGTGTTTCAGGAGGTTAGAAGGGGCCTTGGGATCCCTTGGAACTGGAGTTAGAGACAATTGTGAGCTGCCATGTGGGTTCTGGAAAAAAAAAACCGTGTCTTCTTCAAGAGCAGCAGTGCTCTGAACCGCTGAGTTGTATCCCCAGCCCTCAGAGTGTGGATTTTCAGTCAACATTTAATATATATATATATATATATATATATATATATATATATATATATATATATATAGAGAGAGAGAGAGAGAGAGAGAGAGAGAGAGAGAGAGAGAGAGAGCGCTTGTAGCTTTTGGAGTCATTTGGTTTTGTTTTAAAATACTATGGAGATAAGTTTACTAATAATGGTATAATCCTGACTTCAAATGTAAATTTAGTAACACAGTTAGAAATGTCATTAATTCCCCAACTTTATTCATAAATTATGTCATTATTTGGACCTGCTTCTTGGTTATACTGGCTGACTCACGGATAGAAGCAGAGGTGAGCTTTGCTGTTATCACGAGTCGCCCTGGCCTTATTGCTTCTTGAGTCTGTCCTACCAGCTCCCAGTGCACATTTAGTGCCTCGCGGATTCCTAGTGTTTCACCTCCCGTCATTGACGTGGATTCCAGTGTTTCACCTCCCGTCATTGACGTGGATTCCAGTGTTTCACCTCCTGTCATTGACTGGGATTCCAGTGTTTCACCTCCATCTTTGACTGGGATTCCAGTGTTTCACCTCCTGTCATTGACTGGGATTCCAGTGTTTCACCTCCTGTCATTGACTGGGATTCCAGTGTTTCACTTCCTGTCATTGACTGGGATTCCAGTGTTTCACCTCCTGTCATTGACTGGGATTCCAGTGTTTCACCTCCTGTCATTGACTGGGATTCCAGTGTTTCACCTCCTGTCATTGACTGGGATTCCAGTGTTTCACTTCCTGTCATTGACTGGGATTCCAGTGTTTCACCTCCTGTCATTGACTGGGATTCCAGTGTTTTACCTCCTGTCATTGACTGGGATTCCAGTGTTTCACCTCCATCTTTGACTGGGATTCCAGTGTTTCACCTCTTGTTATTGACGCGGATCCCATTGTTTCACCTCCCGTCATTAATGCAGATTCCAGTGTTTGACCTCCTGTCAGTGACGTGTCTTTCCAGTATTTCACTTCTACTACAACCATTAACCTTGTTCAAGGTGCCAAACTGTCCTTTTTAGTTTAGACACAGAATGTAGTAACATCTTATTTGAAATCTTCCCTGAAATTGTAGAGGATTACATACATGTAGCCAAGACACCCACAGACCCAATATAAGTCAAAATAAAGAAAGAAATGAAATGAAACTTCTGCCGTCTCCTCTAACCCTGCTCTGCTCAGCGTCTGTTGGTGTTACTGTCTTGCAGGTCCTTCCCAGGGTGGTCCAGGTCCTCAATATCCTAATTATCCTCAGGGTCAAGGTCAGCAGTATGGGGGCTACAGAGCAGCACAGCCGGGACCACCGCAGCCACCCCAGCAGAGGCCTTATGGGTACGACCAGGTAAGTTAGGTGCCCCCCGCGCCCGTGGAGCCACCATATTGCTCCTCATCGCCATGGACTTGCGTTGTTTGTTTTACTGATTTTTGAGTCAAGATTTCACTGTTGCCCAAACTGGTTTTGAACTCATGATCCACCAGTCCCAGCCTCCAGGAAGTGGAATTTCAGGCAAGAGTTATCAAGCCCCCTTCTCTTGTTTGCTAGTCACTATCCCACTCCAAATAGTATAACTACTTTAAAATATTTTGGAATGACAGTACTGTTCAATAGCATTTCCTCTTACTTGTGAAACAACTTGAAATAAGGTACCAGCTCATTGTTCTTGGGCGCACTGTCTGAGTATTTCCCTGCTGTCTCCCATATTGTTGAGAGTGCATTTGGCTCAGGCCTTTCTCAGCTCTGTGCAGCTCCCCTGGCACACCCTTGCTGTCAGAGCTCTTGCATTTGAATGTATCTGCTTAGTCCTTCCACGTGTGTCTGTCAGCACGTCTTCTTCTCTACCCTTGGATTTCAAATGTTGAATGCATCTTACTATGGAACCTAGTAGCACTCATCCAAGTTCTCCTCTTTTCAGTCAAACTTCTAAGACCTGTAATGTGTGCCACAGGCACTCAGGAATGCCCTGTTCTCACTCTCTTTTATTGCGGGAATGATTTATTGGCTATTGAATGCTTCAGATTTGTGCATGGGTTTTCAGTGAGGATGTTTTGATAGATTCCCAACTTGTAAGGTACTAAATAGGGAGTTTAGAACATGGAATTGTATATAGTTATAAAGGAGGGCTCTGAGGCCTGTATAGATGTTCTCATCCAAGGGACAGCCCAGATGCTGCATTAACTAACGTTAGAACTACAAGCGGTGGGTGCTTCCTGCCCTCCGTCATGCCTGCAGCCCCCTTGTACACTTGCCTGCAGCCCCTCTTGTCTTTCAAGTAAAGACAAGAGTACAAGAGACTGACACACAGGGTAAGGGTGCATAAGCCGTGCCTGCTTCTAAGCAGAGGAGGGTTAGGGGAGAGGGCAGAAGTTAAGTTTCGTTTCATTTATTTATTTGTTTGTTTGTTTGTTTATGTTGTGTCTGTGGGTGTTTTGCCCACATGTATGTCTGTGCACTGTTTGTATGCAGTGCCTGTGAAGGTCAGAAGAGGGCACTGGTTCTCTAGAGTTGCCCTTGTTAGGTCTTTAGTCACTCTCCTACTTCTGCTACTGCAGCTCTTCCTTCTTAGTCCATTGGAATTGCTAGATGAGAGAGCTTAGGTATTTCATAAATCATTGAGCAGTCCTACACAGAACTCCTGTTGATCTGTGACTTGCTAGATTAGAATGCTTAGGGATCTATGTAAGTCACTGAGCAATACTATACCTATTGATCTGCTGGGTTTTTTAAATTTGCGTGTGGTATGCATTTGTGTGTGTCCATATACTGGGGCAGGGTCTTTCACGTGAACCCAGCGCACTCCGGTTCCTCTGTCTAGGTAGCCAGCTTGCTGTAGGACCCTTTGTTCCTTGGGTTCTAGGGTTCCAGGTGTGCGGCCGTGCCTGTCCAGCATCTGGTCTGTTTATTTTTGAGAATGGGTGAAAGAATGAAAACCAAAGCAAATTCTTCAGCCCTGTAGTGATATAATCGTCATGGCAGTTTGTACGGCTCGGACAGATAAATTTACAGTGGGGAATTGAGAGTGAACACTCCTCGGAGCATTCACGTTTTCGTCTCTGTAACCAGGACTTGGGGTGACAGCCCTGGCTCATCTTCAGCATATGCACCGCTCTCTGGTAAACTGAACGTTGAGCTGAGCAACAAATCTCATAGCCTTTTTGTAAGACTGTATCTAGTAGCTAACTATTTTTTAAAACCTTCTCCTTTTCAAGTCAGCACTCCACTGCCACCCATTTGGCCCCTGGGTCTGTCCTTCCTGGCTTAGATTCCATCCTGCTGTTCCCCACATAGGACCAGGAGTGATCTTTTCATAACAGCAGCCATGTTCTGACACCTTCCCTCAGGGGTGGTTTCAATCTCATGGAGGCCTCAGGAAAGATGACTTCTTTTCTGTCTCCTGCCATATAGTTCAGCACTGTGTATTTACATCATGGGTTATTCCCTCCCTCCATTGGCCTCTTGCTTCTCTAACATGCATCAGGCCACCCCAGAGCCCTTTTGTTTGCAGTTCCCTCTGTCTGAAGCTGTGTCCTTCCCAACTTGCTTTGATATATGGCTGCAGTAGCAAACGCTGGTCACTGAATTACTTGGTCTTCCTTTCTCTATTTTGAAATAGTGAGGGTATTGACTGATGCCTCTAATCTGAGCACTAGGGAGATTGAGACAATGGATCATGACTTCAAGGTCATCTTTGGGTACATAGTGAGTTGGGGGTCTGTTCTACATTAGACTGTTTCAGAAAACACAAAGTAGCTTTCTTGAGGTTTAATTTACATAATTTACATTTAACAAACAATACATTTACGTTGTATAGTTTAATGTATTTTAACTGTATATGCCTATGAAGTCATCATCAAAACCAAAATAATGAAGTATTCAACATGCCCCACAGTTCCTGTGCCACCTTTGAAACGCCCGCTGCATTCATCCCTCCCTGGATGTCACTGATAGGCTTCTCCTCACTATAGAAAAGAATAGTTTAGACATTACCTGACTTCTTTACTTTTTTATGTATTTTAAGTTTATTTATTGTGCATGTTTGTGTGTGTGTGTGTGTGTGTGTGTGTGTGTGTGTGTGTGCGTGCGCGCGCGCGCATGCTCCAGCAACAGTGTGTGGAGGTCAGAGGACAGCCAGTGGTAGTTGGTTCTTCCTTCTGGGGGTCCTGGAGACTGAACACAGTCATCACACTTGGCAGCAGTACCACCTGCTAAGCCACTTTGCAAACTGAGTTGATTTATTTGCCATAATTGTTTTGATATTTGTTCATATTGTGATTATAAGCAATTCTTTATAGCTAGCTAGTATTCTGTGATAAGGCTTTCTATCCAGTTTCAGCTAAAGTACCTGAACAGCCAGGTATTTTTCATCTAAATCCTAAGTGTGGAAGGCACATGGTGGATGTGTGCTGGACTATGGCCCTCCTTCTGTACTTGCAGCCTGGAAGTCTAGATAGTTACCAGGTGACGACAGCTCAGTGTGATGCCTTCCTAGAATTTACATTGAGGCAGGAGAGAGCATTGGAAACGCTGTTGAAAAAGCCTAGCCCTTTTCCAATCGAGATAGGTTTGCTTCCTGGGCTGTGCCCAACAGTCACACAGAACACAAGAAGCCTTTGGATTCAGGACCACTTCACCGACAGTAGAGGACAGCGGTGTCAGAACGAAGAACAAATTAGATGAGCCCTCTGGAAACTGTTAGTGAACGTAGCAGAAATAAGTGAGAGAGGTGTCTTCCTAGATAGAAAAGGAACTCCCTAAAAATTAGTGTAAATGAAAACCTTGTTATACATTTACTGATGTGTGCATGCTCACATGTGCACACTGGCAATGTGGCACACCTGTGGTAATCAGATCATTGTGGGTTGTTCTCTCCTTCCAACTCTGGATCCTGAACTCAGTGTTCAGGCTCCTTTTTAGCGACTTGTGCACAGTGTACTTCCATCAGTAGCATCTCCCTGCACACATGCACAGGGAACTTGTGCACAGTGTACTAACATCATTAGCATCTCCCTGCACACACGCACAGGGGACTTTTCCCACCAGTGTTGATATTGGGTGTGTTACAGTTAATCAATTAACAAGTTAACCTACTTATTTTGAAAAAAGGTGTCACTATGTTCATGCTCTCAAACTTCTAGGCTGAAGCAGCCCTCTTTGGCCTCCGTAGTGGCTTGGGCTGCAGGCATAAACCATAGCACTCTGCTCATTGCGAAAGCCCTTTCTTGTGTCCTTGTTAGGGTCATAGCAAAGAGGTAGGAGTAGTGTAGTCCTGACAGAACTAGAGACCTAGTTGTGAGCTGGAGATGTCGCTCATCATACTTTCTCAGTTCATGGGTGAGAGAAACTGAGTCTTGGAGTCTTTTTTTTTTTTTTTTTTTTTTTTTTTTTTTCGAGACAGGGTTTCTCTGTAGTTCCAGGACAGTCTTGGAGTCTTTTTAACAAGGATAAAGGGAGTAGCAGAGTTAGAACTTGAATTCAGTGTTGGGCTCAGGTTCTGTAACATAGGGCAGGACACCAGCGATTACCCTTTAAATTTTTTTAATTTTTAGTTATGTATATTCATGCATGTCTATGCGGGGGGTCTATGTGTTTCTCACAGAAACTAGAAACTCTTTATTTTGACTCCACTGGCCATTAGATCCACCTGCT
Source organism: Arvicola amphibius (assembly GCF_903992535.2). Classification (NCBI taxonomy): domain Eukaryota; kingdom Metazoa; phylum Chordata; class Mammalia; order Rodentia; family Cricetidae; genus Arvicola; species Arvicola amphibius. The sequence continues at coordinate 94,406,399 of NC_052051.1, forward strand.
CTTCCCCGCCCCCATCCTAGGGTTACAAGCGTGTGCTACCAGGTCTGGCTTTGAAGTACTACTCCTTTCTGTAATTTAGGCTGTAGAGTCCATTTGTAGTTGAATGTATCAGGAGAATTAGAGTGATAACACCTAATACATAAACGCTTGGAATTTTTGGATGTATAGTTGCTTTCCTGATATGATGACATTGAAATTACATTTGTAATATCTTGTCTTAAGCTAACTTAAGTCCAGGTCTTAATCTAATTCTATTTTTAAATTTATCTTTTAGGGACAGTATGGAAATTACCAGCAGTGAAGATGTCCTTACATTCCAGGCAGTCTCTGTCAGCAGCCATAGTATCGTACGTCTGCACTGTGGACACCTGTGAAGGCTCCTTCCATTCCGCTGCCTAGCTTTTGGGAAAATCTTTGGATAAGTGGCTGCCTTATCCCCAAGTAGCCTTTGTGGGTTAGTTTGTAAAGGCTTTGGTAGCTACCAGATACACCTGATTTCACATTTCCACTCTAGATGGCAACATTGGACAGAAAATGCAGCAACATAAAGTCATTTGCAGCGACTTCGGAACTGTTCCAGATGGACTGTCGCAGGCTGAAGGTGTCAACGGCTTTGTATGTTTACGAAGGTCAAGGGGGTTTCATACTTTTCCACAGATTATTTTGTAAGGGGGGGAATGTACACTTTTTACAGCAGCAATATTTTGTATATTATGTTTATTTCATGTGATGAATATGCAAGGCGGTACACTACGCACTGGGCAGAATCAGAAACCCTGTTAATGTGGAGTGCGGTAGATGCTTGGTGGCTGTGGTGTTCTGTAAGACACAGGTGAGGGAGAAGACAGACGCACACCACATTACTGTTAGGTCTTAGAGGAAGTGCGCATCTCTCTTATATACCAGAATTGCAAGGGCACTGGGATACAGTTTTTGAGTACAAAGACAATTTTTTAAAAGCCTTCCAGTTTTGTGCATTAAAACCTTTTTGTAAAGATGACTTATAATACTGTTTGAAAATGCAAGGCAATAATTATGTTGCATCTGTGAGTGTTGGCAGGTTCGTGTCAATGAAGTACGAAGCCTCTCAAACAGCAATAATTGAAAAGGAGAAAGCATTGGTCTTTACCTTGTTTGAGCAATCAGGGAGCTTAGTGAGTACCGTCAACACTTTCTAACCACACCAAAGAGGACTCGGTGTTGATCTCATCATACTGTTTTTTTAAACATTAGTATAATTGGTTCATGGCACAGAATAAGAGTCCAGGAGACTTTACACACTTGTATTTTAACTTTCTTAATTGGGTATAAGTAAAGGGCATCTTCACGTTCCTATCTCTTCCTCTTAGTTACTGTAACAGGAAAATGCGTTTGATGGGGCATTTCTTAATCTGTATGGAAAGCCTTGAGGTTGCATTTTACGGTTCCTTGTTTTTAAGCATGACATACATAATCATTCTTTGAGACTGATTGTGTTAGCTGATTCGGGACATTGCACTGACAGGAAAGCATGCACTGAGAGATTTCTAAACACATCTGTTTGAGCAGACTTTGAAAGCATCTAGCCCAAAGGTAAGTTGTATGTCCTCACAGTTGTCTGTATCCAGGGAATAGAACATACTCTTTCTAATTGAGTTAGATTTTGCCACTTCTGGCTGGAAACAGAACAGAAGGGTGCTGTAAATTCAAAGATGCCAAGTACACTGTTCTCAGCATACTGTAATCAAAGGAGGGGTTTCTCCGTATCTGTGTGAGTGCGTGTGTGTTTCAAGGTCAGAATAACTTGGTCAGTAGGAAATAGGCATCACATCTGCACGGATAAGGCATGGAAGCCTTATTGTGATTGAAATGCTTATAGGTTCTTGTGCCAGGTTCTCCACCACTGTGTACTTTGTTGCTATTTAAAACTGTATCAACTCTAACGAAAGAATAAATTATTTGTGATTTTAATTTTCTCATTTGTTTCTTTAAATTAGATCTCTTTGACTCTACCATTTTGTCTGGAGACCATACTCTGGGTTTTATGTGAGTTAGTCCAGTACAGATAGACTGTATTTGTATTCTAGGACTGGATCAAAATTCTCTTGCCATGCCCAAGTTAATTAGAATTAACTGTTCAGTAATCAGCGTGTTGTGTAGGCTGTTTGTTGCAGAATTCTTTCTCTGAAAATGAAGTCCATGAGGCTATAATCAAGATGACTGAATTAGATAAATGAGTTGAGGAGACAAAATTGTGCTGATCCCAACCTGGTGGAGATACGTTATCTCATTTGAAATGAGCTCAACTGACATTAAGAAATAATTTGTCTTGCCATCCCATCTTCTGTTGTCTTATTCTCCTTTAATGGAAACTAAAATTGCAATTTTAATAAGCAGAATTTCCTCCAGGACTTTCCTCCTGGAGACTGGTGCATTTGCAAGGCTTAATTGTTTTATACCAGTCCTGTTTCGTACAAGTTGTTAATCGGTGGTGACAGAGATTACCTAACTCCTTTGGCACCTGGTAGAACAATAGCTTCACCAGTAGCTCTCCTACCAAAGTTGACATTTTCATACAGAAAAAAGCCAAAGTTTCATATTATCTAGTGAATAAATATTATAGCATCCCTTAAAATGCAAACAAGAGTAGTGTGGTTATTGATAAGGCTTTTTAGACATCAGTGTGCTGGTTCCATTGTGTGCAACTGTTGGTCTTATTCTCGAGCTCCGTTTGGTGCACACTGGGCTTTAGTGACTTTTCAGGGCAGAGTGCAGTCAGGTCACATGCTCCTGTGTGCGGTGGCCGAGTTCATCTTGCACACCCGGGGCAGAGCCTGTGTTGTCTATACACCTTCTCACTAGCAGAGGCAAACGCCATATCACGCTCACAGCCATGCCAGTGAGGACCTGAGTAACTTCTCATTTCTACAAAAGTCTTAGACTTGGAGGAATTTTCTTTACAATAGCAGCATTCAGTTAGACACCATCTCAGAACCTATACATTCAGACTGCTGCCTTCCACATTAAATAAAAAATTAACAAGCACATTACAAAACAGTGGATGTTTTATATAACTTTATCCCTTAATTTTTTTTAAATCTGGTAGGTTTTTTCTGCTTTATTTTTAACATACAGCAAACAGATACCTCAGTATATATTTTCATTTTTTATAAAATACCCAGCAGAGTTCTTTATGTGTGCTTTTGGGCTGTTTATGTTCCCTCCATTTCTCATGTGCTAGATGTATGCATATGTTGATCTTTTGTCTTTTTTGTGTCTTACATATCTTTTCATCTATCAATGATTATGAGGTCTTTCATTGTGTTAAAGGTTTTCTATAGCTCCCCCCACCATAGTGTCTTGCAACCTCCCTAACTTGCAGATTTGTTATGTATTCCTATTTGCTTACATTTAAAAATTTTTCTTTACTTGCGATGATTTAGGGCATTAACTTTTCCCCATATAAGTAGGCAACTGTTTAACCATTTATTAAATGAGTATTTCCTTGCAGTGATTTGAGATGCCATTTTATTGCTTTTGTTAAAAATTTAATTATGTAAGGTATCTTAAATATTCCATTTCAAAGATCAAATAAATTCATTTAGGTAGAACTATTTGTCACAGAGATGACTGTGTGTGTGTGTGTGTGTGTGTGTGTGTGTGTGTGTGTATTTGATACAAGTTATTTGCAAACTCACGGTGACTGGCACCTGAATGGTAATCATTCAGATATTTAATATGGATAATCTAGAATATGTTAAAATTTATTACTTGTTGAAATTTAGAAGTGCTTTGATATTTTTGTACCTGATAATTATCTCTTGAGCTGCCTCAAAGTACATCTGTTGAATTACAAAGAAAAAAATTTAAAAATCAGTAGAAAATCCCTTTTTATTGTTTATTGGTAGAAATCTCAGATAGAAAATCTTGTTTTATTGGTTCGAGTCTCAGAAGCAGATGATGGAATCTAATTTTCTTTAGTTCAGCAGAGTCCAGTAAGCAGGGTAAAGAGGGGGCATATTTTATGTATATACAAATACAGATATTTACATAAACACATGTATGCCTTATTATGCACATGTTTTATATCTGTGGATAAATATGTTTTTAAATTTTATTGTTTGGGGGCTAGAGAGATAGCTTAAGAAAAACACCTGTTGCTCTTCCAGAGCTCCCAAGTGTGGTTCCCAGCCTCCATGTCAGGTTGTAGCTGCTACTCTAGGGGATCTGATGTCTTCTGGCTTCAGTGTGTACCAGTGTGCACAGGACATCCACTCATACAGACATGCACACATACATACACATAAAAGAACTAATCTTAATAAAAATCAGTCTTCGAAAAACTGTCGTGTTTTCCTGATAAACCCTGTAATTTAAGAGTTTTGAGGATGTGGGTAATGGTGGTGACTACAGAGCTAAAATTGTTTGGGAAGATGGACTCTCAGAGAAGGTCCTAGAAGATTGGCCTGAGTGTATTAAGTGGCCATAGGTGGTGCCACCCCTGGCTGGTAGTGATGGGAGCTCTGAGAAAGCAGGCTGAGCGAGCCAGGAGGGCACGAGCCAGGAGGGCACAAGCCAGTAAGCATCCTCCATGGCCTCTACTTCAGCGCCTGCCTCCAGGTTCCTGCTTAAAGTTCTTGTCTGACTTCCCTGGATGATGGGCTACCAGCTGTAAGGGGAAATAAAGCCTTTCCTCATGTTGCTTCTGCTCATGGTGTTTGGTATAGCAATAGAACCCTGAGACAGAAATACATTCTATTTAAGATGGCAGCATTAACTGGTTTGTCAAACGATGAGGTATTTAGTGGCAGTACATTTCAAAATAAAATTATTTGAACAGTGAATAAGAAATCCAGAATATCCTGTTATCATCATCCCTGTTCCTGCTCGAGAATATTGACTGCTCCCCACTATTCTTTTCTCATCTTTAACAAAAACCACCCCATGTTATGTGAGCGTGCGGCTAACTGCCTAGAAAGAAAGGGTTAACCCCCTCCGTTTCTGCTCGTGTGACTTTCAGGCCTGTAGGATGGAAGTTGAAGCCGTGCTCCAGCTCCCTAAGCACATTGGTGAAGGTACACTTCTGTTTTTTCCTTTCTGCTTTGCTTTGGCTAGAACACGATGCATGGTGTGTGTGGGGTACCCTTACAGGTTAGAAGAATGTTCTAGAAGACTGGCAGCATTGAGAGACAGAGGTCCCAAGAATGGGCTCTGGTGCCTGTCCTTCAGCTTACTGCTCGTACTGTGACAGGAGGGTTGTGTGCCACGGTGACCGGCTGTGCTTCCCTATGACATGCTCTTTATAATTTTTTAAAGACAAATTAACATTTATAGTGTACACTTATAGTCACTAAGTTCATATTCTGGACCAACAAAATGGGCAGAGCCCTTTAGTGCGTTCTGAGACTGTCCTGTGCTCTGGCATTTGAGTGAGTAGGGTACCTCACTTCATAGATTCTCTCAATTTAAAAATACTGATAAAAGCCTTTAATCCCAGCACTCAGCAGGCTGAATCTCTGAGTTCAAGCCCAGCCTGGTCTACAGGACAGCCAGGGCTACATAGAGAAACTTTGTTTCGAAAAACCAATCCTCTATACACACACACACACACACACACACACACACACACACACACACGTGTATGCGCATACACCCACCCCTTACATAGTGATGACATACTTAATAATTATAATATACCTGGCGACTTTGTATAAACTTTGTGGACAGTCTGTTTTTGTTTGATGAGGATTTGTGTGAGGTCTTCAAGCCTGTGGAGTTTTTATTTTATTTTGGCTTCTCTTATACTCTTAATCACTTTCAGGTCTTTCTTATTTTTTTTCTCACTTTTTTGCTTCTTTTACTGATGTGAGTTTTTTATTGTAGAACACATGCCAATTTTTCTTTTTAAAAGATTACTAACATTTAATCCTATAGCTGGGTGGGGTACTTAAGGTCTGAAAAGTTGTAAAGTTGAGACAGAAGGATTCCAGGTTTGAAGCAAGCCTTGTCTACATAGGTTAAGTGGGGAATGAGCTTAATAGTGGAAAATGCTTTGAAATAGTGTCATTTTTCATATACTATTTTATAGACATGATTAAGTTTTTCAAATTTTTAAGACTTACAGTGACCCCAAATATTGTCTAGAGTGATCACATATTTTCCCGTCTTTCCCATGTTGGTGGCTGTGCTAGGGAATTGTGTTACTAACTTGAGAGCACTGAGCTGGCAGCGTTCCTTGCAGTCCCATCCTTCCACTCAAACACGTACTCTTTCCTGTTCACTAATTCCGTCTTCCTTCCCCTCCCAAGATCTCGCCTCACAGCAAGCTTTTCGTACTTCAGGCTCTACACGTTATCCTCAGTCCTCATCCCCACATAAACACAGCCATTTTGAGAACATGAACTGATATTAATTACCCCCTTGGCACCAAAAAGTCAGGATTTCCTGATGCGGCACGCTAATGTAGAATGCATTAGTGCCAAGGCTGGCTCCGAGGGGCGATACTCTCTAAACACTCGATGTTTTTCTTTCTTCATGACGCTCAGTCTCTTCTCCAAATCAGTCATCCTCTTCACAAACACCAGCTCTTAAAAAGCTTCTGGAGTTTTAATAAGACACAACCAGGTTTTCAGAGAAAACAGTCACATTCAGGCAGCAAATCGGAAACACTTTTAACTCTTTGGTTCGATGAAGTAAGCTCTATCTAAATGTGCTAGTGATCATATGGTTTTGATCTGAAATTTTTTTCAGTCAATGATTCCAAATTATGTTCAGTTCCCAGTGTCACCAAAAATGTGTTTTTCATTTTTGGGCTTAATTTCTAGACATAGAACAAGAAGTCTGTAGTTGTGTTTTGGCTTGTTTAGGGATATGTATATGATTATGTGAGTCTTTTGTGGGGGTGTTGATTTGAGGGTGCTTCCTTGTATTGGTGTATCCCATCTAACCATGGTGCAAATACTGCTGTCTCCTGCTGTTGATGGGGAAACAACAAGAAATCCAGGGACATCCAGGCTCAAGTAAAGCTTAGCATCTGTGGGCCAGAAGAGGAAGTGAAATGTCAGCAGCAGCCACGGGCCACTGGGACCCTGCGCTGGGGCTGTATCTGCTGCGCTGGGGCTGCCCTGTGGTTGCCCAGCTTTGTAGCCCTGTAAAAAAGGAAACCAGTAGGTAATACCTGGGGCCTCGTTTTGATGAAGTGGGGCATGGTGATAGTAGAAGATGTAGCTCTAGGGTGGAACCAGGCTGTCCTGGAGCCTGGGTGTTGCTGTGAGGTGTGGGCAGGAGCTGAGCGATAGCCGTGCAGAGTTGGAGCCGCAGCTCCCATCTCCTGCTTGCTCTCCATCCAGAAAGCGGCAGCATTTGTATTACTGGTATTGGGGAGAGGGGAAGCTCCTAAAAGTCATTAGGGAAACAAGTTCTCAAAGATTTGATTCTGCACTTGGTTCCAGAGTGAATGGAACAAATAAAAGAATAGAAGGAAACACGGAGAAGTGGGAAAAAGAAGTAAAACCTTACACACAAATGGATCATCTTCTAATCATGTTGGACTCAGAACACGTGTCCACACTGTGAAAGCAGGGGCGTCCACACAAGCCTTCAGAGAGATGGGCAGTTACAAGTCAGAACAAACAAGTTACATAGGAACTCCATTTGGAAATCTTGTAAGTAAAAAATACTGTCATTGCAAAAATGCCCAATTGGTGTAAATTATAGATCAGACGTGGAGAGAAAATTTGGGTGTTAGGTGATAGTATGAGAAATTGCCCTATTCCAGAGCATCAGGAAACATTCTTATATATGAACAAACAGTTTGGACATAGGAAAGCTGAGTGTTGATACAAAACCTCCAGAGGGGGTTGGTTAAAAAAAAAAAAAAAAAAAAAAGAGCAAGACAAGAAGAAAAACTGACGGTTTCTACAAATGAGTCCAAGTACACACGTTGTAAGCTCGCTGTAGTTCAGTCAGATCAAATAATTATGAATTCAGTTTACATATAGACATTATGCTGGTGTTTGAGAAGGAGAATCATTACCTGAAACAGTATATTGCCCATTAAATAAATCTTGGATGAGAATTGTCAGCAAACAATAGCTCAATTGTTGGGATTCCGCAGTGAGGACAAAGGCATCTTGGGCTTCACAGTGACCAAGAGGATATCTCATCCATACATGAAAGATGAACTTAACTTGAAAATTATCTAGAGGAAAGGTGTAGAATTTTAGAACTGGAGATTATGTGAAATTGGTAAAATATAATTTTTGATAGGATATTATTTTAGTTTTGAAGAACACTGTGATTGGCTGATGACCCTAGTTTCTTCAAATTTTCATCCCTGTGAGGCCACACCCCTTGGGATGAGCCTCTTGCACACCCCTTGATGGACGATGGATGGGAATAGAGGTGAGGTTTTCTGCCCTTCACAGCCACATTTGGGTGTGACTAGCTGTGGCCAATGGGACGTTGGCAGATGCCAGTTGGAGCTCATGGAAGTTGTTTCCACGTGTTGCTCTGCCTTTGCCCTGGTAATCTGCTCAGGCTAGTGTGGGAGGGAAGCAGCCAATTCCCTACCATCACTCGGCCAGCCTTCCCAGCCCTGCTGGAGTCTGCAGGCTCCTATGCATCATGTGATTACAAAGCACTGATTGTGAGTATGTGTCTTCATTGTACAGCAGTATTGTAGGAATAAATAACATTCAAATGGTACAGTGAAGAGCAGAGTGTCATCAGTGACCTGTCTGCCGAGGGGCTTTTGTGAGCAGAACAATCACTGAAAAACTTTAGATTTTCTTGCAGTTTTCTAGGTAAGATTGTGAGTAATGTGAAAAGTTGAAATGTAAATGTAAAAGAATCATCATTAAAAGGCAGAGACAGAAGAGAAGAAATAGAGGAAGTGTGCTCATCCAGTGGAGCCGTGCATGAGGGGAAACGGTAGGAGGAGCTTTTAAGAATACAGAGGGCCATTGAAGCTGCTTGCGTAGAGGAAGCATCTGGTGCACACAGCCCTGCATTTGGTTCCCAGCACTGGAAAACTGGCATGGAGTACATACCCTGCCATCCCAGCACTTGGGAGGTAGAGGCAGGAGGATTAGAAGTTCAAAGTCAGCCTAGGGCAATGCGACCTTGTCTCAAAATTAAATAAAAACACAAACGAAGATAATAGAATTCTATCTGTATTTGTCAGTAGGCACAACACCTGCAGCCAGGTTGAACTCATTCTCTGAAAGGGTTTAGAGAAGGGAAGACCCAGTCTGCTTGTTATGAAAGATTCCTAAAATACAGTAGAAAACAGGAACAGGGCTACCAGTGCTCAAGTACATACAGTCTAGAGTAAAACCATTGAGGAGTCAAGAGGGAACCCAAACAACATAACACATTAAAGATACAAAAACATAAGCATAGTCCAAACTGGAGCCACAGTGGGAAGATGATCCCACTTATAGCTGGAACTCGGCTCAGATGAAACGTCAACGACAGCTCTTTTCTAATAGAAACATCTGCTGGGCCTGGTGGTGTGCTGGGATTGCAGCTGCTCTGGGAGCATCGGGGTCACAAGTTCAAGGTCTGGTCAACTGAGTGAGACCCTATTTCAAAATTTTAGAAAGCCGGGGCGTGTGTGAGTGTGCACACGTGCTCAGATGTACCTGTTGTAGACTGTAGCATGAATAATTAAAAATTCAGAGACAGAAATCGGGGGATTCAACCTGAAAGCCAGAAAAGCAAAGCAGCCAAGCCACTAGAGAAGTCTTACCTCTACCAAGGCTGGGCGACTGAAAGCTAAGCAGCCTAAGCCTCTTTCCTCCCATTTTATATTCCCTCTAGTGCTGGAATTAAAGGCGTGTGACTCCATTGGCCTGGGATTAAAGGTGTGAGCCACCACAACCTGAATTTGTTTCTGCATTGATCTGTGTAGCCCAGGGTGGCCTTGAGCTCACAGAGATCTATCTGACTCTGTCTCCAAATCCTGGGATTAAAAATGTGTGTCACCATTGCCTGACCTCTAGTGGCTTTAGCTTTGCCTCTGGTCTTCAGGCAAGGTTTGTTTATTAAAATACAAGTAATACACCACTACAGTAGACCACTTGCTGATTGTGTGCGAAGCCCCAGGTTCAGACCCTGGAACTGAGGGAAGAAAAAGCACAAACCCCATGCTGATGGAATTTTGAAACTTTTAGGAACTACATTTAAAATGTAGAAAATGTTTTATTTTGATATATTTTATCTAATCTGGTATAACCATAGTGCTTGTTGAATGTGTAAATTTATGAGACTTTTTTTAACCTTTGTATGGTTAAGTCTAACATCCCATTACTATTGTCTTCTTAGCCAAATCTCAGGTGCTCAGTAGCCACACCTGGCCAGTGGCTGTGGTATATGGGGGAGGGGGATGCGGAGAAGCCTGCACTTGATGCACAGCCTTCTCCAGTATATATAAGATAGTTTTTTAAACTGACCTCTTGCTGACTTAAAAGCTGCCTGATCACAATTCAAAGGCTCAGTAGGATATAAGCCACTTTCTCTGATAATAATACCTGTGCCAGGAATTTTAAAAATGTATTATTCAGCAACTTGGACTTAAAGAAAAATCAAGAATTTAGAAAATTTGGAAATGAGCTACATTGAGAGTTCTTGGTCAAGGCCTATACTTGTAGGCACTGGTGATGCGCTGTGCACTTACATATTTAAGAGGGAAGGTTGGGGAGATGGCTCTGTTGATAAAGCGTTTACTGTGCCCATGTGAGAATTGGAGTTTGGGTCTAAAAGGCCAGGTGGGCAGGACAAGTTGGTTAATGAGACTAGCCAGATACACGGGCTCTGGGTTCGATAAGAAACCCTGCTTCAGTAAGTAAAGAGGGCGATACCCAGTGGCAAACTCTGGCCTCTACAGGCATTCATACACACGTACCCACACGTGTGCACACGATACACAGCATGCATAAGCGTGTGTGTGTGTGTGTGTGTGTGTGTGTGAGAGAGAGAGAGAGAGAGAGAGAGAGAGAGGAAAATGAGATGATAGCGAAGTTCTTAATGAATTTTAAAAGAAAATACCTTTCTTTTAAAAAGAGGACAAGGACTCTGGTTAGGAGCACTTGCTCTTGAAGTGGAACTGGATTTGGTTCCCACCACCCCATATGGTGCTCACAACTGTCCATAACTCCAGTTCAAGGGGATCCAAGGTGTTCATGTGTTGTACACACATACATGCAGGCAAAACGCATTAAAACCAAAAGGGACTGAAGTTCAATTTATGAGTGTACATGAGGAAGTCGAAGTTAAGTTCAGGTAGTTATGAATATTTGGAGGTGTTTTGAGGTGATAATAAAGTCAAGAATAATACAATTTTAAAAAACAGAGGATCATGAGCTGGTCAGCTGTCTCAGAAGATAAAGGTGGTTACTGCCCTTCCTAGCAACTAGAGTTCAATTACTGGAACCCACATGGTAGAAGGTGAAACATTCCTGCTAGTCCTCTGATCTCCACAATCATGCCACGGCATGTGTGCATCCTTATAACACACAGAAATGAACAAATGTTAAAAACCAACAAGGACCAGGGAGGTGAGTGTTTGTGGAAAAGTCTGAGGATCTCAGTTTGATCCCCAGGACCCACATTGTGGATGGATGGAACAGTGTACAAATTTGTTCTCTGACCTCGCACATGTGCACATGTGTGCTATGGCATGTACACACCATATAACATAAACATGCTAACATACACATAAATGTAATATTTTTATTAAGGAGGATTGTGTAGGGTGTGATGGTGTATACTTCTAGTCCCTACTCAGGAAATAAAGGCAGGAAGACTGAGATGTGAAGGCTAGCCTGGTCTACAGAAAGAGAATCACAAAAAGAACCAAAAGCTGTTTTGTGTTTTAAAGTTAAAACCAGACAAAAGCACTGCAACACAAAGGCTTAGTGTGCTTAGAGTCCTAAACAAAGTACCAGAGACCAGTGACTTAGAAACACAGAAATGTATTCCTGATGTTCCGGAAGCCACAAAGTCCCAGGTAATGCATAGATAGGGTAGGTGTCTGCTTCATAGAAGGTGTCTTTTCATTTGTCATCATGTGGCGGAAGGGGTAAGGGAGCTCTCTGAGGTCCATAGATCCCAGGCATCTTCATGACCTTGCCACTGCTTGCAGGACCTGCTTTCCAATGGTTCACCCAGGACTCAACATGTGAACTTGGGCAGGGGCACACACTATCCTGCTCAGTGCCACCCAAGCACCCGCCTCCTAACCCGGAAGACATCTCAAAAGCTGTTAAAATCATTCCAGCGTGAATTCACACCCGGAGTGTCAGCTGAGTATCATCTGTGGGATGTGAGTGGAACTCCAGGTAAAGTTTCGTAGGATATCAGTCGCTCCCCAGCTGTGTACATCAAACAAGTCAGCTGCCTCAAAAATAATGATGGGACAGGCAAGAACAGACACTCCCATCACAAAGGCAAAAATAGAGGGGGATAAAAGGAAGATAACAGCCCCACGCAGCTCTAAAGTCCAACAGGGTAAACTACATGAAGTTCTACATCCCCAAATAATCTTTGGATACTCTGGAGCAGTGACTGGGGTCCTGGGCTTCAGGTTGGGCAGCCTGTGCTGCTGGCTTTCCTGGATGCAGCCCCATCTCTTGCTATAACTGGTTGTTGTTTGGTACTGTGTCTCTCTAACACTGAAACTGAAGTGCCAAGATGCTCCACCAGTCTGTGTGTGCCACTCTATGCCCAGAGCTAAACCATTAGAATCCTACTTGCTGAAAAGCGTGGGCTAATATGCTTTTGCCCGTAGTATATTGATCAAGCGTGTGCCCACACAGTGGTCTTGCCACAGCCACTTTTCCCCGCCTTGCCTTGTCATGCACTTTCACAGTGTCTGTGTAACTGTCCCCAGCCCTTCATAGAATCCTCCCCACGCACTGTTAGACTCCAAATGGCTTCCTTTACTGCCTAATACTCACCCAACCATGTTCAATCAAGCTACCTGTTAAACGGGTTCCCTTTTTAAAATGTTTTATGGTTTTCAGATTTTCCAAGTTCCTGTAGTAGACATTTAGGGTGATATGCTTCTAGTATGGCATGTGTGATTTTTAGCAATAATTTTTCCTCTTCTATGCAGAATAAACAGCAGGAGTTCATTGTTTAGTGTGTGAGGAATTTTATTGTCCGCTATGTTAATGTCTCAGTAAGGTTGCCACGGTGTAGGAAAATGAACAAAAATTCAGACTGAGAAAGATTAGCCATGATACATCAGTTCACAGTTGGAACTAAAGATTAAAAATTATTTTCAGGGCATGGGGAGGTGGCTCATCTTTATGCTGTGCAAGCATAGAGATCTGAGTTCAGATCCCCAGCACCCACATGAAAGCCAGGTACAATGGCACACACCTGCAATCCCGGAGCCAGCTGGCAAACTTGCCTCTCCAATTCAGTGAGCTCTAGGTTCACTGAGAGATCTTGACTCAAAAATAAGGCGGCCCCTGTTCCCAGCGCTCAGGGAACACAGTGGAAGTAGGGACCAAGAGACTGCAAGAGGCAGGGTCAGGGAGGACCACTGAAGCAGTTCTCCAGACATGGCAGGCAGCCTTTCAGCCTGGAGAGAGGGAGAACTCACCCCCTTCCTCTCCACTCCCTGCTGAGGAGCCATTGGCAGTTGCTGGCTGCTTGGGGAGAGGCAAGTTATTTTATTTTTTTTTTATGGTCGACCTACAAGGCCAATTATGCTCCATGGGTAGCCCCACCCTCGTGAGTATATTGGAAGCATGAATTGAACTCAATGGATAATGCAAATTAAAAAAAAGATTATAAAGGATACAATGTCGGGAGGAGGTGGATCTCGGAGGATTTGGGAGAGTTGGGGTCAATATGATCAAAATACATCGTCTGGGCACTGGAGAGATGTCTATGTCTAGGAGAGCTTGTTTTTCCAAAAGACCTGGGTTCAGTTTCTAGCACCCACATGGCAGCTCACAACCATCTGTAACATCCATTCCAGGGGATCTGACACCTTTTTCTTACAAGGCATGCACGTGGGGCACATGTGTGCATGCAGCTCACACACAAAATAAAAATAAATAGCCGAGGTGAATCTCTGTGAGTTCGAGGCCAGTCTGGTCTACAAGAGCTAGTTCCAGGACAGGCTCCATAAATAGCCAAACAGTGTGATGCACGCCTTTAGTCCCAGCACTGGGGACGCAGACAGTGGGAACACACGCCTTTAATCCCAGCACTGGAGACACACACAGTGGAAACGCACGCTTTTAATCCCAGCACTGGGGACGCACACAGTGGAAACGCACGCTTTTAATCCCAGCACTGGGGACGCACACAGTGGGAACGCACGCCTTTAGTCCCAGCACTGGGGATGCAGACAGTGGGGATGCACCCTTTAATCCCAGCACTGGGGACACAGATGCAGGTGGATTTCTGGGTTTGAAGCCAGCCTGGTCTACAGACAGAGTTGTAGGACAAACAGGGCTACACAGAGAAACCCTGTCTCAAAAAAAAGAATGGATAAATAAATAAATAAATAAAAATTTTAAAAATACATTATATGCATGTATGAAATTCTAGAAAAATAGTAAAAATATATTTTTTAAAAATAAAGTGGAGAATGGTAGAAAAAGACACTGGATATAAACCTATGGCCTCTACACACACACACACACACACACACACACACACACACACACACACACACGTGCTGTCTTCAGGGAGACAGAGTAAGATTTAGTCATTGAAACTACATATGCTATTATTCATCTGATCTAAGAATGATTTTGCTCATACTTAAATATTTCTGAAATTAAGAGGGTTTTTTTTTTCCTTTGTAACATAAAATACTGATGTGTCTTACTCCTGTACTAAGTAGTGCTTTAGACTAGATGAATTATGGTCAATGTCATTAAAAAAACATACCCTATTGGCCAGGCGTGGTGTCACATGCCTTTATTTCCAGCACTCTGGAGAGTTGAGGCAGGTGGATCTCTTTGATTTCAAAGCCAGCCAGGTCTACATTGTGAGACTCTGTCTCAAAAATAAGGGAAGGAAGGAAGAAAGGAAGGAAGGAAGGAAAGAAGAAAGAACTGTTTTCATTTCTGTCCTAGAAAACTGTTTCTTCAGAGTCTATAACAACCTAAATAAAAAAAAAAAAAACAAACTTCAATTGAAAATGTGTATGTAAAAGGCATGCTCTGTTATTTACTGTGTTAGCCAGGTCTTTAGTAGCTGTAACAAATTGCCTGTGGGTGACTCTCAGTAGCTTGGAGCCTACCAAGCAGACTAAGCCCAGGGACCCACCTGTCTTTGCTTCCCTACTCAGGATTTCTAGAGTGTGCCACCACACCTGGCTCTTTGAAAGATGATCTAATGCAGCAAGTGAGCGGATGTATCTGAGACGAGTCCTAGGGGCTCCATCTTCGGCTCTCCTCTCCCTCAGTGTGAGCGTCCTAGCCTGTGCCTCCAGCCTTACTGCAGAGGTGACCCTGACCTTCAGCAGAGCTCTTTCCATCAGTGTGCATCACAAAATCCCGCAGGCTGTGCCTCCTGCTAGAGTGACCCAGTGCCTTCTCGGACATCTACACAGGCTGTCTGTCATATCATGTGGGATGTTTCTTATTTTCTGAAATGAGCCAGATACCTCAAGTGATATGTTCCTAGGAGTTTTTAGTGACATCCTGGGCTTGCATAAAGTGGAACAACATGAGATTGTCATACACAGCCTCCTGAATTTTCAAAGAAATTTTCATCACCACATCACGTTGGCCCTTGGTCTCTTTATGCTCTTGAGATAGGTGCTAGTGTAAGAATCTCAGCCAGCCTTGGATTCATGGACTCCTTATACACAGTACTTGATTTCCCTGGGGCTGGAGAAATGGCTCAGTAGTGAGTCCTGGCGGCTCTTCCAGAGGATCCAGGTTCAGTTCCCAGGACCCATGTGGTGACTCACAACTGTCTGTAACTGTAGTCCCAGGGAATCTAGTGCCCTCTTTTGGCCTCCGTGGACATCAGGCACACTTGTGGTATTCAGACATACATGCAGGCAAAACACTTACACACAAAAAATAATACACTTGATTTCCAAGCAATCCAGCATGTTAGTCCGTTTTGCATAGCTCTGACCAAAATACTCAGGAGAAGAACTTGAAGGAGGATAGGTTTAATCTGTTCACACTTTCAAAGGGCTTGGTCCGTGAGTGCTCAGCTCTATGCATGGTAGCAGCTGGCAAATGAGGGTCCTCTCCTCACGTAGTATACAATGTAGCGTTGTTCTGCCAGGCATAACATGACTGTCCCATCTGCACTTTGGAATAAAGATTTTCTTGGTCCCAGTAGCCACTGATTGAGTAGAGCAGTGCAGAGATAGCTAGTTCTGTGGTAATGGTAATGCAGCTGTTGATCCTCAATAGAAGGAGGGAAGGAGGGACACATTGCCCTGAACTGAGATTGTAGCTATTTCTCCCTATCCCCTCTTTCCCAGCTGCAAATGACCTTGGGAGATGCTGGAGTATGTAAGAAATAGACAGTTAAATTGAAGGGGTCTCGGCTTCTAGTGGGTTGTCCTCTAGGCCAGAGAAGGACTTAGCAGCTGTTTGGGGGGTCACTATGCTCCTATAAGAAACTTCTTGTTCATGATCTATAAGTAATCCAAATATACTCCAGTATAGGGAAGAGCTATGAACTTTAAACAGCCAGCCCTCAGAGCAACAGAGACTCTGTGCTCACCCCTCGATAGGATCAGAGTAGACAGTATTGTGTATACTACATAGCATATCTTAACATAATGATAGCTGCCCTTCTTGTGTCTGTGCTAAAATACCGGATGAAAAACAACTTAGGGAAAGAAGTGTTTATCTTGGCTGCTGTTCAAGGGTATAGACCATCATGGTGTGAGGGGCATGGCAGCAGGAGCTTGAGGTGGTTAGTTATAATTCACCAGCCACTCAGAAAGCAGTGACAGATGAAGCCTGGGGCTCAGTTGACTTGCTGCCTTTCCTATTTTATTTAGTCCAGGAGGAGTAAGTGTGAGTCTTCCCTCTTCAGTCAAACCATTCTGGAACATGATCACAGACACATGAAGAGGTGTATCTCCCAGGTGATTTCAAATCCAGTCAAACTGACAGTGCTATCACTTGTGTAATCAGGAGAAGGAATCGATACAGCGCTAGATGAATGAAGAATCCAAATTAACTGCAGAATCTGTTCCTTAGAGATTGGAATCTGAACTTCTATTGGCTTAGAAGGGTGGCTGTAGATTGCAATGTCCTTCTGGTCTGAGAAGGGCAGGTATGTTCATCTTGGGAAGCAGGAAGGCAAAAGCATTTTTGCTGCATTCCCGCCAACCTTTAGACTGCCCCCATGCCTGTGAAATCTATAGCAATTCACCAGGAAGTAGCGGGTTTATTGGCACTGCCTTTGAAGTTTCAGCCACCCAAGAAGTCCAGAATTGTCACTGGTGATATTTGAACACCACTCATGGACAAACAAGTCACAACCACGCCATGTCTGGATCTGGCATCTGCCCCAGAACTATTTTTGGCAAGCTCTGCAGACTCCCTCAAGCTTTCTTTGGTTTTGCAATCATACATTTTACTTGCTCAAATGTTTGGTCTTTGTATATGTAGGAAAGGGTAAGGAATAAAGTATTACTAAGTGACGTGACAGAGAAAGCAAAAACAACGGAAAGGGTAAATTTTAGTTGGAAAAAACATTAAAGTTATATTTACAAAGTAATACTACATGTGTGAAGATAGCATAAGGAACAACACTATGATCATTAAAACATGTAATATATGCACATTATTTCATGTCTTCAGAAATGGAGTTACTAGGTCAGAACATATAATATTTTTAAACAGAGTTAACTAGCTGACATGTTTACAGAATGCCTTCTAAAAGTTTATGTAAATACAATGGTTAGTGGTAATCGTCAGCTTGACTGACTCTAGACTTCTCTGGGAGATGGGCCTTTGAGAAGGCCCGGGGAGAGGGTGTTATTTTGATTCCATTGATGGATGTTGGAAGATCCCCCGTTCTGGGTGGTATATTCCCTGGATGGGATCTGGGACTGTGGAGGAAAAGAAAGGAAACTGAACAACACTTTGACTTCTTAACTGAAAGCTTTCCGACACTCTGTGGCAGTGACTAGTCACCCTGTTCACCCTGTCACTACAGCAGTATGGTTGTACTGAGCAGTTCTTCAGTGACTTGAAGGCGTTCCTCTGCGGCAGCGGGGATCAGCTCCCACTCCGGACTACTCCTCTCCAGCCATGACTGCTTCAGACAGATCGCGCCGGCTCCAGTCCTTAGAAGCCTCGGTCTCCTGAGGACCCAGATTACTACCCAGTTTCTCACAGAAACCTTCTGATTGGTGAAATAAGAGGCCTGTCGTTGATTTTATGTGGGGCTTGTGACTCGTACAATGGGAATATACACTA
The DNA here is from genome assembly GCF_903992535.2 of Arvicola amphibius. Classification (NCBI taxonomy): domain Eukaryota; kingdom Metazoa; phylum Chordata; class Mammalia; order Rodentia; family Cricetidae; genus Arvicola; species Arvicola amphibius. The sequence goes on from NC_052051.1 coordinate 94,424,812, forward strand.
CTCTTGTGGAATTAGACGGCCATCACCTACATAGGTGGCTCGCAACCATGCGCAGCCTCAGCTCTGGGGCTTCTGGCGCCCTCTTCTGACCTCTGTGGGTACCTGCAGCCCAATCCACGATACCCTAACCAATCCCTCCCCATACATGTTTGAAACTAAAATCTTTTCTTAAAAAGTTAAATTAAGGCTGATGAGATGCCTCTGCAGACAAAGGCACTTTACGCTGGGTCTGGTGACCTGGTTCTACCCTCAGGACTAACATAGCGGAAGGAAAAAGCTGGCTCCTCCAAGCTGTCCTCTGACTTCCACATGGACACACCAACGAACACACACACACATTCACAAATGTAATAATATTAAAAATAAAATAAAAAGTTATCTCAGCTTGGCTCTTTGCAGCTTATTGTGTTTGGAAGGAGAATAAACATAGAGGTGCGCTTCCAATCAGACTTACCATTAACTGTCTATACAGTGTCTAAGGGAATGCTTGACCCCATGCTGAGCAGCCTTAGGAAGCGTGGCTCTGTCTCCACTTTACAACACACATTCTGTAAGAAGTTTGAGTTTGCATCTCAAAGATGTCTCGCTTTTTCTCCGTAGCCCACTCCTGCCACTAACCCATATCTGTAACACTGAAATAAGAATGTGTTTGGTTCTTGCTTCTGCTTCTCCCTTTTCCTACGTCTTTTGCTGGATTGTGCTGGCCGGAGTGGAGCGTCTTCCTCGATTGCACATCTCCTCTCTGGTTGCTGTAGTTAAAGGCAGTCTGGCTAGGCCATTGTGGTAATTATACAGCATCACTGACAAAGTTCATCGATACACACTTTCCCCCGTGGGATTCTTAGTGACTTTACAAATTTTACACCATTTTTTAAGTTCAGCACATCTGCTTCTAATGTATTGTAACTCAATGCTGTGGTCTTTATTTCATATAAGGATTTTATTTTAGTTGAATCATAATCCTAGAAAAAATATAACAACTTTATTCTCCATACATTAATAAAAATCAGAAAGCATCTATTTTCATCAAGTTTATATTTCAATAAATCAACTTTGTCTATTCACCTTTTCTGCTAAGGTTATGATAGTAAGTGGGATATAGTAGAGTTCTTAAAAAGTTTTCTTTGTGGGGCTGGAAGAGGCTCAGGGAATAGGAACGCTTCCTGTGCAAGCATGGGGACCCGAGTGTGGCTCTCTAGCCTGCATGAGGAAGAAAAAGGATAAAAGGTAAGTGACCCAGGCAGTCAGGCATGGTCAGCTGGGTGCTAGTCAGTCTGGCCAAAATGGTGATGTTCAGGTTGCTCATTTCCTGTCCCAAGGGGAGAAAGACGCCTGGTGTCCTCTGGCCTCTTTGGGAGTCCACATAGGTATGTGTGCACCTCCATTCCCCCATTTCCTTTTGCATTCAGTCTTTAAAATTCTCTTTTTATCACAGGCCTGAATGGTTAAAAATAGCTACGTTTAGAGCCATCTCCCTGAGCTTTATTCTTCTTTGGGACTGTTTTTAAGCCTTCATACCCAAACTGGGTCATCAGCCTTGCCTAATTTAAAAATCTCCCAGATCCAATGTTCTCCAAAAAAACAATACGATTTTCCTTCCTGCCAGATAATGCCAGGAGCCACACTTCATATTCTCAGGGCTGGTTCTGCATGAGTCTGATTTTATACACACTATTGTAATAATTTATTAACTTGATAAAATCTGCTGACTCCTCATGGAAAATGCTTGTTTATATTTTAACATTTCCTGCAGCTTTTTCCCATAGCCTTTATTATTGAGTATTTACATGAGAATAGGGCTTTTGTTTCAGAAGTTCATCTCTTCCTGTTGTTTACTGTGTCCCCTGAAGTCACAGCCCTGCTCATGACATGCATCGTGCTTTTCATATCGAAAGCACTCAATGAGCCCTGAATGACTGATCTTCCCATAGTGTTTAAGTTACCTAGGTGACTTGAGTTGGCCTTATTTTACAAGCAGGGCAACCTACAGAGATATGCTTGAGGATAGGCAACCCCGAAGTTGGATATAGTTAGTTCTGCTCAATGTTTTAAAAAATACTATTTATTATTACTGTTGTAGGTGGTGGTGTATGTGTGTGTGCGGCACATCTGTGGAGTCATTTCAGCAGTCAGTCCTCTCCTTTTACCACGAGTGGGTTCCAGGGATTGAACTCAGGTCCTCAGACTTGCACAGAAATCCCATTTACCTGCAGAGCTATCCCTCTAGTCCCTACTGAGTTATTATAATGGGTATAAAGATATCAATGAGAAATACAGGAGACATCGCCGGTGAGGAAATTCCACAGTCACTGTGCACCTGTCTCTGAGGGTAGGTGGTGCTGGATACTTACCCTGTAGTCACGTATCGGTGACATTAGGGACTGAGGGGAGGTCCCGTCTTTGAGTACTCCTTTCACGTTGGTTATACCTAGACCCCAACTTTGGGGTCACTGGCCTACAGACTGCGTGACTGACGGATGTGACTGACGGATGATGACCTTGCACCTCCATGCGTGCTATTTGAGTGGATTTTTCTGCTTCCTTTTGTGCTGTGCTCAATGATTTAAGGATTTCCTTGTCATTGGGTGATGAGCAGCAGCAATGATGAAGACCAAGCCCCATTTTAGAAACCAGTAGAGCAGTTTACTATATAGTGTAATTGCACAGAGGACAAGCTGGAGGAGCAGCAGGATGGGTCTCGGGCGTTCCTGCCTTTGGGGTGTCTCTGTGGCCTTCCCTTCCTACTGCCTACTTAATAGACTACTGTTATAACCCTGCAAGTCCCTTTGCAGTGGCAGCAGCTTCTAGCTCGTTACCTATCTTTTCTTTTGAATCCACATTCTGTTTTGTTTGAAACTCTCTCATGTAAGTTATCAGACTATCGTCTTATCCTTGTGCTAGATTATAAACTTCTTAGGGGCAAGGACTGTATTTAATTCATATTTACTGTCTCTAAGTGTAGCACGAATTCTTATTGGTCTTAATAAATAAAACCCAGAGTCAGAAAAAGGGGTGGAAGCTGAGAGATCAGAGCAGCAGAGCAGCCAGCCACAAGAAGACCTTTTACCTCCACCAATGCTCAGACCGAAGGGACAATCCTGTCCTCAGACTGTCTCCTCAGACTGCAGGGACGATCCTCACTCTACAGGTGTCTCCACCAAACCTCAGAAGGCACCCAGCTCCTGTCTCCTCCCACCTTATAGTTTCCTCTCTGCCCAGCCTTATCGCTCCCGTCTCCACCTCCCTAGTGTTTGATTAAAGGCATGGGATCCCAAATGCTAGGATCACCTTTGTGTGAGCTGTTTCTCTTTTATACTGGATTGATTTTGTGTAGCCCAGGGTGGCCTTGAACTAACAGAGTTCTGTCTGCCTCTGTCTTCCGAGTTCTGGAATTAAAGGTCTCTGCACTCTGATCTTCAGGTAAGCTTTAATTGTTAAAACACAAGTGAAATAGGGCCACATCTAGAGACTAAGAGCCTTCTTCTATACTTTCTATTTGAATAGTGTTCAGCTGAATATTAAAGACACTAATGAAACATAATACCTAAATTATGCATGAGTGTATGTATGTACGTATATATGTGTACCCTTTTCCCACAATTGGGTTAGACCTGCATGAGGTCTAACGTCAGGCTAAATTCTCTGAGGAAAACCAAATTTCAACAGAATTGTAATGGTGCTATTTCTAGGAAGACCCTTCCCAAGTCTAAACCACGGTCAGGTTTCAGTGAATCTGATGATGTTTGTAACATTACATAGTAGACTCCAAATCCTTAAGTTTTGGGTTATCTGTTTTACTAAGAAACCAGGGACCTGTGAATGGGCTTCCTCTCTGCTTTGGGGTCACGTACAGGGGTAAAACTACAGTGAGACAGCGATGGGGAGAGAGCGTATTCTCCTGGTACCCAAAGATTAATTGCATTGCTGTTCATCAGCATGTAGGAATCCGGAAATAATATTCCTGCTGGCTATTTGTGTTAGAACAGATGTAAAATGAATCAGTCTAGCGAATGATACTAAGTCTATATTTGAGAAGAAAAGATTTGATAATTGTTTCCCCAGTGGGAAGCATACAAAAGCCTCCAAATCACATGCTCAGGAGGCCCAACATTGTGACTGGGTGATGTGGGCCGGTCACAGGGACCATGGGAATGGTTCTACTTCTCCCAATATCATTTCTCCTGCACAGCTCCACCTTTTGAAAGGCGAGCTCTTGCCTTCCTGAAAGTTTGGTAGAAACGAGGCTGACCCGAACTGCTTGGTCTCCCGTAGATCTTCAAGCCCTGGCTTCCTCCATCCCCAGCAGGGGCGGCCCTGTTGGTCTGTGGAGAATAAACCCGAGGCGCACCCTGCCAGCCTGGTGTTAGAAGCAATACATTCCCCAGTTCTCTGCTGCTTCCCCATCCTTTGCCACTAATGCAACCCCGCAGATAGCTTACTGTAGTTGGTGCTGTATTTCCATATCGATTTCAAATCCTTTTCCAATATTGCTCTACACATGAAAGTTACTAGCCAAACTTTGACATGAGAATGACATCTACAATTTATTAAAGTTGATTAAAGAAATTACAAGGCTTATACCTTTAACAAATGTCAATTCAGTGGTACTTCATGATAGAAAACCAATGTTCTCTTTGCCAGCAGGTCTCAATAGCAAACAATGTCTCGGTTACTTAATGGAGGCCGGTGTTCAGTCTCAGGACTGGGACCCTGTCTGGCATACAACCTATACAGGTCCTAAGTGTGAAGCCACAGAGCCTGGGAATGGATACGTACGTAAGTCCTAGAGAGAGAACAAGAGAGGGAGCAAACAGAAGTGAGAGAGTGTGAGAAAGAGAGAGAGAAAACATGAAGTTGGGTGGGTAGGGAGATGGGGAGAATCTGGGAGGAACTGGAGGAGGGGAAGTGATCAAAATACATTGTATGGAAAAATTTAAATAGAAAATTAAAAAATTAAAAACAAACAAAAATCCCAATGTAAAGACTATTTGACTTTGGGGATGAGGGAATCTCAAGTACGGCCTAGCACCAGCATTTCCAGATCATCCTATTCTGCAGCCATTACACGATTATGATCATGACTAATTATTATTATTTTATATATGTGTGGTGTGAATGCTGGTGCTAACTTTCTTGATTTGTTGTATCCACTATGGACTCCAGGGACTGAATTTAAGTCTTAGTCATCTTGCTGGCCCTATATTTTTACTTGAATACATTCTCTGGCACATGATCAGGATCTAGAACTGGCCTTGTTTACGCTTCTGGACTCCTGAGCATCCTATTTTTCTGCCTTGTTTCTAGTTCAGTCTCTGCTTTGGTCAGGGCTTATTTTTGGAACCACATCCATGCTATTCAGAGTTATTCTTTGCCTTCATTTTACCTTTTAAAAGCTAAGCCTTCTGGCCTTGGCACCAACCTCTTGTGACGTATGTCCATGATGGTGTGGCCTAATTCTTGTGAGGATGGGAGCTGTACACAATGTACCAGAAGCAGGTTTCCTCATTTGTATATATAGTAGGTTCAGGTGTTTTGTTGTTTGTTTGTTTTTGAGGTGGACAGTCCTGGGTGTCCTGAAACTCACTCTGTAGACTAGGTTGGCTTTGAGTGCTGGGATTAGAGGCCTGTGCTACTGCCTCCAGGCTGTTGGTTCAACTTTATTCATCAAATTTATGGAGGGACACACGGTACTGGGGTGCATGGACAAATTATAGTTTCCTGGTAAGACAGGGGGGTGGAGCCTTGTAAAAAAAGTGCACAGGAAGTTAGGGCACAGGAAGCTAGGGCACAGGAAGTTAGCTAGGGCACAGGAAGTTAGGGCACAGGAAGTTAGGGCACAGAAAGTTATGGCACAGGAAGCTCGGGCACAGGAAGTTAGCTAGGGCACAGGAAGTTAGGGCACAGGAAGCTAGGGCACAGGAAGCTAGCTAGGGCACAGGAAGTTAGCTAGGGCACAGGAAGTTAGGGCACAGGAAGCTAGGACACAGGAAGTTATGGCACAGGAAGTTAGCTAGGGCACAGGAAGCTAGGGCACAGGAAGTTAGGGCACAGAAAGCTAGGGATCCTCTATGTGACATTGCTTCATCAATGTCTTAGAGGGGGACATGCAAACATAAAGACCTCCAAAGGTAAGGAATGCTTCAACTGAGGTTCCAAACATTTTGGAGTTCGACAGCTGAGGAGACAAGGCCATAACGGACCCAGAGAGGTGTTAAGATGATGCCTGTTCCAAAGTCAGCTATCTTGCCTAGCAAAGGGTTTTTTCAATGGGTGTTGGTTACAAGACCTGTAAAAATAAAGGGTTAGGGGAATGATTTGCAGTTTGTATGCTATGGGTTGTTTATTTTTATGTTAGTTACTATGTCTTCTTATTCTAACTGTAGGGTGTTTTTTGCTTTTGGAAAAACACCGAGCTCTTATCTATGGCAAGCTTTGAGAGGAAGGCACTATCACAGACCTGGGCCTGTCAGGGCATTGATTCCCCTAAGAGTCACGTGTACACATGTGCTGACAAGACTTGAGACTTTTAGTCTTCCTGAGACACTTGAACTTAAAATCACACTGAGCCAGGACTTCTACAGCCATTGAACCGCATGGCAATGCCTCTGGGAGTTTGGACCAATTGAATGTACCCGGAGCTCGGAAGTACGAAGAAGTAAAGCAGATCTAAAGGGCTGTGCAGTTACCCCAGGGAGGACAAGGCTAAGAGCAATTTTGTGTCCAGACTCTATGCACTCTCTCTCTGTCTCTGTCTCTGTCTCTCTCTCTCTCGTGTGTGTGTGTGTGTGTGTGTGTAAACTTGCTAACATAACTAGACTGGCTGGCCAGTAAGGCTCTGTTTGTCTCAGTGTTAGCATTACAGAGTACACACACCACCCCGGACACTGAGGCTCAGACTCTGTCTTTACGCTTTCATTTCCAAGGACGTTTTACTGACTGAACATCTTCCCAGGCTCCTAAGTTGTTTCTTGTCAGCTATTTGGTCATAGCAATGAGAAAAATGACTACTACGAGCAACAGAACTGTTTCTTTTTCCTTGGATCATCTCCAGAACCAATGCAGCTAAGCGTGAAATGCTCTGAGAAGCAATCGTTTCCCTGAAGGGAATTTGTCACTGTGGCCACTTGGTTGTTGCTCTCTCTCAAGTATGCTTGGCTTGGACGGGGTAGGCATGGTAGCCTTTGAATAAGATGAGAGAGGGTGAGGAAAAGGGGAATGGGGAGGGGAAAAGAAGAGGAGGGAGAGGCGAGGGAGAGGAGGAAAGACTCAGTTACCCTGAAGATGCTAGGGCAGCAGCTGCAAATCTGGGAGCGATTTAGAATCTCAATTTCCCTTCAATGCCTATGTATAAATTCACAATTATGCTTCACTAAGTACAGAGGAGTTCATTTCGCCTCTGCTCAGAGCCGGCTGATGAGAGAGATGCTACAAACCATCCTTTTGTATTTGCTAAATCTGGACCTAATTCCATTTTTCAAGAAATCATGTTTGCAGAAATAAGGCCACATGGAAATGAACAAATAATGAAAAATTGAATATAACAAACCCCCGAAGTCCTAGAGAATTAAAACTCTGCCAGAATTATTTATAAAATGTGTAGCAGTATCCAAAAAGTATTTACAATTTGCTCCACGGCTTGTAAAATCTGGCGCAGTCCAAACATACTTGGTGGTTCCACGAGACTCCAAACATGTCTCTGAAATCCCGTGCCCAGCTCCAGTGCAGAGCAAAGAGCCCCATATGGTGGGATCAGCCTCTGACAGACCTTCTGGGCCACAGTGCAGAGTGCATGAAACCTGGCTAGTCTCTAGCAAGACTGAAGACACGAGGGCGTCTGATTTCCTACGACCCACAGAAGCCGCCGTAAGGTGGGGGTGAGTGCGGGGTGAAGGGGGTGGCGCTTCACAGACCAGAATATGGAAAGAGAAGCAGATGGTGTGAAAGACCAAAGTATGTGGGGTGCTTGCTGCCCTGCTTTCCTGAGCTCCTGAGTTTGGTCCCCAGCACTTACAACCACCTGTAACTCCATCTCTGAGAGACCCAATGCCCTCTTCTAGCTTCTGAGGGGGCTCATATGCAGGTATCATTCACTAACACAGACACACTGACCACACACGCACACACACACAACTTAAAAGAATAAATGAAAAATAAATGACAAGCAAAGGGAAATCTCAAACTAAACAAGCAAGTGTTTTATTTATGCTGGAGTGATGGAGACCCAGATGCAGCTTTCAAAGTTTTGCAGCACACAGAGATGCTGGGAGGTTACCCTGCAGAGGGACTCGGATGTCCCTTCCACTTCCCTGAGCCATATATCCCTTGCTGTTGTGACCCATTCAGACGGTGGGGACACTGGGCTCTCCATCTGCACCCCTTTGAAACAAGAGTCTCACATTCCGGCATTCCTTTTAAATGGTGGGTACAGGAGCCAACTCTTGCTGCTTGCACAAGGTCTCGCAAGGCTGTTAATCACAAGTACTGATAGCTACTGTTCAGCGTTGGATGAATACCAATTAGAGAGACGGAGCAACCCGAGGAATGAGAGGAGAGAGCAGTGGGGGACTGGCTTTGTTGTTTTGGGGAGGGGCTGCCAAAAAAATATTACCTGGGGCGCCAATTCTTCTCGCCAACCCTGAGGGGTGGCTGGTGAGACTGGCAGACTAATTTACAAAGTATAAAGTGGAGGCCATAGCGGAAGCACATATTATTATTATTATTGATAAGCTTCGTTTTCCTAGAGGGTGATGGTCAAATCTGACTTGCTTTGAGTTTTAGAATCAGGCAGCCTTTGTCTACACTTTATAATTCTGTTTGCTTAGTTTCTCACGGTATTTCCTGTCTAAAGGGGGCTGTGGGGAGCTGCAGGAAAGCTCACAAGGACAGGTGCTGGAAACAAAAACAAACAAAAGATCTTTGCCACATGCAAAAGAAAATTTACCAGAGAACATTTAGAATAGACTGAAGAGAAATCCTAGTTAAAGGCCTCCTGACACTTGGACTGAGTCTAAGCCGAGCCAGCCCAAACACCAGGGTGTTCAGCAATATACAGCTTTGTGTGTATGTGTATGTCTGTACATGTGTTCATCATGTATTTGCTTATGAACAGGCAGGTGTACATGTATGTGCATGTAGACATGTTTGGAGGCCAGAGGTTGATGTCATGTGTCCGTCTCAGGTGTTTTTTGTCTTATTTTGAGACAAGGTCTCTCACTGAATCTGGAACTCACCAGTTGGCCAGACTGGCTGGCCCACATTATCCAGGGATCTGCCTGCTGCTCCCGGACCCTACACGCTGGGCTAGATTCTGCTGTGAGTTCTGAGGATCCAGCTTCAGGATCTCATGCTTGCAAGGCAAGTGCCTTACCAACTGAGCTGTCACTCAGGCCCAGCAGGCAATTTTCAGTGCTCAGCCAATGCTACCCCAACCCAGTCCTCGTCCTTGTAAATCCCTGTCTGGCCCTAGAAGTTTCTTGGTGTCTCTGGTGGCATCCTGCGGGCAGTGATTCTCAGTAGGATGATCAGGTTTTAGGACTGGGCACTAAAGCAGAAGCAAACTTGTTGAGAGCCAAATACAGACTTGGGACTAGGAAGAGAAAAACACATTTTCCCCCAGTTCATCTGTGAACTGTCTTCCATTGCCCCCCAATGCTGCCAGCTCAGCATGGAGCTGCGCAGAAAATGTGATTAAATCCCACAGTGCCGAGCATACTGAGTTTGAAGAGGCCAGGAAACTGTTCGTGCCTTTGGAAGTTGTATGAAAAACAACTGTCTGTATGGAGGGAGGACAAAAATTAAACTGAGTTGACTGAGAAACATATTAAACTAAAATGATGTTTGATTTGCCCACAAGAGTTCCAGTCTTTCTGATGCGTAGGAGATAGGCCTCTGCAGGGAGCTGGAAAGCTGTGTCCAAGGCTTCTCCTGAACTGATAGTGTTCCCCGGGCTGCTGTGAACTGTAGAGCAAGCCAGAGGGAACTTCCAACTGGGTGAGGAGCTCTTGTGATTGATTTTGAGGAGAAAAATCTTGGAAAAAGAAAAATGTCATAGGAAATTCTTGGGTGTTAGCCTGTGGTAGACAATATTTTGTAGACACTCAATATTTTTATTCTTTTTTTGTCTAGGGATGTTTGTTCTACCATCATGAAGTGATAAGCAACTTGAAAGCAGTGAATCTGACCAGATGTTTCTAGATGATTACCTCATGACAAGAAACTCCTGACTCTGAGGGAAAGTAGAGTTACAAGCCTGAGCTAGTGGATTTCCCTCTGAGATGGACCCTTTGGGGCCTTTATTCGCTCAAGTGACTCATGATCTTGAGATCGTAGAAGTCACAGCTACCCTGCAACTACCAGGCGGAAATAAAGGCCAACCCTGTGTAAAGCAAAATCTTGTACTGAGTGTAGTTGAGATGGCGACTGACTTCCAAGTCTGTTCAGTGGGGGAAACAGCGACTGTTCTATCTCAACAGCTGGCCTGTGTTCAAAGCCCATGTGACCATCCTGCTCATGTAGTAGCCACCATAGCTGTTGATTGTACTTGGTCACCAGTAGGTCTTTATGTGCTGAAGTGGTGTAGGAGGTCCTTCTGTTTATGTGTTGCTTTCATTGGTTAATCAATAAAAAAAAAAACTTCTTAGCTTGATAGAGCAGAACTTAGGTAGGTGGGGAAGACAGAACTGAATTCTGGGAGGAAGAAAGCAGAGCCAGAGAACCACCATGGACACACCAGGTCAGACATGCTGAATCTTTCCTGGTAAGCCACAACCTCGTGGTGACATACAGATTATTAGAAATGGGTCAAATTAAGATATAAGAATTAGCCAATAAGAAACTAGAACTAACGGGCCAGGTAGTGCTTAAATGAATACAATTTCTGTGTGGTTATTTCAGGTGTAAGCTAGCCAGGCAGCTGGGACAAACAAAGGGCCACCCCCCTCCTCATACAACACTGAAGACCTTGTGTAGCAAAGCCTGTGTTTTTATTGTCTTTTGTTTTAAAGATCATTGCAGGGCACATGCCTCACACATTTTTATATACTTTTTAAACTTTTAGCTACATTCTTATTTATTTTAAAATTTTTATTATTTTATGTGTATGTGTATTTTGCTAACTTGTAAGTATATGCACCACATGCATGCTTAGTGCCCAAGAAGGTCAGAAGAGGGTGTCAGGTCCCCTGGGACGGGAGTTACAGATGATTGTGTGTGTTCTGGGAATCAATAAATGCTCTTAACTGTAGAGCCAACTCTCCATCTCCTTGTTTATTTATTATCTCTCTGCATGTGCACACATGTTTATACATGGTATGTTGTGGAGGCCAGAGAACACCTTGCTAGAGTTGGTTCTTTTCTTCTACCACGTGGGTCCTGGGAATCTGACTCAGACCATCAAACTTGCCAGCAAACACCGTTCCTGATGAGTTACCTTGCCAGCTCGATGTCTTAATATATAAAAATCCTTTGTAATCTTCCAACAGAATCGAAGAATGTGAAACATATTTCCATTGTCTTGATAGAGAAGAATGAAAAACGGCAGCCACAGAGGAAGCAAAGTCTGTGGAGTTCTTCTAGGCAAGACACATCCCTGATGGGCCACATTTATAAATTCACAACATTTTATAAATGTTACTTTGCAATGAGTTTCCCTTGTGTAAAGACCATTACTTCAAAATGGATTAAACTCAGACCAATGAAGGGGAAAAATAGAGTCGTGTGTAGAAGAAACACTGAATGAAAAACATGGGCTGTCAGAAGACAGCAAAGCAAGAGGATGGGAGACAAATGTCAGGTGTGTAGAGGAAAGGCATCCATCCAAGAAGCAAGAGAGCCTGGCTGAGCAGTAAGCTGAAAATGGACAGCATCAATATCTTGTCAACACTGCTCCGAGGGGCTCAATGAGGCCACTCTTGGAGAGGAGCATGGAGACATACAATCCTGGTCTAGAGGGTGTCTGTGAAAAATTCTGGAAATCTAATAAAATGGTGTGTGATTTTGAGGGGGGGGGGGGTCAGACACTAGAAGGTGAGCCACATGTGGGAGTTAAGAGGGGACACAGTAAAGATATTGTTCAGTGACTTAGGACTTTTCAAAATTATACCACCTTAATGTACCTGTAACAGGTTCAGAGCAAAGGCCAGGTGCAGGGATTCCTCATAGGCTCAGCTGGACCACTTGTCCCAGTATGTCAATCAGAGACCAGTAATGGTGAAGAGGAGAGAAAGGAAATCTAGTCAAGGTGACCACAATGGGAAGCACACCTGGAGGGGCTCAGTGGCTCCAAGTACATCTTCAGCCCATCCCATGTGCTTTAGTTTACGTCAAAGGAAAGATTAGTGCATAGTACAGCACTAAATGAAGATGTTGTTCTAGATGTCTGACGGATCATTATTTGGGTTCTGGTTCTGTGAGGTGGGTCAAGGAAGTCCTTATTGCTTGAGGGAGCAATCTGGCTCCAAGAAGATGATGGCTCCTGCTCAAGAGTGCAGCCTGCTCATCATGGATGATTGCTCTCATCTGGGGTGTGGACTGTCCTGTATCCCATGACACAGACTGGGTGGTTTTAGTTCTCTATCATAACGATGTTTTTCCCTTCTCTCCCTTCCTCTCCTCTCCCCTCCTTTCCTCTTCCCTTTCTTTTTTCCCTCCTTCCCTCCCTCCATCCCTTCTTTCTTCCTTCCTCCTCCTCTTCTTTTTCTTCTCCTCCTCCTCCTTCTTTTGGTTTTTCAAGGTTTCTCTGTGTAGCACTGACGATCCTGGAACTCGATCTGTAGACCAGGCTGGCCTTGAACTCAGAGATCCGCCTGTCTCTGCCTCCTGAGTGCTGGGATTAAAGGCGTGGGTCACCATACACAAGTGGTAAAGGTATTTTTCAATCAATCCTGTTTTCCTGGAATGAGAAATGACTACAGATTTAGAGGAAATGACTTGACATCTTCTGGTCTGCTCTTTGGAAGCAATGAACAGGTGATAAAAGCTAAGATAACTTAAAGGAGACAGACACAGCATGAAGGCAGAGGTGCAGGTGTTTCTCCTGCTTACAGTCACTTTGTGGGCCCAAGTGAGGAGTCGGTGCTTTTGAGCACATGCTCCGTGTGGTAGAAAGAACAGGGTCTGGATTCGAGCTCTTCACCCGTAGAAGTACAAAAGTAGACGATCCCTTTCAGCCTGCCATACAGGGCTGTGCCCCATACTCCAGACAAATGGCAGGGCAGCAAGAGACAAGCATACCACTTGGGAGCCTTTGGATTTAAGATCCGGGGATCCACGGACAACAATATCCATTTTTATGTTTTGTTTCTATCAGGCATGAACATGCATATAGAAACATGACTGGACTAAAAGGGTTTGATCTGATAACAGTCAAGCGTGGACTCAGCAGCACCCGTCTGCTCAGGTTCTTCTCAGTCCCTTTCCTGGGAATGGGACAAAGCATTTCTGGAATAAGGATCTTACTTTTTTATGGCCACTTCCACAGAAGAGTGCAGGCAAGGGAAGAGATAGCGGTATGTCAAGGTTTGTGACAGGCTTTGGGGACAGGCGTTCCTGTTTCAGTTCTGTGCCCTGGGGAAGAGGCTTTCTAAATTCTTTGACCTCCCTCAATGGAGAGCAGGACTGAGAGGCAGGCAGGAAGAGGTCAGAGACTTCTTCAGAACAGGTTTCCAAAAACCAAAACCAAACCAAACAAACAACAAAAAGGAGAAGCTTTTCTTCTAAGGATGATTCTAAGGCCTTTACTTGGTGAAATCATTTTTTCCTGCCACCACCAAAACTTAAGTATGTACATGAATCCTTTCAGGGTCTCCTGAAATTGTGCACTGTGAATCTGTAAGTTTGGGTGGGTGCTAAGATTCAGCATTTCTGACACGACCCATTGACAGGACAATGCCCATGAGATTGCTTCAACGGCTGATTAATAAAACACTCTAAAATGAGCCTATATTGATTGCATGTGATAGTGGATTTCACTGTGACCTTTTCATTAATGTATATAACATGTTCCATCTGATTCGTCTGCTCATCCCCTTATTCCCAGTGAGTTCTGCTTTCTGTCTTTTGTTGTGTGTTATCTCATGAATTCAATTAGGGTTGCTTATAGAAGCAAGGGTAAGAGTTGTTCTCAGAAGCTTGGGAACATTATCAGTGGCTACTGAAGAAAATGTTAAGGAATGAATTTCATCTAGTGGCAGCCAGGCAGCCCTCATATTCTGATGTGAACAATTTAAATGGTCCTTGAAGAGATGACTGCATGGTGATATGCCGAAGGGTTAGGACTATGGCTTTCATATTTATTTGGTAATTTCTTGACATGTTTTCAATTGTTAGTATTCTGAGATAATGGGTTGTGCCATGTTAAATTGCCTCTGGGAAACAGCTATGACCTCACTGCTTTATTCAGGTGACTGACAGCTGGAGTCCTAGGTTGCTCTAATTTGGTCACTATACAAGGAAAACTACAAAGAATGACACTACCTTTATCCAATTCTAATTGCAACATGATGTACTAGGATGTTCCCTCCATTCTTCCTCTTTTTTTCCTCTTCTTTTAAGCTGCTACTGAGTCAATGGAACCCAGCCAAAACCCTGGAAGCCGTCCAGACCTGCGCATTTCTCTTGCCCATTACAGCTGAAACCGTACTAGGGAAGCAGAAATAGCTCTACATATACAAACATTTCCCCCTACAATTCAAGATTACTACTGGCATGCCAAATCAATATTAGGGACGTGTTTAATACACTTATGTATTTGGGGGGTAGGGAATAGAAATAACACCTTTTATTTCAGAATCAATTTGAAGGGGGCTGACTTCATGCTCTGAATAGAGATCTCAGCCCATAATCTTGGGTTCCTGAGCACACAGCACCAGTTTTAGCTTCTAATTTACTCTCTGGTGACTTAGTGGTATTGCTTAATTATAGCAGTTGCAAATTCCATCCTCCCAAATACATCACAGGCAGCCAAACATCTGCGGGGTTCTGCGGGAGGGAGGACGCCAAAATGAAATGCTCATTTTTGTATTATTTTGCTTTTATTAGTTTTTAATACATATATGTAATAAACAAGACGAGCAAGACAACACTTAAATATGCACCAATGGTAATCAAATGTAAGATATTAAGTTGCACAAATGCCCCTTCTATGAAAGGAATAGGCCTCTCTAGAGACGCGAGGCTGTGGCGGGGTATGTGTTAAAATAACACTGACGTTTCAGCGACCGGGTAGAAGGAAGAAGAGTTTTGAGCATGGAAGTGTAGATCAGAGGCAGAGGAAGTCCTGCAGAACACCTTGGTGCTGATGCCCTGGGAAGTGGAGGACTAACTACTGACCCATTGGCACCCTCCGATTGCCAAGGCTGGGCTTCCAGTAAGGCTGACAAAGGCAGAGTAATGTCGAGCTCAGAGGTCAAAGCTGTGCTAGCCCTGAATTGTCTCGACTTGGTGACTGACAGACAATGGCAAAATGATGGCTATTTTCAATAAAAGATGTTTCCAAGGAAAACCTAAAGTACTATCATTTTAAGAAATTAACTTTATCCATTATGAGACAAACCAAAAGATATAAGGCTGGGTGTGGTAGAGAATGCCTTTACTACCTGCACTTGGGAGGCAGAAACAGGCATATTACTGTGAATTTGAAGCTAGCCTAATCTGTGTCACAATTCCCAGGCTAACCAGGGTGATGTAGTAAGACCCTGTTTTTTTTTTTTTTTTTTAAAGTGAAATAATTTCTCATGTGTAAGTGTGTGAAAACTCTATGGGAGCTGTTTTTTTCTTTGTTACAGAAAGATATTTTCCATCACTAAAAGAGATCCATTTATCCCTAGGACACATGAGAGAAAGCCAGGGGTGGCGGGACATGCCTGTGCTCCCAGAACTGGGGAGATGGAGACCAGCTCATCCCTAGGGATTACTGTTGGCCAACTCCACCTACGTAGTAAGTTCCAAGTCAGTGAGAGGCCCTGCCTCAAGAATCAAGGTGCATGGTACCCGCGAATGATATCCAAGGTTGACAACTGGCTTTCACATGCTTACATGTGCAGGTATACCCAAACTCATACAAGCGTGTGCGTACACACACACACACACACACACACACACACACACACACACACACACACAGTGAGGAGGACTATTCTTAACTATAATCCTTTGAAAACATCATAATGAAATCAACTGTAAACTTCACAGAGATTCATTCTTCTTGTGCAATAGTATTTGTAAAAACTCAAAAAGAGAAGGGGAAAGCAGAAAAAAGTACAAAATATAAAAAAATAGCTAATTAAAAAAATTGCTTCTCATATGCTCAACAGGGATCTGGTAAGAATTAAGCTGAGGCTAATGGAGCTCTCAGCCCCCATATAACACCACCGAGGGAGGAAGGCTGGATATTGCCTTCTAGGAGGCAAACAGCTTAAGGAGCTCAGTGGATGTCTTTGTGAAGCCTACTGAGCAAATGCTCCCGTCCCCAGTTGGTGTGATGATCATCTCCAATCGGGTAATATTGCTGTCACTGTGGAGCTAGGTGTGACCCTTGCGAGTGCTTACAACTTCGTCATCTCAATGAGGTGTTAGCTAGAAGCTGAGGGAGATTGGCAAGGGCCTCTTATTAGACCAGCCAGAAGCCCAGGGTCTTGTGGATGCCTAGGAGTGTGCTAGGCATATATATGGTTTATTAGGAAGACTCAGCCCTTCCCTTTGCTGAACCCGTGTGTGTGTGTGTGTGTGTGTGTGTTTTCTAAAGCCCAGCAGTCTCCAAGCAATCCTGTCTTAGATTATCTTGCCTCATCCATGGGTGACTCAAGGCTATATATAATCAGGCATTTCCTGGAGAATTCCCAGTTTCCAAGAGCTGGTCTGGTATAAAGTGCTGGCAAAACCTCATGGGGTACTACATTTATGCTTCATACTCTCTTTCTACTGGGCCTCTGCACAATGTTTGCTGGTTTTGCTAGCTACTCTAAGTGCCTCCAGCATCAAATGCCCCAAAGCCTGTTAGGAGCTGCAGGGACTGGTACCCCATGTGCAACTACTGCCATTCAAGAGCCTGAGATGAAACCTATGCACCCTCAAGTTCACATAGTTCATCTTGGAGGTTTGAGGGGCTAAATGAGTCAGTCAATCTAAGGCCATTTACTAGGAAGGAAGATTTTGAGTGATAGAAAAAGTTTGACTAGAAAGAACAAAAGCTTGTGATAGATTCTATATGATGTCCCAGAGAAGTCTTTTTGGTGAGGAATGTGTGTGTGTGTGTGTGTGTGTGTGTGTGTGTGTGTGTGTATGTGTGTGTATATATGTGTGTGTGTGTATGTATATGTATGTATGTTTACA
This sequence comes from Arvicola amphibius, assembly GCF_903992535.2. Classification (NCBI taxonomy): domain Eukaryota; kingdom Metazoa; phylum Chordata; class Mammalia; order Rodentia; family Cricetidae; genus Arvicola; species Arvicola amphibius. The sequence goes on from NC_052051.1 coordinate 94,442,140, forward strand.
AAGCAACGTGTTTTACTGTGGCATTTCATATACTCTTCCTTGTGTCTGAGCCTCTTTCCTTGCCCCTGTGAGCCCACTTTCCCTCTTACAGGTCATGCATATTCCTTCACCCTCTCCTTCCTTAAAAGCCTCTCCTCAGCTTGGTTATAAAGCACCCGCTGCATAAGCACAGGATCCATAGAAATGCGTCTGTGTAAACACAGTGCTTCTGTGGCAGGGGAAGTCAAAGGCTACGGACCCTCTGCCTCCTGCTCTTACCAACTTCGAAACCTGAGCTTCTAAGGAGTTAGCAGAATGATTTAAAGGACATTGGGTGACACAGAGAGTGCTAATCTATTTATTCAAGTTAACAGTTTTGTTTAAAAATAAACCACTAAGGCCAGGGCGGTGGTACACTCCTTTAATCCCAGGCAGGCAGATCTCTGGGAGTTTGAGGTCAGCCTGGTCTGCAAAGCTAGTTCTAGGACAGTCAAGGCTACACTTGAAAAGAAAAGCCTTGTCTCTAAAAACCAAAACCAACCAAGCCAAAAAAAAAAAAAGAACAAAACCCAAACCAGAAAACAACCAATTACTAATCCATTAGTAGATTCCTTTTAAAGTTTAGAATTGCAAAATCAAATATTAATTATGTCTAATTCTTCAATTTTTTTGGTTTTTTCGAGACAGGGTTTCCCTGTAGTTTCTAGAGCCTGTCCTGGAACTAGCTCTTGTAGACCAGGCTGGCCTCGAACTCAGAGATCCACTTGCCTCTGCCTCCCGAGTGCTGGGATTAAAGGCATGCACCACCACCGCCCAGCTTAATTCTTTTTATTTAATATTTTTTGACACTGTGTGTGTGTGTGTGTGTGTGTGTGTGTACCTGGTTGTCATGGAATTCCCTAGGCGGCCTCCACCTTACAGAGCTGCCCCTGCCTCTGCTTCCTGAGACGAGTATTAGGATTAAAGACGTGCCCCATCACACCCATCCCCTTGTCAGATTGTTTAACCTTCAGGTGTGAGTTTAACAAATGTTCATATTGTTACAACATGGGGTTGAAGGATTTAAGAAGCCTGAGATGGTGAACGTCTCATACTTAGGCTATGAATGACTTAAACCTTTCAAATCAAATGGTACTTGGGTCACTTTTGCCATGTGAGGGGAGGAAAATAAGACTTTCTTTTCTTAAAAACAAGTGGCTTGGCTCTTGCGGCTTCTGTAACTTTAAGTGCTGAGGCTGCAAGCTTCTAAACAGATGGAGATGTAAAGACAGAATAACTATGAAGAAAGGGAAATTATTTTCAGATAAGTAGACATAGCTATTTTGTATTTATTAATGAGAGTATATTAGGTATTTCAGCATCCAGAAATAAAGACCCTTTGTCTTCTTGAGTGACTTAGGTTGGACTAAACTCAAGTATTATTGACATTGATTTTGAATTCTGCATGACACCCAGGAGTTTCCTAACTCTAAATATATTTTAGTAAAATACCCAGACTAGAAAATTATGGAATGTGTTTTTAAGTTCATTGAAACCAAAACCACACAAGTTAATGTGATCCCACCACTCCCGCCTAAGAATGAGTTCTTATTTTCCTCTAGAGTCCTTCATCTAAGGGGTGGAAGAAATGAGCCCATCTCTTTACATTAACTTTAGAACTAGGGTAATTAAAAACTCCTGTTACCAAAAGATTCAGAGTAAATTAGTAATCTGAAAAGCCCTGAAACAAATAGACAGGAGGATTCTGGTCTCTTGGTTGTGCGGGACTCTGCAGGTTGCCTGGGGCCATTGCCTCCTTCTTTGCTTTTAATTCATTCCTGGTGGCAACATTCTTTCTTGTAGGTTGGAGTTAGCATAGAAAAGAAAACCTATTGTTTGGAAGGAGGGGTCTGGTAATGGTATAGAGGGCCATTGAGAGTTGAACTCAGACTATTGAATTGAGAATCCAGAGTTCTTACCACTATGTCAGGTCCCTGCTAGGTTTACTATGCTCCAGTAGATGGTCCCATACCTATGTGTATGTGGGCAGCACAAATTGGACTCAATGTGAGAAGAAGAGGAGAAGGACTTAGATGATAATGAGATGAAATTGGGAGGGGTTGGGGATGGATTTGGAAGGAGTTAGTGGGAGGAGTGGATGGTGGTGAATATGATCAAAATACATTTTGTGCATGTATGAAATTCTTAAAGAATTAATAAAAATAAAATACTAAATAAACTAAGGCATTCTTATTTGAAAATGTGATAAACAACATTTGCTAAAACAAATGATCTGGTGAATACAAGTCTAATTTATGAATAGTTTTGTGCTGTATCGTCCATCAGCAGTTCCTTCCCTGCATGCTGGTTCACTGCTCAGCCTAACAGGGAGGTGGAAAGTCTGCCCTTTAGAGGGGCTGATACTTTGGGGGATAATTCTTTCCTTTAGCAGTATTTCACCCCTTTTCTGAAACACTTAAGTGTAGTAGGGAGGTTGCTTGTTCGTTTCCTGGCTGCCTAGACTCCTGTAATAATCACACAGTAACTATACTATTTGAGTCACTGCTTAGCCCATTAGCTCTAGCTTCTTATTTGCTAACTCTTACATCTTAATTTAACCCATCTCCATTAATCTGTGCATCATCACGAGGTCATGGCCTACCAGCAAAGTTTCAGGGCATCTGTCTCCGGTGGCAGCTCCATGTCTTCTCCTTCTCCTCATTTCTTCCAGCATTCAGTTTAGTTTCCCTGCCTAGCTCTACTCAGCCTATCACAGGCTCAAGACAGTTTCTTTAGAAACCAGTGGTATTCTCAGCAAACAGAGGGGAATCCCACATCACTGAAGTATCATATTTACCTTTTTCTTTGTGATATTGGGGATCAAACACAGGCCCTCAAACATGGTTGGCAAGTATGCTTAACTCTTCTACTTTTCCCAGTCCGCCTTTGTCACAACCCTAATAGACTTTTGAAGAGTATCAGTTGGTTATTTTATATAATGCTTCATTGTGTAAATTCTGCAAGGGCATTCTATTACATAGCTACAACACCACCATCAAAATCAGAACATTAACCTCCATGTGCCACTATTATCTGCTCCACAATATCCAAATTTGGCTAATTTCCCCAATAATGTCTTTAATAATAGAGAGAATTCTAGGTGGTGCGTTATGTTCAACTGCCAAGTTGATCGATTCTCCCCTCCCCTTCCCTCTTCCCCCTTCCCGCCTTCCTTCCCTCTTTCCTTCCTTCCTTTCTTTTTTCCTTCTTTCCCTCCCTCCCTTCTTCTATCATTCCTCTCCCCTCCCACCACACACAAACACACTCAGCCACATCCCTGCTCCTGTTGACCTTGATTTCACAGATCTGTGAACTGGGCAGGATCCTTTGTGTGTTTGCTCTTGTGCCTCTACCACCGCTGATTCCTTGTCCATAAAAGTTTTTCTCTATAGTGGTAAACAGCATACATAGGGTTAAATAACCAGCTTTTAAAAAAAAATGTTGCCCTTTGTCCATTACAGAGCATGCCTGGTTGCTTGTAGCATTCTACTTCTGATTAAAAAAAAACAGCAGTGCTGTATTGATATGCTTTCCTTTGGAGATATTATTCTTCACAAGCACACTGGGTAATATTGGAATTATTTTAATTGAGCCCAAACATTTCAGTACTGCTTTCCAGAAAATTCAGGGTGGAAAATGCCTTTGTTTCTTGTTAGTGGCAGTCACCTGCCTTCCAGAGGTTGTTGCGATGTTTTTGGTGGCCATGCCTGTCACCCGTTTTTGACTAACAGGCATCTAGTTTGCCCCTTATTTACCTCTCAACACGAAATGACATCCAGAATGTTCTTGCTGAATCAACTTTTCTGGCGCTCAACTTTCTTTTCCGTCCCCTCACCTCTGTGAAGGAGCCGTCAGGCCTAGGGATTCAGCTTTGTCGCACGGGCGCACACTTCAAAGGCATTTCGGCATTCACACTTCAAAATTAAAATATACATTTTCTTTTCAGCGACTGAGCATTGGAACAGAATCACATGGGATACGGAAGTGGTAGAGTAGAACAGAAGAAACTCTAACACAGAAACAAGCACTTCCCAGGGAATTAACTTTCTCAAACATGTGTTTCCCAGGACACTGGAAACACTAATTCTGTGTTGTTGGTATTGTTTCTTTGTTCTACTCTGCCACTTCCGTGTCCCACCTGACTCCATTTCACACCTCAGTCGCCAACTAAGAAAATGTATATTTCAGGTTAGATTTTAACTTTAAGCACAATTTTGAAGAACTCCCAGCATTAAAAATGCTGACACCAAGGGTCTTTGCTGAATGGTGTGATCCAAGAGAGTCCTCTCCACAGGGACAACTGTGTCATCTGGAGACAGGCAGCGTCTCCCCCTCAAGCCATATATCATTTAACTACCGTCCTGTGGGGACCAATGGAATCTTGGCACGTGAGCTGCCTGGTGTGTGACATGGAAGGTTCCATATTTCAGAATAATCACCCAATTACAGACTGTTACAATGGGTCTGATGTGTCCCTCCGCTGGTCTGGTAGACGGCCCATTGAAACCGGTGTCGCAGAGGACTTTCCATTCCTGCTGTGCTCCGGTGGTATTGTTTACTCTGCATCTGAGGGGAGCTCATTATTGTCTGGATGATCACATAATAAGGCCTTTATGAGGAGGTGGGTAGAAAGAGGAGAGTACCCAATGTGAGCAGCCTAGAACATGGCCAGTCTCTGGTCAGCTTGGGGTCCTCACTCATGAGAGACATGGTGGGCTCAGACCATAGGTTCTGGCTACTTTTGTCTCAGTTGTGCCAAGAAGGCCTCCTTCCTCTTCCTTCCCCCTTTGCCAGCCAAGAAGGAATGGTTTTCTTATTTCTAGGAAGATAAAGCACATGTTTGCCCATTTTTCTCCCTAGATTTAAGCAAGCTGAGCCAGTCCTCTAATGGTTAAATAAGTATACAAATACTATTTTTATTTTCTGGCTCCTAGTGAGAGAGTTTTAGGTTTTTCTGTAAGCTAAGAGGAAGTAGATATTGGAGAATAAATAGAATAATTTATTAGATCTTGGTAAGAGGGACAACAGAAACACATATCAACAAGATTACAACCTCACTTTAAATCTAGACCATCCCTACTCTGACCCATCAGCAGTGCAGGATTTGAATTGAGGAAGATTAATAACTTGTTTTATTTTTATTTTAAATTGTGTCTCTGTGTGGGTTTGTGCATGTGAGTGCAATGCCAGTAGAAGCCAGAAGAGGGCATCTGATCTCCCTGGTGGGGTGCCAGGTGGTTGTCCTGGGAACTGAATTTGGGTCCTCTGCAAGAGTTGTACAGGATCTGAACCAATCCTCCAGTCCCAGCATCTCTTTAAGGATGTTAGTCAGCACTGAATGTAGGTAGACTTTCCATGGCCATATGGCCACCAGACACTTGCCTTATACCAGGTTTGCAATTGTGAACCATACTCTTTATTCAGATTGCTGAACAAACTCTAAGCCTGAGCGAGGGTTGAGGATCATAAGGAACAGCCAGACACCTGCTTCAGGGACTTTAGAGCCGTGCACAGTATCCCAGTGCTCAACAGGGTCCTGGAAACAGTGAGATCTGTACAAAACAGAGAAGGAACAGGTCTGGGGGTGATTGATCTTGGTGGAGAGAGGGATTGGGAATATTTTTCCAGAAGTAAAGCTGCCTGATCTGGATTTCTGATGAATGTACAAGAGAGACACAGATTCACCTAAGTGGAAGAAGTACAGGCCGAGAGTGAGAGACACATCAGTCCCGGTCTGCCCCTTAGCATTGTGGGAATATGACAGGTATGTTGGGGAAGCCTACTCAGTGCCACCAATAACTCTGAGGCAAGATCTGTTTAGATCTGTTTAGAGGTTGGGGTGCTCAGAGATCAGGAAGAAGCAGCATAAAAAGAAGGTGGCTTCCTCCAGAGCTTTCTCTACGACCCTCTGTGGTACTGTTAATGGATTCGGTATCTCACCTTGCTCAAGTTGTCTTTAAGTACTGACTGAGGTTTTACCTTGAAGGTTCTCTTTCAAAGTTGTAGACACATGGTTGTACATTTCCTTACAGTGGCAGCTTGGCTGGTCTGGAAAGATAGCACAAGATAACCATGTTTCCAGCAGTCCCAAGGATAGGATATTTATTTCTTCTCGAAATAGGTGTCTGTCATCCTATTAGGTAGCTCCATATGGACTCTAGTTTGGCTCTATGCTTTGATATTTCTTAGCATTGATTAACACTATATAACACATTTGTCTGCTCCTGAATATTGTCTTCTCAGATGGTTTAGTGTCCACTCATAGATCATACAATGACATCTCCTCAGAACTTAAAAAGTGAACCTGTTAAATGAACATATGTCTTTTTATCAGGCAACGAGAGTGAGATAGTCAGGGCGGCCTGCAAGCTTCCTTGGATACCAGAAAGTACAAACGTCAAAGTTCTGCTTAAGTCTATCAGTGTCGCCTGCTTTTATTATGTCTCTTGATTTCTCATGTTTTATAATACCCTTTTTTCTGTCTTTTATCAGAAGATATTTACAAATCATTTTTAGAAACAGAAAATTTGAGACTGGAGAAATGTCTCAGCAGGTAAGAGCACTTGCTGCTCTTGCAGAGGGCCTGGGTTCAGTTCTCAGCACCCTATGGGGGCTTACAGTTGACTGTAGTTACAGTTTCAGGGGATCCAACATACTCTTCTGGCCCCTACAGGAATGGCACAAGTATGGTACACATATATAGATGCACATAAAGCACCCATGCATGTAAAATAAAAACAAATAAATACTAAAAAGTGAATATCATACACAAATAAATATAAAAATTTAAAAATAGTCAAGGGTCTAGAAAATAATCGTAGACAATGGAAGCATAACATTTTATTAAATAGCAATGAAATATATGAGTGGAAACCCTTTGGTTAAGCGTTAGTTCATGGGTTCTTGTGGCTGTTATCCTCTCAGATGGTCTCATTCCTACTGGAATGCTTGTGCGGGTCGTTCCCTTGTTAAGTTCCTGTAGATTCATCTTCTCATCTCTAGACATGTCTAAGCACTTGTGTATGTCTATCTGGGTAACCATAACTATCATTAGTTATGTATTTCACAGAACATAGAAATTTAAAGCTGAAAGGAAGGTAATCACCCAAATCCCATTTAACACAAGCGATAGATGGGCATTTTGAAACCACAAAGACATTACAGTGTACAGCTGGCACGCTGTAGGTTATTGCACGGGCTCAGTGGGGCTCTCTTAGAAATGTGTGGGTGGGGCCTGAGGGATCCTGGGTGGACTGCACTATGTGGGTGGGTTCTGTGGGATCCTGGGTGGGTCTGCATTGTGTGGGCGGGGCCTAAGGGATCCTAGGTGGGCTTGCATTGTGTGGGCAGGGCCTGAAGTATCCTGGATGGGCTTGCATTGTTCTTCCTTAACCGACAAACAGAAACTTGGTGTGGGGCTTTCTTTTGGAAAATAAATTTTCATCTAGTTATTTATTTATACTTGTCTTCTCTGCTAGAAGTGTTGGTCCCCTGCGACAATGTCTTAGTCACATTTCTATGTGACTTGGAAGACCAAGGTACAAGTTGGCTGAGAGAATGAATGAATGAATGAACCCTTTGCTAAGCATGAGCATTAGCTGGAAGGTTCTACTGCTGTTACTTCTTTACTGCCTTATAGAGTTTACTGTTCACACATACCACATGGATGGTATATAGCCAAGAATGAATGAATGAATAGATGAATGAATGAATGAATAAAATTAAATGAAATTTATGCACTAGCAATGCTGAAGCATGTATGGGCAGCCTATATATGGCAATTCTGTTGAACTTGTCTATATTGGGTATCATAGTCTAAGTTGATGAGGACAACTGATCAGGTCTCTTCCTCAAGAGGGCATCAGATCTCATTAAAAATTGTGTGAGCCACCATGTGGTTGCTGGGAATTGAACTTAGGATTTTTGGAAGAGCAGGCAGTGCTCTTAACCTCTGAGCCATCTCTCCAGTCCAGCATATAGTCAAGACAGTGAGCCAAATGGCACCTTATAAGATTGGAAGAACCCAAGTGTGCCATGAGGAGAGAATCAAAGAAACTTGGTGAAGAGTTTGCTGTCTGTTGCTAGAACAAAGGAATCAAGGAAGGTGCCAAAGTTGGAGCAGTTCTACATCTACAACTGGAGGGCCTGGATGCTGAGGGGGGAGAGATTGGGTGGGGGGGAGATAAAATAATGTGCAGGCTACTATGCAACAATCTGGAGCTCACCTTTTTTCCTGTCTCTGTGATCAAACGTGGCTGCAGAGGCTCGAGTCCTCACAGTTCAGTTAGCTGCCAGGAAGGAGGAAAAAAGATGGGAAGAAAAAGGGCCCAAATGAACATGTTTCCGGTTTCTTTCTGTTCTTCTCTTCTTAAAGATTTATTTTGTATTGTGTGTGCGTGTGTCTGTCTGACTCTGTGTGTGTGTGTGTGTGTGTGTGTGTGTGTGTGTATGTACATGCTGGGCACACATTCTCATGAAGACAGAAGAGGGCCCTGGATCCCCTGGAGCTGGAGCTTTGGGTGGTTGTGAGCCACCCTCCATGGGTGCTGGGAACTGAACCTGGGTTCTCTGCAAGAGCAGCAAGTACTCAGAATGGCGGAGCATCTTGCCAACTCCAGGCTTCTTTTCTCCCGTGCTTGCCTCTTGTTGACCACAGCTCTGTTACGTGGCTCTGCTATGCTATAAGGCTTTCGGAAATACAGTGTTTTAGCTAGGTATATGTGATAAGTAAAATCCAGAGGGTTTTTTTTTGACAATGGAGAAGGTGAAGCTGGATATTGTGGTCTCACTAGTGGTCTTTGTCTCATAAAGCTGCATGTAAAACTCTCTCTAACCCCTAATCCAGTGCTGTTTCCTGGCTGAAGATCTGAGCTCTTGGGTAGAGGCAGAATGGGAGAGTGGGAAGTGTCCCAGGCTCAGTGGCCAATGCCAGGCTTTGAAAACAAACATTTATCTTGGATGTGATATTAAATTTCTCTAGTTTGCTTATAAATCTCCCTCCTTCCCTCCCTCCCTCTCTCCCTCCCTCCCTCCCTCCCTCCCTCCCCCTCTCTCTCTGGCTTTTTGAGACAGAGTTTCTCTGTAACTTTGGAGCCTGTCCTGGAACTAGTTCTTGTAGACCAGGCTGGCCTAAAGCTCACACGAGAGCCACCTGTCTCTGCCTCTCAAGTGCTGGGATTAAAGGCTTGTGTGTCACCACCACCCAGCTATAAATCTCCTAAAATGGTTTGCTGGATAGAATGATCTCTGAACTGTCTGATTGATGTCTGAATGATGTCTGAATGTATGTGTGCATGTGATTGTGTGTGTGGCCAGAGACAGCATACAGTGTTGTTCTTCCTTTTATTTGAGGGAAGACTTCTTGTGAATGCCAGACTAGTTGGCCCACAAGCTCTCTGGGACTCTCTGTCTCTGTCTAGTGTCTTGCTGTAGGAACACTGAGTTTAGTCAGTGATCCTCAATTTTTCCAATGCTGAATCCTTTAATACAGTTCCTCATGTTATGATGACCTCCAACCATACAATTGTTTTCATTGCTACTTCATAACTATAATTTTGCTACTGTTTTGAATTGTAATATAAATATTTTTGGAGACAAGTTTTCCAAAGGGGTCTTGACCCACAGGTTGAGAATTGTAGGATTAGATGCTCAGAACCCAGTAGGGCTTTATGTGGACTCATTGGGTCCTCACACTTTCCCAGAGAGTTCTTTACCCACAGCACCATACCCTCAGTCCAGATCCCTGAATCTCTAGAATATCTCATGACAATAAAAACCAATTATGCTAATAATGAAAACTGAACTAGTCACAGGACTCCTTGTCTCTGTGTAGGTCTGTCATGGATGTATATCTTTGAGAGCCATCTTAAGGCTCAATGGTTAAGCTGGCTTCAAACCGCTTCTTCCCCTCAATTTGACTGTTTGGTCAAGTGAAGACCAGAGTGCTGTCTACTCATGGACAGCAGCTCTTCTGCCCTTCCCTCGACAGCAGGGCTCTGTTTGCCTTCAGTGTCAGTCAGCAGTCTCAGGACTTCTTAACCTCCAAGCTGGCTGCTTTGGTTCCCTTTCTGCTCGGCACATATGTACCACTCTCTCCTAGGAGAAGGGAGTGTCCAGTGTCTGGGAGGGACTGCTTTGTTCCCTGGAATGTAGAGGAGAAATAGGGCATTGTGCACGGGCCCTCATATATATTAAGGTTACCATGGAAATTCCTGTCTCCAAGGAAATCACACCCATCTTAGTGCTCACAGCTACCTGTGACTCCAGTTCTAGGGAGCTGATGACTTCTTCTGGCACCCAAAGGCACTATTATCCCTGACAACACCACTAGCTTCTCAGTCCTCAATCCCAAAGACATTTCTTCTCAGTCCTCCTGGATGTCCACTCCCAAGACCTTTTGTCTTCACATAGGTAGATCCTGATACTCACGCTCCCCTGATCCTCTATGCTCTTCTCCCAAACTCTCAAAGAACTCCTACTCCATCCCTCTCAAACACAAGAGGGTCTTCCTGTTCCTTCTCTCTACACGTTTTATGCAGGTAGTAGCTCCTTCCTGTTGGATGACCCTTTCATTGTCACCCTTTCTTCTCTGTGACTAATCCCACTTCCTCCCAAACTGCCCTACTACATATCCCAGATAACATCCTTAACCCTCCCTCAACACAGGACACTTTCCTAATCCCCACTACCTCAGCCCCAGTTCCTTGTCCCTAAACGTCCTAACTCTCTTCTCACACCCCTATTTTTCCTCTGCCCAAATGATTGCCAAACATAAACTGCCAACTGCCTGAATTCATTCACTATCCAGACATCAAACACTTTGAAGAAGTCATACTCCCAATTACAAGATACAACTAAACCCAAGCCATCCTCTCTCTGACCCATGCACACTTATATGGCCAAACCCTTACTTGGGTCAAGGTCCTCCACCCCTCCTCCCACACATCACTGATATCCTCTTCAATGCCTCCACTACTTTCTTTGGACCTCTTTTTAATGCCCTCTGTTAGCCGCAGTCCCTCTCACAGCCAATATCCAACTTCAATACTGACTACCTGTCCCCTTGACTACACAAATCCCCCTTTAGGAACCAAATTCTCTCAAACTTTCTACACCAACCCCCAAAACCTACTGCAGATTGTCCCTTCTATCATTTATCAAAACCTCCTCAATGATTCAAGTTCCTAAAACATTTCAATTTCAGAACCCACCTGAACACCCCAGAAAAGACTATTCTAATGTAACTGAAGCTTCTCAAGTTATATTCTCCCCAATACAAGCATACCCTGCTTTCAGAGAACAGTTGTTTTCAGTTAACCTGATATAGTCAATCAAAAGTTTCCCAATTCCTCTCAAGAATTCTCAAACACATTCCAGATAAGTTTTCCTGCCTACTGCCTATTACTAAGAGGGGTTCTGTTATTCTCTAAAAAGTGGCGGGTGTACTGAACTGAGCAGCAGCGGATGACCCAAAGGGGTGGTGGTTCCCTGAGGGCCAGCGGAGGGCAATGAGGGGCAGCTGGTCCCACCACCTGAGTCCCAGGAGCGTCCCAAGCGGGTGGGAGATCACAGTGGGTGAGAGACAGATACACCATACAGAGAGAGTTTGAGTATAGACTTTATTTAGTGGGTTATGGAAAGAAAGGGGAAGGGGAAGAAAGAGAGAGACAGAGAGAGAGAGACAGACAGAGAGAGACAGACAGAGAGAGAGACAGAGAGAGACAGAGAGAGAGACGAGAGAAACAGACAGAGAGAGAGAGACAGAGACAGAGACAGAAACAGAGACAGAGAGAGAAAGGCAGCAGCCTCCTCTTCAGAAAAGGGACTGGGAGAGAGAGCATGCAGGCTGGAGGAAAGGGATGATTTGCTTGCCCAGGAGGAAGGGGATAAGTGGGCGGGGCTTATCTTTTAAGGGGACAGATTAACCAGTTGACAGGATAAATCATAACAGGTTCTCTCCCCTTTTTCCTGGTCTTGGGACATCTCTTCCCAATTGCCAGCACCATGAACCTACAAGTTTCAAATGTACATCTAAGATAAAAAAAATCTGAGCTCCTGAGCTTTACCTTATTACTCCAGCAACCCCAGTGCAAGCACCATCCCCAGCTATTTCCATGGAATCTCCATCGTGGTCCAGCCTCACAGACTACACTTCCCAATGGTACAAGTAACACAGCCTGCTCTTCCCACCTTTACCAGCAACCAGCTTCCTTGGGTTCCCTAACAATGGTATCCCAATGTCATCAGGAAGCAGCTAGAGTGACCTATGATACCAACTTATACAACACCTAATAACCCAATAATAATAAAACAAAAAGGTGGGAATGACGGGACTCTAGACAGTGTGGACACGGCAAACAAGGCTCTTGCAGGTCTTGCCCTCTCTCTTGTATTCTTTCTGCCTTGCTAAAAAACAGTTAGATTACATTCCTAAAGCTAACCACCAAGGTCTGTTCCTTTATTTGGCCATTTCCTCCTCCTTAGGCCGATTATTAAGGTTCAACTATCAAAGTATTGAAATACAGCAATCAAAAGGCCCCATTTGGCTCACCTAATTAACATGCCCAATTGAAATTAAACACCTCATCCTAACACAGGATTTCCCCTTTTCCCTTTATAAACTGTTATTTGCCTATGGGCCACGTGTGTCTCCTCTCTATTCCTTTGTGTCCTACCCCCATCCCCCACCTTGGACAAACACCCCTTCCCCTCTCCCTTGTTCCCTTCCCCTCCTACCTTTTCCTCTGTCTCCTGTCTTTGTCCCTTATTCTCTGCCTTCTGTCCCTCTGGTACAAATAAATCTCCTTTGTGCTGGGAACTTGATGTTGGGCTATCCAGAGATTCCCTACAAAGACACCTGCAGACCAGTAAGCTCCAGGAATCTGTCTGTTTCTGCATGCCCCTACTCAGCACCAGAATTACAAGCACCAGTCACTGTGTCTGTCCTTTTTATGTACATGCTGAAGATCAAACACAGTCCCTCATGCTTGTAGTAACCTTGCCACCCTGCAATTACATCTTGATGACTGGATACTGACAAAACTGGCTACCCATGGGCTTCTCAGAAATAACTCCCTGTCATGAAGCAATGAATGACTGTGAAAGCTAGTTGCTAACTCTTGTCTTTGGGAGCTCCAAGCTTTGAGTTTGGATTGCGGTGGGACAATGGTTTTGTACCTTGTAAATATTTGTCACTTGTATTGGCTTAATAAAATGCTGATTGGGCAGTAGCCAGGCAGGAAGTATAGGCGGGGTGACCAGACAGGAAGTAGAGTCAGGGCGACAAGAACAGGAGAATTCTGGGAAGAGGAAAGACTCAGTCTGCAGTGGTCACTCAGACACAGAGGAAGCAAAATGAGAACACCTTGCTAATAAAAGATACCAAGCCACGTGGCTATCACAGACAAGAATTATAGGTTAATATAGGATGTAAGAGTTAATAAGAAGCCCGAGCTAACAGGCCAACCAGTTTATGATTAATGTAGACCTCTGTGTGTTTCTTTGGGACTGAACAGCTGCGGGACTGGGTGGGACCTCTGTCAAAATTGGACCACATTATTAAAGACAAGGGCCCTGTGGTACAGCTGGTGGTATGAGAGGGTAACAGACGTTAACCTATGTCAGTTCCCACCACCAAGGAAAAGATTTTTAAATTACTCAAATGGTGCATTGCTGCTGTTGTGGGGGATGGAAGAAAGCAATCTACAGACAGACCTCTACCATCAGCAAAGCTGGTAAACTGCCTAATGTCTGGCTAAAAAACAAAACAAATGAGAGTCCACATATAATATGTCTAAATATCTGTAGGGTTGAGGTAAAGATAAGGACAAGCAAAACTGAAAACTAAAGAAGCTTATTTCTCCTAGATGCAAATAAGAAATTTCACCTTCCCTTCTATTACAGAACTGACTTAAAAGACTTGGAATATAAGGCCTTTCACAGTCTGAAATGTATTTGGATCTGTGTTTAGCTAGTTCTCCTTTGATGGGTTATGTTTTTCGAGACAGGGTCTGATTGTGATGCATAACTGGCTGGTTGTTGAAATCACTATGTAGCCAAGGAAGACCTTAAACTCTTCCTCCCCCCCTCCTTCTCTCTTTCTATTTAAAAATTGATTTATTTATTTTTATAGGTATGAATGTTTTGCCTGCATGTATATATATATATATGTGTGTGTGTGTGTGTGTGTGTGTGTGTGTGTGTGTGTGTGTGTGTGTTGCTTTGTTCAGTACCCACAGAAGCCAGAAAAGGGTGATGGAAGCCCTGGAACTGGGGTTACACACAGTTGTGACCACATTGTGGATTCTGGGAACTGAACCCAGTCTTCTGCAAGAGCAGCAAGTGCTTTTAACCACTGAGCTATCTCTCCAGCCCCAGCCTTAAATTGTTGGTCTTCCCTGCCTCCACACTCTGGGTGCTGGGACAGCAGTAGTGAACTGTCACCCTGCCAGTACAGTGAGTCTAGAGCAGCTCTCTCAAGAGAATGGGACAGTAAGATGGCCTAGTGGGCGAAGGCTCTCACCACCAAGCTAAGGACTTGACTTCAGTCCTACGGCCCATATGGCGTAAAGAAAGAATTGACACCTACCTTCCTCTGACCTCTAATATGTACCCCAATACACACACACACACACACACACACAATGCATACATACATACATACATACATACATACATACCAACTTACTTGCTATTGAGGGTTGGCACCCCCATTTTCCAGATTATAGGAGTAGTTAGGAGATTGTTTTGGTGGCAGGTTGGCTATGGTTTCAAATTTACTTTCTGTCATAAAGACAGAAGTTTATTAGTCTTTTGTGTAAAAGCAGTCAACGAATGTAGATATCAGGTGAATTTAGAATGAGCTCTGTATAAGAGATTACACTGTCAAATCTTTATATCACTACATATCTACTTTGTATGTGTGTGTTTCCTGGGTTCATGCATGCTGTTGTGTGTATGTGAAGCCTGGAGGGCAGTTCTCTCTTTCCACCATGTGGGTCATGGGGATTGAACTTTGGTCACTGGGTATGCTGGATGGTTTGGTTTGGTTTGGTTTCCAACTTGACACAAGCCTAGACTTCTGTGGAAAAGGAATCTTGGCTGAGAAACTGCCTCCATCAAATTTGCCTGTAAGCAAATCTCTGGGAGCATTTTGAGAAATGAGTGCAAAAAGATGTATTTGCTTGGCTTTGTAAAGGGTGGGGTTTCTTTAGCTGGAGCTTCTCAGTGTGTTCTCTGCATGTGTACCCTGTGTGGGCTTGATGCTTGTGTAGTGGTAAAACCATTGCCCCTACCTTTGTGGCTAGTGCTCTTAGACTGGAGACAATTTTGTTTTAATTTGTATTTCTCCAACATATCTTTTGATTTTGACAAACACCATTTCTAATGAATTAGAAGATGAAGCTTAAATAAAGGATTCTCAGATTTTCAGGGTTCTCTGTCAGAATGTGTCGTGGTGATGAGACGTAGTCCTGGGTCACCACAGTCACCCCACTGCAAAGGGCCGTGTGCATGCGTGTACCAAAACCAAGCCAGCCCACCCTTCCGTTTCCTCATCTTTCCTTCATTATCAGCACCACAGATGCTTTTGAGAGACGTGATGTAGTCTCTGGAGATGGCGCAGGCTGCCCTTGAGAATGGTCTTGGGAATGAGGTGTACACAGGCTCTGGTCCCTTAGAAAGGGTATTCTGGAGCCCTAGGTACTGGAAAGGTTGCCTACTCTTGTAGGCAAAGATTCTGGGTATACTCATGCCCTTGGCCTTGGAATCTCAAAGCTTAGCAGAAAGGCATGGCAAGGAGGGAGAGAGTGAAGTTGCAGCAGTGTCTCAAGTCTTGGCCACGACTAGGAACAGGATACCGGTCCTCTTACCCAGGTCTCAGGGTGAATAATGAATAGAGGTGGACAGAATCAGGCCTCACACTTTTACCTCCTACCCCACGTAGTATCAGTAGTTTAGTGTGTATCCTTCCTCCATGACCAACTTTATGTGTCAACTTGGCTAGTTCAGAGTCCCAGGGATGTAAGTCAAACATTATTCTGGATTTTTCTGTGAAGGTTTTTTGGAGTGGAGTTGAGATTTATATTGGTGGATTATCAGTAAAGCTGATTATTCTACAATACAGAGAGCCTCTTATAATTAAAATCATGTACTATTATAAAAAAATCTGAACACCCTTCCCTCCACCTGGACAGGAACTGCAAAGCTTCTGATACTCCCTCCAGCAGAGTTCAGGATTTATAATCGCACAATCCATCATAATTGCACAAACCAATTCTTCAAGCTTCCCTCGTCTCCTTCTTCCCTTCCCCCCTCCTTCCTTCCTTCCTTCACCTCTTTCCCTCACTCTCATCATCATTCCTTTTAGATTCCTACTGTATGTGGGGAATGCTGTTCCTATACACACATATAGCTATGCACCCCGGTGCTTGCTTCTCTGGAGAGCCCTAACACACCTTAGCATCCCTTTCTTCTGAGTATCTTCAAACACATGCGCTCAAACACAAACACTTCAGATTCTATTGCCCTGAGATTTGCTTCATTCGCTTGACATCTTCTTTCCATGACAGTATCTGCACTTTAACTGTGAGAATGCAATAAAGCATTCGGTACTGCTCCTGGTGGTGTCAGTTCTTGATAAATGTTAATGCATCATTACCTGAGCATGCAAGGGGACTGTTGTGTAGAACTGTCTATCATCTTCTGGCCCTGTACACTGTATTCAGAGGGGGATGCTTCTCTCCTGCGTCTGTATGTGAGCCCCATGAGTCCTGCAACTCTTCAGAGTGTCCTTAAACAGTGACAAGAAGTCACTTTCAGTTGTAACACAGTGTTATGGCTTGAATCTGAAATGTCCCCCTGCAGGCTCATATTTTGGATGCTTGGCTTCCAGCTGATGGTGTTGTTTGGGGGAGTTTTGGAGGCTTTAAGAGCTGGGACCTAGGTGACAGAATTGGTTCACAAGAGGCTGAGGAGATGGCTCCCAGGGTTAAGTGCTTGCAGTGCAAGTGTGGGGACTCAAGTTCACATCTCCAGAGACCCACATAAATGCCATATGATGGTGGCCCACCTCAGGAAGTGAAGCCGGCAGACCCCAGAGCAAGCTGGCTAAGTGTGCATAGCCATGTCTTTAAGACCATGCCTCAGCGCATAAGGTAGATGAGCAGTAAATGGTTCTCAACATCAACCTCAGGCCTCCACACACACGCACACACACACACACGCACGCACACACACACACAGGCACACAAACATGTGCACGTACACACAGATGCACACACAGACACACACATACACATGCACACACACACAATCATGAGAAATGGAGAAAAGCAAAAATGAAGCATATCATAAAGGATGGACTCTTGGGGTTATAACACCCCCTCCTGTCTCCATCTGCTTCCGGACTGGTGCGATATGCACATCTGTCCTCTGCTACAGGCTCCCTCCACCATAGTGTTCTGCTCAAGTGCACAGGGCCAAGAAATTGCGAACTGAGCCCCACGAGCCAACATAAATCTTTGCTTCCTTAGGTTGTTCGTGCCAGGTCCATGGTCACAGTCATGACAAAAGTAATGAGTACATAGGCTGTCACTCAGGAAGCAGAAGCATTGGGAACTGTGTGAGTAACAAACCTTTAGGTTTGATTTCTATGATCAGCTTTGCCTCTTTCCCTCGCTCACCGAGGGTCTGCTATAGGCAGGAAGCTTACTTCTGGGATGTGATCAAGTTCTCCACCCAATTTTCTTTGTCCACCTTCCCCCTTTCCTTTTGTTGAGGGAGGCATCGTCTATGGTTCCTGGCAATTTCGGGCTTGTAGCGGGGAAAGGGTGATGGCAGACAACAGGAAAGCTTCTCATAATTGAATGGTTTTGTACTGTCTATATATGGGGCGAGTTTTAACGAGGGCTCTCTCTCTTTCATGGCTGTCTGCAAGGATTCTTTGGGATGTCTTCCAACCACTAGGCTCTTCCCACCTGTACTTCCCTTGACAAGAATGATGAACTCACTTCCAGCTGGCTGCTTTCCCGCCATGAAGCCTCTGGGAGCATCCTTCCCAGTTGGCTCAATTGGACAAGTCCCAACAAGACAGGCTGGTTCTCTCTCTCCTATGGTCCACATCTGGCCCTCTCACGTCTTCTAGCCTTCAGGAACTCTGGGAGTTCCGGCCACCCTCAAAGCAGCCACCTCTCTTTTAGCTCATCCATCAGTAGCCAGACAGCCTGCACCTCCTTTTAGATGTCTTGGGTGGAATCAGGTGCAGTTCACCGGGTCCCCTTGCTCTTCATAGTCACCAACATCAGCGAATACTTACTTAATATCCTGAGTGTCTCATAGGAACATCTCTTTCCTTAATTTGAAATCTACAAGAGTACCTGAAACTCTTTCATGGTGCTGGTACCAAAGTTCTCAGCCAAGAAGCAGCTGTAACATCCTCTTAAATTGTCATGCATTGATCCATTTTGAACCTTCAAAGAGGAAAAAAATGCTTTAGAGTTTAGTATCTGTTTTCTGTAGCTAGACTGTTCCTGACAACTTTTGTGTGCCGCATTCCCTGCATGTCTGGTGTGTCATTTACTTATTTGCCATCTCGTTGTATCAACTCTTACTTTCGATCATTGTTGTTTTTCTTTTTCTTATCCTCCCTTCCTTCCTCCCTTATCATCTCCCTCCCTCCTTCCCTCTCTTCCTTCCTTCTTTTCTTTTTTTTATGGATGCAGGGTCTCACTCTATATCCCTGGCTGGCCTGGAGCCCTCTATGTAGACCAGGCTGGCCTCAAATGTACATAAATCATCCTGCCTCTTAAGTCCTGGGATTAAAGGTATCAGCCACCATGATCCAACTTTTCTTAAGAAAGGATTTATTTTTATTTTGTATGTGAGCATTTTGCCTGCATGTATGCATATATGTATGTGTACTACATGCATATAGTACCCAAGGATGCCAGAAGATGGTGTCAGATCCCCTGGAACTAGAGTTACAGTTATTGAACCATTATATAGGTGTTCGGAACCCACCCAGGTCCCGTGAAAGAGCAAGAGCTCTTAACTACCTCATCTCTCCAGCTCCTTTATTGTTTCTGTTACTACCATTTAAGACTTAATTCACAGTGTTTCTTAGTAGAACTTTATTTAAATCTTTAATTAAATCTTCCACTGTTCTTCATGATGCTTCTAACTTTTCTTTATTAAAAACGACTCACAAAAGGTTTGTTCGGAGATGTTATCTGCGTGCTTCATATGCTTATGATTCCTATAGAGCAGATCCTTAAAAATAATATTTCTGAATGAAAGAATAATTACAAATGAAAACTGGAAATGCTGCCCAACTACCATTTCTAGAACAATGCTTCTTTAGCTTCTTAAAGACACAAGTTTTGCATTTTCATCAGTATTATAAAGTTCTTTTCCTTCTTGTTTAAATTCACATTTTTCCTGACTTAGAGCGGTTCATCCTTTAACTGCCTTTACTGGTCATTAATAAACCCTTCCCAGGGAATGTGCTTTACCTGATGGTGTGCTTTTCCACTGGCTCACCAGGCTGCTTTCTTAAGTGCTTCTCCTATGCCGTGGATGTTCAGCCACATCACAGTCTCAGTCTGTGTTCCGTGAGGCTTCTGTGCAATTGTGGAAAGTGTGCCTGCGTCTTTCATGAACAGAAGCCTACCAGCGAGGCATCCGGCTCCTTCCTTCCACCCCATCAGCTCTTCCTTATCTTGCTCAGAGGTTAGAAAACATTGATGGGGTTTTTGGGAAATTTAAAGAAAGGTTCTATCACTAAACATAACGTTTAAGCTAGACCACCTCTATGTATCACTATTATTGTTATAATCTTCAAGTCTATGAATTAAAAATTTTTTATATCCTTTGAAAGGGGCATGTCCTTGTGGGAGGGGGTGTGTCCTTCTCATAGAAGGCATGTCCTTGAGGGAGAGGTTGTGTCTTTGTGAGAGGGCTGTGTCCTTGAGTTAGGCATCAATTTATTGATTTGGGAAGGACACAGACATTCCAACCATAGTGTATCTATTGATTTTCGACCTATTCTCTATTCTAGAGTCTTCCTGTAGAAATAAAAATCCTCATGGAGAGAATGACCCGGGGATCCCAAGAAAACCATGTCTTTACATGAGAGCCCATGCATGCATGTCATATCCTTCCTTCCAGCCCTTCCCAGCACAGCCCTGCACACCCTCAAAGGCACAGTCCTAAGGCACCTGTACAAATAAAGCATTTCCAAACCAAGGATTTTCTTCCAACTCCCTCAGGGGGCCAGAGAGATAGCTCAGAGTCTCACTGCATAATCCTGGCAACCTGAGTTTGAGAGTCTCGGAACCACAGTGGAAGAGAACAGACTTCCGAAAGTTGTCCTCTGACTCCATGAGGGCACTGTTGCTTGTGCATGCCTGCACTCACACATGTGCACACACATGCACACTCACACACGTGCACACACTCACACATATGAACACACATACACGCCACACACGCACATGCACACACACGCACATGCATGCACACACACACGCACACACACTCACACACACCCTTTATAACAGCCCTTTGCACACATCCTCCCTGCTGACTTGGTAGTGAGGGTCTTTCTCATCGTTTTCTGCTGTCGCTTTAACAGGGAGAAGCCTCATAAAGGTGTTTAGTCTCTGCATAGGACTGGCGCCTTTAGAAAAACATTCTAGATAGCAGACCAGGTACAGTTAGGAAACAGAAAGAAGAGACCTGCTGGCCCCTTGAAAGCCTACAGAGCTGTGTGAAGGACACATGGTATTTATAAGCAACTTAGTTCATGGCATTTTAAATTCTATGTCCCAAGCAGAGAAGGCAATCATTACTTCCCGAGTGTGGCTGAGTGTCTAGTCTGTTTAGGCACATTGTGCGGTGCTCACACAGCTGGGCAGGAGACAGATGGCGTCCTGGACATCCTAGGCTTGAGAAGACAGTGAACAAATCATTGCTGATGTAGGAGTGTTTCTATCTATCTGCTGTTTCATTGGTTGATTAACAAAGAAGCTGTTTGGCCTGATAGGTTAGAACATAGGTGGGTGGAGTAGACAGAACAGGATGCTGGGAGTGAGGCAGATGCCTCAGGCAATTGCCATGCCTCTTCTCTGGGTCAGACGCAATGGAGCCAGCCGCCAGGTCAGACATGCTGAATCTTTCCCGGTAAGATACCACTTGTGGTGCTACACACATTACTAAATATGGGTTAAAGCAAGATTTGAGAAGTAGCTAATAAGAGGCTGAAACTAATGGGCCAGGCAGTGTTTAAATGAATACAGTTTGTGTGCTGTTATTTCGGGGCATAAGCTAGCCAGGCGGCTGGGAGCTGGGCAGCAGGAACACAGCCCGCCCCTCCTCTCACTACACATTGCAATAGTATGCCGAGCTGGATAGTTTCATGTCAACTTTTCTGACACAGGCTGGAGTCATCTGAGAGGAGGGAACCTCAATTAAGAAAGATGGGGCTATAGGCAAGCCTGTACGATATTTCTTAATTAGTGATTGATGGGGAAGACCCAGCCCATTGTGGGTGGTGCCATCCCTGGGCTGGGGGTCCTGGGTTCTATAAGAAAGCAGACTGAGCAAACCATGGGGAGAAAGCCAGTAAGCAACACTTCTCCATGGCCTCTGCATCAGCTCCTGCCCCCAGGTTCCTGCCCTGCGTGAGTTTCTGTCTTGATGATGAGCTGTGATATGGAGGCAGAAGGGAATAAACCCTTTCCTCCCGAAGCTTCGTGGGTCCTGGTGTTTCATCACAGCAGTGGTCATAAATTCATCACTTATTTGAAGGGCAT
The DNA here is from genome assembly GCF_903992535.2 of Arvicola amphibius. Taxonomy (NCBI): domain Eukaryota; kingdom Metazoa; phylum Chordata; class Mammalia; order Rodentia; family Cricetidae; genus Arvicola; species Arvicola amphibius. The sequence goes on from NC_052051.1 coordinate 94,463,967, forward strand.
GATGAGGACCTGATGTCCACCCACAACCAGAAGTTAATTACGAGTGTGAGGGGAGAAGGGAAATAGTTGAGGGTTTGGGAGTGGGAACAGGATACTTGGCAATGATAGTTTTAGAAAATAACCATAATGACTAAGTTTGCGAAAGAGCAAATTCTAAGAGGTTTTACCTATTTGAAAATGCATTAAAATTCACACACACACACACACACACACACACACACACGTATTTATAGTCACCTGCCCATCATTCTCCTTCTTTCCTCTCATTCTCCTTTCTCTTCTTATTCCTTTTTTACTTGGATAACTTACAAATAAAAATTATGTTCCTTTTTATTTAAAGTGCTGTACATGGTAGTAGATTACATGAGGGCATTCTGTGTGAGTATATAATATACTTTAAGCTTATCTCCCCATACTCCTTTGCTTATACTCTCCCTCTTCCTCTGCCATTCTTCTCACACTCTTCCTCCTCCTTCTCATTCTCCCTCACTCTCCCTCTTCCCCTCCCATCCTTCCTCACACTCTCCCTCCTCCTCACTAGGAGATCCACAGGTAGATCAACCTTCACAACTGTAACACATATGAAGAGGGCCTAGGTTGATCCCATGCAGGCTTTCTAGCTGTTGGTCCAGACTCTGTGAGCTCCTATGAGCCTAGGTAAGCTGTCTCTGTGGGTTCCATTTTGATGACCTTGACCCCCTGGCTCATACAATCCTTCTTCCCTCTCTTCAACAGGAATTACCTGAGCTCAGTCCATTTCTTGGCTGTGGATCCCTGCATCTGTTTCCATCAGTCCCTGGATGAAGGCTCTCTAATGACAATTGGGGTAACAACCCATCTAATCATAGGAGTTGGCCAATTCAGGTTACCTATCCACCATTGCTAGGAGTCTTAGCTGGGGTCATCCTTGTAGATTTATGAGGTAACAGGTTTTTACCTGATTCCAAAATATCCCCCACATGAAGACATCTCTTTCATTACTTTTCTCCTTCACCCCCAACCCAATTCCTCATTTTCCCATCCCCATTAGTCCCTAACCTAACCAGGAAATCTCTTTTATTTCCCCTTCCCAGGGAAATCCATGAGTCCTTGTTCCCCTTTGGGCCCTCCTTGTTACCTCTGGGGCTGTGGATTGTAGTACCATGGTTATCCCTTACTTATGAGTAAGTACATAACATGCTTGTATTTCTGTGTCTGGGTTATCTGTTTATTGAAAAATAAGGATGATTTTTTGCACCATTACTTGCAGATGATATGATATACTAATACATAAAGAACCCCAAAAATTCTACCAGGGAACTCCTACAGCTGATAAACATCTTCAGCAAAGTGACTAGATACAAGATTAACTAAAAAATAAAATAAAATCAATAGCCCTCTTATATTCAGATGATAAACAGACTGAGAAAGAATCAAGGAAACAACGCCCTTTAAAATAGTCACAAGTAGCTGGGTAATGGCAGTGCATGCCTTCAATCCTAACACCTGGGAGGCAGAGGCAGGTGGATCTCTGTGAGTTTGGGGCCAGCCTGGTCTACAAGAGATAGTGCCAGGACAGTCCAAAGTTACAGCGAAACCCTGTCTTGAAAAACCAACCAACCAACCAACCAACCAGCCAACCAACCAACCAAAACCAGAAACAATCCCCCCAAAAAAACAAAAACAAAAAATAGCCACAAGTAATACAAAATATCTTGATGTAACTCTAGCCAAAAAGTGAAAGACCTGTATGACAATATCTTCCTTTGAAGAAAGAAACTGGAGAAGATATTAGAAGATGGAAAGATCTCCCATGTTCATGGTTCAGTAGGGTTAACATAGTAAAAAATGACCAGCTTGCCAAAAGCAATCTACAGATTGATTGCAATCCTTATCAAAATTCCTATACAATTCTTTAACAGACTTTGAAAGAACAATATTCAACTTCATATGGAAAAACAAAAAAACCAGGATAGCCAAAACAATCCTATACAATAAAAGAACTTCTGGAGGTATCACCATCCCTGATTTCAAGCTCTACTACAGAGCTATAGTAATAAAACAGCCTGGTATTGGCATAAAAACAGACAGGTGGGTCAATGGCAGTGAATCGAAGATCCTATGTAAATGGACATACGGACACCTGATTTTTAACAAAGAAGCCATAATTATACAATGGAAAAAGTAAAACATCTTCAACAAATGGTGCTGGCATAACTGGATGTTGGCATGTAGAAGAATGAAAATAGATCCATATCTATCATTCTGCTCAAAATTCAAATCCAAGTGAATCAAAGACCTTAACATAAACCCAGTTACGCTGAAGCTGATAGAAGTGGGAAGTAACCTTGAACGCATTGGCACAGGAGATCACTTCCTGAATTTAATACCAGTAGCACAGACACTGACAGCTAGTAAATGGGATCTCCTGAAACTGGGAAGCTTCTGCAAGGCAAAGGACACCATCAATAGGACAAACAGCAGCTTACAGAATGGGAAAAGATCTTCATCAACCCCACATCTGACAGAGGGATGATTTATAAAATATATAAAGAACTCAAGAAACTAGACATCAAAAACAAAACATAACAAAACAAAATAAAAAATGGCGTCCAGATCTATACAGAGATTCCTCAACAGAAGAATCTTGTATGGCTGAAAGATGCTTAAGGAATTGCTCAACATCCTTAGCCATGAGGGAAATACAAGTCAAAATGACTCTGAGATTATATCTTACACCTGTCAGAATGGCTTAGATCAAAAACCACTAATGACAGTTCTTGCTGGAGAGGATGTAGAGCAAAGGAAACACTCCTCTGCTGCTAGTGGGAGTGTGACTTGTGCAGTCACTATGGAAATCAGTATGGCGATTTCTCAGGAAACTGGGAATCAATCGACCTCAAGACCCAGCAATACCACTCTTGGGCATATGCTTAAAGGATGCTCAGTCATTCCACAAGAATACTTGCTGAACTATGTTCATAGCATCATGAATTGTAAAAGGCAGAACCTAAAAACAACTTAGATGCCCCTCAGCTGAAGAATGAATAAAGACAATGGAGTATTACTCAACTGCTAAAAACAATGACATCAGGAAATCTAAAGGCAAATGGATGGAACTAGAAAAAAAATCATTCCATATATAATTTTTAACCTCCTGTCCCATGCGTGTGTTTGTGTGGTCTGGGAATTGAACTTAGAGCCTTGTGTATGGTAAGCAAGCTCTCAGCCTCTAAACTACACTCCAGTTGTCACCCAAGACAATGTAAAGGAAATATTTGATGCCTCTGTTACAGGTGTTCATTCCAGAACATCCTGTACCCCTGAGATAATGGTCCCTTATTTAGAGGAATGCCCCCCAAAACTTTTCTGCTACCCATTCTCATGAGCTCATCCACATATATATTTCCAAGGGCCTGCACATTCTCGTGTATTCAGGCAGATAAGAGTAATCTAATCTTGACTTTATATTTTTCATTTAATATGAGCTTTTTCGAGCTGTGAGGGCTAAATGGATAAAACACTTGCTCATGCATGAAGACCTGAATTTGAATCCACAGAATCTATGTAATGCTAGATGCAGGATATATGTGTGTATATTCCCAGTGTTACTACAGCAAGGCAAGAAGTGGACACAGAATTTCTAGAAGCTCCCAGACCCAGCTAGTGTGGTGTATGAAGCGCCACCAACAAAACAGTCTTGTTTCAGCTGAGATAGAAGGCAAGGCAATACCCAATTCTGTTCTTTGACCTCTACAGGCATGCCGTGGTATATGCATGCCTACAATTTTACACATTAATAAACACACATGCATACACATATAAACACACACCAAGATAAAACAATATTGTTTTTAAATCCTAGAACAGAAAAAAATGTGTGGTAAGAAAAATATAATGTCAATACAAAGATTGACTTGGCTTTTTCTCAAGAATTTTGTGTGCCTTCTCTTAGAACTGTGTATGAGTTTGTTTCCTGTTTTGATGAGGAATTTTGTACATAAAAAGAATGTTTGATAATATTTGAGTTTTAAGTTAATAGTTTATAAAATTATAACTCTGAAATCTATTTAATTAAGATTTTAATATGAACTTCCAAATCTATTAAAGCAAGAACCAGCAAGTTCATGTTTTTCTTAGAGTGAATATTTAATTAATGCAAATGGAAAAACTGGGAGTCCTTAAACAACCAGTCCCATTTATAAATTTAATTTAATTCCTTATGCATTTGAAGCACATTGATGCATTTAGTGTAGTCTATTTTATTTTATTGTATTTTATAGAATGTTGGATGCCTGACAAAGAGATTTGTAGTTAGATTTTCTTTTACTCTAGTCTCATGTTGGAACATCAAAATGTTGTTGTAAGTTTTTTTCTCTTTTGTTTCTTTGCTCTTTCAGCTTTTGGGGGGCTCACCATCCAGCTTCCAGATAAATCACACACAGAGCCTTATTCTTAATTATGAATGTCTGGCCTTCGCTTGGCTTGTTTCTAGCCAACCTTTCTTAACTTAAATGATCCCGCTACCTTTTGTCTCTGGGCTTTTTCCCTTTCTGACTTCTGTATATTTATTTTCACTCTTACTGTGTGGTTGGGTGGCTGGCCCCCAGTGTCTTCTCTTCTTGTTCTCTTGCTCTTTCTTCTTTCCTCCTATTCTCTCTGCCTGCTACCTCTGCCTGTCCCTTCTCCAGTCTTGCTATTGGCTTGCTAGTGGCTGTTCAACTCTTTATTAGACTATCAGGTATTTTAGACAGGCAAAGAATCACAGCTTCACAGAGTTAAACAAATGCAGCATAAACAAAAGCAACACCTCTTTACATCATTAAACATGCTCCACAGTATAAACAAAATTAACCATCTTTAATATTCTACAGCAGAGATTTTTGAGTCTTTTAAGTAAGTCTAAGCTTTAACTTCATCAACACAAAACAGTTATCATGATCATGAAAAAAGGCTCTAAGTGTTTCAGTATTAAAGTTCTCATCTTTCAAGCAATTCTAAAATAAATTGTATGCTATGAGTTGGAATGACAAAGTTTAAAAAATTGTTAGGCTCTTTAAATTTTAAATTTCTCTTAACATTCACAGATACCTTGACATGAGATGCTTATTGCTTATCCAATGTAAAAACGTGTTCTTACATTTAACACAGCATTGTTAGTATGATGAATCCTGTTTATTTAGTTAAATTTACATTTTATTTATTTTTAACAAATATTTATTTATTAGGAAATCTCTTACAATGATGAACTGAGGTGGCCGAGTCACGACAGGCACGTGTCCAGTGGTAGGAGCTGGGGTGTGGAGTTTGAGGGCTATGTCATTCTCTGGAGCCATTTTTCTGTTTCTAATTAAAGAGACAGGGACTTGCTCTGTTGCCTTGCTGTCTCCTGAATTCCTGGGCTCAAGAGATCCTCCTGCCTCAGGGCAGATATACCACCATGCCAGTCTTCTAAAGTCTGTCTACATAGTGTGTGAGTTTTAAAAATTCTTTTTATGTTAAGAATTGAACCCAGGGGCCTTGCACAGGGAGCCTGTGCTCTACTGCTAAACTCCACCCTATCCCTATTCGATGAGTCTGCACCATCTGTGACAGTTTCCCCAGTCTCTTCCCACACTACTGTTCACTGGATTTGTTTACTTTTTGAACTCAGGGCCTGGAGGATGCCAGACAAGGGCATTGCTACAGTGCAACATCAGTAGCCCTTTCTAGTCTTTGCTTTTGAGACAGCATCTCACTAAACTGTCCAGATGACCTTGAACTTACTGTGTAGCCCAGGTAGGACTTGGTCTTGTGATTTTCCTGCCTCAGCTTCCCAGGAAGCTGGATGTATAGGCCTGCCTGCATTTGACTGTTCACGTCATTTGATTACTTCTTAGCTTATATCAGTGTCTTTTTCATTCAGCAAAGGCAGCACTGACTGACAGAATGTGCAGCAAGTAGGAGGGAAACTAGCTGGACAAAGAAGGGGGTCAATAGGAATGGGAGGAGGCTGCAGGAAGGTAGCGGGGGTGTATATGATCACAATACGTTACATATATAATTGTTAAAACAAGGACAACATTAATTAAATGCCAAGAGAGGCCCATAAGGCTAGCATCCCTATGGGATCTTTCACCTAATACTATGGGACTGGTCTCTTGACATGTATGTTCCTGTTCTCTTAGGTCCTTCATAGAGAAACATTCAGCAATTGGAGTGGTGTCAACTGTAGACAATTAAAATTTCATTGATATTTTGTAAAATTGGAATTGAACTAAATCCTAGCTGAATTTTTTTTTTTTTTTTGGTTTTTCGAGACAGGATTTCTCTGCAGCTTTAGAGCCTGTTTTGGAGCTAGCTCTTGTAGACCAGGCTGGTTTTGAACTCACAAAGATCCGCCTGCCTCTGCCTCCCGAGTGCTGAGATTAAAGGCCTGCGCCACCACCGCCCGACATCCTAGCTGAAATATTACCAAACAGTGATTCTTACCAAACTTAGTGTATCAGCTAAAACTTGGATGAGCTGAAGGACTGGTCAAAGGACAAAAATAGATGCTTAAAAAAAACAGTTTGACAATCTCCAGAAAAAAAGAAAAGGCAGACATTAAAATCAAATAGTAATTTTACTACTCTAATTTTCTTGAACTCGGCATACCCAGAGCCTTCCTACTTCAGCACCTCACCACGTGGCCGTGTTCTAAACCCCTTTGCTCTACTGACTAAGTGAAGAGAGTTGGGGATGGAAGCAGTGTGGAAGGGGTGGGGTGGGCGTGGGGAATGGGCAGCTGCAAAGCCTGTTTCAGGGTAACTGCACTGGAGACTGCGGACTGCAGCCTATATCCGCTGTGCTACAAGTACCTGAAGGAAAAATGGCGTCTCCCAGCACCGAGCTACTGAGGACCTGAAGACGTCGTGAATGAAAAGGGAAAGACAGATGGCTTGGCTCCTTTAAACGAGGCTCACTGAGCCTCCAAGAAAGGGTGCCCAGAGGACAGGAAAGCGTCCACATTACCAGCAAAATGGGGACATCCAGGACTTGTCTCCTTCCGAGTACTGGAATTCTGGGTGTTAAGCAGATCCTGGCGAGAAGGTCTCCTTTGCCTGATTGACTGCTCAAATGCTACATTCAGACTCCCGGTAGAAGCTGTAAAGACTAAGGTGGCAGGTCAGATAATAGATACACAATTGCTGACCCACTTTTCGGGCTACTGGGTATTGAGAAAGTATACTGTTTGCCATAATTTAAAGTGCTGCATGTCATAACTAAAGAATACTGTTCTGTTTTTCAAAATCAATTTCTTTTCAATGAGCACACAAAATAATTTCTTTTTGAATTGTCGCTGCCTTTTAAGCTACAGCTGTCCTAGCCAGCAACCGCAACTCCGCAGCTACCAGCAGCAGTTCCGACGCAAGAGCCGCAACATGAAGAAATTCCGTTCTCTCATTTACCGGGTCTTTCAAAGCTACAATAGAACTTATCTAAATCTCTGTCCCTCTAAAGAACTCAAGATTCAAAGGCTGAGGTGGAATTCTGCTCCCAGAGAGGCCGAATAGCAAGCAGCTCACCTTGCCCACCTCCCAGCGTCTCCCAAGAAGTTTCCATGTTTCTCCTTGGTCCTCTTTAAAAATGCTTCTCCACCTGGCTCCTCCCTATAGTTTCCTGTCAGCTAGTTGCTGACTCAACCTCCTGACTGCAGGCGAATTTTATTTAATCAAACACATCTTTGCATCATTAAACAAATGTTCCAGAGCATAAACAAAAGTAACACACCTTAAAATAATATTCTATGTACAACAAATGGGTTTCATTATTTTATTTTAACACATGTAAAACATTTTAATTCATGTAAAAGATTATACATTGCAGATACAATCTCCCTCCCCCATTATACTACATGACTTTTTTTCGACCTGGGACAGAAAGACCCCACACAAAGGTCTATTTTGGCTCATGATGTCAGAGTATATATTCCATCGTAGAGAGCATGGTGGAGTACCCGGTGGTGGGCGTGTACAACAAAGGCTTGTTCAGATGGGAGCTGACGGGAAGCAGAGTGTGGCTGCCATGACCAGGAATGGGCACAGCCTTCAAAGACCCAGCCCTAATGACATACTTCCACCAGCCATGCCTTCCCTTCTTAAGGCTCTGCAGTCTTCACATTAGCACAGGCTGATAATTGAGCATTCAAAACCTCAGCCCACTCCCATTTCAGTTCCAAACTGTAATATTCCATCCTAGGCCCCCAAAGACTTGTGGCCACCTGACACTGCAAAATCTATTGAGTCCCACTTCCAAAGTCCCTACAGTCTCAACAACTACAACATCAATTCCAAATTTCAAAGTCTTTCATTTCAATACTATGATCCCCTATACTATCAAAATAAAATTGCTTTTAATATCCAATGGCATGCTGAACATTACCATTCCTAGTGGGAGAACCATGAAGATAGCAAGGAGAGAGGGAACCAAGCCTACTGCGTCAGACATTAAATCTGTACTCATGTCCAGAACCTGGGGCATGGCGGTGTCTTGAGGTCAGTGAGTCTGGACAGCTGTTTCTATGGCCCTTACAGCACATGTGATTTTCCTCTTGGGGCAGTTTCACTTGGTGCCAGTGTCTCATTTGCAAGTTGGGTTCACCGGCAGATCCCTGTAGGGGCTCCCTACAGGGAATCTGACCCTGTTACACATTGTCTGGCACTGTAAACTTTGCTTTAGTACCTTGATGTAAGCTCTCACAATGTCATAACCCTTACCTTCTATATGTCTGAAAATCAAACACCATGCAGATGATCAGCTTGAGGTAGGGCCAAGACACCTCAGAAAAGGGCTGAAGCAGTCTCTAGGTGTTTGGGCCACTAAAGCAAGCAAAGGGTAATACTCTGGTAGAACACCCGTGGCTCTTTCTATTCAGATATTCTAAGTAAAAGTTGTCAATGGGTTTGCAATTTTGTACTCCAAAGCCTTTGGTGGGTGTGTTCTCACCCTGAGGACTCCTTTCCTATTGTCCCAGTATGGGGAAGTTAGGTTTTTCTTTTTTCTTTAATGGTACTATTCTCTTGAGTATTTATAGCAGCTGCAGCAGCTGCCGTGGTTTGAATGAGAGGCTCCCATAACCATGGCCGATGGAATATTTGGTCTTTGGTAGATAGCACGATTTGGGGGAGGCTTAGGAAGTATGACCTTGTTGGAAGAGGTGTGTCACTGGACGCTGTGCTTGTGGTTTAAGATATGAGCCTTCAACTCCCTTCTCCATCTGCTATGGCTTGTGCTTCCTGCCATACTTCCCTGCCATGATAGACTCCTAATCCTTTGAAACCATGAACTCAAATATACACCGTCTTTTCTAAGTTGCCTTGGTCATGGTGTTTCATCATAGCAGTAGGAAGGTAACTAATACAGTAGCCTTGTCTGCGTTTGGATCTGAAACTTTAAAGTCAACCACGCTCTAACATGACCGGCTAGTCACATCTTTCTTCTGGGCTTCAGCCCATTGACATCATTGTGAACTTGGCTAAAAGTAGCCAGAACAACTGCTACACCCCGACTGCTGTCTTGCCTTCATTTTTCCTCTACCAAATTAATTAATTCATTACTTTTGAATTCAGCCTTGCAAAGATTTCCAGGAGATGGGCAAATTGCAGTCAGGTTACTTGCCTGATTGTGACAGGAATGGGTTGCAGATTTGCTGCCAGTAGAGTCCTTGTTCCTGTTAGAAACCCACAAGCGCATTCCATGCATTTGTATTTGCATTTTGTTTTCCTTAATTCCCACTAGAGCTTC